>NC_048298.1:203622242-204249012 GCF_013100865.1 Trachemys scripta elegans | reverse complement strand
ATAAATTTGTTAGTCTCTAAGGTGCCACAAGTACTCCTGTTCTTCTTTTTGCGGATACAGACTAACACGGCTGTTACTCTGAAACATGCCATGATAGTATTTCTAATGATAGGTGAGGGAACTCTCTTGATAGTAGCCAAGATCTGCACATTTATTTTGAGTTGTTTATAGTACTTTAGCCACACCAGTTAGTTACTAGTTAAAACATTCTTTCTAGCTTGCCAACAAAAAAAAGAGCTTCCCTTCATAAGAACTTGTGGGTCTTACAGTAACTAAAATTCTCTGAAGAGTATGAAGTTTGACCTCTTAGAAATAACTTACAATATCTAAGTGTGTTTCTTCATAATACTAGAGATTGATGTCCAGGTCTTGAACAGTATCTAGTATGAGCTGCTTTCATGAATAAGAACCCAAATGGCTCTGATTCATTTAGATTATGGAACCTGGTTGAATGAACAGAAAACTATTGTAGCCTTAAGCTATTTCAAAACTTTCGGGTTTGATCAGAGTTGCAAGTTTGCTTAAAAAGATGATGGTTTTTCGTGCTCTAAAAGGAACTATCTTGGTTACACACATACATGTGTAATATAGAAGGGAAAGTCTCTCTCATTTTTGATCAAAGGGAAAAGGGAGAAGTGTCTATGTAATTCAATTCTTAATTTGGAAATTCTTGGGGAGCTGTTAAAAAAAAATCTCATTTCATTATTACAAGTCAGCTATAATTCTGGAGCTCTTATAGGTGAAATGACAGTATACAATGTATTCACAACAGGGATCAGCAAGACAGCAAACATGACATGGATAGGACCATCCCTTAAATCCAAATGGTATACTGGTGAGGCTGTAGAAGCCGGAGATACATTGCAGTCTGTTACGTCAAACATCCATACGCTAGGGAAAGAAGTCCTGATGTGGTTACAGGTTTTATGACTATGAAAAGAAGGAACAGGTCTTGTCATAGTTAGAATATTATGCTGGAGAAATTTCCAGCCTTGGCAAAGCTTTTTCTTATAATCTAGGTTAGAAATGTTGAAGCAAATAGATTCAAAATGATTAAATTGTCAGGTAAAACTGCAATTTGGTGTGCTTTCCCACCTTTTTTTAGGATAATTCTTCCTTGAGTTAATCATAAAGATGAAATTCTGCAAATTTGAGGCCTTCGGGAGTAGTTATACTGTATTGATATATTAAACCGTAAATGTAGAACTGTATCCAAAGCTGACTGAAGTAAACAGGACTTTCTATTTCTCAACTTTTTTCATTGACTTCAATAGGATTTGAATCAAGCCCTTAGTGAATGCCATGACATCATACTGTATGAATCTTGTGTTATTTTGCAATATCTCTTATGGCTTTTCAAAATTGAACTAATACCTTCATTTTAAGTGTGCCACAAACCCTATTGTTGCCTCAAATTTCTAGTTTGGGTATAGCTGACAAAAGTGTGACAACATTAGTTGTTGATAGGCTTTGTTTGCATTAGCTCATCTCTAGCAATTGGTTATGCTATCTCACTGAGACAGAAACATGCCTACGGCTGTTTCTCAGTGAAAAATACTTATTAAAAAGTGTCTGAACTTAATTTATATAAAAATAAACTTTTCTTCTGATAACCCAAAGTGGGACATTGATATTTGATTGGTTTGACTATCAACATGTTACCTTCCTCTGGTCCACACTGGTTTTGCTAATCTCTTTTTTCTCTAAGCTGTTTTTGAAAATATTCTCTGACGCCAGATATTTCTTCCATTAATGTCTATGGAAGTTCAGTCCCTGATATCAGTATGTAGCTTTTGTTTTAATTGAATTGATAATTCTATGTTAATTCAGTGAGTCTTGCTTCTGTGTTGCTACAATTTTAAGATGAACATGGTGAAAATTAACCTTAGATTTGGAGGCTGTAAAAACACACAAAGAACAAAAACAGTGACCCTCTACACACAGTCACAAGTAAGAAGTCTTGTCATAGTTATCAGTTTTACTAGCAGATGATTAAGGTTACAATTACTTATACAGAACCTGAGAGAGCACCTGCAATAGCTACTGCTGTATTCATACTCACATATCCAAAGATGCTATTGAGTTTCGTGGATCTCTCAACAAGTGGTCATTGATAGAGGGGTGAATCTTACTGAGGGCTTCCCTTGTAGTCTTCCCACCCTACCCATACCAGGAAACACATTTTTTTATCCAGCTGTTCTGACCACATCTAACACCTTATGAATATATGAGCGCTCCATCTCTCCTTTTTCTTATCTGTACTTCCATACCCCATATATTTTGAGGTGCCCTGCTTCTCAAAGGTTATTCTCTTAGTTTGTCTTATTCTTATTAACATCTTATTAACGTTTATATAAACATGTTCCACTGGTAACCTGTGGTCATAGCAGAACTTTCCAGTGGTGCCAAAATATTTTTAATCTGGGGGTGCTGAAAGCAAGCTCCCTTACCTCTGTCCACACCCTCCATCCCCAGAGCTGGGGCTAGGAGCAGGGCTGTGTCTCCGGGCAGGGTGGATTCAAACAGGTGTATGGAGGTCAAGGTTGGGGCCACAGCTGGGGGTGGGCATGGGGCCAGAAGCCAGGACCCCGGGAGCAGAGCTCTACACTAAACCTGGGCGTGCTGCAGCACCCCCCACATTCCTACTTCCCATGCCTATGGAACTTTCCATGGTGTTAAAGTCAGGTGCCTTACGGTTTAGACGCATACATTTTGATATAGTTTTCCAGAACATCACCTATTGGCACCTTCATTATAATAATCATGTAACTTTACTGGAATAGGGTTATTCCTAGGTCACCTACTCATGTCAAGCCTCCCTAAGCCTGAGGCCTAGTGTGGCTAAGCTGAAATCTTACAGGCCTTAACCTGTAGGCTTTGCATTACCGCTTGCTTTATGTATATAACTAACACACACATATCACTCCTATATACTTATCAATCTTTTATTCCAATAATGCTATCTTACTTATTTCTATACCTACGATTTAAATCTCTTCATCACATGCAATAACATATGAGTCAATCACAATTTTGTCATGCTGTCTAGAGTGGTTCATGACAGTGAGGGCTAACCACTTCAGTCTATCTTGCCACCCTCAAAAGCTGGACTTAGTCATAAATGGTCACTTACACCAAAGATCACAAAAGAGTCAGGTTGCTTCCAGTTCCAAGAGACCAGTCACTTACCCAGGTCAATTTGTAACTTAGATCTCGGACCAAAGACAATGCTTATAGCCAATCTTATAGTAAACTAACAAGGGATTTATTAACTAGAAAAAAGAAACAAAAGAGTTATTTACAGGTTAAATACATAGATAACACATACACACACATGAGTTACAGTCTATAGTTCCAAAAGCTGATAGAGGTGTAGTAATCTATCAGCATTGAATGTCTTTTAGGACTAACCCAGGTTGACCGTGAGGATCTCTGCTTTTGTTTTCTAATTCCAGCCCTGTAGGAGTCCAAACAGCAAATTGGTGAAGATCTTTTCTTTTCTTTTCTTTCTTTCAGAATTGAAGTTGATGTGAAAAGTTTCCTTGCACTCAGCACCTTTATGGGTAGGAGAGAGCCATTAGCCCAGTTTTTGTGATGCTATTATGATGCTTTGCAATGGCCCACTTAGTTTTGATAGTGCTCCTTGATGGGCGGATGAACCACTCCTGTCTAAGTTCAAAAGTTCACAGCATGCATTTTTACAGTTATAAAGCAAAAGTTGCATATTACCTCATAGCACGGAACACAGACGTTACAAGATTCATGCAGCAACTTACAAGCATTTTGTAGAATCTAAACACCTCTTGAACAATACTAACATACAGGTGAGATGATCTGGTATCCAGCTATGAATTTGTCAGTGCTCAGCTGAGGTCTGCAGCCTGGGCAAGAGTGGTGGCACTTAGTTTACCAGCATCACAAATATATAACACAATTAAATGCTAAAATGAACTAATTGTCTGTGTATACCAAAAGAAGGACCGGAGACTTGTTATGGGTTTTAATCAGGCTGCAACTTTATTATATAGATGTCTGGAACTACCCGGAAGATAAAGTATACAGTGCAGGCAAATCCATGCTTATTCAAATCAATTCTCCGGGGTTTCCACCAGCCCCCCTTTATTTCCATCCAGGTCCCCCAGCCGACCCATGGCTTGGACCTTACCATCCACCAGCCTCGCAAGAGGCTTAAGGGGGGCTATGAGAAGGGGGGGCTCCCTGACATACCAGTCATGGAAGTCCCCGAACCCCCTTCCCAGTTCTAATTCTTTATCCAGTATCTTCTTGTAAGTGCTTTACCAGGCCATTTATCTGGACACTGGCTGCCCTTCCTATGGAGTATCTGCACTGAACATCCACCCAATATTACAAAATAAATTGTGACATATGGCCTACCACCTTTTTTATTCACCAGAAAAGGTCCATCCTCACACCCGCTGTGAGGGAGGCGGAAAAAAAAAACACACTCCACTGAAGCCAATTCTGGTGGTGTGGGAAAAATTCCTTCCCAGCCGCCCTTTAAAAGGGGCAACTAGCGTAATGCCCACAGCAGGTCCTAACCCAGCCTGCCATTCACCTCCACTTGCTGGCTACTAAGGGAGGGAGGGTGGGTGCTGGCTTTCTCGCTGCTTCCACATAGAGACTTGCCCCACCCAGGTTTCGTACCTTCATGCACATTCCTGGGGGCGGGAGGGGGAGGGAGAGGGGAGTCATTGCTGCAAAGTTGACCACCAAGCACCTTTTGCAGCAGTTTCTGACCTTCTTCCTCCCACCCACCCCCACCATCACAAAGCAGAGCTGTCCTTCTTTGGGTAAGCCTACACAAATTCTGCCCCCCTTTAGTTGGGGTGCAGTCATTGGCTACAAGCCAGAGCATGGTAGGACTCTATGGTCTTTTTATCTTTGTTGACAAATTTAATCCCTTTATATTTCAAGATTTTGCAAATAAATTCATGATAAAATGGAAATCATTATTTTGATTAATGAAATCAGGGGCACAATCCAATGCCACAGAAGTCAATGGGAGCCTTTCTATTTGCTTTCAGTGGGATTTGGATCTGGCCTTTAATTAAATTCCAATTTGCAATTGGGGTGAATTTTAAAGAAAAAAAAATTTCATCCAAAATTCTTTAAACTTCAGAATGTTTTTGAAGGGTGATCATCAGTATAAATAAATCTCAAAACTTGGTCAATTGGAGCTAGCACAGTCAGTAAAAGCAAACTCAACTACACAAATGTATGAAGGTAATATATTTACACAAGTACAAAAATAGTTTTTTAAATTGCCCATTAACAGACTTGTAAACCTCTCTAAACTAAGCAATATTTGTTGCTATTATACATCTACTACCAAAAATATCTCAGTAAGGAAATAAAAAGCACCAATTCAAAAAGTCTCACTTTGATTATAAAGAACAGGAGTACTTGTGGCACCTTAGAGATTAACAAATTTATTAAAGAATAAGCTTTCATGGACTACAGCCCACTTCTTCAGATGCATATAGAGTGGAATAAATATTGAGTAGATATATATACACACATACAGAGAGCATGAACAGGTGGGAGTTATCTTACCAACTCTGAGAGGCCAATTAAGTAAGAGGAAAAAAAACTTTTGAAGTGATAATCAAGAGAGCCCAGTACAGACAGTTTGATAAGAAGTGTGAGAATACTTACAAGGGGAGATAGATTCAATGTTTGTAATGGCTCTGCCATTCCCAGTCCTTATTCAATTCTGCGTTGATTGTGTCTTATTTGCATATCAATTCCAGCCCAGCAGTCTCCCGTTGGAGTCTGTTTTTGAAGTTATTCTGTTGTAAGATAGCCACCCGCAGGTCTGACATTGAATGGCCAGACAGGTTCTTTTTGTGGATACAGACTAACATGGCTGCCACTCTGAAACTTTGATTATAGTTTGTGTCTCTTGATTTTTAAACAATTAACACAAACAGCTTTAAATAGAACAACTTCTGGTTTTAAACTAAAATTTTAATTAGTCATTTTTGGGAGCTCTAGCAAGCTGAAGAATCATAGCACCTTGATCAAGCAAACAGACCCACCGGTGACATCACTGGGACACTGCATGGATGGAGCAATAGAGCAACTGTTTGCAACAACAGGGCTACGGGTTGCTAACTGAATTGGTTTCTGGGGAATAAATTTGTTTCAATAAACCTTTTAGAAGTATTTTTAACAGAAAAATGAGTATTCCGTTAGTCAAATCAATAAGACCTCTCTAAGCAAAACTGGCTTTGAATTTTCTTTAGTATAGTAAAGTGAACTTTTGGTCATTTCAATATTACATTGCATAGCTGTTTTATGTAAAATGATTGAAAACAGGGAAGAAAAAAACGAAAAAAACAATTGTTTTGATTTTGACTTTGACAGGACCCAACTTCTATGCTTTGAAAACTGCTATGAGAACTTCACAGACTGCACAGAGCAGAGCTAAACTCTGAAAGTTTCATCCTAGATCTATTTGTACTATTACTGTACTGAACTCAGTAATTCATGAAGGAAGTGAGGAACTCTCCTTCATTTGCATAGTGACTAGAGGATGGCTCTACTTCGGTTCTCAACTCTGATAAAATCACAATACTGTAGGCATAACATTTTTTAAAGTGTGCTAAGCTAATTTCAGGAACCTAGAACACTCATAGTTTTGATCCAAAGATAATTCATTATTCATTCTGCTCCAAAGAGTATAAGCATGTACCTAAATAATTAATTCTTGCTATGGCGTTTTTGATAAGCATGCTATAAAAAATGACCTTCTTGCAATGTAGATTTGGCACATAGTTAAATAATCGACATGTCATTTCCCAGCAAACAATTCTCACTTTATGTAGGGAGGGTTATTGGACTTATAAATGATAACATGATTGTTGGTCTGGACATAATTGAGCAGCTTAGTAATGCACATAATTCTCATGTATGCCAGAATGCTGTGGGCACCTTCTTGTTTTTGATCATGATTTCAAATGCCAAGATCCAGATGTACACAGAAAATGATGGGGGAATAAATAATTATGGATAAGGCAAAGTTTTACTATGTTATTGAACAATTCTGTTTGGTGGTGTTAGAAAATCTTTTTTTGAACACTCTGGATCTATAATATGTAAACATTAATTAGCTTGTATATCCATTTGATTGGCTGTAAAAAGCTGTATTTCTGATAAATTCATTTCTGTGCGGTGTATGCACAGAGTAAGAATGAATTGCATCTGTGCTGTTTGTTGAGACCTACTGTTTACCTATTATCAGTACTGTGAGCTACTGAGCCATTTTCCCTTTGGCATCTAAGAGCTGTGTTATTATACATAGGAACTTGGAGTGGATGAAAAAAGGTGGTGGCAATATTTTTAAAATACTTCAGTTCATCCCAGTGTTCTAAGAAAGAGTCAATTTGTTTCTCTCTCACATCTCCTGACTGCATTGCACATATATCCACATCCCTTTTCCCCAGGCAGTATACGTTTGTCAGGCTTTTTTTCAGCAGAGGTGCCTAAGATATGCTTAGTATGACTATATCACACTCTTTTAAAAAGTGTTTTTTCGGTATCATGTTTGTATAACTACATCCTTTGCTACATAGCTGAACTTAGTGTATGAATAAAATAAGTTGAAGGTCATCACCAGCTGAAAAAGATATCTATTTTTAATTCTTATTTTAAATATTCAAATGCAAAAAATGAAAAATCCATGTATTCTTTAAAGAAAAGGTTGAGAAATGAAGTAATATCATAATAAATTGTTTAGACTTCTTAAAATTCTTTCTTTTTTTTAAACCATACTTAATTCATACGATAATTCAGGCAAATTAGGCACAGAAGTGAAACATTTTTTTTTATTTCCTAGCTTGTTTAAAGGGTTGTTAATTAATGCAAACAATTTCTCTCCATAGATTTCCCCCTCACTATTTTGACAGAAATGTTAGTCATTTATAATATCTGGAGGACGAAAAACATTTGTTAGTAACTTTAGTGCTTTTACATATAAAATTACAATGACTTTTCAGCCCACATAAGTTTTTTTGTCATCAGAACCATATTTGATCATCCTTACCTATCCTGCTGTCTACTCATTTTCTGTATCAGTGCATTCTGGGAAGGGCAGTTGTCCCTTACTGTCTCAGTAGGGAATAGATTGTCTGCGAAATAGATACACAGAGTAGCAGTGAGCAATGCACTCTGGGAAATTCTGCTATACAAAGAGGTGGGAGGAAATAAAATTGGTCACACTTATCAAAAAGGTTTGTTTAGGGGGTCTTGATTGCACTATGAAGCACAAGTGTAATGAAATGGTTACTGGAAAAAAGCCAGAGGCCAGCCTGTGCCATGGCAGGGTTAAAATACTGCTAGGACCCTATTTGTTGGTCAGTGAGTCTTTCCATTGAATTCAATAGAAATTTGATCAAGCTCATAATGAAGCTCTGTACAATATACTCTGAATGGGGTCTCATTCTGGCATCAAGCAGATAAACTTGATTTGTGGGTGATGCTTGAGAGAGCAGCATAACTTCCCTCCCTGCTTCCCCCATGGAAGAGTGGCATATGTACAAACCCAATATAAATGGGTGACAATTGCAGGGGGAGAGGGAAACACCACCACAACATATGAACCTCCATGTACATTGACTTTAACTTGTAAATGACTTTGGCTTAGCCATGTGTGTTTCCTTTTTCTTCTTGCTTTATTTGAACATTCAAGTGATAGTGTTTTAGTTGCATGATTATTAACAGAAAATAGATTTCAAAGTGGTATGCATGAGCAGAATTTAGATTTGCATATGCTGGTATAATCAAGTATTCTATGATTATATGAACCCAGCTCAACTTTTTAATATGTAACACTGAGTACTGAATACTACTAGCAAACCCATGGAGGTCAAACAGTAGAAGTCATTTTTTTGTTTGAAATGTATTTTAAATGAAATAGAATTAAAAACAGGTCTGTGTGAAGAAAACACAACATGCACACAAAGAAAGAGAGCTAAATTATCAGATAAGCTATTTCTTGTGAATCATTTGCTGAATTTTACAAGTAAAATTATACCCATAAGAATGGCGTAAGGTCACTACAGCATGTTCTCCCATCCCATCTTCAGCTTTCAAGGTCTCAAAAATCCAGGCCTTGTGTTGTTTCTGCTACAGGAAGGAAAACATAAACTGGAAACTTCCTAAAGAGAACAGGAGTACTTGTGGCACCTTAGAGATTAACAAATTTATTTCAGCATAAGCTTTCATGGGCTACAGCCAACTTCATTGGATGCATGTAGTGGAAAATATACACACACACACACAGAACATGAAACAGTGGGTGTTACTATACACACTATAAGGAGAACAGGAGTACTTGTGGCACCTTAGAGACTAACAAATTTATTAGAGCATAAGCTTTCGTGGACTACAGCCCACTTCTTCAGTAGTCTCTAAGGTGCCACAAGTACTCCTGTTCTTTTTGCGGATACAGACTAACAGGGCTGCTACTGTGAAACCTGTCACTATAAGGAGAGTGATCAGTTAAGATGAGCTTTTATCAGAAGGAGAGAAAAAAAACTGTTTGTAGTGGTAATGTAAATGGCCCATTTCCAGCAATTGACAAGGAGAAATGAGGAACTGGGGGAGGGAGGAATAAGCATGAGGAAATGGTTTTACTTTGTGTAATGGCCCATCCACTCCCAGTCTTTGTTCAAGCCTAATTTAATGGTGTCCAATTCGCAAATTCATTCCAATTCAGCAGTCTCTCTTTGGAGTCTGCTTTTGAAGTTTCTTTGTTGTAATATTGCGACTTTTAGGTCTGTAATGGAGTGGCCAGGGAGATTGAAGTGTTCTCTAACTGGTTTTTGAATGTTATAATTCTTGACATCTGATTTGTGTCCATTTATTCTTTTACGTAGCGACTGTCCGGTTTGGCCAATGTACATGGCAGAGGGGCATGCTGGCACATGATGGCATATATCACATTGGTAGATGTGCAGGTGAACGAGCCTCTGATAGTGTGGCTGATGTGATTAGGTCCTATGATGGTATCCCCTGAATAGATATTTGGACAGAGTTGGCAACGGGCTTTGTTGCAAGGATAGGTTCCTGGGTTAGCGTTTTTGGTGTGTGGTTGCTGGTGAGTATTTGCTTCAGGTTGGGGGGCTGTCTGTAAGCAAGGACTGGCCTGTCTCCCAAGATCTGTGAGAGTGATGGATCGTTCTTCAGGATAGGTTGTAGATCCTTGACGATGCGCTGGAGAGGCTTTAGTTGGGGGCTGAAGGTGATGGCTAGTGGCGTTCTGTTACTTTCTTTGTTGGGCCTGTCCTATAGAAGGTGACTTCTGGGTACTCTTCTGGCTCTGTCAATCTGTTTTTTTCACTTCAGCAGGTGGGTATTGTAGTTGTAAGAACACTTGATAGAGATCTTGTAGGTGTTTGTCTTTGTCTGAGGGGGTGGAGCAAATGCGACTGTATTGTAGAGCTTGGCTGTAGACAATGCATCGAGTGGTGTGGTCTGGATGAAATCTGGAGGCATGTAGGTAAGTATAGTGGTCAGTAGGTTTCTGGTATAGGGTGGTGTAGCTCTACGATACAATCACATTTGCTCCAACCCCTCAGACAGAGACAAACACCTACAAGATCTCTATCAAGCATTCTTACAACTACAATACCCACCTGCTGAAGTGAAAAAACAGATTGACGGAGCCAGAGCCATTCCTAAAGAGAGAAACTGATAATTTTGTGAATGTGAAATTTTATATACAAATATATATAGCTCTACTAGTAGCCATATTATTCTATACAGGTCGTATCTTTTTTAGAGTGAACAGATGTAAAATAGCTCTTACATATTCTGTCTTTCTTGGCCTCTTATGATTTATTTAATCCTGACCATAAAAAGGAGATTCAGCTCAGCCCACAGTGTACCTAGGAGCAACTCAGGCGCAGAGTGCTGCATTGTGTTGGGGGAGGGGAGGAGAGGATGGGGAGGAAAGCAGGGAGACAATTGGGTCACCTAAATTTGCCAATCGCAGCCAGCAAGTGGAAATGTGAACTCCTTCCCTGCCTCCATATGGACACAGGAGAAGGTGCAGGAGCAAAATGTGGAGATCAAAACCGCCTTTTCCTTAGAGATAACCACTCCCCACTGTTCCTGGAATGCCTCTCTTGTCCCCATTGAGAAGAGGGAACACAATTTTCTCCCCCAAAATCATTTTTCCAGCTATAATCATTTGGTATAGTGCCAAATTCTGGAACAAGCAAAACTCACCCCCAAATGGGGGCATATATATGCCTCAGAAGCATCTCTAAGGTACATCCATGCTCTGTATAGCAGAACAGACCCATGGCTGAATAAGTGTACAACCACATCCTCATGTGCCTGTCAGGAGCAGGAATAATCTGTGTAGGGGACTATGCAAAGTGCAATTGTGTTTCTGAGATATATGCTTAAAAGAATGCAGAGAATATGTCTGAATTCTATCACAGAAGTTTTGTAGAACAATCTTTCTGTGGATTTTGTTGAAAACTAGATTAGAGGCAGGAAACAGAATTTGTCACTCAACATGGTTTACACGCTCTTGCATGCAACAAAATAGCTAAATCCTTGGAGATATACAAAAAGGTGAGCTAAGCTTTCCATTACCCATAGAACAATTTGGCACATTATCTTAGTCATGGTTTCTTAGCACACCCTTGATTTTTGAGCTATAGCATATTGAGTTGTCACATTATTGTCCTCCAAAATAGTAGTTAATAGGAAACATCCCATCCACTTTGTAGTGTTGAATGGGCCAGATCACCAAACTCTAATTTTACTTACTTATTGTGAGCTGAATTAAATTCTCCAGATTTATCTTTAAGCAAGTTACCATCACCACTGGAGATTTCATGTGAGTCATCCCTTCTTCAATAAGTTCTCTCTTGGCTAATTAGGAAGGACAATGTTAGCCATTCATTTGCTGTAGCCACTGAAGCAAATCCTCTTAAAGAAAAACTATTTAAATTTTCATAGCCAAATCCTGAGAAGTACTGCGTACACACTTCTCTGACTGATTTCAAAACTAATGTGAGAGGAAAATCTGGCAGTATGATTGTTTGTTTTTCTATGCTTTTTTTTTTTTTTGCTTATACACAAACTTGTTTGGGCTGTTCATTGACTACATTGATTTCAATGAGAGCTGAAGGTGATCAGTAAATCTCAAGAGTTAGCTTTATATCACTTGACAAAGGATAAATAACAGGATGGTAACCCAAGTGCAACCCAAATTTACAAATCAGAATGTACTTTGATTCTGCATGCTGGAATCGGATGCTCAGATATTCTGTTTACTCTCACTCTGCCCCTCGTTGAAGCCCATTGAAGTTAATGGAACATATTCTGCTCTGTTATGCTAGTTTAAATGTAGAATCTCTCAACATAAGTTAGCACACATTGAGCTTTTAGTTCCTTTGCTCTAATTGCTTTTAAATTTTGGTTGGTATTTTCCCACCAAAACCTCAAAAGCTAAAATGATGCTCAGACAAGACAATGGGGCTACTTTGTATTTACACTGGCTTAATTTAGAGTGGATTTGGGCCACCAGCTTCAGTGGGTTTATGGGTTGTAAGTGAGTAAAGAAATTTCCCTAGAATCTCAAACTGAGCTGGTCTAGGAGTGTAAAGGCTTCTATAAGTTCTCTGGCACCACACCAGTCCTTTGAATACATACACACATCTTAGCAATGGGGAGTTATTTGTGGGGGGGGGGGGGGGGGGGGGGGGAATGGAGAAGACCGATGTTCCAGATTCGAACATACAATTCTGCAGGAACGCCCGTTACAGATAAAAGTAATTAATAATTTAATAAAAAACTGTATCCATTTATGCAGCTGGTTAATATATTAAATATAAGTTTGCATGTAAAGAACAAGAAATTTATTTTAAAAGGAACTATTTTTTCTTGGTATCTGATTCTCCTCACTGACACCATTTTACCGTGGTAGACCGTTGACTGCCATGGGATCTTTTCTGATTCCTACTGGTGTTAATGAGAAGTCCTTCTGGCTGGTGGTCTGACCAAGTAATATTGATAGCAATAACTTATACTATTCTGAAATATATTTCCAAAAAGTACTAGAGTGAAGACCATGGAAACTGCTAGTGTAATAGTGATTTGGTCATTTATCTATCTAGCCTGAACCTTTTTTTTCCCTTTTGCGGTGGGTATTAAGGAATTGGTAGGGATTGCAATTGAAAAATGTTAAAGAAAGTGTAAATAAAGTGTTTTGACAATGCATTGAGTTCCTTTTGTTCTGATTGCTGGTAAATTTTGTTTGGTAACTCCTGAAAACCTCAGAGGGTAAGATGATAAAAGAAACAAACAAAGTAACATGGTGAAGATATATGTCTAAGAACTATCATCATCAAAGGGAAGGAAAAGAAATATTTAAAACATTAGAAATGTTTTTCCCCCTTAAGCCAGTTATTAAATTCAGCATAATTTAACAGGACAGAATGAAGGTTATTCAAGTTCTTTTGCGACTTTGTTTGTAGTTTTACTCAACATTGTTTTTCTCTCTCTTTAATTGCTTCTATAAATCTTTTGGAATATAACTTGTATTAGCTGATTCTTATGGCTACCCAAGTAGTTGATTCCATGAATTTAATTACTATGTGTGGAAACATCCTCACTTGAAGGGCCAATACTGCAGCACACATAAAGGTTCTAGAAGGCCCTGAACATAGCAGAATAGGTAGACTGCTGCTATACATGTGATCAGGATTCGGGGAAATATCATGTACACACTATTCTACCCCCCTTGCTTCTGTGTGCTGTAGATATCATCAAGCACACGAAGATGGGCCAGGCTAGGGAAGGAGACAGAGCTGAAGATAGTGGGCTCATAGCTAGACACTCATCAACACAGCCCTCCAACCAAGCTGGGACACAGCAACCACAGGAGCATTGTAACCCATCAGGCTGCAGTAATTGCCACAGAACAGCATGTGTTAAGAAGAGAATTTGGAAATCAGTCTCCTTTCTTTTGCTGTTTTTCCAACTCCTTCTCCCCTCCACCCCGCCTCACAATGTATAAATCACCTTTAGAAAGGTCAACATTTACCAACAGTTATAACACTGCAGTGTCTCAGATACAGTGCATGTCAACTTTTTAATTATGACCACTGTCTATTTGAAACTAGAACTAAGAAACTTCCAGCATCTATCTTTTCTATTTTCTATTTTGTGTAACTCATGGACTCTTTTACAATTGTCTCTTTTCTTACATCTACAGTTTGGAATGGCTAAGAACCTTGACAGCCTCTGAATTACTATGGTTGTTGTTTTCTATATGTTATCCATTTTCATAATGCCTTTTTATAAGTATGCCAGAAATGAATACAATATTTCACATTTTGCATTCCTTTTTCCTACAGTGCTAAAACAATGTACTCTGGCTTATATTCAATATTCCTATTTACACTTCCTATAATTTTGTTACCATCTTACTGCTGTTAAGCACTGTGCAAAGAAGTTTTATAGTTTTATCTATTTCTATACCCAGATCCCCTTCTTCTGCTCTGTATCTTGTAGTATCTGTCTATGGCAGGGGTAGGCAACCTATGGCATGTGTGCCGAAGGTGGCACACGTGACAATTTTCAGTGGCACTCACACTGCCCGGGTCCTGGCCACCAGTCCAAGGGGCTCTGCATTTTAATTTAATTTTAAGTGAAGCTTCTTAAACATTTTAAAAACCTTATTTACTTTACATACAACAATAGTTTAGTTATATATTCTAGACTTATAGAAAGAGAACCTCTAAAAACATTAAAATGTATTATTGGCACGCGAAACCTTAAATTAGAGTGACTAAATGAAGACTCGGCACACCACTTCTGAAAGGTTGCCGACCCCTGGTCTATGGCATGAAAAGTATATTCCCCTACTCTTTTCCTCTAGTCTCATTAATTTTTCTATGATGATTTGTATAAGCCACTTATCTTCCTGTGTAAACCTTCCTGTGTATGTTGTGTAAACCATTCTGAATTTTATTGCCCTCCCTCTTTTCTCATGTCCTCTGCTAGTTCTGTATTACCAGCAAGCGTGATCATTTACTGCATGGTCTCTCACACGTCTTTGACATGAAGGGTACAGAACTGGTTCTAATGTTCCATCTATGTGGTACTCCACTAGTTACCTCCTTTCGCTGGAATGCCTGGCTGTCATGAATTCTGTCTACGGTATCTAAATACCTTTTTTATTTCTGTTGTAAGCACTAGGCAATCTATATATTGCATGATATGTACAGAATACTATTATATATAATCAGTTTAGTACTGGTTAATCTTTTTCCAAATTCCAGGTAATGTGAGCAGACTTTTTTTCTTAAAGTTGACCTAAAAAGATGTAATCATTATTACAGTACCTCCTATTGACCCCAAGTTAGACAGGAGCCACATTGTGCTAGGCACTGTGCCAACACATAGAGATAGTTCTTGCTCTGAAGCATTTACAATCTTAAATAGACAAATCAATAATAAGAAACAAAACAGAGGTGTAGTGAGGAGAAATGACTTCCCCAAGGTTATTGGCAGAGGTGGGAACAAAACCCATGCTTCCTGAGTCCCAGTCCAATCCATTAGACCCACTGCCTCTCAATATTATCAATTAAACGTTTCACCCACCGTCCTCCCCTTCAAAGCACTATTGCTACAAACACTCCTGTGACTTCCATGAAACATGATATTAAGGGCCAAATCATGACTATGTAAAAATAGTCACCTCCTCATACCCCTGTATAGCTCCCTGCTCCTAAACTCTAGGTATGGTAGGGAAAACGAGCTCCCTGCATAAACAAGTGGTATAGAGGAAATGCCGCAGACCACCAAGTGAAGTTGGTGGAAGCGTACGTATATCTGCCTTTCCCCTCCACATGGCTTGTGCCACTCTTGCCATCATATTGCTCCTCTCTGTGCTGTGCAGCAGATGGAATCATATGGTCCATAGTTCCCAAAGGGCTCTCTAGTGTTTCACAAAGCTGCTAAAACTAGAAACAAGTGTATTGTTAGTCTGAGTCTGCACAGACTTACTACAATTAGCACTCATCAAACCATCTTGTGGAATATGTTAAAAAGCAAAAAACAAGAGTGTTCTCTTCACAATTTCCTATAGTTGAAATAGATGTTTGTCTAGAGTACTTGAAATGTGAGTCATATTTTCTGATAGTTTCTTTAAAAGTTTCAGATAAAGAAAGGACAGTACTTATTTTCTCCAGCAGTGATAAAGATAATGTCGATGCAGAGCATTTGACCACTTGCAGTGTAATTCTTTTGTGTACTTTTGCTGAACGTGTCTTGGTGAAATTAGCAAGAGAACATCCAGCAAAAGACATCCTTTTTCTTACTTTAAATTTATGTTTTTAAAAGAGGGATTTTTAAAGACTTTTTAAAAAGTCCATGAAAACAACATAGCACTATAAATAGTCAAGCACCTTTCCGTGCCATTCATTTTTGTCCCAGACTAATTACAATTTGCAGGAGGAGTACATCACATATGTTGTGCTCTGAGCATTTTACCATTTAATTTATCTTCTCCTAAGGTTTTGTCAATCAGTATGAACTTCTTTCATGGCATTATAAAGAGATTGCTCACACTAAGGCTCACTGCCAAGAATTGTTAGAGGATCTTGCTGTAGATGTGTGATTTTTTTTTTTTTTTTAAACCCACTTTTCAGTCTTTCAGAAGCTGCTGCAAAGCTGACTCCATTCATTTTTCCCATTCAGACAAACTGGGCAGGCAGGCAGGCAATCTTCAGATGCCAATGTCACTACATATTTTTTGTTGGAGATTCCATCAGGAGGTTCTTTATGATTACATTTGTCACCCTTCCCTTTCTCCATAACCTCTCTTGAACTTCTAACCTCAAAGATCAAGAGTGTCATAGTGTTCAGCCACCCCCAGCTCTGAGAATGTGTGTCTGGAACAACTATAATTCTTTTCCATGTGGCAACATAATGGAGTGTGTGAACATATTAAATGGCATTTTGCGTTATTTAAAATTGTAAATCATGTTTCTGCACTGAAGGTGGAAGGTGAGAGGAAACAACCTATTGCTGTCTACTATAAAATTAGTATTTCCACTTGATAAGAGACAGCACATTTTATTCAAACAGAGACACCCTGTTTCGTGAAAGACAAGCTGCCACCTCAATCATTTCCCACTATACAAGCCTCTATTTTTTCTTCTGAATTTCTAGTTTAAAAATCTATTACTTTGGAAGGTCTAATAGTTACACTTTGGCATCTATCTAGGTTGATGGCTAATATGACCCTACTGTCCAGATATATTTCCCCATTAGATAGATACTTTTGTCTAGGGATTCAAATCCCCTTACGGCATCTCTGTTATTGAAAATAATTTGGATAGTGTCAGCCCATTAACCGCGTGTATATCAGCTCAGGTAAGCACTTTGTATACTGTATGAATGTGTGTCATCACAGCATACCTCTTCTGAAAATATGGCAGCAGTTGGTATTACCCTGGTCACCCATTAATGGGAGCTGCAGTATCTACTGTAGGCAATTCTCTTAAATTTTGAGAGCATAAATCAGTTAATCTTACAGTTGGCAGAATTCTGTTTTTATATTTTTTTATAATTTTGATGGGTAATGTCCATATTTATTGTTAATCATTCTCTAGGTTTTATCCATTTAAATTTTAACTGTTGGGGGAAATTATGTGTGTCAGAGAATGTGGGGGTCAAATCATCGTTATTTAATAACAAGTAGATATTGATATTCAAAAAGTTAAAGCTTTACAACTGTTAAAACACAAATTATCAACATCACATGTCAAAATTTACAAAATAAAGATCCTAAATCATATTCTAATAATTTCTCAAACAACTTTTTTCTTTGCCTATCTGTACATTTCTTTTATTGATGAAAATATTTTTCGTCGTTTTGTGTGTGTACAGTGAAATCTAAGTATATTGACATTTACCGATTAAAAATCTAATCCTTCCAAGCCTACATAATCTCCATAAATATAAACACAGTATTACAAGAAACCAGGCTGCTATGTGTCCAGATTTAATCCAGATCCCATTACCTAACAGGAGGTATAAAACGTATAGTAGTCTCTGCCTTCTAAGAGAAGCCAAGTTGCTTACACAATTTAAAAGGAACTGATGACACCATGTATGTGCATGGGCAATATTGCTGACAAGTCCAGACAGTGTTCTTTGTTTGCACTTTTAAAGGGACCGCTGCTGTTGAATCTGTCACCTTTTCATTAATATAATGAAAGCACAGTGTTTTCCAGCCTGGGAGAATCCAAAAGGGGAGGAGAAATTAGAGTAGGGGATTTTTTTTCTGGATCTTCTGCTGCATAATTGTTTCCACTGTAGATTCCAAATAGCAATAAAACTGTGACTTATTTGGAAGGCAATGTTAATAATCTGAGGGATGTAATAATGCTTTGAGAAGCACTCTTTAAAAAGCAATCAAATTTTCTTCTTCCTTGTATACTTAAAAATCTTTTGTGATAGGGCAACTCAACATGTTGGAGTGAATTTGGTTTTCAGATACAGGCATGAATTCCACTCATGCCAATAGTATGTGAGCTCATCTGAAAGCAGACTTCAGTTCATGGTCTCAGTGGGAGAAAATTAGAGAACTTGGGACATTTAAGAAAACTGATTTTATGTTTGTTGAAGGTTATAGTAAATAAAGTTAAAAGCTGTTGCATCCTGTGCACTACCAAATAAGCATAACTGCCAACTTGGGCTGAATCCTGTTCTCATTGAGGTCAGTGACAAATATCCTCTCTCACTGCAGAGATATGCTTGCAAAAAATTAATAACCTTATTATTTAGTATTACCATCTTCTCCTGTTAGATTTACAATGCACAGTGGAATATACCTCAGATTGAGACAAGGAACCAGAAAAACTGAAATTGCTCTTAGTATGAGAGCGTAAAGAGCCTTTTTACTGTGCACTGAAACTCTCACCTTCTTAGTATTATCACATTAAGGCCCAGCTCCAAACCCTATTCAAGTAAATGAAAAGACTCCCACTTACTTCAATGGGCTTTGTTTCAAGCCCTGACACATCATGCACTTGTCTTGAATATGATTCTCTGTGTGACAGACTTGAATGTCACAAGAAGGGAAGGAGAGAGGGATAATTTACTACCAACACCGTTTGAAATAAAGTTTAATGACTATTATAAACAGCTATAAATAATTCTAAAAGTTCATTTATACTACTAATAAATTTCCAGTGGAGATCATTTTAATGCAATAGGGAAAAAGCTTTTTACTTTAGAGTGTAGCTCCACGTACCCTACACACTGCCACAAGTGTAGGCAAGGTCCAAGATTAGAATGGGGGCTAACAGGTTTCCACTCCCCTGCTGTTAGTCAGTGGAAAAAAGGGTGGGAGGAATGATAAAGAAGGAACTTGACTTCACTTTCCCTTGCCCCTAATTTGAGCACAGGCATGGTGCCCAATGGCTGTATGCTGCTAAAGAAAAAAAACAAAAAAAATGTCCGCCCTTCCCCCCCCCCCCCCGCTTTCATAAAATGCCCGACTGGAGAGGATTTTTTTCATTTCAGAAGGCTTGCTCACAAATTAAGCTTTTTAAGGCCTTTTAAAAACTCTACACAACAAATTTTGTGATATTTCAATGTTGTATATGCCAAACAAAAAACAGCCTGAAAAGAATTAGTTCAGGGGAACCTAAAAAACCACACCAAGCCCTGAGTCATTCCTTTTTTGATAGAATACCTTGTCCCTTCACTTTTATTGCTTCCTGACATGCTGTGATTTTCTTTTCTACCCTACGATGCCTCTTCCTCTTAGGCTCCTAGGCGTTCACTGTTCACAGTAAGATTCCTCAGCGTTGTTGGCATCTCTAGTCCACTGAATATGTGGCATGCTGAGTTTCTAAAAGTGGAAGATGGCCTCTACTTTGAAAGGAGTCAACAAAAATGTAGTTCTGATCAAGGTTTCTTTTGCATTACCAATGCTCTCTAATTGGTCTGAATGGGCCAACTGCTAAGCAGAAGCCTTAATCTACATGTTTTAATATACCCTAGTGCCTTGTATATCACATAGGTAATTCCATTTTTTTGCTTCTATATTTACTATTTTGAAAGCTATTTATTTTAAAAAAGTAATTTTTAAAAGCCAAATTCCTCCCTCACATATGAACATAACTCTGAAATCAATCAGGGGAAGATGCGTATCCATATTGGAGTGCAGAATTTGATCCCATACAGGTGTACATTTTGGTGTACATTATTAAAGATTTATTTACATTATGCCTGTAGAATACAATAACTTTTTTCTTTTCATTTTTTGCTCCTGGTACACATTTTCAACTCTATAACAAGTCATAGAATATTGCACCGTATGAACTGGTTGGATGTGTTTTGTTTTGTCTTTGCCACCAACTTTAGTTCATATGAATAATTCACACCAGCCACAAAGGGGTCAATTTTCCCTAGAGTATAATGTAAGATTAATGGTGTAACTCCCATCCTGTGTTAATAGGATTTGTATATTCATTTTTTCATGCACTATATTGCAAATTGCTTCCAGATCCTATGTATTGTATGAAGCACTAAATCTTAACTGAGAGATTTCCTTACATCAACCCTGGAAGGAAACTTCTTTATAGGCAGGGTGTTTTCAAATGAGAACACATACTCTTCTCCTTACACTTTTCATACCATCATATGTTGGGTGGTGCCTAGTAAATAACTCTCTCTCCCTAATTCAATGTCACTACAGATTGTGAAATTTATCATGGAACAGTTATGAGCAATATACATTAATGAAGACTTTATTATTGGAATAGTATGTGGAATATTCCCAGATGTGTGGAAAATTTTAGACCTGTTGGTGAGTACGGTATGCAGCAAAGTTTGTAATAAAGAGATACCTCTCCCTCCCTGCTCCGACCCACACCCACTAATAGAAAATATTAAAGCAGCAATACTTTTAAAATATGCCTGACAGAGATGCCTGTGTTCAAAGTATCACCCTATCTTTCTCTGTCTTCACTATTATTTTATGTATGTATGTGTGGGGCTGTGATAGACAAAGAAAACATTGAGGTTAATTTAGGGCCTACTTTCTCTATAAGGCCTACTGCTGCTGTATATAGGATCTTTCTTTTTCTTCAATTTTTGCTATGAAAATAGTTATACTCTTAATCAATTTAAAGTTACTACATTGTAAATAGCAGGTCTACCTAACCTTTTAAAAAAACATTTATCATCAGGGACTCTTTTACATACAGGTTCTTCCTCTTTCCCCTGCCCTTCATCTTATCAGTGAGTGTAGTGAAGTGAAGGCTATAAACCTCAATGGGCCAGCCTAAGACTGGCAAGATAACTGGCTGTTGATTTAGCTTGTCATTATCACTAGGGAATCTCCATCTGGCAGTTGCAGAATCTCTCTCTTACACACTTAAATGGAAATATCACACACAGGCAGACACACACATGGTCCACTGGCTGTTCAGCTTTTCTCTGTCATGTGTACCATCCAGTGTGCCATCAGGATCAGACTATCAAAGAACATGCTGCTGCTGCTGCTGCTACAACCTTACTAATATTCTATTAAAACTGCTGCCCTTACGTGCAATTCCAGTCATTCACCACTTCAGGTAGACAGCACTTTTAAATAACAAAGGCTGACACTCCTCCTTTCCTTATAACCTGTGTAGCAGGGGAATTGAAAAGAATGTGCTACTGTTATTCTTTAAAGGGACCATGCCAAGTACTTTTTTTTTTTTTCCCTTTAGGATTTAATTATATTTACCCTTCGTTATTTATAATGTCTTCTTAGAAGCTTGCAAAGATAATTTATCTCCTTACCAATATTGTCCTTTCACATATTGCAAACACAGATCTTTTTTCTTCTCCTGTTTCTGAGAGACTACAAGTCAACAATGATTTTGTATTGCTTTTCTCCCTTGTTTGTGTATCGTTGTCTGCATAGCTTTGGGGTTAGCGTCTGAATTTTTGCATCTATTGCTGACTGTGCAGTAGTGGAGCATGAAATGCTTTGGTTCTATATGAACATTGACTTTTTAATTTTTCAGCATCAAGGCAGCAGATTTTAAAGAAACCAAAAGTCAACTGCAGAGTAATAAGAGATGGGCTGGGGGAGGGTGGAATACTGGACCACAGGTCCTGACAGGGTACTCAGATGGGGTTAACACCCGCTCCTCACTGCTGCTTCATTAAAAAAGAAGGGGAAATGACGGAGGAGCACTTTTCCCAACTGCTAATTTCTGGATAGGCATGTTGTTCAACAGCTGTATGTTGCCACATTACTGAGGTCAGTATTTATCATGTCCAGTGTTGTCATATGTCAGTGGGACTTGCTTACTTCTCTTTTTACATAGACAAAAAGAAAACTCCTTACCAGATCAAAGATACAACAAAGCCCCTTTACATGAGAATGCTTCAGTTTGTTGACTTTTCTTCCTCCTCCCGTCTCTTCCAAATTACTATGTGAGACTCTTACACCTGTTTCTTCATATTTTAGGCAACACTTGTACCAATATCATTTTTTTCTATCAGCTGAAATTAGCTTGTTAATACCCACTGGCCCATGAATATTTAACAAATAACTTTGTTTTACTTAGTTGCTGCTGTGTGTATGTATCTAAATTCTGTGACCTAAATTTACAAGATTTCAAAAACACTTTCTGATTGACTGTTTTCAGTGTAAACAGTGTGTTCCTTTAGACCAATGATACAGCAGATGGGAATGCTCCCATATATTAAGGTATGTCTACACTGCACACTCCTTTCAGTAGCATGTACAGTACATATGCTACACTTCCCCCTAGAATGGGTACAAATAGCAGTGTAGATGGTGAGACTCTGCTTAGCTGAGTAAAGACCCCTCTGAACCCTGTGGTTTGAACCCGGTTATATACACTCACGACAGTCTACTCTCCCAAGCAATGCCTTCCCAATCTACAATGCTATTTTTAGCAGAGTTGTTTTCCACTGTCTCCTGGCTGCTGGAGTCTTTTCCCACTTCAGGGAAAAGCCAGATCCATTCCCATTTCAGTGAAATACTCTTGTAGTGGGGAAAGGCTCTGGCAGGAGGAGGAAGCAAAGAGAGTCTCTGGCAGCTCCCACTTGCCTCCCCGCCTGCTGCTCTTATAGACTTATGATCATAACTCAAAGCACAATACTGAAGAGCAGTGCAGAATCCAGGCTTTCTGACAGAGATGGGGCTGGGTTGCAGGTTACCAGGGCAGTTGAAAAGCAGCTGGCAATCTAGTAGGATGACCATGGAACGATAGGATTGAGAAACCTTCATCATGTGATGCTGTACCTGCCCCTTGAGGCATTGCAAACCCTTCCCAAAGCACCCTGCAGCCAGTTGCACAGTGGGATGGCTATCCACAGCGCACTGCTCTCTGTGTCGATGCAAGAGCTGCTAGTGTGAATGTGCTCCACTGACACAAGGAGCATAGTGTGGACATGCAACAGCGGTTTAATTACAGTGGTGGCTGTACGTTGGCATAACTTGTCTCAACAAAACTCTGTAGTGTAGACAAGGCCTTAATTTTGCCTTACTCAGACTGCCTGTCTAAGGAATTCAATAGTATCCTTTAAAGGGCTGCAGCAAATTATTTCCTCCCCCAGGAGCAAGAGCAATGCAGAGAAGGAATCTCTGGGTCACAGTTCTTCCTTAAGGCTCCTGTTGGGCTTACCCAGCTGCATGTTACCCCTTCCATGAGTTTAGGGCCCAAACTCTATCTAGTCCAGGGGTCGGCAACCTTTCAGAAGTGATGTGCCGAGTCTTCATTTATTCACCCTAATTTAAGGTTTCACGTGCCAGCCATACATTTTAATGTTTTTAGAAGGTCACTTTCTATAAGTCTATAATATATAACTAAACTATTGTTGTATGTAAAGTAAATAAGGTTTTTAAAACGTTTAAGAAGCTTCATTTAAAATTAAATTAAAATGCAGAGCCCCCCGGACCGGTGGCCAGGACCCAGGCAGTGTGAGTGCCACTGAAAATCAGCTTGTGGGCCGCCTTTGGCACACATGCCATAGGTTGCCTACCCTGATCTAATCCTTAGTTTGTAAGCTCATTGGGGAGTGACTTTCCCTTTTATTGTATCTTGTACAGTGTGGGCATACTGTCATCAGTTTGTGGTGATAAATCATAGTGAAAAGGACTTAAATAAAATACAGCTTGGAAATGGCATTCAAAACTCCCCTAGGAAATTGTTTCTCAACCTTTATGATACCAAGGACCAGCTAGCTGCCTTCCTAAAATGTGTCAGGGAGATCTCAGGGACTGGTGCCGGTCCATGGACCGGTCATTGAGAAACACTGCTCTAGGAGATACTAAGGATGCAGACAGGGGCAGCTCTAGCTTTTTTGCCACCCCAAGCACGGCAGGCAGGCTGCCTTCAGCAGCGTGCCTGCGGGAGGTCCGCCGGTCCCGCGGCTTCGGCGTACCCACCGCCGAATTGCTGCCAAAGCCACGGGACTGGCGGACCACCAAAGGCTGCCTGACTGCTGCCCTCGCAGGGACTGGCAGGGCGTTCCCCACAGCTTGCCGCCCCAGGAGCGCTGGTTCCTGGAGCTGCTGCTGGATGCAGGACTAGAAATACCCACAAGGTAAGTCATTAGGAGACAGAAAATTTAGTCCTATATTTTCAAGTGATTGAGTGCTGCAAGTTTTGGGCACCCAATTTGAGACTATTTAAAGGGACCTCATTTTCAGAAAGTGATGAGCAACAGCCCTCTGAAAATCAAGACTCTGTAAGATGTCTCAAGTTGCAACCCCAAAACTGAGGAAGGGCAGTAACGAGTCTACCAAGAGTAGCTCTAGCTCCTGCTTCCTAATCTAACATCTGAAATGAGGGAAATCTCTGTATTTCTAGGTCCAAGGCCTTCCTTCTCAAGTCACTTCCTGCCAGGGTGGTGGTGAAAATAATCTGACAGCACCGCTACCAGGCTATTTACAAAGGCGGAGGGACAGACTCCGCCATCCCATCTGGCAGAGAGTAGTTCCATATACCACCAGATTGGCAGATGGCTCTTTCCATGGATACAAGACCAAATAGAAGAGTTTTGTGTATACCTCTGTGTCCCTGAGTAGCTGTCCTATTGTGGGCACAGATCAATAACTATAGGATCAGCAGTTTTCAAACTTTTTCAGTAGAGCTCCCCCTTTGAGTTTGGTTGCGCGTCCCTCCCCAACCCAACAAAAAATAGACACATGCAAAAGTATGCTGGATAACTTTTTCATAAATCTAACAGAGCCCTTAGCACAACTTTAATTAAATTACCTACATCTGTAAGTTTCAAATAGAGAGATACTTTACCAATGGCACAGCCATGGCTTCCTCAGCAGTGGGTTGCTTCTACCTTGCAGCCAGGCTGCACCACTAGGGAAGGGCCAATACCACCCCTCTGACCCTTCCCCCTTGAGTTTTTAGGGTGTGGGAAGGCACATGAGATGGTCTTTGGGGGCAGAGCCAGTGCTGGGCAGGGAGAGTGCTGGGAGCAGAAATCGCATGGCTGCGATGGTTGTTGACACTGACCGATAGGATGGGTGACCCACTGAGGTGAGTCAGGGGAGCGGAGGTGGGGCTCCCTCTCCACCCGCTGTGGGGGCTGGCCTGAGCTGCTTGGCATTGCCATTCACCTTCCCCCCCGAACATTCCTCCATGCACCCCTAGTGGGGCATGCCTCACACTTTAGAAACCTCTGTGTGAGATGAAGAAAGTCTCAGTGGAATAGTGGTTTGCCAATACTATGCCAAATCACACAAATGTTTAAGATGTACAGAAGGCACAAAGCAGTAAATGCTTACAGATTTCAGTTAGCTTTCCCAGCAGTGGAATAAAAGCAAGCTACAAAATTTGCCTTCAGGTTTTTTTTTTCTCTGCATCTGTATGAAGTACATTACCAGTATTGTCTGTGCATTATTTCAGTATTTTTTCTGCTCATTAATGATCCTATACTGCCTGCAAGTCATGTGCATAACTCCCATTGACATTGTTCAGATTAAGGGCAATATATTGCCCTTTGGATGGGAGTCAAGAAATATGAAAAGTCATTAACTTATAATGCTTGCAGTTTGTATATTACCAGAAGCACTATCAAGATAGTTTAGATTGTGCTGTATTAGTCTGGGGGAGCTGTTTTAGATCATGTAAGTTAGGAACATCAGTTGGTAATGGTAAAAACGCCATCTCCATTGGAGATGGGTTGGCTGTTTTTTTGTTATATTTGCTCTAATAACTATTACGATTAACTAGGGAAATTTTTATTTTTAAATTCCCTTCATTTTTTATGTTCTTGAGATGATGCAAGTAGGAAAATACCAAGCAAAAATTAAAATTCTGATCCCAATTAACAGCATATGAAATATACATGTTTGCTTAATTTCATGTCAGTCACATTGTCATCACAAGTTCTCTTATGATTCTGCATGTTAAGAATATTACAGTGCAAGTCTTTAACACCAAGACAAGCTATTTGCTCCATCAGATATCATATAATGCTGGATACCGATAGCACAGCTAGATTTGCTCTAGGAAATTCAAGCATTGTGAAACACTGCCCATATTGTTCTACCAGTGCATCTGTGTCACGGTCTGAGAAATACCTTCCTGACTGGGTCCTGACATCTCCCCAGTCAATCTCTAAACTGTATCAAATCACACATGGAGTCCAGCGTGGGACACTCAGACTAAACAAGAATTTAACTCTGGTCTCCATAGATGGAAGGTTAGTGCATTAAATTCTTAGGATCTGATTCTCCATTGCCTTGCAACTTGCGTAGACAACTACATTCATGCAAAGTGCATGCAACATAATGGTAGCTTTTTTACCCCATTTGGCTGTCTCGCTGTGCACAGATGTAAATGACTGTGCAAGATGCCAAACAGATTTCTCATAGGATCATCAAAAAACAGCACCTGTGCTGCACTTTCAAATCTCTATAAGTGGGACAATGAACATTTTCACATGAGAAGTTTAAAAAAAAACTGCTACAGTACATTAAATGTTGTTTTAAATGTCTCAAAACCATTTACCTGTTTTTACTCTGATATAGTTCAGGAGGAAAGAAACACATTGACTTTTCATAATCTAGCAATCTTTAAGCCTCTTCATGGTTTGTGTGAGATCTGATGTAGAAGTACATTAGCCTTCACTGTCCTTTTGCAGTTTGGCATTAGAACACAAAATTGACTTAACACATGATTAATAACTAAAAGCTGTTTACTTAGAGTTTTAATATTCTGATGGAAGATTTGAAGTGGGATAAGAACGGTTTCTATGTAGAGTGCAGAAAGTTTGCATGAACTAATTAGCTTATTCTCTCATTTGTGAATATCAAAGGACACCCAGGTGTCTTGACCCTTTTTCATCATTTCCCTGAAGTCTGAAAAAAACATAATGTTACACTTTCCTGGCAAGGTCTTTGAAACTGATTTATATTATGCTGTAGCTATTTGTACATTTAATTAAATCTTCCTGTCAGCAGTATTGAAAAATCTTATTTATTGATAAGGGCAGCAAGGATAAAGTTAGGGAAGAAATTACAATTCAAGACATTTTACTCTGCTACCACAAATATTGAATAGCATTAACATTTTAGTATATCTTCTCTTTTTTCTTAGCTTAATTAAAAGTAACTCATTTGAGCAAGATTTGTCAGATTCTGTAATTAAACATTCATTAAGTAGTAATGTACCTGGTAATGACTGATTTTTTTTTCTCTGACACGGAAAAGGGTTTTTGTGCTGTATTGTATTCTTGCTAGTTTCATAGCTGTCTCCTCAATTTGCTTATGTCATAATACATATGTTGTTGTTTTGCTTCTTACATCTAGTAGGTCTGCGAAGGTAGGTTTTCTGACTCACCCAGTGGTGCTTTTATCTCTCTTTCTTGTCAGAGCAGTGCTTGACTGATACTTATGTTCTGAGTAGTGCCAACCTCAAACATTAAAATAAATAAATAGACCCAAATATCATGCGATTGGCTTCCAATTCTTGAGATTTTAAAAACAATAAATTTGGATTTTTTTCCATAGTCACAGATTTTAAGGCCAAAGGGATCATTATATTATCTAGTCTGACCTCCTGTATATCACAGGCTATAGAATTTCATGTAGTTATTTCTATATTGAGCCCAAACATGTGTTTGACTAAACCATATCTTCAAGAATCTTGTCCAGTTTTTTATTTGCCTTTGATTTTTGAACCTTTGTTATTCACATTTTCAAGCTTTTCTTTGCAGCTGTGTGGGCTAGAAATATTTTTATTTTTAAATCAAATCTAAGAGTCTCACTGCAAGAGCTGAACTTCACTAAAAACATCAAATATCTTATGGTAAAACTTGGAGGATAGATCCATCAATGGCTATTAGCCAGGGTGGGCAGATATGGTATCCCTAGCCTCTGTTTGCCAGAAACTGGGATGGGCAAGAGGGGATGGATCACTTGGGGTTCCTGGCATTGACCACTGTAGTAAGACAGGATACAGGGCTATGTGGAACTTTGGTCTGACCTAGTATGGAGAGAAGGAAGGGGGGAAGGGTTGGTGCAGGACAGGGCCTCAGAGAGAAGGAGAGGCGCAAGAGCGGGACCTTTTGGGAAAGAGGTGGTTTGGGTGAGGCGGGGCCACAGTTCAGGCACCCTACTTTTAGGAAGCTTTCGCCATTCCTGCATTCTTATGTTCTTATGTAAAATCATGAGACAGAGAAAAACTGTTTTTTCCTTCATTATTTTAATGCAAATTATTATAGGTAAAGGGTAACATTTTCAAAAAACCTGAAGTGGTTGAGGACTATAAATCATAGAATCATAGAATATCAGGGTTGGAAGGGACCTCAGGAGGTCATCTAGTCCAACCCCCTGCTCAAAGCAGGACCAATCGCCAGCTAAATCATCCCAGCCAGGCTTTGTCAAGCCAGGCCTTAGAAACCTCCAAGGAAGGAAACTCCACCACCTCCCTAGGTAACGCATTCTAGTGCTTCACCACCCTCCTAGTGAAATAGTGTTTCCTAATATCCAACCTGGACCTAACCCACTGCAACTTGAGACCATTGCTCCTTGTTCTGTCATCTGCCACCACTGAGAACAGCCGAGCTCCATCCTCTTTGGGACCCCCCTTCAGGTAGTTGAAGGCTGCTATCAAATCCCGCCTCATTCTTCTCTTCTGGAGACTAAACAATCCCAGTTCCCTCAGCCTCTCCTCATAAGTCATGTGCTCCAGACTCCTAATCATTTTTGTTGCCCTCCGCTAGACTCTTTCCAATTTTTCCACATCCTTCTTGTAGTGTGGGGACCAAAACTGGACACAGTATTCCAGATGAGGCCTCACCAATGTCGAATAAAGGGGAACGATCACATTTCTCGATCTGCTGGCAATGCCCCTACTTATACAGCCCAAAATGCCATTAGCCTTCTTGGCAACAAGAGCACACTGTTGACTCATATCCAGCTTCTCATCCACTCTGACCCCTAGGTCCTTTTCTGCAGAACTGCTACTTAGCCATTCGGTCCCTAGTCTGTAGCAGTGCATGGGATTCTTCCATCTTAAGTGCAGGACTCTGCACTTGTCCTTGTTGAACCTCATCAGGGTTTTTTTGGCCCAATCCTCTAATTTGTCTAGGTCCCTCTGTATCCGATCCCTACCCTCTAGTGTATCTACCACGCCTCCCAGTTTAGTGTCATCTGCAAACTTACTGAGAGTGCAGTCCACACCATCCTCCAGATCATTAATAAAGGTATTAAACAAAACCGGCCCCAGGACCGACCCTTGGGGCACTCCGCTTGAAACCGGCTGCCAACTAGACATGGAGCCATTGATCACTATCCGTTGAGCCCGACAATCTAGCCAGCTTTCTATCCACCTTATAGTCCATTCATCCAGCCCATACTTCCTTAACTTGGCGGCAAGAATACTGTGGGAGACCATATCAAAAGCTTTGCTAAAGTCAAGGAATAACACATCCACTGCTTTCCCCTCATCCACATAGCCAGTTATCTCCTCATAGAAGGCAATTAGGTTAGTCAGGCACGACTTCCCCTTGGTGAATCCATGCTGACTGTTCCTGATCACTTTCCTCTCCTCTAAGTGTTTCATAATTGATTCCTTGAGGACCTGCTCCATGATTTTTCCAGGGACTGAGGTGAGGCGGACTGGCCTGTAATTCCCCGGATCCTCCTTCTTCCCTTTTTTAAAGATGGGCACTACATTAGCCTTTTTCCAGTCATCTGGGATCTCCCCCAATCACCATGAGTTTTCAAAAATAATGGCTAATGGCTCTGTAATCTCATCCGCCAACTCCTTTAGCACCCTTGGATGCAGCACATCCGGCCCCATGGACTTGTGCATGTCCAGTTTTTCTAAATAGGTCTCGAACCACTTCTTTCTCCACAGAGGGCTGGTCACCTTCTCCCCATATTGTGCTGGCCAGTGCAGCAGTCTGGGAGCTGACCTTGTTCGTGAAGACAGAGGCAAAAAAAGCATTGAGTACATTAGCTTTTTCCACATCCTCTGTCACTAGGTTGCTTCCCTCATTCAGTAAGGGGCCCACACTTTCCTTGACTTTCTTCTTGTTGCTAACATACCTGAAGAAACCCTTCTTGTTACTCTTAACATCTCTTGCTAGCTACAACTCCAAGTGTGATTTGGACTTCCTGATTTCACTCCTGCATGCCTGAGCAATATTTTTATACTCCTCCCTGGTCATTTGTCCAATCTTCCACTTCTTGTAAGCTTCTTTTTTGCGTTTAAGATCAGCAAGGATTTTACTGTTTAGCCAAGCTGGTCGCCTGTCATATTTACTATTCTTTCTATACATCGGGATAGTTTGTTCCTGCAACCGTAATAAGGATTCTTTAAAATACAGCCAGCTGTCCTGGACCCCTTTGCCCTTCATGTTATTCTCCCAGGGGATCCTGCCCATCTGTTCCCTGAGGGAGTCAAAGTCTGCTTTTCTGAAGTCCAGGGTCCGTATTATGCTGCTCTCCTTTCTTCCTTGTGTTAGGATCCTGAACTCGACCATCTCATGGTCACTGCCTCCCAGGTTCCCATCCACTTTTGCTTCCCCTACTAATTCTTCCCTGTTTGTGAGCAGCAGGTCAAGAAAAGCTCTGCCCCTAGTTGGTTCCTCCAGTACTTGCACCAGGAAATTGTCCCCTACACTTTCCAAAAACTTCCTGGATTGTCTGTGCACTGCTGTATTGCTCTCCCAGCAGATATCAGGGTGATTAAAGTCTTCCATGAGAACCACTGCTGTCCTGTGGAAGAAAGACAAACATGGCACAACCTGTGCAGGTTACAACAGCTGATAACTCACCTTCCATATCACCTTACTCTTAAGAACTTCCTCAACTGTTGCAGGAACTACTCAGAGAAACCTGCAGATGAAAGCCTCAGTGAGCTCTCCCCAGGCAAACTCCCTCTGTTAGCCTCTGCTGTTCGCCGCTCAGCTGGTTTCCTGCTGACTGCCCTTATATACCAGTCAGGCCCACTCAAGGCCACCTGGAACAAAGCCCTCCCAATTCACACTTTTCAAACAAACAAGCAAGCAATCAAGCACACGGTCAAACTGACCAACTGTCCTAGCAGCAGACACTCAGATACTCACCAACACAGCCCCCCTAATGCAGCACTTAGCGTACCTCCTCTCAGACAGCTCCCAGGCAAACTCCCTCTGTTAGCCTCTGCTGTTCGCCGCTCCTAAATAAATCCCATTATTTGCAATGAGACTTAGGCTCCTAAGTCTCACACATGTTTTTATGAAAATTTTTCCTTTTAGCTGCATTAAAAGGTAGTATTACTGACTAAAAACTATGGACAGAATTCTCCCCTTTGATCATTAAAGTGGATCTCAGATCTTATATTCTGAGATACTCCCATGGATAGCAATGCAGAAAGCATTAGGAGATGTGTGCCTATAAGGAAAGTTGAATACTGGAGTTGTGAATATTGCCCTATGTAGCTAATATTGTTGAACATCAAAAGTACTACAAGATATGCTGTGCACTACCACATATTCTTCCAGTAGCTATATTTCCTTATATGCTTAAGTATAAGTATGAATTTTAGTACAAGTATGTAAAAGATAATTTATTGAGAGTTGAGACAGCGCAGTCATACACAGCAAGAGTCTTCTGTACTGCTTTCTGAGTACTTTAACAAATGGGTCTTTTTTTTCCTGTAATCATTGTAGGCAATTCAACTTCTCTCTCTCTCTCTCTCTCTCTCTCTCTCTCTCCATATATCTATAATACCACTGCATTTACATCTTGAATCCACCTATGCACATACAAACACATTCTTGCAGCAGTCTGATCCTGTCTCCTAACCCTGCAATCATTTCATCCCTGATCGTTTGGCTTCCCCTAATGTTTTGTTTGCCCCAGGCAAGATTCTGCTCTGTCCATGTGACACTCACCCTTGCACATATGCCATTGTGACAGCTGCTGTCAATTTCGGGAAGAGGGATAGCTCAGTGGTTTGAGCATTGGCCTGCTAAACCCAGGGTTGTGAGCTCAGTCCTTGAGGGGGCCACTTGGGAATCTGGGGCAAAATCAGTACTTGGTCCTGCTAGTGAAGGCAGGGGGCTGGACTCGACTCATTGACCTTTCAAGGTCCCTTCCAGTTCTAGGAGATGGGATATCTCCATTAATTATATATTATACGCATTATAAGTAAATCCAGTAAAAATAAATAATTCTAATCTCATGAAAGAATGTGGATCTGTATTCCTTAAAAGATTGGAACATTCCTTCTTTCACTGTGCCTAACAGATCTAGTTATAATCTGTAATTCATATGACTCTTGCCTGTTGACAGAAGATTATAGAATTATTTAATATGACAATATTATAGACTTACACTGGGGATCAAACATACTTCTAAGCAGCAAGATTTTGTTGTTGGGGTTTTTTTTTTTTTTTGAGTAACGGTTTTAAAGGCCAGATGACTAACCTCATTAATTTAACAATTTAAATAGACCTGATTGATTCTCCCCATTAGAACGATATATTATGATGGTAACACTAAAATATTTGCTTATGAAAAGGTATTGTATATCAAATGAGCCTAATTCTGCTTTCAATAATTGCTTATGCAACTCCATTGGCTACAATGCAATGCTGTTGAAGTCAGTAGGATCTGAGGGTTCTTAGGACCTTGCAGGATCAAGCTCTTAGCAAAGCACTTCAACAGGATTATCCATGTGTTTAAGTTAATGGGACTAATCACATGCTTAAGAACACGTTTAAAAGCTTTTGCTGGATTGCGGATTTGGGCCTAGAACCCAGTATTGATACTACTGAAGTCAGTGAAAGCAGTATAAGAACTATACCTTTTAATGCCGCAGATTTTACCCAACAGCACATATGAAGAAAATTTAAGAACATAAATGGCCATACTGTGTCAGAGCAATGGTCTATCTAGCCCAGTATACTGGCCAGTGCCAGATGCTTCAGAGGGAGTGAACAGAACAGGGTAATTATTGAGTGATCCATCCCCTGTCATCCAGTCCCAGCATCTGGTAGTCAGAGGTTTAAGGAAACCCAGAGCGTGGGGTTGCATCCCTAACCATCTTGGCTAATAGCCATTGATTGACCTGTCCCCCAGGAACTTAATCTAATTCTTTTTTTTTTTTTTTTGAACCCACTTATATATTTGGCCTTCACAGCATCTCCAGCAAACTAGTTCCACAGATTCACTATGTGTTGTGTGAAGAAGTACTACTTCTTGTTTGTATTAGACCTGTTGCCTATCAATTTCATTGAGTGATCCCTGATTTTTATATTATGTGAAGGGGTAAATAACACTTCCTTATTCACTTTCTCTACACCATTTATGATTGTATAGACCGCTATCATATTTCCCTTAGTCATCTCTTTTCTAAGATGAACAGTCCCAGTCTTTTTAATCTCTCCTTATATGGAAGTTGTTCATAACTCTAATCATTTTTATTGCTCTTCTCTGTTCTTTAATATATCTTTGTTTGAGATGGACCACCAGAAGTACACGCAGTATTCAAGATGTGGGCATACCATGAGTTTATATAGTGGCTTTATGTATTGTCTTATTGTCTATCCCTTTCCTAATAGTTCCTGACACTTTGTTAGCTTTTTTGAATGTTGCTTCACATTGAGCAGATGTTTTTAAAGAACTATCCACAGTGATTCTAAGATCTTTCTTGAGTGCTAACTAATTTAGACCCCATCATTTTATATGTATAGCTTGGGTCATGTTTTCCAGTGTGCATTACTTTGCATTATCCACTCACCAATTTTGTGAGATCTCTTTGTAACTCTTTGCAGTCAGCATTGGACTTACCTATCTTGAGAAATTTCATACCATCTGCAAACTTTTTCCATCTCACTGTTTAACCATTTTTCCAGATCATTTGAATATGTTAAACAGTGCTGGTCCCAGTAGAAATCCTTGAAGGACCCCACTATTTACTTATCTCCATTCTGAACACTAAACATTTACTCCTACACTTTGTTTCCTATCTTTTAACCAGTCACTTGTTCATGAGATGACCTTCCGTCTTATCCAAGCACTGCTTACTTCACCTAAAAGCCTTTGCTGAGGGACTTCACTAAATATATATTACATTTACTGCATGTAAATATAACACATGTGTATATATACAAAACAGCTTGATTAAAATAGCGATATTTAAGTTGAAAAGATAGGAAATGGCAGATTTACAATTTTCTGTGCAACCTTAATTCCTCCAGTTAATTCAGTTAACGCATATTGTGCATATTAATTATTTTTTCCACAGTGCCATGCACTGTATTTTTATGGGAGGCTGGGGCTGTTCAGCCGAGCCCTCTTACTTCAGGGTTTCCAAAACAGTATGTGCTGCTACTGCAGCTTTAGCATTATCATGGGCTCAGCCATCATGCTAAATTATTTTGGCATGTTGCCAAAATGTTGCTGACGGTGCAAGTGATAAAAGTAAATGATAATTTTGAAAGTTTATATATCAGCCGAATCTGAATGAATTTTCACTGAGAAAGAAAAAAATACTTCTCTGGCCCTAAGTCTTTTTTCCTGCCAAATTTCAAAAGTCTGCTGTACACAAGGGAGGTGTTAGAGCTTCTCAGGAAAAAGGTTGCAAGTATCTTATAATGGGAAGTGTTAGCAACCCTTGTATATAGGTCACCTATCAGCTTCTTCACATTAATTGGTGGTTTTTAGACCGCATATCAAGTTTTTATAAAATGTTGAACTGTTTGTGAAAGTTTAAAAAAATGTTTTGAAAGAGCAATGCTAAATGACAGGCAAACCTCAGAAACTATGGAGATGAATTTTGAATAAAATTATCCAACTCTAAAATAGTGATCCAGTGTGTCAAACTGGCTGTCATTCTGAGGTTGCTACTAGTGGTGCTGGTGGGAATTACATCAAAAATACACTGTTGTTCAAACACCCCCGTGTAGGAAATGTCTGGATCTACATGCATGTAATAGGTCTGTCTTTACGTCACTGAATTCTTCACTAAAATAGAATGTGACCATGAATAGTTTGGCAGAATCAACAGAAGCATTTTAACGCACACAGACTAATGTGCGTAGTACTTTGCAGAAATCAGGAAAGTATGGCATCAGCTCATTGCTCCTAGACATAATAGGACATATTCCTGCAGGCTGAGCCATGAGTGACCGCTGAGCCATGAGTGACCTGTGTGACCGCTCCAATCCTCTTTGACTGATGCAGTTCTATATGTCTACCTAGGTGTAACAGCATGTCAGACTGGGCCCGAAAATATATGTGTGTGTGTCTGGGGGGAGGGGAGGTGTTAATATTTTGCCTATAGAGATTGTAGGTATTTCGTATCAGTAGGTGAATAAACAAAAAAAAAATAATCCCTCAACTCTCTGCTGGTATAATGGTTATAGGGGCTGGTAATTATATTTTCATAATAAAATTGCTACTCAGATTTTTGTATAATGTTTACAGTGATGTATTGTCCTAGTTCTCATTCTTATAGACATATTATTACATCAATTCAATTCAGTATGCAAATTATCTTCACATATTCCCATCTCCTGTCCAAATCCTCTCATTGTGAAATCAATTAAAAGTAGTGATCAGCTTGTCAGCATTTAAAACCAAGCTCTTTAGAGCAATCTGTCAATCTCTTGAAACATGGGAAACTCAAATGTCTCTTAAACTAAATCTATGATTACTGCTTAGTCCAATTATTTTAATCGATTTTAGTAAATGGGGAGGAAGGGGAAATTATATATTCTAACTTCATAGGCCTTGTCTTTTTCTTGGCCCTTGTGTTAGTTAATGTGTTTAAAAACACAACTTTTTCCTAGTGTGGACATGACCATAGAGAGTGAGACATCTTTAGTTGGCATCATAGCTCCACTGAAGTCAATAAAGCTTTAACTGATTAGTTCTAGCTGAGGATCTTGTCCTGAGTGTCTAAAAATGGATTGTGGTTACATACACTGTATCATATCAATAGAATTTGTAGTCAAATGAAAGGCCTTTTTCTTTGGGATTAATGTTTCAGTCACTTAGAAACCCTCAAGCATTATTCTACATCTGTTTTAAGTGTTTAGTAAGGCACACAGTTTATCAGAGTATAACTCTTGTGTGAGATTCTAATCCAAATTTATAACTTCAAAATAATTTGAGTCAGAACAAATTTTTCCTTGCAGGATTGCCTTGAATTATTGGAATTGAGCTTCTGCTAGCAGCAGCCTCATTGGTTTCAATTGTCTTACTCTATTGTGTAACTGAATGCCCTATTTTGTTCTCTATTACTTTAAATAATGTTGCATAGAGTCTATATTTCATGTTGTTCCATCTCTCCCATACTCATAGTGCACATGGATTCTGAGGGAGTCACAGTACAGCAATGAAATATTTTCACTGGTCATTGTTTACTACGCAGATGCTCTTTTGCCTTCTGATTACCCTAAAAGTTGAAATCTGCTATCTGGTATTACTTTGATTTGTGTTAAAATTGGTAATGAAACTGCGTTTAATTAATTCATATTCTCTTTGTGCAATGCACATTATATTGTATTTCATTTAGCAAGGTGGTAATTAATTTTATCTAAATTGACTGACTTTTTATTTTCCCGATAATTTTGTTTACATGCATGCAGCTCTCCACTAGAGTTTCTTCAATTGAGAGGTGCCCAGGCTGACCATAAAAGGTCAAAGTTAATAAGTATGTATTTGCTCTATGGAAGACTAAAGCCCAATATTTGCTCAGATAAAGCTTTTAAAAATAGACTATTCCCACTGAATCTTTGCTGTTTCGTCCACCCACATTGACCATTGTGATAAATGTCTTGGTCAGTAATAATTCCTTTTATTGCTGTAAAGTTTAAAATCCCACTGCTGAGTTTTTATTGAAGATGGAATGCATTTTCAATGATGTGTTGATTAAAATCATATTCTCTTATAATAGTTTTTTTCTGTAAAATATAATAATAATAAACTATAAATTAAACTAAGCAATTGCATTCTTCTTCCTGATTAGAAAATGGACTTGTTCAAATGGGTTGATAGGATGACAGATGTCTGTGCCAAAGTGGTGTTATGAGTACTTTGCTTTTTAAATTGAATGATCATTCTTAAAATATTTTAATTTAATTGTCTTATCCTATTTAATTAAAAAATACTGCTTAAGCCATGTGAGTTTCATTTGAAGTACCTATGCTAAGTTAGAAATCTATGGCTTACATGAACGTGTCGCTACTCTGGAGCCTCCAACTGGATTCACAACTCTAATACCCAGGAAGATAGAGCTAGATTCATGAGGCCAAAGTTACCCCTTAATCAGCCCTACAGAACTCTGACTCCATTTCCATGCTTAAATCCTGTGAATTCACGTGGATGCTTAAGCTAACCTACACAAATGGTAATTTGTATCTAGAAGGCTGCTAGCTTTGATGACAACACAATGGTGAGATCCAGTGCCATTGGCATAAGGGGCGGGATATTTGAGCTTTATTTGCAGCATGGCAACCTGTGCTTACCTGTGGACCAAACCTTTCAGAACATATACATTCTGAAGAATAGTAACATAGACATTTTGCTCTCAATAAAATAATAGTACTAATAAAGGGACTCTTTGGCATGAAACTGACCTGTTTTCTCCAGTGGCTTTTGCTGAATGGGATAGCCATGAATCACTTTTTATTACTCAAGCCCACAGAATATAAATATGCAACAAAAGCATGCACCCTGAATTTTAGGATGAATAGTTTGACGGGGTATGGAATACAGAACTGGAACGATCTGTGACTTCCATGTCACAAAAGGCTCCTGTTCCAGAGCACACAGAGGAATGTTTATTACATATTCTGCAGGTGTTGTTTTTCTGCTCTATCCACAGCTGAGGAAAAGGTCCTTTCAGGTTTTCTTCAGGCATGGAAAGCAGATTTACTTATTTTATTTTACTCATAGTATATCACAGTTAATCCAAGCCAGGTCTATTGGTATAACCGTTTCAGTGAACAGTGTGATTTTTGTGGTGGTGCGTTTTTTAACCAAAATAGTTATACTTGTAAAAGCCCTAGTGTTGGCACAGTTATATCTATAAAAAGGTGCCAAATACTAGTATAATACTTTCCCCTTTCCTATTCAGGAATAGTTTTATACCAGTATATAGTACCTTTATATTGCTGTAACTGCAACCACACTAGGAGGGTTTTCCTGTTTAAACTATACTGGAATAGGTAAAACAGTATACTTTTCTAGTGTAGACAAGGCCTTAGAGAGGATTCATACGGGATCTTCATATTCCTGCATCCCAAACCGGTGAGACAAATTAAATGTATTATAAAGGTACAATACTTACCGATCTTCAGCCTGTCCCTCGCCCTCTAATTTAGAAGGTTGAATGACAGCATTAGAGCAGGCTTCCCTGCCCTCCCAGGAAATGTACTTTGAAGATAGCTGTAGATTTCACCGTATAGGAACTGAATGAGGGCCTATGTGGAAAACGAAGATAAAGAGAAACTGGAATACAGCAGCATACAGTTTCAAAGTGGGCAAGAGGCATGTGCTTTTCTGGTCCTTGGGAATTCCTGATAACTCAAAAGAAAAAAGCAAATTTTGTTGATCAATATAATTAAAAGGAAATGATTATTACAAAAAAAAATCCCCACTGAAGCAAAACTCCCTCCAGGAATCCAGTATATCTTGCCATTTGGCTTTCTGTATGTGATTTTCTTTTAATACATGTAACTGTTAGATCTCGATTCCAGAGGTGAATCTTGATGTAGGTCTGTGTATTTAAAATTCCATAAATATAATATGCTTCTTAGTATTCTGATGAAATAAAAAGGATTACCCAGCATATTAAACCCACTGCAAGAACTTCAGGCTGTAATTCTTGATCAGTTTAAGTAAGCGGGTGTAAATTTACAGTAAGTGCTCGAACAGCAAGAGAAACCAATCCAACCCTTATTTTTAAGACACAAGAAACCAATATGGTCTGTGGTGAAACCATATATTTGAGAACATTTAAGAATGCAAATTATAAACTAAGTAGTGGATAATTAATATAACATAAATTAGTGTCTGATTAGTGTCAAAAATAGAGCTCGGTTCTAATTTTTCTATGGATTTTTTGTGTGTGGTCAAAATCAAAAATGTTTCAGGCAACATTAGTTTTTACAAAACTTTCTCAGGTCCATAATGGAATTTCTGGAGAAGAGAGCCCCCCAGGAGAGCCTGGTAGTTAGAGTACCCACCTGGCCTACAGGATATTTGGGCTGGGTCTCTCTCATGTATTTTTATGGGGAGGTGGTGCGGGGAGTCTCTGTTTCATCCTGATATGGAACAAAAATAAATGTCAAAGCCTCAATTTTTAATGAAACAAGATTCTCGTTGTCCAGTCAGCTCTATACAGTAATTTCACCTTAACAAACCATACTTCCAAATGTGTTTATTAGTATTTAATATTTATATTTGTAGTCGCACCCAGAGGCCAATCAAGTCAAGTCGTGCCGGAGACGATATAAACTGATGTAATACTTGTGACATCATAGATTGTAACAAATATTTTGCCACACTCTATTTCTATCCTACTGTAAATGCTGTGGAGTGTTCTGGACACAAGCCTTGTAGTTGCTTAGTAGCATGTACATTGCTGGATATTAAGATCTCTGGCCTCACAAGAGATTCCCTGGTATGGGGATTTGGGTCTAGACATTCAGTAGCTGGTAGGCAATACATCTACATATGGACCAATGAAACTCTAATTAGGAAAGGCTTCTAGATAAAATTCAGTAGCTTCACATTACCCTGCTCACAAACTCTCTCCTTTCCTATGTGCTCAGGACTCTCTTGACCTTTTCTGGTTTTGTTACATCAGGTAACAAGATAAAATGCTTGGGTTGAGATTCTGACTTTGAACCAGAACTGAGTATTTAAGGACATGTTGCAAAAGACAACTGAAAATAGCAGTCTCCTAGAAACACTATTGCTAGGATGAGAACCATGTATATATATGTATGTATGTTTCTGACGGTTTTCTACTGCACAAGGCATTTAGCTGTCTTGCGACTATTAATCAGTACAGGTCTTAAAACAGCTGCTTTCAGATTAATTAGAGAGAATCCAGGAAATAATTCAACTGAATGTAGCTCTCATGTAAGTGTGTTGAAGGCAATTAAGAGTAAGTATAGTCATTACTGAGACTGCCAGGAAGTATGCCAAAGGGTTAGAAAGTTATAAAACTCTCTTCTGCCTTTCCTAGTTTTATATATATTATTAAAGATAATGAATACGTAGAAATTAAAAAAAAATCTGCCTAAAAGCAGTTCACAAATTTCTGGAAGTGCTGGGAAACAAGAGCGATGGAAAAGGATAAACTGAGATGCGCTAAGGTGGAAATGGGGAACAGGAGAAACAGGGAATAGCAACAATTTCACTTTTCAAAATGTTGCAAAATGGAGTAAGGTAGAATAAGAATGATTTTTGTAAGCAGGATTTTTCAGAGGTGAAAATTTCAGCCATCTCTCATGGAAGTTCAGAGACTTGATTTCCTCTTCCTCAAGGTTGCCTGGTTTCTTCCCCTTCCCCTTGCTAATACGTGGATGCATGCCACAGAGATAAAACACAAGGGATACTGATTGTAAATTAGACTAAATATGGTGCACAGTGATTAGTATGGTAGCCTGGGATTTGGAATACCTGGATTCAATTTTGTGCTCCGCCACAGGCTTCCTGTATAGTTTTTTGGGCAACTCACTCTGTGCCTCAGTTCCATGTTTGTGAAATGGGGAAGATATTTCTCTAACTCATAAAAGCATTGTGGGGATAAATAAATTGGATGGTGAAGCACCCAGATAGTATAGTAATTAGATACAATGGATATTGTGTCCTCTTTCCTTAGTTTTTGCCCTGATTAAACAGGCCTATAGATGGCCAAGGAACAAAGAGTAACTTTACTATAATCTATCATACCATTTACTCCTACCCCCAATGATTTGATAGAGCCCTTCAGGGTTTTCTGGTGTGTCCCTGATGATATTAGTATAAGTCATATTACAGAGAAGAGACACTTGGATGTCTTTGTTTGTGGGTAAACAAGGAGCTGTTATGACTTATTGCATTTAAATATGTTGGGGACTTTTCTAAATGTGAATGATTGGTGGAATAGTTTTCTACAGTATGAATTGTCTTAGTCAGTGAGACCATGTCTACCTGAGCACTTGACATGACAGACTGGAGAAGCATATTGCATGGAGGACGGTGATATGGATAAAGTTGCAAATCTTTCTCTACCATATAGTGAGGATGATGTAATTAAGTTTCGCAAAAGCAGAGACTGCCAACTTAGCTAGTTTAGATATTTTCTCAACACACAATGTTGCTGGTAGTACAAATTTCCCCTCTAATGTACTTTAACCATCTTTATGAAAATGGATCTCCAAGGGAATAGTTCAGACTTGATGCCAGTCCTTGGCCTCTCCTAATGCTTGGGCAGTTCAGATTGCTAGTTATGATTATGGTTTGTGTTGTGAACACCTGCTTCTAGAAACTGAATTTACCTCTCAATCCAAATAGGTCACCAAATAGCCATGAGATTGTAACAGCTGTCATTTACTATTGCCCTGGGCCAGACTCTACAAATGACTTTGAGATTAATGTCTCCTTTGCCAATAAAGATATTCATAACACCACACGCTGAGAAGCATGGAAACAAAAAGTCCCTTCTTATGATCTGTCTTCATTTAGCAAATATTATTAGTACCTTGAGCTTCTAGTCAGTCAGCTACTAATATGGCCTCTTTTTGCTAACTTCTCTGTGCACCAGCCCCATGAATTATATTGGGCATATACACTGGTTCAAAAATTGTATTTATTTGCTACATGTTTAGAACAGAGAGTTCACACTTTGTTGTTGTATCTTAACAAAGCAGCTGCCATTTTTCCCTGGATGATAAAGTAATGGATTTAAATACAGATATTACAACCTGGAATATCTTTCCAACAAGAGATAATAATCATTTTAAAGTACCCAAGTTTTACATTTTTGATAAAAAGCAATCTGACGTTTTCAATTTAAAAGGCTTCTACTGTGAACTGTTTTATAAAAAATGTCTAGATTATTGCTCCTTTTCTATACATCACAGACAAGATTTTGTGGAGTATCTCTAAGAGGTGCAGAACAAAACTCAAAGCCCAGTAGGTGAAGGGGGCTTTAGTCACCTTTGTGATCCCAGAATTCCAGGCTGTTCGGGGACCACAATAGTCCCACCATGTAACTTAAAGTGAAGTAGGTGGTCTACTGTATAACAGCCTCCCCAGAACACCCCATTGTTCGTAGTACAAGTCTGAAAAGCTGCACTGGTGTCTGCTTTCACCATTTTGCCTCCTGCCCTTCACCCTAACCCTTACTCCAAGACTTGCAGCAGGGACTTCACAGGCCAGCATAGTTCAAATCTAGGGTCTGTACCACTGTGCATGTCAGCTGACTTTAGTTGTCTCAGCAGACACAGAAAGGAAGACAATCTTTTCTGATTACTAACAACCAAGCCATTTAATGGAAAATATGTTGGAAAGTATTACACTATTATCATCATCCATGGCTTTAACATTCATAATGAACACCTTGAATTTAACATGGGAACAAACAGAGACTAATTGTATTCTTGTGGCAAGAATTTAGCGTGTACAATTATTTGAACATATAAAGTGCTAAATAAGGGTATTATTTGGGAGGAGAGTAGAAAGGGAGGAATGTAGTCTTGGACCCTACAAACAGCTTTGTATATGGGTAAATGTATGTACATGAATAGACCTATCAGCCCTAATATTAGTGGGACTACTCACATGGATGAACTAGCATGCATGAGTGTTTGCAGGCTCAGGGTCATAGATTGTAAAATTGCAAGCTCAAGTGGGAAAGGAAATATGTGTATTTTATCTGTATTGACCAACATCATTCATACTTATGGAGCTATGAAAGTAAGACAATAATGATAATAAAGGGCCCGATTACATCTGGATCTCATTTTATGTTACAGAAGTATGCCTAGGAAGATGATTTTCACCTCCATAAAACCTGCACAATATCTGGAACAGCAACCTTCTGGTATAATAATAATTGTTATTAATAGAAATTGTATTATCTGTAAGGATCCACAGAACTAGAGCCCAGGTCTGCAGAGGCTTGTATAACTGATATTCCCATATCACCACTGGGAGGCCATGCAGGAGTGCTTCAGGAAGTAACCTCGAAGGCTGGCCTAGGAAGTTGTCTGGGCAGCCATGCAGAATTCTTGCTTGCTGCGCCTCCAGACCTTGCCGCGCCTCCTGATTTCCAGTCTCTAACTTCGGACCTGACTCCGATTCTTGCCTCCTAACTTCAGCCTGGTAATTAATTATTCCTAATCTCCAGTCTCCAATCCTGGCCTGACTGTGACCCGGACTCTTGCCTATTGATTCCAGCTCTAGCGGTTATTCTGATCCCTGCTAACTGACTACCACCTCATGGCTGTCCTTGACTCTGTGACACCAGCCTACCAGTGACCACTAGGCCAGACGGCTTAAGCAACCTGGTGTCTTACACTATCCAACATAGATTTCAAATTACTCTACAGAAATTGATAAATATAATTATTCCCAATTTACTGACCCAGACACTGATGCATCAAGGCAGAATTTTCAAAAACTCCTAAGTTATTTAAGAGCATAAGTCCCATTGAAAGTCAATGGAACTTGGGCTGCAAAGTGCAGCAGATGAGAAACCTGCCTTCTCCCTGCCCCCACCCCCACTCCTGACACACACAGAAAATGTACATTTGTGTGTGTGTGAGAGAGAGAGAGAGAGAGAGAGAGAGAAAACTGGAATACTGAAATATTTCAGCCCAACCCCCCCGAAAAAATAAATTTGGAAATGCTGCCATGGTGCTTCATGGGAGTTGTAGTTCCGGTACATCAAGCTTCTATTCTCCTCTGTTGGCCTGCATCCCTGGTCAGACTATATATCCCATGATGCACCACAATTTCCCCTCTGGATAACAGGAGGCAGTGCGTCATGGGATTCCCTGGATGTTGTTCATCATGGGAAATGTCCATCAGAAATTTCAGCCTATAGAAGAGAATGGGGACATGAGGCTACTGAAATGAAACTCTCTTGAGGCACTGCAGCAGCATAAACAAATAGACATATTTAGGATTTGGAGTGTTCCATTTTTTCAGTAAAATCAAAGTTTTTTGCATAAAGTAGACTCTTTTGGAACAGAACCAAATTTTTCACAAAAAAAGTGTTTTGATGGAAACATTTTGACCAGCCCGCCACTTCGAATCTTTTAAAAAATCATATCCAGTGAATTTCTGTTTCCCAGCGTCAAACAGGAAGGCAAATTTCATTTCTTAGCCACTTGACCACATTTTCTCTGATCAGATCTTTATACAAAATTCATTCAGATCAATGGAATTCTTGCCGTTGACATCAGTGAATGTTGGAGATGTCCCCCATACGATCTATAGTAACTGCACCATCACAAGGCAGTATCATGGGGGAAAGTCTATTATGAAGCAAACAAATAAAACAATAATGTACAATGAAAAAAATATAATAATCCTGGTAATTTAAAAATAGAAAACATAAAGTAGTTGTGATTATTCTTTATTTAAATATATTTTTAAATTTTGAATTGCATTCCAATATGGTAAAGCAGCATGAATGATCCACTCATAACAACCACTTATCTGGGAGAGACACTGTTGCTGTTAAAAGGAATATTGATGAGTTAATAAAATGCTAAGTGCATATACAAACCAATATGATATTTTGATTATATGCTATATTAATGCAATTTACATGAGAAATTGTTTGTGTATTTCAAGTATGTTGTCTTGTCACATACACTATAGTGTTCTCATTTAATTTAATTTTCTCTTTCCATTATATATAATGAATTTTAGATGGTATATCAGAAAAAAAATAAATAGAGGTATTTAAAGGAGGGACAACTTCTAAATAAGATGGAAAAGAGTAGTTGAAGTTTTAGTCAAAATGTTACTGTTTGAATATATTTAATGCCTCAAGCTTCTATGTAAAGTACCCTAAATCGTTTGCAATATCTATTGTATTCAAGTCTGCTATGATACTTAATATTCCACTAGTCTACAAAGCAGACACATTTACAATTATTGCATTCACCCTAGAGCATTTTATGAAGTTGGAGATTGTGAAGATTTTATAACTACTTGATTATGCTGTAGGGTTTAAAAACTAAGCATGTTTTACCTTGAGAGCAAATGCTCTGTACAAGTCCTGATGCAATCCAATTTGCTCTGCTTTCATACTCTTCTAACTTAATAGTGAGAATCTTTTTGTCTAGATAATGACCATATTTTTCCTATTTCGGGGAATTATTAAATCAGGAAAAAATGTCTAAACCAGTTGATCAAGTGGCGGTTTGTATTTTGACCCCAATTTGTAGTTATAAATAAGTTATTTCAGGGCTACTTTCTTTACAAATGTATCTTTTTGCAGCTAACTGCAAAGCTCTCTCTCTATATATAGATAAAACGTACACACCTCTGCATTGTCTATTTTATTCTATTGATATTTGCTAGTGACCTACTACAGTCTTTGTACGGTCTCCTCATGAAACATTGAAATGAGAGAGACATACTGGGTTTCAGTTCTGTTGGGAAGACATGAATTTCATGACATAACAACCATCCTGATTTTTATCTTGTTTTGTGTCTCAAATGATACTTTTATTTAGTGATCAAGTTCACAGAAGGGGCTTCTATCTAACTAATTTCTCAGAGTGATAGTACTGGAAATACTGGTCCCATATATAAGTGCATTAATACGACTCCTTTATTTTCACTCTAGTCTGTTCTTGACCATTCTGAACTAGTTTCAGTTTTCTCCAACTCCACACACTTGCTATATACATGCAACCAGCAGCTTGAGGATATCACTATTAGAAATACTGGTTGGATTCTCTGAAATCAGAGGTCTAAGACGAATCTGCTGTAATGTGCTAGCAGGGTTGGAGTGTGCGTGTCACTTCTTTGTACTGGATAAAAGAGGTCAGATGACAGAATCTGGTAGTTAAATTCATCTGTAGTGTAAGTGTAAGCAGAGTAGTTCCTAGGGTTGTCAACTTTCCAATCGCACAAAACCAAACACCCCTTCTCTGCCCCTGCCACTTCTCCGAGGCCCTGCCCCCGCTCACTCCATCCCCCCTCCCTCTGTCGCTCGCTCTCCCCCACCCTCACTCACTTTCACTGGGCTGGGGAAGAGGTTTGGGGTGCAGAAGGGGGTGAGGGCTATGGGTGGGGATGTGGGCTTTGAGTGGGGCTGGGGATGACGGGTTTGGGGTGTGGGAGAGAGCTCTGGGCTGGGGCAGGGGGTTGGAGTGCGGGGGGATATGGGCTTTGGGCTGGGGGTGTGGGCTCTGGGTGGGGCCAGAAATGAGGGCGGAAGAGGGCTCCAGGCTAGGTCAGGAGTTTGGGGTGTGGGAGGGGGTACGAGCTCCGGCTGGCATTGGGGGCTATGGGGTGGGGCCAGGGATGAGGTGTTTGGGGTGCAGGAAGGAGTTCAGGGCTGGGGCAGGGGGTTGGGGTGTGTGGGGGGGTGAGGAGTACAGGTTCAGGAGGGAGTATGGGTGCAGGAGGGGACTCTGTGCTGTGGCAGGGTTTGGGGTGTGGGAGGGGGTGTGGGGTCCTGGCCCCACTTACCGCAGCTCCCAGGATGCGGCCACCAGATCCCTGCAGCCCCTAGATGCATGGGCGGCCAGGGAGGCTCCGTGCGCTGCCCTCGCTCCAACAGGTGCCACCCTCCACAGCTCCCATTCGTGGTTCCTGGCCAATGGGAGCTGTGGAGCCAGCCCTCGGAGCGGGGACAGCACGCGGAGTCTCCCTGGCTGCCCATGCGCCTAGGGGCTGCAGGGATCTGCCCCTGGTGGCTGCTTCCGGGGGTCACGTGGCACTACAGCAGGCAGGGAGCCTGTAGTAGTTCCAGGGATGAATTTGACCCAGAATGTTTGCACCCATGGATTAAATTGCATCTACGGAAAAGCTTTTCTTATAGCAGCTTATATAACCACCATGTTATCAGGAATTCAGAAATGCTTTTAGTTATTTGTTATTCCTGATTAACCAGTCAGTGTTAATGTTATGCAATACAGCACTCTCCTGCTTTCTGGGAGATGTGTGGCATCTTTCAAATGCTGGCAGTCACTGTAAACTCAAGAGAAAGGAAAATAAGGGTATGTCTACACTTGGAGACAGAAGTGTGATTCCAAGCTCACAACAGCTAGTCCATGCTGCCACTGCCCAAACTATTGCATCTAAGCTACTATTTTTAGTGCACTACCATAATGAGAGCTAGCACAAATATGTCTGCTTGACCTTTGGCCTAGAGGTCCACTGGGACCATACTCCTAGCCCCCAGTAGAGATGTAGTCTAAGTGCTAAATTGCAACACCCCACAAAAGGGGAGGGTGGGCCTTTGTCTGGTCAAGTATGAAGAAAAGGATTGTGGCTTCTTTAAGGGATCTTCCTTCTTTTAGATTGGGGGAGGAGGACAAGAAGGAGGAATACATCACCTCAGTTGAGGGCTGCCCTAAGTGACTCATGCCCTTGGCTCCCTGTGGGAAGTGAGAGAGAGAGACAGAGAGACAGAGAAGAAATATGCCCTGTCCTGCCAACTAGAGCCCCCTCTCACTCCTGGATCACCAGCTCAGTTCAGGTGTTCATTTCATGAGGGATCTGACTCCCTGATAAACAGGAGTTGAAAGTGAACTTAAGGAGAAGGCACCCCCTACAGAAGATGGGGCATAAGGTTGGGTCTCCTAATGTTTGGTACAGTGAGGAGACAACCCTTTCTTCCCCTCTTTTTTAAACCTTATACAAGGGGAAGGTGATGGGGTCCCAGGAATTGGCTGGGACCATGTTTGGAGGAATGGGAGGCTGGCAGCAGCCCTCCCCAAATAGGTGGATATGAGATGAAGACCTGTACTGTCCAAGTTATTGCTGGGTAGTTCTCAATGAGTTAAGTTAATAACATTGTGACCTAATCCATTCACATTTCCTGGTCTTCTCATTCTTCCTGCATGTCTGGGACAGTGGATCTTTACACATAGCCCTACACAAGGGGTGGCATGTAGGCTGAACTACCCTCAGTCTTCTACTCTAAGGCATAATTCCATTTGCTTCCCTTTTGCTCCAGGAATGAGAGGACAATTTCCTAATGCCAGCACCAAATTGAGACTCTCCTCCCCTTGATTCATGTGTGTTACCTAATGCATTGATGGGTGGTGGAATGGGAGCAGAGCCAAGGTTCTGACCCTCCCCACCCATCTGCTCTGGGGCGGGATGGAAATCAGCATTGTGGAGCAACCACTTATTCCTGTACAGCCAGAAACTATGGTGATGGGGCCAGTATAAGAACTGATATAGAATAAAAACAAGACCTAGGGTTCAGTTAGCTCATGCAGGGAATTTTGCTGCCCTACTGGTGTATAGGAGTAATTTAGGCAGTTGTTCCTATCCTGTCCCACAGTTTGCATACTAAACCAGCCAACCTACCCCAGCCAACCTGTATACTAGCTGAGCCCCCACTTCTTCAGCACACTTCCCCAGCCAGACCCCTGACCGTTCACTGCACTCCTCCTTCCAACCTGGCCCCTTTACTACTGCTGTACACAACCACCCAACCCCCAGTTCAAGCAAGGAATGCATCTCCCTGAAGTCTTCACTGCCTAGTATACAAATATTTCTATTGGCATTACTTCCCCACCTCTATAACTCGACTGACATGCAATGCCTGGAGCAAAGGACAACTACGTTACAGAGGAATTGTGTTCGTGGTTGTAGTTCAGAATGGATGGATGTGGCAAAGCCACCAAGAGAAATCACAGAGATGGTTTCTGTTCCAAAATACTGACAGTTTTATGTTTGAGAGAAAGATCTTCTGACCCCTGTCTAATATATGTACCCCATCTCTGAGAAACACTAAGGGGTCAGAGCTTGTAAGATTTCCATGACATACAGTACACATTTTCTGGTCAGCCATGAACCCTCTAATTTCCCAATTAATGTTCTTTTGACACTTATTAATAGCTTTCATATTGTTGCTGTAGCAATTATTTAGCTCAGCCAAAGCAGAGGAAACTATCACAGCTCCTGGCTACAAATTGCTGATGCAGTCCATATCTGCTCTCATACATTTCATGAGATGTACACCAGGAGTAAGTTCTAGCTCATGTCTGGTATATTACAACCTCTTCAGTCACCCGTTCAATACTGCACAGTGGGTAAAATGTGATGCCAACGCAGGCCGCCTTCCTCTCCCCTAATCAGTCTGTACACAGTAATCCCCATGTCAGTGTGTACTTCTTGCTTTCATACATATTTCTGCAACCTTGTGATCCAGGAATGGCCCAGAATCCACAAACTGGAAACCTTGGTAGTACACACATTTCTTTTCCCACTCTGTGTGTCTTTGGAAACGTCATACTAATGTGCTCTAAGATCAGAAAGTTGCTACTTACCCACCCCATCCCCTAGGGACTAGTAAAATACAGATTTTCTCAAAAAATACAATCCAAGGCTTGCCTACCATCCATCCTCATTTCCTGCCCTCTCTGCAGCCACAACCCCTCTGTCTCAGCTATTCTCCACCCAATAGACCAACAAACAAAAAATGGTTAGACCAGCTGCTGATTATTCTGCTGTGTACACAGTAAACCTCCCCATAAAATAAAAACATATTTTAACAGAGAAAATTTGTGGAAAGCAACATGAGCTATTAAATCTTTATTGCATAGGTGTACAAAGGTTCATACTAGAAACATCAGTGGTGGGGTGTTTATCAGGTGCAATTCACATTATCTCAAGCTACCCAGTGGCACTGCCATGATACTATAATATTCAGGGTTATTAGGATGCAATAGGAAATCCAATTAACTGTCTCTTGCAAAGAAACCATCTATACTTTAAACAGTCACAGTCAGCATATAACTGGCATGGTTAAGGGGGGGGGGGGAATGATAAACTTAATGCAAGCATCACCACAGAGAATAGCAATCTACAATCAGTAATTTCACTGCCAAAACCTGGAGGTTTCACCAAGAGATATGGTACAGGCACTGAAATTGGGGAAAAAAAGTATTATGCATTTTGAAAGGGCATTTCAGGCTCATAGATTACTAATGGTTGCATTAAACATTATTTACTTGCAGTTTACCTTAGGGTAATAGAACTGTTAACTGGCTGTGGTGATTTATTCAAACTAAAATACCTTTAATGTTGACTATATATTATTTTAGTGTATGAATTCTTTTATAAATCCACCAACTAAAATAATTTATAATGATTGACATTCTAAATTCAGGTACATTGTCATTGCTGTAATGCCAATGAATACTGAAGTGAATAATGCAAGAAATAGAATTATGAGATCTTGAAAATCTTCCTCAGACTCAGGAACAGTTTGAATTGTTTTCCCCTGGTGATTCAAAGCTCATGAGTTGGCTAACAGTGTTAATTCATTTTTGTTTTATGCTTTCAACCTGAAAAAAATATGATGGCTTCCGACTTTTGTTGTCTTTTGCTTTCCTTTTAGTTGTTTCTCGTTTGCTGATTTAACTGGATTCAATTTGGAAAAAGAATAAATGTCGAACGTGTCTGACACATTGTAAATATTGTAACATTTTGTTCTTACAAGCCTTTTTTGGCTTCCAGATTCATATTTTATCCCTACCAGTATTTCTTTAACTGTCTTGTGCATACTGGGGTGCTTACAGGCTATATTAACCAAAAGGTACATCAATCAACGCTATTGCATCTGACACTGAGGTATTTGTGCTGCTATTGGTGTCACATTCCGGAGTGCAGTCCATACCAGTGAGGGACTGTGTCACCAGCTGCCCTGCAACCTTGGGTGCCTCACAATGCTTGCTGTTGTAGCTCCCAACCTGGGCCACTCACAAACAGCCAAACAGCATGCAGGACACCCCGAGTGTCCATATATAACTGCAGTCCTGGTTCAGCAACTCTGACCCCAGCAACCTGTCAGCAACACATGACGTGTACTCTCGTTTTTAGCACCCATGGTTACTATTTGAGGGTAATTTCAACACACTCCCAGTCCCGTTTTTTCCCATAACATGTGTTCCGTACTGTCCAGTCTTCTCCTCAGATATTGTACATCCGTTGCTCCAGTAACAGGTCAGCATCCAAAAGCTGGCTACTTTAACGGGAGTTACCCAAACAGTTCAGTTTAAATACTGCACTGGATTAGTTTTGATTAAAAAATAAAACAAGTTTATTTAACTACAAAGAGAAAGATTTAAAGTAAGTCAAGTGCAAGATATTAAAGTCAGAAATAGTTATGAGAGAAATATAGATAAAATGCTTTCTAGTAGCAAAGACTTAACAAACTAGACTTGGTTTAAGGTAAAACCTTTATCACATGTTCCCAGCAACATGGTTGCCTAAATTCTCAGGTAAGAATCCCTCGGAAAGTCCAAGTCTGGTTCCTTTTTCTTCTTGGGTGAAAGAGAGAGAGAGAGAGAGTGAAAGAAGGAGAGAATACCTCGGGTCATTTTGCTCCTCACTTTTCTAGTCCAGTCACCCTTTGAAATGCATTTTCCTGGGAGTTACCCCTAGATAAAGTTCCTTCCCACTGTGAGCATAGAGACATGGAGTCTCATGGGAAAAGAGGTTCCATACTGTTGTTTGCCACTTGCCAGGTGATTGCCAATCAACTTTGACACCTGGCTAGAGGCATTAGTTTATCATTTGTCTTTGAGGAACAGGTTTACCCCTTCCCCACACTTGTCTAGTAAACACATTTCAGTCAAAATTTTGGCTTCTGTTCATAACTTTATATATAATATTGCTACACACATTTCATCATGATATTACAGACCAGTGAGTTATTAGTTTTCAAATGATACCTTACACGCCATATTTTGTAGAAAGATTATTACAATAGTGTGTAGAGTGTGAGTACAGGGATCCAGTCAGTCACAATTGGCCAGTAGGGTAAATGAACTAATGGGTAATTATTGCCGAAGCTGTGGCTGTCAAGAGATTGAGGCCAACACTGTGCTATAGACATACATGTCAATGGCAGCTTCATGTTAAACTGTGAATGTTTCCTTGATGATATTAGCAGAAATAGCCTGAAACAGTCATGTGAAAAAGAGCTCATATGCATAACTATTTAGAGGGAGAATAAATAAATAAGCATTTGGGGCTCAGTCTTGCAGATCTTAATAAATAAAGTGAAATTAAAGGGAGCTGAATCCCTACATTTGAAATCAAATGTCTAATAATCCCCAATCATATTCCATTTTCAGTTGACATGTGTGTTTGTGTGTAATCAGATGCTATGAAAATGTTCATGTTAAACTATGAACTGCTGTTTAGTAATTTTGAAACCAGGAAGCAAATTTCCAGTTTTAGGACTCCATATATAACTACGAGAATTTTAATCCACTAAAAAGGAGATCCTTAAATCTGCTATCACTTTAATCTCATCTCTGATATAACTTGATTACATTTTATGGCATATATAATCACTGCTAGTATAGGCTGTGAGCTTTCTTATGCTCCTGAGTAATCTCATTAACTACTAGCTCAAAGGAAAGCATAAAGTTACATATTTGTAAAATCAGGGATACAATTGCTTTATTTGCCTTTTATCTTCTATTCTTGAATAAGGAGAAACTGGGAGTGGTGGGAAGTGGTAGTCTGAGCAGTAAATAATAGTTTTATTTTAAAGTAATTAACAAGGGAAATCATTCAACTGGATGATTAATGAATAGTTCCCCCTCTCCCCTATTTCATTAACTTCTAATTTGCATGGAAAGTAAAAATCATAGACATAGAATAAAAATAACTAACCACGTAAATAGGATAGGAAATAAGAGCAGGACAGGAATCACTGTACCCTGAATGTTTGTGTGTGGTTTCCGCATTGCTATGGGAACTTGCCAGTGATTTATTTGTCTGATTTATTTGGATTCCAAGAGAGAAGGAAACATTTTGTGGCTTTCAGGGAAAAGAATGAGGGAAAATAGAGAACAACTAATGATTATTAGTGAACTTTTAATTTTCTGTTGGTTAAAATTAGAATGCAGTCTTTCCTAATTCTGTCTGCTGTCTTAGCACAGTGGTAAGTAAGCAAATTAAAAAAAAAAAAATGGGGAGAAAGTGGGATAGAGAGCTATAGGGGATGCAACGTACTGCAAAGTCTGTTTATTTATCTTTGTGTGCAGGCTTCTTAGCACTTCAGAACTTTGAAACTAGAGCAACAGCGAAGAGAACACAAGGCCTCATAATAATGCCTGGGTAGTTGACATCCCCCATCTGTTGGAAACATAATATGGCAAAACACATAATTTCCAATATGTTCCTGATATGTAATTGGGGATAATTTTCTGTTCCAAAGAGTGGAGGAAGTAACTAGGGGGACAGCTATTTTAGACTTGATTCTGACCTACAGGGAGGAATTGGTAGCAAATTTGAAGGTGGAAGGCAATTTGGGTGAAAGAGAACCATGAAAGCTATCATTTCATGGTCAAAGGAAAGGAAGGAGTGAGAGCAGCACAATAAGGACAATGGGCTTCAAAAAAGCACACTTTAACAAATTCAGATAACTGTTAGGTAAGGTCTCAGGGGAAGAAAATGTAAGGGGAACACAAGTTCAGGAGAGCTGGACGTTTTTCAAGGAGACTATTAAAGGCACAACAGCAAACTATCCCAATCAGAGGGAAAGATAAAAAGAGTATCAGGAGGCCAATATGGCTCCATCAGGAGCTCTGTAGTAATCTGAAAATCAGGAAGAAATCCTCTAAAAAGTGGAAATATGGAAAAATTTCTAAGGAGGAGTACAAAATAATACCACAAGCTATGTAAGAACAACATCAGAAAGGCTAAGACACAAAATGAGTTACTCTTAGCAAGCGATATAAAAGGAAATAAGAAGACGTTCTTTAAATACATTAGGAGCAAGAGAAAAATGAAGGAAAGTGTAAGTGCTCTACTTAGTGTGGAAGGAGAGCTAATAACCGATGACATCAAGAATGCTGAGGTGTTTAATACCTATTTTGCTTCAGTATTCTCTAAAAGTGTTAATGGTGACCAGATACACAACAAGGCAGGAGGAATACATAGCCAAAATAGGGAAAGAACAGGTAAAAGAATATTCAGATAAGTTAGATGCATTCAAGTTGGCAGGGCCTGATGAAATTCCTCCTCGGGTACTTAAAGAACTAGCTGAAGTAATCTTGGAACTGATAATAATTATCTTTGAGAACTCATGGAGCATGGGTGAGGTCCCAGAAGACTGGAGAATGGCAAACATAGTACTTATTTTTGAAAAAAGGGAACAAAGAGGACACAGGGAATTATAGACCAGTCAGCCTAACTTCGATATCTGGAAAGATAGTGGAACAAATTATAATACAATCAGTTAATAAGCACCTAGAGGATAATAGGTTATGAGGAATAGCCAGCATAGGCTTGTCAAGAATAAATCATGCCAAACCAACTTAATTTTATTCTTTGACAGGGTTGCTGGCTTAGTGGATGGGGGACAGTTGTAGATGTGATACATCTTGATTTTAGTAAGGCTACATGACATTCTCATAAGCAAACTAGGGAAATGTGATCTAGATTAAATTACTGCAAAGCCAGTACACAACTGATTGAAAGATCATACTCAAATAGCATTTATCAGTGGTCAAACTGGGAGGGCATATCTAGTAGAGTCCCACACGGGTCAGTCCTGGGTCCCATGCTATTCAGTATTTTCACCAATGACTTGGATAATGGAGTGGAATGTATGCTTACAAAGTTTGCAGATGACACAAATCTGAGAGGAGTTGTAAGCACTTTGGAGGACAGGATTAGGCTTCAAAGGGACCTTGATAAATTGGAGAATTGGTCTGAATTCAACAATATGAAAATCAATAAAGACAAGTGCAAAGTGCTACTCTTAAGAAGAAAAAAAATCAAATGCATAACTACAAAACCGGGAATAACTGTCTAGGTGGCTATCCTGTTGAAAATGATCTCGGGGATACAGTGGATCACAAATTGAATATGAGTCAGCAATCTGACACAGCTGTGAAAAAACCGAATGCCATTCTGTAGTGTATTAACAGGAGTGTGATATGCAAGACATGGGAGGAAGTTGTCCCATTCTACTTGGCACTGGTGAGCCCTCAACTTGAGTACTCTGTCCAATTCCTGACACCACACTTTAGGAAAGATGTGAACAAATTGAAGAGAGTCCAGAGGAAAGCAACAGAAATGGTAAAAGGTTTAGAAAACTTGACCTATGAGGAAAAGTTTAAACAAATGAGCATGTTAAATCTTGAGAAAAGATGACTGAGCAAGGACCTAATAAGTCTTCAAGTATGTTATGGGCTGTTATAAAAAGGAGAGGGATCAATTGCTGTCCATGCCCACTGAAGATAGGACAAGAAGAGATGGGCTTAATCTGCAGCAAGGGAGAATCATTAAGGTAGATATTATGAAAATCTTTCTAATTTTAAGGGTAGTTAAGCTCTGGAATAGGCTTGCAAGAGAGATTGTGAAATCCCCATCACTGGAAGCTTTTTATTATAAAACATGTTGAACAAACACCTGTCAAGGATGGTCTAGGTTTACTTGGGGTCCTGTCACAGTGCAAGGGAGAATGAAGATCCCTTCCAGCACTACATTTCTTTGATTCTATGTGAATGTTGATGTTACATGAAATTGGATGTAGCTTGTAATTTTTCATTCAAAATCCTACAGAGTTTGTTTTGCCATGTGTGCTCATAGAGAACTCATAGCTCAGACAGATAATCCTTTCCTCTCTCTCAACCCAGTTGTATGGATGGAAAACATTTATAGCCATCAGCAGTTATTTTGCATTATTTCTCCTCTCATCCCTTAGGCCACAGGTATCCAAACTCTGCCTAAAGGCTGCACTGGTAACACATCTAAAAAACATAAAATGGACCGTAGCAGGCATTGCCATCTTAAATATGAAGCAGTGATAGAGGACACAGGTTAGCACATATGGAGCTCTAGATTGGTCTGAATTCTTGCACTTTTTATCTGGAAGGAACAATTCATGCAGGGACTTGTATTCTCCTCAGGTTACCCCCACATATTCAACATGAGGGAAGATACAATCCCTATTTCACCTGCAGTTCGCATTTGAACAAGGTCCACCATCCCCAGGTGAGATGGACTTTTCCCTGCTGTTAACTGTGTAAATACATAAATAAGAATAACTTCTAATATACATTCTTAAGTTTCTTCCAAAGATTTGAACAGATTTTGTTTTATCCATTGTCAGACATTCTGTGTTTCTTGTCTGCTGTCCAACAAAATTAGGGCTGTAAGGATTCCCAAGAAGTTGTAAAGAGATCCCTTCACTGAAGATAAGTATATGAAACTTTTTCCTTAGACTATGTCCTCCTGGTATGGCTCAACAGGAGTTTAAAACCCAGGTACTGCAAGATCTTGCTGCCAATAGTGTTCCAGATAGATCCAGTTAATCTTTCCCTTCCAGTCCCTCATCTAGGAGTTGCTCAGTCATATGACATCCTGATACATTTCACTCCAAGTGGTTGGAAGGTGAAAAAAAAAATCATATTAGTAGCATTCCCATTTCAATTACTCCTGTCTTGTTATGACTTCAGTTCAGAATAACATGGTTTATGAAATGCTACTAACAGTGGGAATCTTACACAGGGTATGTGAGGTAAACTGTCCCCTTAGCTACATAATATCCAGTAATAAAGCTGTCATCTGTATCAGAGCGGTTTTTCTACATATTTTCTCACAGACGACTTTTGGCAAAAAAAAAAAAAAGAGAGAGAGAGAAAGAAATAGTAAACGCAAATTTCCTTGAAAGTTGAGTTTCTAAAGAAAAAAAGCTCTAAGGTTCCTTCAGCTTCTTCAGAGTAGTCTATGTTTTACTTCAACTTTACAGTTAGCCTCACTCTGTTATTGATTACTTATTTTACCTCTGCCATAACCATCTCAGACAAAAATGATCCAAGCCACGTTCACAAACATGAGCGATAGAGAGATTACATATACCTGTCAGTACAGAAATTGTGAAGAGCTTATCAAATTCACAGCTTGAGTTGCAGTCCTGACTGTGGCATGAAGCAGATTTGCTTGAAACCAGAATTTTAAGTGAACATGCCCTTCAAAGCCTAGTTTTCATTTCAGAAAGATCCACATAAAACAATTGAAAAGTATGAAGAAGTAACCAAAATTGAGCTTCTGCAAGATAATATTTTTTCTCTATCCTGACCCAATAGTTTGGTGGGGATTTATGTAGAATTTCAGAGGAAGGGGGAAAGTAGAACTACTTCTCACTAATAAAGAGAGAAAGGGCCCGATTTAAATTGAGAATATGAAAATTACCGATTTAATTAGAGATAAACCTGAATGAAAATACCTCCAAAATCCAAGTATCAGAGGGGTAGCCGTGTTAGTCTGAATCTGTAAAAAGCAACAGAGGGTCCTGTGGCACCTTTGAGACTAACAGAAGTACTGGGAGCATAAGCTTTCGTGGGTAAGAACCTCACTTCTTCAGATGCAAGTATCTCCAAAATCCAAATATCTCCAAACTTTCAGAGATTTTAAGTTCTAATTCTAAGCATAGAGGTTTCTATCAATTCCTAATTTTAATGACAATTTAAACCTTCCATTCTAATTATTTTAAAGTTACTGAAAGATAAGTTAATTTTCATTAATTGCTATAAGTGCCAACACACTTTTAGAATGGAGATGGCTTTGTTTAATAGCCTTGTGCGTGTATATTGAGATAGTTGCTTTCTTAATCATGGTAAAAGTAGATGAATGCTATATTTCCAACATACTAGGACTTATTATTCATCTGTATAGCTGTACAGCATTTTATGTGTGCCAGATGGTACCCAGCCATGCAGGTCCTTAAGAGTGCACAAAGCACAGGGGAACACCAAAAGGTTGTAGCTGTACAATCTAACCCCCAGAGGGAAATCTGGAAGTGAAACTCTTTTCTGCCCCCAACATGGGTCAGTGTCTATTTTACACCATTAAGCCTATGTCTAGCTATAAGTTAACCAGCCTGTTAAAATTGCATATTAGAATATTATAGAATTTATTAATTAAAACTAAAGCTACCTTAAATTTGATACACAATTGGTTGACATAATCAAATCAGAACAAAAAACAACTCAGACATTTCATCCTGAAGGTTCAAATTGCTTGTCACCTTTTCCTCATAGAGGGATCACTTACACCACACTGTTTTGCAGACCTCATAGGGATAGAAAGTGGCAACAATTCCTCACCAGCTAAGCTTCATAACAGAATTTTGCAAATAACTTGTCCAGATTAGAACTTTAGCAAGGCACAATATAACTACCAAAGTTGTAATTTGGCCAGGAGAGTAGGGCTAATGCCCCATCTTTTCTGAAAGGCTATGATATTGACATCAGCTAATTATTCATTAACCATGTCAACCAGAATCAATTTGATGCAGAAGCTGAAATATTCCAAAAGTGCATATTCACTGCCAAAGTTATAAAGAAAGTCAAACCACTATACTGGTGGATGTGTCTAGCCAGCCTCTTTAGATGCTGAGAGTTTGTTAAAGTGATAAACTTGATATTTGCTTACAATAATCTATTCCGCAGCTGTGGATACTAGTTAATTCAAATTTAAATTACCAACTAGGTGTGAAGAAAGAAGGAAAGTTTTTCATGTTCTAATCAATAATCAAATAACATACTGTTGTATTTCAAGGCATATACATGCAGAATTCAGATAAAAACATAAAATACTCATATTGGAAGTTTGCAATGTAAGACTACTTTATTTCTTAGAATTCAAAACAATCACATGCAGGACCCCCAAAACAGAGAGGCAAAACAGGCTGGTCCCTGAAACAGAGGCACAACTCTCTTCACCTTTCTTTAGGCTGTCTTGTCTGCAGAATGACGGCTGGTAGGCCCAGATCCCATGCTTTCCTACAGAAATCCCTAACATGAAGGCAGGACCAGGAAAACCTCATGAAATTTAAAGTGATAACTGTGTTTAAAATTGTAAGCTTTCAATACACCACAGAACACCAGATTAAGATATTTTGTCCAGAGTATCATACTGGCAGTCTAGAAAATCTGGAAGGGATCATGAACTACAAATATTTGTTCTGTTATCTCATTGTCACATTAGATTGAATGCACTCTCCACTCTAAGATATAACTCATCTCTTATTTTATTTTCACTGTTATTTTTTAGCCTCTTTTGATTATAGAAATTATACCTGAAAAAAAAAACAGTAGTTTTTCTTGTCCAGTCACTTCCAATGCAAATATATTTCCCATAGACATCAAGGTTTTCCATAGTAGTTTAAATTTAGCCCAATTTGTTCTTTCTAAAAAACTATATCCCATTGTTCCTAGTTATAATAATAATAATAATTCTATTTCTAACATTTGTTCACAATCTAACATATTTGTAGATAGTTTTTTTTCTTCCTTTAATTGCAATTTAAGAAAATTATACTGTTTGTATACAATTAGTTTTTAATTTTTCCTAATAGGATATGCCTTCCAGCCTTTCAGCTACTTTCATTGTTTTTTTTTTTTCTAAAATACACTGCTATTTTTCTACATTTATTTTTCTGATAAGCTGTGCAAGAAATAAATGTATTTATACTAGATGCAATTTCATGAAAAAAGCAACAGGGGGTCCTTGCAAGTAATGGAAATCTCCAGAGGCAGGTATAAATCAGTATGGAGATAACAAGGTTAGTTCAATCAGGGAGGGTGAGGTGCTCTGCTAGCAGTTGAGGTGTGAACACCAAGGGAGGAGAAACTGCTTCTGTAGTTGGATAGCCATTCACAGTCTTTGTTTAATCCTGATCTGATGGTGTCAAATTTGCAAATGAACTGGAGCTCAGCAGTTTCTCTTTGGAGTCTGGTCCTGAAGTTTTTTTGCTGTAAGATGGCTACCTTTACATCTGCTATTGTGTAGCTTGGGAGGTTGAAGTGTTCTCCTACAGGTTTTTGTATATTGCCATTCCTGATATCTGACTTGTGTCCATTTATCCTCTTGCGTAGTGACTGTCCAGTTTGGCCAATGTACATAGCAGAGGGGCATTGCTGGCATATGATGGCATATATAACATTGGTGAACATGCAGGTGAATGAGCCGGTGATGTTGTAGCTGATCTGGTTAGGTCCTGTGATGGTGTTGCTGGTGTAGATATGTGGGCAGAGTTGGGATCGAGGTTTGTTGCATGGGTTGGTTCCTGAGTTAGAGTTGTTATGGTGCGGTGCGTGGTTGCTGGTGAGAATATGCTTAAGGTTGGCAGGTTGTCTGTGGGCGAGGACTGGCCTGCCTCCCAAGGTCTGTGAAAGTGAGGGATCATTGTCCAGGATGGGTTGTAGATCACTGATGATGCGTTGGAGAGGTTTAAGCTGAGGACTGTAGGTGAAGGCCAGTGGAGTTCTGTTGGTTTCTTTTTGGGGCCTGTCTTGTAGCAAGAGGCTTCTGGGTACACGTCTGGCTCTGTTGATTTGTTTCTTTATTTCCTTGTGTGGGTATCGTAGTTTTGAGAATGCTTGGTGAACATCTTGTAGGTGTTGGTCTCTGTCTGAGGGGTTGGAGCAGATGCGATTGTACCTCAGTGCTTGGCTGTAGACGATGGATTGTGTGGTGTGACCGGGGTGGAAGCTGGGGGCATGAAGGTAGGCATAGCGGTCGGTGGGTTTTCGGTATAGGGTGGTGTTAATGTGGCCATCGCTTATTTGTACGGTGGTGTCTAGGAAGTGGACCTCCCGTGTAGATTGGTCCAGGCTGAGGTTGATGGTGGAGTGGAAGCTGTTGAAATCATGGTGGAATTCTTCCAGGGTCTCCTTCCCATGGGTCCAGATGATGAAGATGTCATCAATATAGCGTAGGTAGAGAAGGGGCATGAGTGGACGAGAGCTGAGGAAGCGTTGTTCCAGGTCAGCCATAAAAATGTTGGCATATTGTGGGGCCATGCAGGTGCCCATAGTGGTGTCACTGGTCTGGAGGTCCCTCTGTTGCTTTTTTCAGATTCAGACTAACACGGCTACCCCTCTGATACTTAATTTCATGAAAGTCTCTTAGAAAAAGACTATCACCTCCCTGACTCATAAGTCCAAAATTAAATTAGTTTGGCTGCCATATCATATTGCAAACTATCTCCTATCTATATGGTGTCTCTTTTGCTCTTATGTCTGTTTCAGCATTATTCTTCTATCAGAAGTTTCTTAGAACTAAGAATTGGGGATAAATTTATTGAGGCTGAACCTCTATTTTCTACCCATATTTCGATCCTCTATCATTTTAAATGATTTTTCCATTTTCTAATCTGTGAATTTCATTAATGTTCTGTTTAACCCCTCTGCTAAGTCATTTATAAAAATGTTAAATATGATCACACAATGCAGCTATTACAACTCTCCACTGCACATTACCCCCAGCTATATACATTAGTTTATCCCAAATCCTTATTTATTCAGCCATTCATATTATGGTACTTATAGCTAAATTCATAGATATGTTATTTTTTTTTCTATTCTAGCCTCATAGCCTATTCTTCCTTACTTCTGTCCTTTACTGCTCCTTCATCCTCATTTTTTCTGTGGTGTCTTACATTGTGCCTCCAGCATTTGAGGCTTTCACCCTGACTCAGAGTACAATTTCTATGTAAAGTGTAGCTTACATGCTCTAAGGAGTCAGAAGCAGTCAGAATATATATACACTAAGAGCTCCTTGTGTAAAGGAATATTGGACATCAACACACAGCAATACTGCAATACAAAGTCACCACTACCTCATGCAAAATCAGAGCAATATGTGTTTAGCTGCTCATTTAGGGCCCTTAATCTCACTGTTGCCTCATTCACTTAACTGGACCATATTCACTGTGTAACCTGAAATCTAGCATTGGTCAATATATTTTGAATGTAGAATGATTTTTTAAGACTTGTCTTTTCTAACTGTCTGCATAGAAACCTATGGTTCACTGTATTCTGAAGAAAGCAATATAAAAAATGCTTGTGGTTAGTGAGGGGAACGGATCTTGCATTGTTCTGCTAACTGGAACTACTGATTTAGTCCAGGAATCACAATTGGATTAATTCTATTTTGTTGTATCTGAACCCAAATAATCTGAGTGCTTTGATTTTGCTTTCTTTCCTTTTACCACCTGAACAAAAAGTGTAATGGCAACATTATCAAGGGGTCTATTGTTGTCGATACTGATGACAAAATGCTGCTTTTTATTTCATAATTATTTTTCCCCCAGAAATATCCTAATTTATTTAAATAATGTCAAGGTTGTAGCCAGAAAATTTGAACTCTCTGTTTTTATTCACTTGTTTGTGAAGTTCATGTGACTGCTAATGAGTTTTTCTGCATAAGAAATTAGCATCAGCAACCTACATTTATAAAACACCCCAAAATAACAAAGCAGTGTTCCCCTGCATGTATGATGGAAGACAGCATTAAAGAAACATGTTATATTGTTGAACTTTCCTCTGGGTACTGAAAATAGGTGTCAGAAATGTTACTTTAAGTTTCATGAAGTCTGGCCCAGTGGTTAGTGCGAAGTACTGCCACCTAACCCTTGTCGAGAAATCCTGCTGAATTTAAGAGGATAATGCCAAAAGAGTTCAATATAAATTACACACACAAAAATCCTGTAGACACAGATACTATTCCTATGGAACTTTAAAAAATAGCATAGACATTCTGCGTACTATATTTCTGGTACAGAATTGTATCCACTGGCTTAAAAGAATTTATGGGAATCTTATCAATATTGATTAAACTCTACAGGATCTTTCATTCTCAAACCTGGTCTTTTAGTGTGCAGAAGAGCTTCAGAATTAGAACATTCGCTAGAAGGATCCACTTTGGCCACTTGGTAACAATCCCTGTGGCCAATCTGCTGTCAGAGGAACCTTGAAGCCTGAATAGATTATCACCATTTTTTTTTCAAGGTAGACCATGATGTGCTGTGATGTGGGATCTTCAGCAATAGCCAGTTTCCCCATTGGGGATCTAGCTAGTGGAAATCATTCCCTGAGGTATAAAAGCTTAACAGAATCCTTGGCAATGCTTCTCTTTTTGATAGGATGGGAGACAATATTGAATATGTAGGGGAGGAATAGTTCAGTGGTTTGAGCATTGGCCTGCTAAACCCAGGGTTGTGAGTTCAATCTTTGAAGGGGCCATTTAGGGATCTGGGGAAAAATCTGTCTGGGGATTGGTCCTGCTTTGAGCAGGGGGTTGGACTGGATGACCTCCTGAGGTCCCTTCCAACCCTGATATATTCTATGAATACTTTTGTTTTGTTTTGTTCTATACTCTAGTTTTTCCAGTCTTTTCCTCTACAGGAAGTGCTGTTGCCTTTAAACTGTATGTGTGTGTGTGTGTGTGTGTGTGTATTAAATAATTGATTTAGAGTCCTGATATATGGTTATCATTGCTACCTGCACAATGAAAAGGTTCTTCAATGTCAGATACCTCATCTAATAATGAATGAATTGTAATATAGCTTTAATAACTGATAGTCACTGAAAATAGGCAACTTGCATTATATGCACAGAAGAAACTTACACTAAAGTTGTATTTCAGCCTCTTTATTGATTATGAGCCAAAATATTCAGTTTGCAGCAAAAGTAGCATGCAAAAAAGAGGCCAAGACATTGTCATGGGTAGATTTTCCACTGGCTGTGGCTTGTACTAACTTAAATGAATGTACCCAAAGGTTAAAAAATAAATGTTGCATATTCATATAATTTAGGATAGATTAATATTTTAAACAAACAAACAAAAATAAAAAAATTGTCGTTGCCTGTATCTTATTCTTATAAACTGAGATTTATTTCAAGCCACAAAAGAGAATTAGATGCCCAGATCTCATTGAATTTCAATGATATTTTGGGGCCCAACCCCCTCAGGCTCCTTTGAAAATTCTAGCTACAACCACCACATGTTTTTCTCACCATCTTCTCCGCCCCTCTTAATTTATTCTTTGCTGTGCCTCTTCTTTCCTCCTATGTTTACTGTATTCCCTCTCTTCTCATTTACTTAACTGTCCTCACACTTTTCCTCCCCACATTTCTACTGCATTTCTTTATTTTCTTCCCTTTTATCTCTGATTTTACCTCTCATTGCCCACCCTCCCCAACTTGTAAGCTCTCTGCTTTCATACATAACCTCTCTACTCCATTCCCCAAGATCACTACTCCTTCCTCCACCACAGTGCTGTATCTGGGTATTTTTTTCTCCTTACATCCAAGTATTCCAAGTGATCCTGGACGGAAACATTAAGGGGAAAAGACTGAGTAATTGGTTCTGTAGTCAATAAAAAAAAGAGTTCATGAACTATAGTTTTAGGAAGTAAATTCAAACTTAAAAAGGATCCAAACATGCCATTGTTTGGGACTTTTATCAAATAAGTGTCGGATGGCCATGCACTAGAATACAATAAAGCTATCAATGTTATATCCCCTAAAGAAAACCTAAACAACAAATTGCTCTAAGTGTAGAGTGGAGGCTCAGTAACATGATCATCTACAAAGTGGTACATAATTCATAAATCTATTCTGGTAAATGAAAAGGTACAGGGTGATGTATGTGTGTGAGCCTGCAATCAAAACAGCTGGTAACAAAATCACTCATTGACAGTTGAGTCTTCTGTGCTGTTTTCCTGGATAATCTTTTAGTAGGCTCAGTTGAGCTATTCACACCACGTGCTCTGAGGATAAATTGCCTCAATAGAAATTCTATTAAAGCTAAAGAAAATTATCTCCAAGATTCTGACACATTTGGGTGGATGAGTGAATACATGTAATCTGGTAATCCCTGTTCTAATTGGCAACAACAGAATTTTGGGGACCTTAACATTGGCCCAGATTAGTTAAGTACTGAGAATTAACTTTAGCACAGCAATAACATTCTTCTCCGCTGTAAATAGTTGTGTCTCTGGGTTATGTTTGTTTGTGTCACAATGTAAGGCTTTTCCTTACATCTCATTGAAGAAGTGCATTTCTTATTCTCTTTTACCTGCAGTCCTAAAGTGGACTTGTTCGCATGTATTTATTTAGGAGTTGGGCAAAATGAGTTGAACAAAATAACTTGACTGAATGATTAGCATTCTGGCCCATTTGTTTATCACATGATGACCACCGATAGTGTAAATAGTTAGCTATGTGTTCTTTCATTTGTTATGCCAACCAAAAGGATGGTGTATAGCTCCACTGCTCCAGAAGGAGCTCTAGAAAGAACATAATTCAGGACCAGACCTAACTCCTCTCTAGCCCCTTTCTTGTACTCTGCTCACCAGAGGGCAAGAACAGACGTGAACACTCCTTGCTTTGCCCTACATTTATAAGTTGCTCGTATGCAGCCACACAAGAGAACAGAAGCTAGAGGCTTTGCCCCTCTATCTGTGCAAGGCCGTTCAGGAGTCACTCTTTATTCATCCCTAAATATAAAGAAATATAACAATATCAGACACACTGGTCTGGTAACTGTTGGTAACTATAGCCTTTTCCTTGGTGATGGTTGCTACACAATATGATATGGTGCTGTAGCATAGAATCTGTAAAGGAAAGAAAACAAAGAAGAGTCACCCAGGAGACCATATAGGAGTTGTTTGGGGGTAATGAATGCCTAATTACTGTTGCTTTTTGCTGTGCCAGTGACCTGGCTGTCTTCCTGTCTTTTACAGGTGATTGAAGAGCTATCCTTTCCAGAGTGTGGCAAAATATTTAATCTTAAGTAGTGTATTTCAAAACAAAACAAAACAAGTCAAGGAAATATGCTGGAGCTGTTTTGAGCACTGTACACTCTGAAAGGTAGATATCTAATGAAAACTGCAGTAGACTAATGATGCTGGACTTTTTCTTGTCTATAGAGATAGATGCCCTTATATTTAGTTTTTCTGGTTCTGATTTTATTTTTAGATGATGAAATAGGTTGGGATACAGCTGATGCCTTTGACAATAAATCTGGGACATAGATGTGGAAAAGAACATCTTGTGACAATCTATTTTTTCCCCATCAATGAAGAAGTAGCTATTACTGGGAGAAAAAAAGATTAGTCAGACACTTTGTTGTCAGACTTGTTGACAACTAACTGTACTATCAATGACCGTGGCAAGTATCGGTTGCCTTCTGGGTTAGTTGATGACTTTACATGTTTGAGACTACTGCTCACTTCTTGGCTTATCTCAGCATGATAAGATATTAATTTTTCAAAAGTGTGCTTTTATTTTTTAAGTGAGTGAACATTTATTTTTAATGTATGTATTTATTTTACATCAATCATCTCCAGAAATCACAAAGCAATTATCACAGTAAACAGTCATTGCTCAGGAAAGCACCTAGAATGACTACCAAACCCAACAGAGTATGTCCTTTCCTAGTCAGGGTTCCTGTGCATCAAGAAATTCAAGGCTTCCCACATTATATGGTAGAGAGGCCCTAGGTATAGAAAGCATCTGCTTCATTAAGCTCAATCCTCCACACTTTAAAATTTCTTTTGAAGCAGAAGTAAGAAATAAAAAATGAAACTCCCGAATAATTATTTCTTTAAGAGCATATTATGCATGTATCACAAAATACATAACATTAAATACATTACTTTATAGTGTGGAATAGCATATATTTAATAGCTTTACTGCATTAACTTGAGCATTTTACTTCTCCAGTCACTTAGCTGCTAAGTGTACTTATGTATAGGTACTGTAGTACCTGGAGCAAAACACATGCCAGATGTGGTGTCATGTATTTGGTCTCTTATTTTTAAGAGCCAACATAGCAATAGCATGTCTGTGCTTCAGAGGAACATTGCCACAGCATCACAGAAGAAGAGTATAATAGCAAAGGAATTAAATTCATGTATTTTGGGGAAAAGTAAGTGATTAACAGCAAGCATACCTAACATCTTCTATTCCTGAAACAGGATAGCTACAGTGCAAGCATTAATGTGCTGTCCTATCAATAAGCTTCTTCCCTGTTCTAGAGAGGGATCAGAGTCACTTAGTCTCCATTCCAATATAGTCCTTGCCAAAGAGTTTCCAATTAGAAGCAGCAATTATGGTGGTTTTTGTGAGGTGGGCACCTCCATATTATGTGGATATTGTAAATAGAGCTGTTTGGAAATTTTCTGTCAGAAAATGCCCATTTCTAAAAAAAAAAAAAAAAAAAAAAAAAAAAAAAAAAATCATAGAAACATTTCAATTTTGCTGAAAATTTTCCATCAGAAAACCTAAAGGACAGCTGACCGCTTGCAAGGGTGTTGTCAATTTCACTTTCCGCCTGCAAGGAGAAAGTAAAATTGTCAACTGCCTATCCGGTGGGCTGCCAAGAAGCTGAAAAATTCCAACAGAAGTTATCAAACTCATTTCTATGAAAAAAAAAAAAGGTTTTGACTTAGTGTCCCCATTCAGGATGATTTTTTTTCCATAAATGCAAAGATTTTTGTGGGATGGAATTGCTAGCCAGCTGTAATTGTATTGTATAAACAAAATGGTTGCATATAAGCTTCCTGGGTGAAATCCTGGCCCCACTGAAGTTAATGGAACCAGAATTTCCCCCATATCTCTTATGCCCACCTCACTTTCTTTATTAATGGATGTTTTCTTCATTTAGATAATAATGCTTTTCTACTAGAATAATAAATAGGCAGGTGAAGCATTTTCCTCATGCAGTAAGGAGAAAGAAATCCACACTTGATACAGTAGAGGAAGCCTGGCCTTCAGCATTACTGGAAGTAATTATAAAAGTCAAAGGAACTTTAAATATAATAATTTTCCATAGTTGTCAGAAGAAAAATAACACTGATCAGAGTGGAACTGTAAGGGAATTTTAGGAAATTTCCTGAGAGAGAAGTGCAATAACAACAATGAAGCTACAGTGCCTAGATTTTGTTCTTTGTCCTCTTTAGCATTCAGACCTCCAGTTTCCAAAGTTATGACACACATCAAGCATTACCAAAGTCAAAGACCCACTAAATAACAAAAGAGCAGGAAGCCTGAAATGATACATAGATCATATTTAAAGTTTTCAAGATCACTTTTTGTGATCATTACAAAGTCAGGAATAGTGGGTAACTCAACATCAGATTTAGGTGGGTCATAGCTAAATTTCTGCAACGATTAAAAGGTAAAATGACTGTATAATGATATATCGTTGGGGAGGTATAATATTTGACTCTATAAAATTAAAAAAAAAAAGGAAATTGCATTAGATGGAACAGAAATTGAATGAGTATCAAGATTTACAGCATTCATGAAAGCACTGAAGCGGTTGAGCTTATACTTTCATTGTTCTGTCTTTCCTTACGCATACCTTCACTAGGTCTCTTGAAACACAGCTCAAAGTCTTTTTTTCCCCAAACTTCTTTCCCCCCAAACACCCTTATTTTATAACTGTAAGAGTTCTTTACATCACAGCCGTTTTTGGGGAGGGAGTCACATTTTTTTGTACTGTGACACTAGCTTAACAACATTTTCTTTTCTCATGACGTAGCTTTAGAGAACACAGTAGAAGGGAAAATATTTTTCAATCATGGGAGGTTATCTGAAAGAAGTTGATGCAAAATATTTCAGTCTGCAGCCTTAATATTTGTGATTTCAAGAGTAACAATAAAATGATCAGTAATGGCCATTGTAAATCCAAGGCCTGGTCTACACTTGGGGGGAGGGAGGAGATCGATCTAAGTTAAACAACTTCAGCTACGTGAATAATGTAGCTGAAGTTGACATACTTAGATCTACTCACCACGCTGTCTTCACTGTGATGAGTCGACAGCTGATGCTCTCCCATCGACTCCACCTGCACCTCTCGTGCTGGTGGAGTACAGGAGTTGACAGGAGAGCTCATGGGGGTCAATTTACCGCATCTAAACTAGACTGATCCAGCGGGTAGTATAGACATATCCCAAGACAGATGTGCAAAGAGAGGAACTTTGTTACACAAATTTTGGAGAATTATGTACTTCAAATGGGATTTCCATTTCAGCCACTCAATATAATTTTGTTTCTAAGTCCAGCACACACCATCCAGCACCCATTATCCCACTAAATTCATATGGAAAGACTCACTGACTTCAGTGGGCTTTGGGACCCCAAATCTATAGAAAAAAATAAGGTTTATTTTATTTATTTATTTATCTGAGTTCTCTGGAGACCACACTGCTGAATGTCTTAATTGTCAAAGAAAATCATGGTCAAGATTTTCAAAATTAGGAGCCTAAAATTGGTCTCCTGAATCCATATTAGAAACTGAAATCAGCAATTCAGTTTTCAGATCACTGAGTTCTCGGCATCTCCCACTGACCTCAATAGGAACTATTGGGTGCTCAGCACTTCTGAAAATCAGGCAGCTTATATAATTTCCTAAATATGGATTTAGGAGACTCACTTTTAGCTGCCTACTTTTGGAAATAGCTGGCTACCAACAGTTGGGCTGATATTTCAGGTTAGACAGTAGCCTTAACTTCTGAATCCAAGAGTCATGTACTTTATTCTACGTTAAGTTTCCACTGAGAAATCAGAATTCAATTGTCTGACTTAACATGATATGTCAGTTGAGCACTGTCCTTCTGAGTGAATTGTGTCCCCCATAGTGTTAAAACATAATATTCCACAAACTTCTGATATGGGCACTTGACACTAGTTAAACAGCAGTTAACATCAGGAAGTTTTGTATCCCAGCATGAGTTGAATAGAATGATGACTTTGTGCTTATTCTAATAGTTGTTGAAATGGAGTATAGAGATTCAATGGGGTCTTATCAAAAGAGAAACCTTATGTCCTAGGAATTTTAATTTCCTATTCTAATACAAAACTAAATGAACTGGCATTGATGCAGATGTTCATGGCTGTGTGAAGGTTATTGCTGGGCATATATTAGCTGCTACATTTGTCTGCATAATGTTGCTTTGCTAATTAAATGTTTTATAAAATAGTTCAAAATGCTTGATTATAAGAAAAGTACTTTAGAAGTACTGTCACTGTCACCAGATGAGGTGCAGGTAACTAGAATGATTGCTTTTACATGCAGAGTGGGACTAAATCCCTATCATTAGCCTTGATGCCCAGTTTTTATCTATGAATGAGATGTTTAAGCTAACATAAAACCAAAGTTCAGTTTGCCATGTTTATTCTGTGTATGTATACAGCAAATACACATTTAATTGAGGAGTGAGTGGGATTATGGTTAGAGACAAGGCCGTCCTTAGGCATTTGCAGCATACGTGGCTGCATAGGGCACCCGAAAATTTGGGGCACCACCAGGACAGCAGGTGATAGCGGGTCGGCTCCTGCACATCCAGTGCATGCTGCAGTCTCCTTAAGCAGGAGCCGTATTCACAGAGCCGAATGCACTGACGCGGCGCATTCTGCATGAGGGAGAGGGTATGGGGGTCTCTGTGGGGAACTATAACTCTCTGCCGCCGTGAGGTGTCTACTGCATACAAAGCTCGGTGTGTGTCAGCAATGGGGGGGAAGGGTCTTCTGCAGATCCACGGGCAGGGGTGGTGACTGTGCCACAAGTCGGCATAGGGGCACCAGTTTAATAATACTGCCTAGGGCCCCATAAATCCTAAGGACAGCCCTGGTTAGAAAATTTTGAAAGGCTTGAAATGTCTGTAAATCAAACATAGAATTGCCCAGCTCTAAGGATCAAGATGATTATAACAGGGACATTATTACCTCATGAGTTTAAAAAAAAAAAAAAAAAAAAAAAAAAAAGCTGTTTCTATGGCCTGAGCCAAAGCCCATTGGAGTAAATGTAAAGATTCTCATTGATCTCAGTGAGCTTCAGGTCAGGCCCCTGAAAAGGCAAAGATCCTAGACTAAGGGTGAAAAGTACAGAAAAGTACAGTTAGATAAATAAAGAAATTCTCAACTCAAACAGCCACTTTAATTTATTATTTTTTAATGAAAATCTGTTATTTTTTCCAAACCCTCCATATTTTCTATTTGTATTTTGATTTTTCATTGGAAAAAAATGAAAATATCTGTACAATTTTTTGAATAATAAACAAAACATGATTTTGTTTCTTTCATAAATATTCATAGAAAATACCATTTTTCCAATCAATGCTAGTGGTTGACAATATAAAAATAAGTAAGGGACAAGACAACTGTACAAGATTGAAGGGAGTCAAGGGAGAACACATTCCATTTCTCCATCAGTTTTCAATTACATATCTATTTCCTGATTTTTTGTGTGTGTGCATTTAAAAACTTCTATCTTGCATTAATGTAGTTCTATAGTGAATACTCAGATGTCAGATAATGACACTGATTTCTATAAAATACATAATTTTAGTCCATAGGATTGTCATTTAGTGATACTGCTTACAGTAACTTTCCAGAATGTTTTGACCGAACAAGAAAGGAACATTTTTTTTGTCTGCAGACTCATTTTGTCCTCATTGGGAAAATAGTCTTTAAATTAAGCCATTTTGTTTCTTCATTGTTTTCATCAGCTGGGTATTGCCAGTTGGCAGTCACAGTGCCAAACAGCCTTTAGGAATAGGGATCTGGAAAACAATAGTGGCCTGTTGGAAGACTTCTAGCTTTTAAAGAGCATCAGAGGTTTCATAATACTTCAGGGGGTTGTGTTTAGGGTTGACTGTCAAAATGTTTATCATGGGCTTTACCAGCATGAAGAAAATACAATATTCAACATGAGAAACTGATACTGAATGGGATTTCACCACCAGGTGGTAGCCCTTTTACATATATAAAAAAAATAAATCCCTTGTATGCTGAGCATATTTTCTTATGTTGATAAGTAACACAGTTTTTTCCTTTCCATCTCTTTAATATAAAATGCAGTTTTACAGGCTGAATTTGCCAACCACGTTTGCTAGTGCCAAAGATGCACTTTAAAATGAAATATACTTATTGACTCTGTTGCTACTTTGTCTTTGACTTATTTATTTATTTATTTTTTGAAAGTGGGGAAATGCTCTTTTTTAAAGGGGAAGGTGTCTCCAACCCTGAGGGCCATCCAGTCATTTTTTATCCCTCTGCCCAAATGCTAAAGTAAGATATATTGCATTTCAGCTTTTACAGATTCATTGAAGCAAATTCAGTAGTGACTTTAAGCGTGGTTGGACTTGCTTTGGTGTGAAAAATAAGTGTAACTAACATGCTGAGGAGGTTGAAAGGGATGAGTAGTAGGCTAAGCAAGTACTAGGAAGGGGAACATAAAGCAGTCTCTTCTATTTTGCAGTAAATGTACCAGTATTCAAGTCACATTTGGATTTGCCCCTTAGTCTTACAGGAGAGTTGTAGTCATTTACACTAGGTAAAATGTAGGGATTGATTGCAAGGACAATGCCATAGCAATGCTTGAGGCTTGGTCCGGCTATGCCAGAGGAAATACAGGAAGTACAGATATGGTTTTAATTAGGCCACAACTTTATTCTTAAATATCTGAGAGAACTCAGCAGATAAAATTGTACATTGCAGGTAATTCCATAAGCCTTTCCATGCACTTCGGGGGCTGCCATCAACCCTCCCTCTTGCCCATCCTTGTCCCAGCCAACCCAATGCTGGGAACCAGATCCCCCCCTCCCCCCCAGTTGTATGAAGATTAATAGGGCAGGGCTGTACAGGAGTTGGCTTTCCACCATATCAGTCATAGGAGCCCCAAACCCCCTTTCTCTGTTCCTCTAAAGAATGCCTATTTTAAACCTTCACCAATCCATTTTATCTGATCTGTATCCATTCCCCGTAGAGTACTTGCACTGGACACCCACCATAAACTTGCATAATGAGGTGCAACATTATATCCTAACCCTCCTTTTCTAATACACTGGGCCTCTAATCTGCTGCGTAGAAGGTGAAAAACCCACTTTGCCTCGGCCAATCTGGTAGTGAAGGAAAGAATTCCATCCCCAGCCCCTCCGTGGATCATGACAAAACCTGGTTTCTTTAACGACATCCTGGTCTTAGTAAAAGAGGGTGCTGATTACCTGGTCTTAGTAAAAGAGGGCTTTCCTGGCATAGCACTGGATATAAATATCCCACCCATCAACAATTCCCTGTGGGAGAGAGGAAAGTCCCCGGACTGACCTGGTCCAGCTGACTACTGGGTGACTGCTTCCTGCTTCACAGATAATACTCTCTCTCGGAGCAAGAGGGCTTAAAAGGGCAATTACCCCTTTCTTACCAATCTGCTGGACAAGTCACCCTTGCAATTAAAAAGGACCGCTCACTTTCTCCATTAACCTGGACAAAGCGCCCACCACTTAATATAGAGTGAGGACATTATCATAGTCCTTCATTAAATGCTGCATTTCTTTGACATACCAGACAATCCTTCCTCTACCATCAAATACAAAGTCTATCACAGCAGTAATGTATATGAGCTCTCTCTTCACCTTCTGGTAAAATAAGAGGATGTGAGAGCAAAATGTCCATGAAAGCTAGCTCTCTCAGGCTTCAACGGATCACTGAAACTTATGGCACCATACACAGAAGAATGTTCATCGTTCAGACTATGTCTTGAAAATGCTTTTTAAAACTGTTGTCTGGTTGGCTTAGTGTACTGATCTTGGGTTACCATGTTTCAGGGAAAAGTCACCACTTCCAATACAGCCTTTGACTGAAAGCTGATGGCTCTTAAGTGGTTTGTATAAAATGCATTGATTACAGTACAGTTCCTTGTGAACAGATGTCCAAAAAACCCCACCACCACAACCATAGCAGTCATTAAAGGGCATGCTCAAGAGGGAAGCCAAGAACTGAACAAAAAAGTAAGCCACCCTGTCATCCCCAATGGTGGATACTTTTTTAAGGCATATTGGCAAGGCACTGTGGCACGCTTGCCATACCAGTTTTGTGATCTGAGCACTTTGGTCACCATAGCTGTCAATCAGGCACCTCTCATCAGCACAAAAACTCAAATTGCAAATGTAAATGAAACATAAAATGACTGAAATATTTTCTATAGCTGAAGCTACATTTGTGTTTAACAAATATGATACTCATGTCTTGAGCACCTTAAGCACCAGTACAGGAGACTAAGTGGCCATGAGGTACCTCTTACTCCCTCATGTGTGTCACAGACTGTCACCAAGCATCTAGTTCCCCTCTCACACAGGTGGGTGAAGAATAGATGGGAAGGAGTAGGGAGTTGGCAGAATTTTCCTTGACTCTGTCCCCCCAATGTACTAGCTAACACAGATGAGCTGGAAAAAGAGATGCAACATGGGAAAGCTTACTTCCCCCTAGAGCAAGGAGGAAATTAGGCTCTTAGTCACTCTTTTGCCCTACTTCTACTCATGGTGCAGCACAGCTATGAGCTGCTGTTTATTTAAGGCAGATTGCAAAGTGCCAATGTAGCACTATAGAAGTACTAGCATATAAACCACTTCCTCTCAAATTAATACATAGCTTCCCATATACTTAGCTGATTTGTGAGTGATTTTTGTGAGAGCTCCTTGAGGTTCAGCTGAAGTTTTCTGACACACACACGTCAAACTGTTGTCTCTTCTTAAAGTGTGTCAGAACTGGAATATCAGATGCTTATGGGCTGGTGAAGAGGTCATCCTGATTCTTAATGTCATACACAATTTGGATATTAAGCAGAGTTTGACCATCCCATTCCATCCACAGACAAATTGAGCTGACCAAATACAGAGAAATATAGTCGTCACACTAAAACATATGTATTTCTATCTCTTTAAAAGTCCCCTCCCCCCACATAATTTGAGAGATTCCCTGTACACATAGGGATGCAAAGCCCACTAATGTCTCAAAGTCTTTCCATCATCAGTGGTCTTTGGATTAAGTCCTTAATTGGGAACACTGCTTAAATCCCTCAAATTATTTTTTTAAAGTGTCATACTGTACATATTGCTTGAAAGCAATGGATGGATTTACATCAGTACAGCTCCATTACAGAACGGTGAATCAGGCCCTATGTGTGCAAATCACAACCCGTGTAAAATAGGCATGGTTCAAAATAGACTCAGATGATTAATAGTATATAATGTATGGCTTATGCAATGAATCAATGTACAATAGGGACAAAAAATTACATGTTACAAGCATCTTATGAACATTATTCATGTTTTTCTTCAAAACATGTTTTTGATTATTGATAGAAAATTAATGTACTGTACAGAACACCTAAGAGAAGGAAAGCAGTTTTATATGTAATGATTGCACTGGATTTTGAAATTAAGCACAGCAGGTAGAAAGGTTCTGAATGGATTTCAAAGATATCCCACATCCATGTTGGAAGGCAATTTTTTAAAACCATGAGGCTCGAACATTTAAATAAGCATCTGGGGATAGGACTACATAAGAACTTACATGATTTCTCCATCTTAGAATTTTATGGCATGCTTCATTCCACTCCGTAGGAAATCAGATCATCCTATGATTTATAAGGAACGAGCTATAGGATAAATTGGTATTAAAGAATAGTCAGCATCTCACACAGAGACATATACATTATGTTCAAAATGTAAAGGATGCACTTGCACTGCAGTGAGAATCATCAACTTGAAAATCAAGTTGTGCCTGAGAGTTCCTGCAGAGAAAGATTACCTTTACACTGAATTACAAGAGAACTTTAAAAGTCACAGCAGCAGATAAACAAATAAAGTTGACGCTAGTGCAATTCCATGTGCAAATACTTACTACATGTCAGTTGGGAAATGGAATTTGATTAAAAGAAATGAAGCAGAATAAGCATTTGATACAGAATTATAAACCAGAACTCAAAAAACAAAGTTTACAGTAGTTGAAGAAACTTAAATTAATCAAAACAAATTGTGCTTAATTGAGAAATATCTTCTGGTCCTGAGGATGTAGGTATGAACTGGTATAGGGGTATAGGAAACCACAAAACAGGCATCTTCTGATTTGGGATGGAAAAATGTTGTTTCCCACTCAACTCTATCTATCATTTTCTTCATTACGTTTCCTTCTGTCATCTTCTGGGCCTTGACTTATCCTTCTCCCATCCCTCATTTCCCCTCTTCTGTATACTCAAATTTCATTTTTACCTCTCCTCCACACATCTCAGTTCCACCATCGCTCAGTTGCCTCACCCTCAAATTTGAAACCCAGGTGTCTCATCCTCTGCCACTACCAGCAGACCTGTCCCAATGGCCTTAACCTAAGCAATGTTGCTTCTACAATAACTTAATTGCTTTTTTTTTCTTACCTGCTTGTCCCTCTCTAACATAATCACACCAGTCCATAAACTCTTCCATCTCTGTATTCGTTTAAAAGTGACTTTCCCTGGCAAACTCTGCTTCTGTTTGTGCATTGTACTTCTATAAGCTCTTTCTCTCTTGTCTGGCCAGCAGGCTGTGGTGGTATTGGCTGTGGTGGTATTGCTCCTGGCCTCCATGCCTTCTCTTCCTCTGAGTTTAATTCAATCAGTTTCTCCTTTCTTTCTTTTTTTCTGTTGCTGTCCAGTTACCTTTCTTCCTCTCTAACTGTAATGCCTGGCTCTAGTCCCTTCCTTTTATCTCAGTCTTCCACCCTCCTACTATTCAAACTCATCTTCCATATTCATCATCCTCTGAATCCATTGCCTTTCAGTTCTTCAGCCCTGGTCCAATTCCCAGTTATAATTCCTTCATCACAAATTACTGTTCTTTTAATCTCTGAATCCAAAAGTAAACACACCTTTTTTCCTGAAATGTTAAGGCTCTATTTTGTTTAGTTCTATTTCTGTTTAATTCTGCTACTAGGAATTCAAGGTAATGTAGAAAAGACTCTTTACTTGCAAGTGAGCTGCTTTCTTTCTCTTCTGTCATAGCACATTTTTGGGGGACTTCCTTTTTCCATCATTCCCTGTAAAACGAATTGCTGTCTACCATTTTGTGATCTCATGTACTCTAGTCCATATATGGGCTAATCCCTATCCCTCCACCCAACATGTACTTCATCAAAATATAATAAAAAAAAAATCCTCTCTTTGTAGAAAGAGTCAGTCCACAGCTGCAAACGTGTATCCTGAGTTCTTTGTATCTTGAGTTTTGTTTGGTCTCTGTATAAAGATGGGGGTCTACTGCAAATTTCAGGCTAATGGAATTTAATTTTCTCAAAGATCAGATAATTAGTCCCTGCTGTTGGTTTTGCCTCTGCCATCTATTGAACTTCCTACACTCTCATTGCTTCTCCTTCACCCTTGTATTCCTTTTCTATCCCTGCTAAAAATACAAAGATCAAAAATATCACACTGCTTTTCTATACTCTTCACACCCACTGTTTCATGGAGACATGCATCAAAGGTTTATCGTGCATTGAGGTGTTTCAGGACATATATATAATCTTAATGTTTCAGTGCTGTGGTCAACACAACTACTGTCTGGGCAACAAAGGATGTTTCCTATTATACCATAATAAGGATTCAGATTCCCTATCTTATAAGTATGTACAACTAACTTCTGAACTCAACCAAAGGGTAAGATATTTTAAATGGTGTTTTTCATTGCTGTATTAGAGGATGAGACTGAACCTTTGACTTCTTCCTTCAATTTACTTCTATCACAGTCCTTACATGTAACTACCTACTGTATATATTTTACATTTTTATTTGATTTACCAGTAAGATAACACTTCAGCTGCATAGACTGTTGAAAAATGAGTTGTTCCTTTATTCTTAACCTGATGCTTGGGGTGCTAATAGAAAGGACAAACATCAAATGGAGAATGATCAGTTACAGACGAGTTCTAGGTGGAAAGGGGCAGACACTAGTAAAGGAAAGGTTGTATTTAATTTTTTCTCACAATGTTTTTTATAATCTGCCACCATATGTAATTAACTCATGTTACATTTTATATATATATATATATACACACACCTCTACCCCGATATAATGTGGTCCTCGGGAGACAGAATATTTCACCGCGTTATAGGTGAGACCGCGTTATATCAAACTTGCTTTGCCCCCCCCCAGTTCCTTGTTCCCTGACTGCCTCCTCCAGAGACCCCGTCCCTAATCACCCCCAGGACCCCACCTCCTACCCAACCCCCCTGTCCCAAGTGCTCCGACCCCTATCCACACCTCCGCCCCCTGACAGGCACTCACCGGTAGTAGCGGGAAGCAGAGTAGCCCGGCACCAGCCCGCTCCACTCCGCCACCTCCCAGCCACGGCTCTCCACTTCCCGCCGCTGGTGAATGGGGGGAGGTTGGGGAAAGGACGCCCCCTGCATTCATCTGCGGCGGGAAGCGGAGCGACGTGGCCCCAGCCCGCTCCACTCTGCCACCTCCCAGCCGCGGCACTCCACTTCCCGCCACAGGTGAGTACAGGGTGCATCCTTTCCCCAACCTCCTCGCACTCACCTGCAGCGGGAAGCGGAGCACCGCGGCTGGGAGCTGGTGGAGTGAAGCAGGCTGGGGCTGCGCTGCTCTGCTTCCGCAGCTGCCGGTGAGTGCACGGAGGGGATCCCTTCCCTCAAGCCCCTCCCCCGAGCGACACTGCTGGGGCCAGGGCGAGGGAAGCAGAGCGGGCTGCTCCCGGCCCCCCGCTAATCCCCCAGGCCACTCTGGGACTGCCGGGACCCCAAAAGTGCTCTCCCACAGCTCCTGCCTCCCAGACCCTGGGGGGGCGGGCTCTGATGGTCCCCGAGACCCTCTGCCCCTTATCCAACCCCTCGGCCCCGGCCTGGCCCGGCACCCTTAACACGCTGCTCAGAGCAGCGTGTCAGAGCTTTACCGTGTTGTATGTGAACCCGCGTTATATTGGGTCGCGTTATATTGGGGTAGAGGTGTGTGTGTGTGTGTGTATATATACAAGCACCATACAATTACAACACACATACCCCTTTTTATACTTCAGGAAATTATGGTACTCATTTTTCTGTAAAAGCTGCTTGATAGCTGTATGAAACTTTAAATATGAGAATCAAGTGTGCTGTAAAAGGAGCATTAGGTTGCAGTTGTCACTTGCATTTCTGGACAAAAAGACCTGTTGTCATATAAACACTTGTTTGTTTGCTTGTTTTTTCAGCCAGATATTCCAGCAGCCTACACAACATTCTGTGTATAGCATCAGAGAACAAGTTTTACTGCTGACTGGTTTCAAGCTGGGAGTGCTAAGAACAGCCCACCAAATGTGCAAACTCAGTTGGTCTATCTAGATACTTGAATGACACTCATCACTATTGTTTTAGAGTGCTTCACACGCATTTAACAATAGAAATAAAATTTCTTATGACCATTTATAAGAAAAACTAGCCAATCAACAAATAATCCTTAATAGAATCTCCGGTCACTGGAGAAAGAGATGGGGATAAAAACAAAGGGGAAAGGAACAGAGACAGGTGAAAGAAAAGCTAGGTTTTTTTTTTTTAAGCTATGCTACCTTTGTAATAAATCACCCCCTATCCCTATCACTTGTACCAGCTGAAATAAAGTAACTGGAATTTGAAGTGTTCTGTCTGTGAATAAGAAGTCCCATGTGTACAGCAATAATAGAGATGGCATCGTTATTTGACTTTGCTTTTATAGTTGATAACCAGCAAAAAAGGCCTCCAGATATTTATGGATGGGGGACAAAAGAGCCTTTATTTGCCCACGGTTCCAGCAAAAAGAAAAAGTAGGAGGGTTTCATATAGATAACAAAATCAACTACTCTTTTTAATCAGTGTTAGGAGCACATATGATAAAATAAGAGGCCAGTGACTGTAATTCTCGATAAATTGTGTTTGAGCCAGAACTGTACTCTCATTCTCATTTATCTTCCTATCCCAGAAACTTTGAGATCATGTGCACACCTGCACAAGTGGACTGGAATATTTTATAACTGGAAAGTTGGATACTGGTCTCATTTATTATTATATGCCCATTTATAGCACAAGTAACATAGTTCTTGTTATTTATAGAACAGATACAAATATCTTTGCAGGCCATTCAACAGAAGATGTGCAAGTTGATTTATGGCTGCTCAACATTGCTGCTCAGTACTGCTGACAGTTTTTCACAGGTTGGCATTGGATAGGGAAGTTCTCATTTGGTTGAATAGTTCGAAAGTGGCACTGGACAAAAACAGCAGAGCCATACTTTTGTGAGCCATACTTTCCCCAGAAGGGGCTGATTCTGCCACCATTACACTGATTAATAACTTACTCCCCACGTGGGCGCAGTGAGAAGAATAAAGCCTTTTGGCCTGTAAGGTGCTGTTTAATGGGAATGACAGATTAGATCCTAGGTGATCTTTGGTTATACATGTAGGGTATACAGGTAATTTCTCAGATATGGCTGTGGCCATTTAGTTGCTATTATTATTTACATCTCCCTTTTCATTGTTTCTGGGCTGCTCTCTGTTGCATATTAGTCATCTAAGGCATGGGCTGGAATAAGATTGTACTAAAATATGGAGCAAACTTCCATCACCACCTCCTCTGTTTGTATCAGTCCATTGTATCTTACCATACAGGGCCGGCTCTGGCTTTTTGGCTGCCCCAAGCAAAAAAAAAAAAAAAAAAACGGTGAGGCCAGAACGGCAAATCAAAAAACAAAACAAAAAAAAAACTTGCGGAGCACGGGTGCGGGGGACCAGCTTGGGAAGGGAGGGCTCCGCTCCAGTCGGCGGGGAGGGAAGGAAGAGGACTGCCCTGCAGGGCGCTCTGGTTCTCCCCACAGGGCGGCTGGAGCAGAACAAAAAAAAAAAACCAAAAACCGGCCGTGCCGCCCTAGGATTGGGCAGAATGCCGCCTCAAACAATCTGCCGCCCCAAGCACCAGCTTGCTCAGCTGGTGCCTGGAGCCGGCCCTGTTACCATATACTTAGATTGCAAGCTATCAGGGTCAGGCACCATCTTTTCATTCAGAACCCAATGCTACTCCCTGATTGTATTCTTTATTTGTATTGTGATAGTGTCCAGGAGCACTCGTCATAGACCAGTGCACCCACTGTGTTTGGCTTTGTACAGACACACAACAAAATGCAGTCACTGTCCAAATGAGTTTACAATCTGAGTATAAAACAAGATACAGAGACAGATGGGGAAGCACAACAAAAACAATGAGACAACACTGGTCAGCATGATAGACTGTGGGTATCCAGTACCACTCCAGCTGCCTATCAGTGAAGGTGTATTGTGTTGGTTTTTGTTTTCTTTTTTTAGCAGGTGTCATGACAAAGGAGAGTTTTCAGGATGGATTCTTTTGGAACAGTCCAAGGAGGAAGCCTTGTGAATGTTTACAGGATGCTCCTCTTATTTGTGAGGTGCAGTACAGGAGAAAACCTGGAGGTGCTTGTTTGAAAATGTAACAAATGGGTGTTGAACGCCAACATCACTGGCATAGTGGAGATGGAAGTTGTAACTCAATAGAGTTTGAAAGATTATAGGTAGGGCAGTGTTTGGCCACGAAGGACCTGAGAACTGAAGACAAATAATGTATTTGATTGCATTAAGAGCAAGAGGTTGTTCTTACTGCTTCCACTAGTCCCTGTGGTGTCAGGGGCTTATGTTTCAGGGGACTTTGCCTCTATCACCCTCTGATAGCTACTTATTTTGCCCCACAGTGGTCTGTCTGGGTTTTCCATGGCCTGGCTTAAAAGTTCTTTCCCCTTCTGGGGAATCAAGAGGTCCATCTGTATGTCCAGATAAACCCAAACTAATAATTCTTCAGCCCTTCTGGGCTCCACTGAAGACCTCTGCTTCTTGGCTCCTACTCCTGGGCTCTGCAGAATTTCTCTTATGCTGCTTCCTCCAAACAGTTTTTCCCCCACTGCCTCCCCTCCCTAGGGAATATGGGAACTCCCCCCAGGGATCTTCCTGCTTCTTACAGGGCCTAACTCAAGCCCTCTTCACAAGTGCCTGACCTGCTCTCTGAGGGTATCTTCCAGACTGACTTACCCAGGCCTTTTCCAGAGAAGAAACTCTTTTTACTCTTCTCTCCTGGGTCTCTTCCTCCAGACTGGCTTCTCAGCTCTGTTTAAATAGATCTCACTCTGCTTCCCTGCAGCTGGGTCAGTCATTATAATTAAATCTCCTTCCCACTCAGCTGGCATATTTAATTATCACTGAATTGCTAGGTCAAGAGCAAGGCTGAGGGATAGTTGCTAGGTCCCAAGAAAGGCTGAGCTGATCTTATTTTAAAGAGCCAGCCAGCCTGTGAGAAGAAGGTGTCTACCACAATACAAAGAACAGATACAAATAATAGAACATAAGGAAAGAACATATAAGAGACTAAGCACTTGTGATACTAGGAATAAATACCTTTTTAATAGTTTTTATATAAGAAGATTCCAGGATTGCCACTCTGAAGCCTAAACTGTCTATACTGTCAGTGTAAAGCAATTGAAGCAGTTACAGGCATGGTTGAGAGTTTTGTTTTGTTTTCAGAATATCACCAGGTTAAATCATCACTGGGATTTATGATCTGTTACCATCCAATGTTTAAGTTCTCTGCCATTTGACTTTACAAATTATACTTGTACGGTACAGATCCAGTAAGAAATGGATCTATGCCATTGCCAAGACTGAAATCAGAGGTAGTTCAACCAATTATTCTAGAGCTAATTTATATACAGTAATTCCATTGTTTGTATAATGGAGACTGCACAGATGGTGGATTATTTGGCTCAACTGCACCCACTCTAATCAACACACGTCTCCCAGCGCAATCCCCCAACCCTTGAGACAAATCAACCCAACCATCCACACAATAACCAATATACAAAGGCAGCACACACCCCTCATTTACCATCCATGCAACTCCACACAACTCTTCCAGCACAACACAACCCCCATACAAATCAACACAATCACCTCCACAACAACACAACCAGCCATATATATTGGGTTTGTGTTCAGTTGCTGTCCAGTTTTTTAGTTCTTAGCCATGTTTGGCTTTTTACACACATGACTCTCCTAATTACACCCATGTGACATCATGTTCTTTCAGTTATTAATGTGGCCATAATCTAGTTTTAAAAGTTCACTCTGCCTCTTGATGAGAATTGTATTTGCTATACTATTTCTTCAAAGTTATGTTAATCTTATGGGCTCTCTCTCTTTAGAAATATATGCAAACAGGTTATTCAAAACATTGGGGTCTGCAGAAATATCTTCAAGAAGTATCACTTCTCTTGAGATTGTAAAAGAGATTCCCTTGATGAAAAAATACATTCAAGAAAAATTCTCTTCTTTACTTTGTAGAATGGAAAGAGAATTTGTTTTCAGAGCACAGCTAAGTTACTATATCATTTAGATAGTCTCTTTGAAGTGAGAAGAATGTAAGAAAGAGAGAGGAAACTGGTGAAAAGAATGTTCCTTTGAAGATGGATACTTTAAGAACAAAAATCTCACAAGAAAGTTAGACTCTTAAGGCAAGGTCCATCTCTAACCATACCATGATTCAGTGGATACGTAGGTTGAAAATCCACAGTGCCACCATCTTTTTTTTCTAATTAACCCTTCATCACTCTCATTCTACATAGGAACTAGTTATTTTGTAGAAATATATATAAAAAAAGTAAAATGTTGACAAATATTAGGCTGAGCCCCACTAGTTATTCTAGAGAAAAGAGGTACCTAGTAAGTCTCTAGTTTGAAATATTAGTTTGGCTCAAGTTTATTAAAATTCTTCCTTTAAAAAAGAGGATTATATCCTCGACTAATGTAAACCAACATAGGTCCATTGACTGAAGTGGAACTGTCCCAATTTTATGCCACTGAGGATCTGGATGGTGCTTTTTAACAGAACATATGTGATAAAATACCTAAAAATTACTATAATTTACAGTAATTGGGATAGTTATATTAAAAATCCTATCTTAAAACTACAGGGAAATAAATTGAAACTCAGCACCAATGGGCTCTTATATGAAGCTAGATGATTATCAGTTGTGCACTGCAACAGAGGCGGGAGACATAATTAAATTATCCGTTGCTAACAATTATTGAAGAAATAGTTAGATGTAAAAACTGAAACAGGAAAGTACTGATTCTAAATTAAGACAGAACAAAGGAAGGGAGGAATTTATATCACATTTTCTTTAGTTGAGAACACTGAAATAGAATATACTGAGCCAATGGGGCAAAAAATTACTTCTGCTAAGAAATGTAATAACCCAGGTCTCTCATTTCTACTTTATTCAGAACTCCATTCAGATGGAAACCTGCAGTTCTCCCCTTGTTTTTATCATCCATTCTGTTGGCCAGCATTTTGTTATCTTTTACAAGATAATATGTCTCTGTATCATCTGCTGATCCTCTATCTGTGGAACTTTTCTACAAATTTTGATTTACCTATGCCTAGAATTACTACTATTCTTTTATCAACTGAGGAAAGGGTTTCTTAAAATATTTGTGTTTACAGAAAAGTCTGGGGATTTTTGCTTATGCTTGGTTTGAATCATGTGCTACTTTTGGGGGAATTCTGCTCCACTGCATAATGAAGAATTTTGCAGAAATTAACATCGTGTGCACAGAATTTTCTTTCCCCCACAGAAATGGACTGCAGTTCTGCTAGCTGCCACTGGACCTGGCAAAGCCCAATTCATAGACAGACGGCACTGCTGGGGGGAGGGAGAGGTAGCTAGAGGATTACTGGCAGCTGCAGTTCCCAGCATGCCCTGAAGGAAGGAAAGGATGGCATGCAGGAAACTCTGTGTGAGCCTGGGGTCCAGCATCAGGCTGTATTTCCCTCTGGATCCCTGGACTGGAAGAGAGGAGGGGAGGTGTCTGGGCTGGGGGGACCATGGCTGGGCTCTAGGCGAGAGGGGTGGGTGGGTATCTGGGCAAGGCGGTGCCCTGTGGCTGGGCTCTAGGGGAAGGAGATGTGGGTATCTGGGCTGGGTGTGTGTGGCTGGGATCTGGAGGGGAGGGAAGGGGGTGTGGGAATCTGGGTTGGGGGAGCCCCATGGCTGGTATCTGAAGGGGAGGGAAGGGGGTGCGGGTATCTGGGCTAGGGGGGACCAACGGCTGGGCTCATGGTGGAGGGGGTTTGGGTGCATTGGCTGGGGTGGGCCCCATAACTGGGCTCTGAGGGGGAGGGGTTGTGGATGTCTGACCCCCCAGCTGGGCTCTGGGGAGCAGGAAAGGGAGCAGAGAAACAGGAACTGGCTTGTCATAGGGGTTTCCTTAAGTCTCTACTCCTGGGGGGAAATTTGCACATCTGTATTGTTACAGACACAGTTGCTGACAGGTATTTTGAAATAAATTACCAAAATAATTGAAACTGGTGTGATTATGTAGTGTTATTTTGACAAATAAAATATGCAGAATTTTGCTGAATTTTAAAATATTTTGCGGAGAATTTTTATTTATCTTTTGGCGCAGAATTTTTAATTTTTTGGCACAGACTGCCCCCAGGAGTAAGCAATTAAATTGCAACTCATGTTGTGAGAGCTAAGTACAAAGCAATTTTATAAGATCAGAACAGGGATTGGCTCTTTGTACAGTGTCTAGCACAATGTACAACTGTCTGATCACAGTTAGAACTGCTAGATGCTCAGATCATGCAAATAATACTAATAATTACATAAAGAAGCACTGTCCAGAGCCCTCACCTTGGCAAAGATTCCTTCAACAGTAAAGACACTTATTTAGTCAGGAGCCATTCAGACACCATTCTTGAGGGCTAGTATTTCACAAAAAGAGGAGATTGTGATAAAACTATAGGCACAATAGGACTGTACTCGTGTTGCCATTTCTGTCCATTTTTTAATGTCTCCATATTGCAATGAAGTCTGTAAATTTTTGGTTCAAATCATGTACTGTCTTTCTCTTGAGTGAATCAAAGATTATCAATCATCCAGTCAGGGTTCATTTGTGTATACTGCAACGTCTTCATGGAATATTCATTCAAATGAAATGAAGGCATCAATATGGATTAATGATTTTCAGGCAGAAGGCTTTCAGATTGTTACAATGTGTTTGTGAGTGAGGTTTGTCATCTGTAATGAAACACTTGAATTTGATGCTGCTTACAGCCAATCCTATAAATGAGATATTGCGTTTTAATTGTTTTTGTCCGAGTGGGGGAATAATAAAATAGGAGGTGGGGGAAGAGAGAGAGAGAATTAAAACCTAAAAAGGTTTTCCTAAATGACAAATAATTATTTGTTAGCTCTTCTGTAGCCAGGTCTCCTGTATCTCTTCTTCCCCTGCCAGGCCGGTCTCTCTGCAAAGTTGATATCTTTCTCCTCAACTAAGTCAGGTGACCACCTCTTTGCTGTAAGCCCTCCACTTGTTCAGCTCCATACTCCCCTACATGGGTATTAGCCACATAAGAGAATGGAAACTCTGCACTCTGAGTTTAATATTTTTTGTGGGTGGGTTGGGGGTGGGGGTGAAGAGAGTTTGCCACCCTCCACTTGAAAAGTGGGTTTGAGGCCCAAATGAGTAAATCCCCTGATATTATGTGGGGAACCCTTGCTTCTGTCCTATGTCCAAACTCTTGGCCTCCCTTTCCCCTACCTCTACCTACAGATCACATTCTAGTAGGGGCTCTTGGCCTCCCTTTCCCCTACCTCTACCTTACGACCACATTCTAGTAGGGGATCCCCTGACTCCTTAACCCCATTGAACCTACTTGTCTGGCTCTCATCAATATGAGCATTTTGGCCCCAGTTGTGCAAAGACTTACTGACATGCTTAATTCCTTGCATTGTGAGGAGTCCCACTGAAGCCTTTGGGGCATTGAAGCCAGTAGGGCTACTCACAGTGTGTAAAGCTGAGCAGATGTGTAAGCTGTTGCAAGACTGGGTCATTTGTTTGTATGTTGTATCCCATTTGCCTTTTGTTCAATTGTTCAGAGCAAGGACTATTTTTCTTTGTGCTTGTCCAGTACCCAGAACATTGAAGCCCTCAGTCTCAGGCCTTAGGGTGACTCTGCAGTACAAATAATAATATTAAATATGTCTTTATTAATTCAGTAAAACAAAAGTTTCTACAAGAAAACTTGGGTTCATTTTTGTTTAAACAATGATAGAACTTTCTAAGGTTTTCCTTTTAAAATAGAGACACTTTCTCTGCTTAGTTTTAAGTATAAATTATACACACACACAAATAATCTGTGACACCAAAGTACTCATTTTGATTTGATTTAATACAATTTATTGTCCGGTATTTACTGTTGTAGCAGCCTCTGGGGTACTGTGATGTAGTCTAAAATTTGAGTTGCATCAATTTGATGAAATTAGGTTTTAATCGTTTTAGTATCTTGCCTACAGGTAAATTAAAGTAGGTTTGCTTTAGCATTTGCATTAGTGTAGTGTTGTTGCAATTGACTTAATATTTCATTCTATAAGCTGCATCTATATTCAAATAAGAATATTTTTGATGCATTTGCAGTACAAAACATGCAGTCAGAATTTGAGGGAATGGCGGCAGAGTACACTTTAAAAATACATCAGAACTAGCGTGGTTGAATGATTTTTAGTTGGTAGACTATTTTCATGTTAAAAAAACTGAAAAGTGCAATTTATAAGTTCTTCTCATTTGTTATGTGCACTTGAATTTGCATCTAAACAGTACTATTTCTCCTTAGTGCCAGAAGCTGGGAATGGGCAACAGGGGATGGATCACTTGATGATTACCTGTTCTGTTCATTCCCTGGCATTAGAAGACAGAATACTAGGCTAGATGGACCTTTCATCCGACCCAGCATGGCCATTCATATGTTCCCTTCCATACCAATCCTTCCATCACTACCCATACCCACTAGTTTGACCATTTCATTCCTGCAGAGAATGAAATAAGGAGACAGCTCAGGTAACCGATGCAAAAAATCAGTTTGCCCAGGTCAAGTGTGTGTTCTTAATCATAGCACCCAATACTTCTATATTCTTTGCCTGGTGTCTGAGTACCAGAAAGTACAAATGCACCCAAATGCGGCAAGCGTTTTACTAATTATTTTCAATAGTCCTAAATTAAAAAGGGGGGGAAATACCTCATGTCAATCGTGTATTTCTGCTGGTTAGTAATAATTCTGCTTTTGCCTGCTTCCCCATTAAATTCCCCTCTCCTCATGTCTAGCCAATCAAGAACTCTAATGTACTAGAGGAGATCTTGGAACTCCCTTCCTAAAATTCTGCAAACAAACGTTAGTGATGATAGAGATCGTTTTCCTGCCCAGTGATGTTTCCTTCACTGTATATACGTAAGCCCAACCCTCTGTATGTAAAAACATGAGTTATAACTATGACTTTTGAGTGATTCCAGTTAATATGAGCAGTGTAGCATGAAACACAGGTTCACATCTTTGGTCAGATCCTTGGATCAGTGATTCACTGAAATGCCTTGAACAGGAAAGTTCTGTTCTCATTCATTATACAATCAGGTTTCTACTTCATTGAATGTTTGGAGGCCAGATAAGTTAGTTAAAACAAGCATGAGATTGATAATTAAATCATCCTGAAATACTGATCATATGAGAAAAATGTTATTCTCCAAGCACTTATTCATCCTCAATCAAAGCAAAAAAAGTGACAGTTGTTTAGAAATGCAAAATGAAGTATTGAGAGAGATTAAGGACAAGTCTTTAGAAAAATATAGTTGAGGATCTAATTACTTTTCCTGATTATTAAAAATAGGAGATCTCAAGATACTCGTTCACAAAAGGGTGGTTTGTTTCCTTTCCTTTCCTTTGTTTTACTTTCTCCTTCAACTTTTTCTTACACTCATTTGTGCAAACATTTTAAAAATAGTCCATGTGATGAAGCAATCCTTCACTAAGGATGAGAGAGAGCTCCAGGTGGAGAGATATTTACAGTCCAGGAGGGCAACATAGCAGCTTCCTCGGAAGTACAGCTGTTCTATTGGATTGTTAGAATTTCAAAGGTGACAGGCTGTGTAGCTATAAAAGTGCATTTTACTCTACATACTAGGTGTGTTTGGCAGCAGTGAAATATCTGAGAATGGAATTTCAGCTTCAGTGACTGTCATTGGTATTTATTTTTTTACTAGAAATGTTTCCAAAGTTTAAGCGATTAAATTTACTTGAAAGTAAATGTTGAGATGACAATAATTCAATATCTATAGTACATTTTAAACTGATAATCAGAGAATCAGTTGCTTACATTAAAATTCTTGATCATACATCTCTATTTCAGAATTCAATGACACCTCATTTTAATGGTATAATAATACTGGATTAGAACAAATTTCTTTTTAAAGTACTTATGACATCCACATTACTACCAAACAAATCCCTGTCGACGACTGTTGTAGTGAAACCAAATGAATTTATGAAGATGAACCCTTAAAAGCATTATTTTTTGTAATATATTCAGCCATTTACTAATATACATATTCTTGGAATAACATGAACAAGCATGAATTATTTGTTCCAGAAAGGCTGGAAGATGAAGCAAGGTCAATTTAGACCAGAAATAAAGTACACATTTTTAACAGTGAGGGTAATTAACCATCAGAACGACTTGCCAGAAATAATTGTTATTAATAGAGCTGGGCAACCTTTTTCAGTTGAAGTTTTTTTCCAGCAAAAAAATGCAGATTTGGCAACACCATAACATTTTATGAATTCATGTTGGTTTTGTAGAATAGTTTTAGGGAAAAAATCCAAAAAAGTAACTAAAAATGAAATATTTCAGTTTGAAACACCTTTGTTTTGATCTATTTTTAGTTTTATTTAAAATGTAAAAGAGTTAAAATGCTCAAAATCAAAATGAAACATTTTGTTGTCCCCAAACTAATTTTGTTTATGTTTTGAAATTGCCAGTGAACCAAAAAAAATATCCATTGTTTTCCACCTCTAATTATTAAGCATGTTTATTATGGTAGTGTCCATTGGGCTAGGCACCGGACAAGCACAGAGAAGTAGATAATCTCTGCCCCAAAGAACTTAAAATCTAAATAGACAAGACAGACATGTAGTGGGGAAGGGGTAGAACACACAGAAGGAGTTAACAATGTGATGGCAACAAATGTTGTGTTTAGTTTTTTTTGTTGAGGGAAGTCAAGCTAAATAGAAAGAAAAGGGAGGAGAAGTGGGTGTGAGGGACAGGGCAGCTGAGAAGAAGGTAAGAAGGCAAGATGTAGTGTGAAGCTGTGATGAAGACACTGAGGGAGGGGAAAGAGCAGGAGGATGGTTGGAGCAAACAGGCAATCAGCACAGGGCAGAGAAAGGCTGATCAAAATTGCAGAAAGTTGTTTGACTGTCTAGAGGTTCCTGCTTTGGCTGATTCTGCCCTGACTGGCTGGAGCCTCTGATTACATTTCCCCACCAAGACCACATAGCATGTGAGAGGGTGAGACACCACCTGGGTCCTACTGCCCCAGAGCAGATGTTGTTCCCTGCACTGTTTTGGGTCCTGGGTATGTGTTGGAGGAATGGATGGTCCCCATCAGTGCAGCAACCCCTGTTTTGACTTCTTCTGCTCCTACTGGCAGTGGTTGACTTGTGGTAGCTCTTCCATCACTGGCCATTTTTAAATCAAGATTGTTTTTCTAAAATTCAAATGTGAATTAATTCAGGGAAATTCTTTATCCAGTGTTTATGCAAGAGGTCAGACTAAATGATCACTATGATCCTTTCTGCAGTCTATTGCATAGAGAATTCATTATCCGTCATAAGTGTTCTCCAAGATAAAAGTCCTCAGTAGAGCTGGGAAAAATTTTGTTGTTGTTGTTTTGATTCATTGGCCATTGTGAAAAATAAATGGTTCTGGTAGAATCAAATTTGAAAATTCCAAAAAAAAATTACTTTTTGCTGTGGGGTGGAGAGGGGGAACAGCTCTAGACAAATAAATGTTTAATGTATACACATTTCTCTCTATACAAACTAAGTAATAATTTTATTTTTTAACAATTACTTTTGATTTTAAAATTTAGATATATATTTTTGTAAAATTAAAATGAGTACAGAATTGCATTATGTATTTGCCCAGCACTAAAATATAGAGATAGAGTCTTCCATTTTGAAGGGAGATCCTGTGTGTCCAACAAAATTGGATTTAACATATATTATGGGAAATCTTCTGGCTCTCATAAAAATTTATTCTGCCTGGTTCAGATCCTGGTAATCTTTCGTGCTTTCAGAGAAACATGCTTAAACTGTAAAGCAGACCATAACATAGATTGATTCTGTACTGCCTTGTAAAGTTTACAGATCAGCTATAAAGTCCTGAAAACTGAGTGTGTGTGTGGCAGGGGGAGGAAAGGGTGCTGAAGGGCCATTGGAAATGATAAGATAAAATTCAGCCTGTTTTCCATCCATTCTGGTGATTTTTGTTTCTATTTTGTTCACAATATTTCCCAGGGCAGATAACTAATGGGTTAGTTGCCTGGGACTGGGGATATTTTTGTCCCTAAATTGCCTTAAAATTAAGCTGCTAACATTCTTTTTCAGTTCACCTGATTTAAAGGATTTGAGGTTTTAGATTCTAACTGGGTTTCGGTACGTTTCACCATTACAATGGTGGAACTGACAGTATCATGGGCAACAGTGGTTGGAGATAATTATTTTGAAAGCCTGATAAAAAATTTTCTACAGTGAATGACAAAATGAATGTGTTATAATTTGTCTGTAAATTCCATTAAGAAGTTAAAAATGAAAGGAAGTAATAAATCAAGTAGTGTGTTGGCATACTTACAGTAATTGATAATTGTCGGAGTCCCAGCAGCGGGGTCAATTCAGGATTCGGAAATCAAGCCATGGTCTCGTAAGTCTTCCATAGAGTTTTATTTCAACCTCCTAGAAGACTTCTCTCAACACAAAATGGTCCCTGGTCTTCCAGAAAATCCAACAATCAAAGCCAAAATTCTAAACATCAGAATAGTCTAAGTTGACAATATTTTATCCTCCTCTTTGTTCAACAATAAGGACCATATCCAAATCCTATTAAATTCACTGGAAAGACTCTAGTTGATTTTCATGGGAGCTGGATCAGACTTTAATCACTGTGGCAGGGTCCTTACAATCCAGGCAATGTATGTTCAACCCTTGGAGCAAGGGCTTTCCCCAGGGTCCAAATCCTTTCTTTTTAAGGCCTGCTTCTTTAGTGAGGACTAGCTACCAGTTGCTCCCTTTGCAACAAGACCTTGTATAATATCTTTGTGTGTTGGGGTCCAGTGCATAGACTCTGTCACAAGCACTTGAAATCTTCTGAAGATTTGGCTTGATGGCAGTAATCATCATTTTTTCTAGTTCATATCATAACAATTTCAACTTTTAAGAAAGAGCTGTTGAGGAAAGTAATGAATATGAGATGTGATGGTGATTGATGTAATATTAGAGACCAACTCTTGTGCCTGTCAGTTTTAGATTTTGATGACAATTATTGCCTGCATTTTAATCAAATGTCCTTGTGGTAATAGATCTATTGTAATAATAATACCGGACTCTTATATAGCTCTTTTTTCTGGTAGATCTCAAAGCACTTCACAAGCTTTAATGTGTTTATCCTCACAGCACCCTTGCAAGTTAGGGAATTTCTACTATTCTCATTTTACAGATGGGGAACTGAGGCAGCAATAGGCTAGGGGTCAGATTTTAAAAAGAGTTTAGGCACTTAAAGGCACAGATAGGTGACAGTGGGATTTTCAAAAGTTCCTAGGTGTTTCCCAACCCACTTGCATAAAGCCCAAGTAAACAGTCTTTTTCTGGGGTGGGAGAGTGGATAACTGGATGAAATCCAACCTCCTATTTGGCTACAGGTTGCAAGGCTGGAACATAGCCACCCATATCTGCTACTCATTACTTGGTGCTCGGGCCTATGGATATGTAATATCAGATTTGTGGCTCTCTTTTGAGTACCAGGATCTGTGTGTTTGAGAAAGTGGAAGTTATGCATAAAAATAAATATTAGCAGTCTCTTGTCCCTTAAGCCAAAAGAACTATACACACTATAATCCCAAAGGTTTCTTTTTGGCCATGAGCAACTGTTATTGGTTTTTATCTTCAGAAAGTAATTGGAAGTCTATCCATGCAATTCTACTGATCATCTCATAATCTTTGGAAAAGGATAATAAATAATGAAAAAGTGAAATTTTGTTTGCACTGTTGGCTTTAGATGTAGAAAAGGGAATCAGAAATAAACAAATTACAGTTTGATCTCTCTTCATGCATTCTCTCGGGGTTATAATTAATGTTCATTTTCAATAACTTAAGTTAGAGTTTGCTGAATTTTGTACTGCAGTGTCCCAGCCTCTCATCATGGATTGATTCAGTTGTCAAGGTAAAAAGACAGTTGCTATATCTGAAAATCACAGTGTAGTTTTGCATATCACTGAACTGGTAGAAAAGAGGGTACTCAGGTATATCAATGTTGTGAGCTAACGGGCAAGCGTCCAAACTCCATCGCCTGCCTGGATTACAATGTCATCACCTCACTTGTGCAAGAACTCAGAAATCCCTGACAATTTATAAATACCAATTTGATCAGAACAGTTTTTCCTTATTCCACTGACAGCTCTAGCTTACTAATCAGGATCACTCACTTTCAATATTAAAATTTGTAAGGCAATTGTAGTACTGCCTTATTTTCACTCTACAGTTAAAATATACAAAGTAACTTTTATAATATCAAAGCAAATGCTGACCGAAATCAAATGATAATAATTCCACATATAATATTTTGTGATTCAGAAAGTTAGAGGATAACAATCAACCGTGTCCTCTGTTATGCAGGTGTTTGCATAATATCTTATTTCTGATGGTGAAATGGCAGTATGAATTACAAGAGACAGCTTGAGCATGAGTGAGATGTGGCAGTCAGAGTCTACAGTGCTAACATTCAGTTGCTACTCACAGTAAAGCCAAAAAAGGTAGTTGCTACTACTCATATGATTAATGCCCCATGTAAATTCCAGTTGTTGCTCATATGATTGTCCCCTGTAGTAGCCAAAATGAATGTTTCACTTATCAGTCCATGAAATGTTGCATATAAATGCCCACCCTTTTATAAGTTCAGCCCGCACTGTGCAGACAGATACTGTTTGTGACCCTGTAAATCAGAAGTCTCTCTTCTTTATGTTTTTATAAATGTGCCTATAGAGAGAGTGGCTTAATAACTGAGGGTTTATAAATAGGATGACTGTAATTCTTCGCTATTTTTGGTGAATATACCATATGCCAAAACCTCACAAAGCTAACTTTGCTGCTAACTAGTTCTTCAGATTGGGCCATTTGTGGCTAGCCCTGTGTGGGTGCACTGTGGGCACAGGAAGATACAGTGTGAAGTCTGGTCAATGAGTTTTCCTTTCTTCCCCTTTTTACATTTATACAAAAGGAAGCTATAACTTCAGTCCTTATGCATAGTCAGGTGGGAAGTGACAGTTGCACCAGATGCATTAGGGCCTGGATTCTGGATATCTAGTTGTTGAGGTGCTTCTGGGACCTGGTGTTATGGCAAAGCCCCTTTTACATGTGCCCTAATATTTGATGATCCATTGAAAGTCCCAACTACCCCATAACATTCTATTGGCATTCTGACACTGCTCCAGATAAAGTCTTCATATGGTGTATCCGTTCATACTTACACTCATCCTGGGATTTGGTTACTGAAATAATAAAAGATTGTAAACCTCAGATTTGTTCCCCAAGCCTAAATGTTGCTGGGGTTCCCTGTTAAATCTCCCTGTCTCTACCACAGTGGTCTCTAGCCAAACCCAGACCTGCCAAAATGAGTCAGAAAAACTAATCAGTTTTCAGCAGGTTGAAATGAATCATTAATCATTTCTGTGACAAACGTCTGTGTATATGTAGGTGTGTGGCTATGAAAAGCTGACTAATTAGTACTCTAATTAAGTATATACATAGTACATCAGTTTAGGAATTCACAAATATCTACAGAAATGTCTGTCATAGCCAGGAAATACTTTCTTCAACAACAAAAAAACCCTATATTTTTACCTTCAGATTCCTTCAAAAGTATCAGGGAGACTCCATTTATGCACATTCATTTTTGTTTGCGGTGAAAACATTTCACTACAACTTATTGTTAATTCTATCAGTAGTAGACTTTATTTTTCATGGGGATTGGATTTTTAGGTACTTTCTTTCCCCTAAATATGGACCCCGGTGCCCCTGTCTTGGGTGCTGCCCCCTGCAGAACCCCACAGTCTCACTGGGTTTCCCCACCCCAGGGGAACCCCCACGTCGCCTCAGTCATGGCTACTGCCAGTCTCCGTTTAGCCCCTGCGCCCTGGGGCCGACTGCAGTCTATCAGCCGATGATCATAGGCAACATGGGGTTTGGACTGGCTGCCTTTACCCACCCTCCAGCTGCCCCTCTGCAAGCCCAATGCCTAGGTGGGCCTAGAACTAGGCCCAGCAACCTGGGGAGTTACTGGCCTAGGGCTTCCCAGCTCCTAAGGCCTTTCCCCAGCCCTGCCTCACTCTAGGGTGAGTTCCCCAGCAGCCAGGCCCGTCTCCTTCTCAAGTCAGAGAAAGACTCCTCCCTCTGGCTTCCCTGGCCTTCTAATAAGGCCCAGTTGCTTGGTTTGGGGCATGGCCCCACCTGCAGCCACCTCCCCCAGTCAACCGGGGTTTTACTCCCTTGTCAGCCCCAGCCCTCTGCAGGGCTTTTCCAACCCCTTCCGGGCTGGAGCAGGTATTCACCCCGCTACACTTACATTATATCTTTATTTTACATAGGAGTTTTGAGGATAACTAGTCTTTTCCCCTCATGGCTTAGCTTCCCAAGAACTTGCTTTTGCCCTCATTTTACTACACTTTCTCTTCTTCCCAACAAATCTGGGTTTTATAACTTCTCTACTGGCTGCCATTTATGACTTTTTCAGCTGTTTGTTATCTCAACTAAGACTTGGATGGTTTACTTCCTGTAGACATAGGGCTTGAACCTTTACCCATTAAAGTTAATTGGGGTGCTGCCATTGATTTCAGTGGGTGCAGAATCCTACCGATAATGCATCACGGTTTTTGCAAGCCTAATCTTTCTCAGTCTGGACAGCAAAAGTTCTGTGGAGACTTCCCACATTCAGACTTTGCACAGAGCGATGTGATATGTCACTGCTGTATTGCAGAAAGAGGGGCAAGGAAGAGAGCCAAATTTAGTTCAGTGCTTCCATATGCCATTATTTCTATTTTGTGGTTTTGTTTTTGATACTATGTTATTTCTGTTTCCTTTATAATTCACTTCTTCCTCAAGCTTTTTTTTTTTTTTTTTTTTTTTGACTTAAGCTACTATATTTAAACTTCTGGAACCATTATCTTTGTCTAAAAATGAAATGACGAGTGCTGCTTATGATATAGCTGAGGAAAACAGTAAAACAGATTTAGCTCAGAGGACAAGAGATCTGAGAATTTTTGCAAGAACAGTCCACACAGCACTTGTAGCTGCAGTGAAATTCTGAAAATAGGAAATGTACAAGAGATGATGATCCTGATAGTGTTTGCTTCTTACATGTGCTAAGTGTAACCCAAATTCATCACTGTCCTGATGAGCACACAGATTTATTGAGGTCATATAAAACTGCATGTAAAGCATTTGTTTCCTACTCTTGTTTTATCATTATTTGTCTCGATCTGGTAAAAATAAATGTTAAAAATGCAGGATCTGTGTGGGAGGGGAACTCAGGTTGCGAAAAAATATATTTCTTGATAGAGTTTCATAATGCAAAGCTACTTAATGGAACCATTCTTCTAGCTCTACTTCTGCACCCACCATATAATGATAATGGGTGGAGCATCATTACTAGTTATTGTTGTTTTCTCCCCAGAATTAAAATATGAATGTAAATATAGTCTGGCCTACAATAAGCACTGTCTATGAAAAAAAGAAGGACATGGGGATGACAGTGGAAATTGTTTGCTTAGAAACAAATAAACTCAAAACTGCTAATAATCAGACTATACAGATTTTGATTCTGATCTCATATCTGTACACATATAGCAATCAGAATTAGTATTATGTATTTGTATTATTAGAACACCTAGAACCAGTATCCCATTGTGCTGGGCACTATACAAACAGAACAAAAAGATGGTTCCTGTCCCAAAGATTTTACAGTTTAATCTATGCCTGTCAGAATCAAACAGTCTCCACCCCAGCTACATTTTTTTCTGGAATAGTTCAGTTATCCAGAACAGTTTTCAGTCACTTGAGCAACCACTTCTTTATCTTGAGTAACCATGCAGAGAAATAAGTTATTGTAGACCATGATTTTGCCAAATGTTTTACCTTTTTGAGATGGGGAGGGGGTAGAGGAAGTAGATATGGACGCAAATTGGAACATGGGAAAACTTGTATTGTTCTGGATAGTTACTAAGAAGGCCTGTGTTTTAGTTCCTGACTCTTCCACAGGCTTCGTGTATGACGTTGGGCAAGTCATTTAATCTCTCACTTCCTCATCTGTAAAACTGAGATAATAGTACTTATCTTCCTCAGAGGGATGTTGCAAGGAGAAATAGATTGTTTGAAAAGCCATGCAGAAATTATGTAGATTGGGTTCCCTCCCTCCTCCCCCTCCCTATAGATGAATTACCTGCATGGAAGAGATTTCTATTCAAGGCTGAAATCTGAAAGGCTGTGATCAGGGGATGGCATAGTGAAGAGCATGGGCTGAATGATTGGAACAGTTTAGTATAATGCCCAGGCAACCCATATCTGCTCAGTTAGACACTGTATCCCCCTTCTAGTGGTGGCTGGATTGAGCCTTCTACATTAGAAGCTAATGCTTCAAGATCCAGAGGTCTGAGTTCAATCCCTGCTGCCAACAGCCTGCTCGGGGTTACCCCTAGACAATGCTGATAGAATGGGTAAAGGAGTGTCTTTTGCACGTAACAGGAACGGTCTAGTTATAATATGTATCTGTTACACCATAAGTGATAATTTATGTTTATCATCATAATTTCTTGTATCCAGTTTCTACGTAGGTTATATGGTCTCTGTGTCTTTGTTTTATCTATTCTTAAATGGTACCAGGAATAACTGAGTAACATTCTATGAATTTAAATGCACAGCAAGAACTGATTCTATATTTCCTCAAGTTATTTATGGAAGTTTTGCTATTCTTTTAAAATACTGCCAACTCATCACTGATTACTTTAGCTTTGTACAGTTTACCAGTTATGTATTGTTCAACAGAAAGCAACTTATGCTACTATTAATGGTTGAGCTATTTATTTTGTGTTATACTCTACCAACATCAACCTTTCCAGAAATGTTAGCGATGATGATATATGATAAAGTCCAACAACAAAAGCAATATTTCAGAAATATGCTTTGTAAAATAATTGTGCATAAGGTGCCTCATAATAACTTTGTTACCTTTGGTTAGAATGTCATTTTATTTCAGATAGCTAAGAGGCACTATGATTAACTTTCACATGCTTATAAACATTGCATTTTTATATATATTGGTCTTTGCAATAATTGTTTGAGATGAAGAGTAGAGGATCAGAAGTGTGATACTCTGATACATCTACTCCACACTATAATATTATCTTCCTATCCCTTGCAGATTGAGGAAAACATGTTAGCATGTTGGAAGTCTGAAAGAAGGTTTACAATATTGTAATAAGTGGGTGTCTCATATTTGACCTCATGTCATGTGTCCTACCCCCTGAATTTAACCATCAACACCACATATATACTCAATCCCCTTCTGAATCTATGTACAATATAGCGTATCAACATTTTTGTTTCTGTCCTGGTGCATTCACCAACTATCACCTGTTTTTTTTAACATTTCATATGAAAAATCCCCACTTCAGAAATTCTGATTACTCATCTGCTGCTCTTAGATTTCTGTACTAACTGAAGGATCATTGTCCAATATGTATAATTACTTATTTAACTGTTCCAATTGCTCCAGAGAGAATAAGATTAGCTTGCAGTAAGAACTGAGGGAATCAGTTTGAACACTAAAGGTTAGGAGATCATTTGTCTTAGTAAAACCTCCCTTGATATTAAACTTAAATTAATTCAACAATAAATCACTTTCAAGATACATTGGACTCCAATAATGGCAATAGCAGGCATACATAACTAAAGAAGATGCTATGTGGAAATAGGAAGGGAAATAATTTCTATTTACTAGGACATTGTCTGTAAAAAGGTATAAGAAAAACATTGGACTGAAAGTAAATAAGGTATTTATTCATAGGTCCTTTTGAGTAGACTGTATAGATTTTTTTGAGTGGTATGATTTGAATCCCACCAGGGCCATGAATGATTTGTGTATGTATTTATTTCTGTGAGCCATAGACTCGTTTTAAGGGACTAGTTGTGTATCTCTTAAATTGAAGTCTTTGAGAACACTCGCGTAAATAAAGGCTCTAGGATCAGCCTTAAAAAGTGAAAATTGATGCTTGATCCAAAATGCATTATGTCAGTGGAAATCTTTTATTGATTTCAAGAGGTGCTTAATCAAGCCTTTTGTGAACAAGTTGAACATATGTATGTAATAATCATAACAGTAACCTAATGAGCCTGGAGAAGATTTCATTCCATTCAATAGGAAATATAAGAACATGACAGATGATGCAGATAGTATCTCTATTTTTGGACCTTATATGATTAATGATTTTCTTAAAGTTACAATATATAAAGTTGGTACATCTAATTATAAAGTACATTTGTTTGTTTTATAGTGTATTTCTTTGTTGGTTGTGTTTAGATATCTGTTCTATATCCTCTTAAGCCCATTCCTTCCCATATTTACTTCCCATTTCCTATTATTTCTTTAAACAAAAATACTTAAAACAGTAATTCTGATGACTTTTTGGCTAATAGAAATCCCAGTTGTCAGATTACTTATCCTGAGGGAAGTAAAGCAGTATTGCAGACATACATAAGAAAATATATTGTCCCATGTGGGAAGCAAAATATTTGAGGCCATACTCTATGAAAGAATAGAAAGGATGCACCACTTTTATATTAAATTCCTCCACTTTTTTTTTTTTTTTGGCTTGTAAGCAACAAAATGTGATAACTTTCCATGCTATTCTCAATAACTTCCCAGCTGAGCTTCTCTGAGGATTTTAACAGTTTTAATCTTGGTGTGTAGGTGCATGTGGGTGTCTGCCAATAAATATGAATGGCCATGTTTTGTATTTATTCTCTTTGGGATAGGGGACTGTATCTGCCTTTGTGTTTGTACAGTGTCTAGTAATGAATAGTCTAATAATGTATAAACAGATGGACTAGCACAATTGCTTTCTAGATCATATAGAATGAAATATTACTTTTATTTTTGATGGTGAGATTTAAAATATAAAAAAATAAAAACCTAGCATGACAGGTTATTCCAAAGGAGATTTAAAAAATCTTACCAAGGGATGTAGGAGTACAAGTACTATTGATTGTCAGTAGGATTTGTGCTCTTAAATCCCTTAGATATAGTGTCTCTATCTGTGTTCCTATAAAGATTATTATTCCCTTTCAGTTTTAAAAATTCCTGTTCCACCATCTAAATCTGATGCCCTGCATAATTTATTAAACTGAGCCACTGCCTTCTGGGGCGAGGGATATGAATACTATGACTTAAAATAATTCAGATTGAGAAAATTATAGTCAGCGTATTTAGAGAAAGAAAAGCAGTATTTTTTTTCAAACTTCAGTTTCTAACATGTTGACAGTATTTATGTCATCATTAGGTACATAATTTCATATAAAAGTAATCCAATAAGCTAATTACCTGTCTTGGTGATGTATTTAAGGAAAGACCTGGAAACCAAACTGGGGATTTCCTATTACCTTTATTCACCTTAATGTGATCCCAAAGAAAAGGTCAAAAGACATAGATTTTGATCATAGAATGCTGGAAGACTGTCTGCCAGATTTTTCATTCTGAGAATATTTATTTTAGTCTGATGTACTCTCCTGCAGAATAGAGCTCTATTTTTTCTCAGAGAATAAGATATTCTACTTAGAAAGTTTTATGTGTGATTGTACCATCAGTACATTTATAAGGATGTGGCAGTGTAATTGAACCTTCAGTATTCTCTAAGCTGCATTCACCAGAGTTTCTGAGAGAAACTTATTAAACTCAAAATTTCATAAAAAAACATATTGGACTTTTTTCCATCACATAGTAGAATGGTTACCCTAATCTATTTCTAAAAGGCCTTTCCAATGTCTAAACATTACAGGAAATATGGGATCACTCACATACTTCAGGATTAGTTCTGTCCTTTGATATACATACAAATTAATGAAGTCAGAGGAAGTTTTGCAAATATACCTGATGGCAAAATAAAACTAAAATTTAAAATATTTACATTTCTATATTATTAGCCATCTAAGAATCTGTTAAAGGGCTTTACAAATATTAAACTTCTTAACACATCTGTAAGGCAGACAAAGTATTATCCTCCCCACAGGACCTATAGGGATGTGGAGACACAGGGAGGTTAATGGCTAGATTGTGCCATTTAGGCACAGATTATACCAAGGGGTGGACTGTCACAGAGGGGATATGAGAATGCCTTTGGAAACTCCCAGGCGTTTTTAGGCTGTTTAACAACTAGTTTACCCCTTTATGGGATGTGGTTTGCTACCTTCAGCTGATACCACCAGATCTGCTTCCCTGCTGTCCTTTCCTCTTTGAGGCACCATGCCCAAGGGCACAGTCCCTGCACTTCCCAAAACGTAAGTACTGCAATTCTGCACACCCCTTACGTTAACTGTGCAAAGTGGGAAACCTCTTCTTCCCACCCTAACCAGACAGAATTTGGCCCAATGTGACCTGCTCAAAGCAAATTTGTTGTAAAATTACGAGTACAGCACACTCGTACTTCAGTGCTTTTTAAATACTTAGCTCAGGTTTTCCTTTCTGGCATTTTCAATTTATAGAATACAATGTTTCTTATTGCAAAGTAAATCGGACATACTCAGCATGTTAAAGGTCTCCCCCATTATTAAAGATTGTCTTCTTAGCTACTGCAAATTATAAGAGAGATTTTCCTTTGCTTTATTGTTTATTGTAAAGTATACTAGTTTTTAACATTCCAGTAATCAATTTCTGCATAGCTCTTAGGTCTTGAAAGTGATGAACTGGGTAAAATAATGGAGTGAGTAAAATGTATAGGAGGAACTGATTACATTCATTTACATGTTATGATTCTGACACGCTTCATGTTGAGTAGTCCCGTAATGAATGAGTAGTCCCACTTCTGTCCCATACCTGATGACAGGATAATACTATATTTATAATGATTTACACTTTTACATCACCAACCATGCAAAAAAATTCAAAATGCTATACAGACTCTGCGGTGAACTTCTCCTCTGTGAACAGGCCAGTTTAAATCTATTTTGAGAACGTCAGTCATTCCGTGGGCCTTGAGTTGGCCCTTGACCCACAGAGAAATTTCACTCACTAATTACATAAATTTCCCAACACACCTGCGAGAGAAGTAAAAATAGTATTTTCCCTATTTTTCAATTAGGAAAAAGGGAGGCACAGAGAAGCTACATGATAGCTCGTGCCACTTAGGCTACATCTACACTACAAGCTGGAGGTGTGATTTCTCTGCTCATGTATACATACTCACTTTAGCTCCCATTGAGCCAGAGCAAGTATATATAGCAGTGCAGCCACTGCAGAAGAGGCATAGCTTAATCAGGTGGAGTATGTACACACCTGAAAGTTGATGAAAGCTAGTGCAAAAATACGTGTATATGAACGGGGGAATTACACTCCTAGCTTGTGTGTAGATGTAGCCTTAGGTACAAGTCATAATAACAGACACTGAGGAACCAGTGGGACTACTCATTGATTTAGGTATTACTCAATGTGAGCAAAGGTGGTGGAATAATGCATTAAATGAGAACTGTAGTAATTGTATAAACTAAATTAAGGTAGTGAAAATTGAATGTAGGAAAAAAGTGAGCCCTGGTCTATGTAGCTTAATGGAAAATGCATCATTTAACGCTAATACTCTTATCTCTTTCCTGGAAATGTTTCTTTATCTTTGTTCAGTTTTCAATAGATAACTTACCAAAATATTGCCTGTACTTGGGCATATTCTTTGATTTACAGAGAAGAATGGTAAATCTAGTCTCACACAGCATGGTCCAAATAGGATTTTATGGAAAAATATAGAATGCCAATAACAAGTGACTGGCATTTGGATAGAATATTTCATTGTGATATCCTAAAGAGTATGTCTGAATACATGGTCCAATTTCCCAGTCAGAGTGAAACTGGGTTATATGGGAAATTGAGCCATAGATACACACACGCACACATTTAATCTGTGTGTGTGTGTGTGTGAGAGAGAGAGAGAGAGAGAAAGAGAGAGAGAGTGTGTGCATTTACCCGCCTATCCACATACATACATACCGTATTTTCCGGCGTATAAGACGACTGGGCGTATAAGACGACCCCCAACTTTTCCAGTTAAAATATAGAGTTTGGGATATACTCGCCGTATAAGACTACCCCTCTTCCAACGCACACCAAAAAAAAAAAAATTAAAAAAACATCAGATTTGATTTCAATATGGTAATTTTAATTCAAATGCTTATGACATGCAGGTACTTAGCAGGAAAACTTATAAACATAAGGCTGTTTGTCATCAAACATGTAAACATAAAACAGTGCAAGTGGATTAAACTTTTCCTAATTCACTCTAAAGCTGAAAGGAAGGATAAGACAATAAATCCATGGGAGCTGCCATGCTGTTTGTTTTCTAAGCTGTCAACCAAACTGGAACTGATGATGATAGGAGGAAGATAACAAACAAGAGAGAGAGAGCAAGTGCCAGGCAAGTCCCTGGCGAGTTAGCAACGCCCATCATAACTGCAAGCTATGGTATTTTTACAGGTTTTGCTGGCGTGACAGTTTCCCTTTAAAAGCCTTCAAAATCCTCCTGTTCGTCATCTGATATCATAAGTACATCAATGACATCTTGTGATACATTTGTAAGGCAATCACCGTATGGATCGAATTCCGTATCAGATGGTGTGGTCTCAGCTTCGGCTTCCTCTTCATCTTGCCACAAGTAGTCGTCCTCCATACCATCTAATGAATTTGATATGCCACACTTCTTGAAAGACTTGATTACTGTTTCTGCATCAATATCATTCCAGGCTTTTATGACAAACTTGCACAAAACATCCAACTGTGAAGCACGCATGTTTCTTCCTTTTGTGAATGACTTTTCGCCGCTAACCATCCATTCATTCCACTGTTCTTGAATGCGATCTTTAAATGGCTTGTTTAGGCACACATCCAGTGGCTGTACCAACGATGTCAATCCTGCAGGAATAACTGCCGCATCTGTGTTTAGTCTTGCAAGCATTTACTTGGTGCTGGGAGTTAAATGAGCCCTGAACATATCCCACACCAGTAGACTACATTTTTGAATAAGTCCACCTGGTCGCCTGCTCCATACATTATCAAGCCATAGCTTTACCCCTTCTTCATCCATCCAGCCTTTTTCATTCACATGTACAAAACAACCAACAGGGAACTTGAATTTCGGCATTGTTTTTCTTTTAAAAATAATCATTGGTCTCAGTTTGGCGCCATCAGCTGTGCATCCTAGTACCACTGTAAAACTGGACTTCTCATGTCCTGTTGTTTTAATTAAAATTGTTTTTTCACCTTTTTGATGGACAGTTTTATTTCCAACCATATCAAAATTCATTGGAGTTTCATCCATATTTCCAATATTACTTAACGCATAGCCATGTTTAGTACGCTGTTGTATTACGTATCGATGGAAACTATTTACTTTGCTATCAAGATCTGCAGGTAATTTTGGGGCAATTTTCATCTTTTGCCTCAGTACCATATTATGCCTTCCCATGAATCTAGTACACCAGGATACAGTGGCCTTAAATCTGTTGCTGTGATCTGGGTTAGATTTGGCCCACTGAAGTGCAAACAAATGTATTTTATTTCATGTCACTACATAACCGTTTTGGCGATGCTCATTCACCATGTCTGCTACATGTTTTTCGAGTTCTGGCCAATGTGGAGTGCCTCTTCTTAATGCACACTTACCCCTTGGCATACTCTTTAATGCTTTTTCATTTGCTTTCCAGTCCCGAACCATCTTTTCTGTTACTCCATATTGTCTTGCAGCAGCGCAGTTATTATGTTCCATGGCAAAGTTTACAACTTTAAGTTTGAAACTGGCTTCATATTTCTTTCTTCTTGCTGGTGGAGCCATGATGGGGTTTTGACTGTTGGACATTTGTATACTGTACTGTATGTACTGATGCTATACTGTATGAACAGGTACAGATACTGGTGCTGTACTGTATGTGGTACCCAGTATACAACAACCAGCCAATCACGGCAAGCGATGTACCTTACCAGCGATTGGCTGATTGTTGTATTCAAAGCCTGCTTGGATTGGTCAGCTCTCCCTACCTGCCCAGCCCTCCCTGTCTCCAAGACTATCAGAGCGGTAGCGCAAACACGCCTCTTTCACCCGTCTGGCCCGCCCTTGTATCCTATTACCTCCTTCTCTGCCTCTCAGATCTCGCACATGCGCGCATGCGCCGCTTCACTGCAGTCCTCAGGAGCGAGATCTGAGAGGCAGAGAAGGAGGTACGGTAATAGGATACAAGGGCAGGCCAGACGGGTGAAAGAAGCGTGTTTTTCTGGGCACAGCGCCGCTCTCTCTCTTTTTTCCATACCCCGGGCGTCCCGGACGCCTGCAGCTTGCTCCGCCCTTCACTTACACCTTCCCGGTGAGGCGCCCCCTCACCTCGTCATCGGGCGGGGATGCGGCCGCGGCCGTTTTTGAGCTCCCCCCACCATATGCGGCGACCGCAGATTCTCCAGTCCGGCTCGGAAGTTTCAGCACCCGCCCTATAAGACGACACCCGGCGTATAAGATGACCCCTGACTTTTGAGAAGATTTTCCTGGGTTAAAAAGTAGTCTTATACGCCAGAAAATACAGTATATATACAGTAACTCCTCACTTAACATTGTAGTTATGTTCCTGAAAAATGCGACTTTAAGCGAAACGATGTTAAGCAAATCCAATTTCCCCATAAGAATTAATGTAAATGAGGGGGTTAGGTTCCAGGGAAATTTTTTTCACCAGACAAAAGACTATATATATATGTATATATATACACATACACACACACACACACCCATAGTATAAGTTTTAAACAAACAATTTAATACTGGTACGCAGTGATGATGATTGTGAAGCTTGGTTGAGGTGGAGGAGCCAGAGGGTGGGATATTTCCCAGGGAATTCCTTACTGCTAAATGATGAACTAGCAATTGGCTGAGCCTTCAAGGGTTAACTTTCGCACTCTATAAGGCAACAGGAATGGAGGGAGGGGAGACAGCTTCGTAGACAGAGACACATACCGTGTGTGTGAGAGAGAGATGCGCATTTCCCCTTTAACTACACTGACCCTTCTCTTAAGTACACTGCCTTGTTAATTAGATCAGCTTGCTGAGACCACAGCTGCTGCCAGCAAGCTCTCTCCATCCTGAGCCCTGTGGTGTGTCCCCCCTGCTCTATGGAAGATGGGGTAAGAGGGGTGCAGGAGCAGGGGGAACGGGGGACACCCTGACATTAACCCCCACTCTTCCTCCTTCCCCCTCTCCCCCCCTCCCCACACAGGAAGCAGGAGTCGCGGGGAGCAGCTCCAAGGCAGAGGGCAGGAGCAGCACATGGCAGTGGGGGGGAGAGACAGCTGAACTGTGGGGCTAGCCTGCTGGGCAGCTGCTGCACAGGGAACTTAGGGGAGCGGGGAGCTGATAGGGGGGCTGCCGGTCCACCCTGGTTCCAAGCCCCCACCAGCTAGCTGCAACAGGCTGCTCTTCCTGCAAGCAGTCGACAAAGCAGGCGGCTGCCAAACAATGTTAGAAGGGAGCATTGTACAACTTTAAACGAGCATGTTCCCTAATTGATCAGCAACGTAACAATGAAACAACTTTGACTGGGATGACTTTAAATGAGGAGTTACTGTATAGATATACACACACACATACATATAACATTTTGATTGACCTGAACCAAATTTTTGAGATTTTGACTTGGTCTTGAATTGAGATGGGTAAACTTTTTGAAATCTTGAAAATGTTCACAGAATGGCCCAATTGTTTGCCACTCAGCTCTAATAACTTCATTTTACAAGGATGCCTATTTCACTGAGAATCCCCATGGTGTCAACTGTTGTTCAACATGAATAAGGATATCAAAACATGCCCCTTAATGACTAGCTTAACTGCCACTTAATTTAGAATTATGGCAAATAAAAGGATGCAGAGAGAGAGTTGGAGAATAGTAAGTTTACAGCTGAGAAGTGCTAATTATAAATAATGACTTAAAACACCTCGTTAAGCTCAAAATATTATGCCGTCAGGATAAAAATTTTGTAAAGATGTATTGGAAATTTTCTAATAAATCAGCCTGGTAGATTTGTACAGCTATAGTGAAGCCTACCTAAATAAATGATTGATAAAAAGATGAATGTGAAAAATAAACACAAAATCTTCTACCCTACCATTTTCTATAGAACCTGTGATCATAGGCCAACTCAAATATCTTGTAAACAGCCAGATAAAAATGCTCGATTTCAAGTTAGGGAATTTATTTATTCAGGATCATGAAGTTAATAAAACTGTGTGGTTCATATATGGTGAGCAAAATGAGGGAAGAGTTAAATTATTCTTCATTGACAGCTACACAGTACAAGTAAGAATGTTGACACACAAACATTTGCACGCGATTTGTTTTGTTGATAAAACCCCAGCAGCAGTGGATTGGAATGAAATACCAAAGCTGAGCACAAAAGTAAAACTCAGGCTCTTATAATAAACACACAACCCTAGAGTGTAATTTAGAACATAAATTCGATTGTAAGATCTTTGGTATGGGGATGGTGTTTTCTTGTGTGTTCACACAAATACCATTTTTGAGTGTATATATGTTTATATATACAAGAGAGAGAGTACACTGATTTATGGTTGACCATACTGAACAAACAAAATGGAAAACCAGACTGTAGAATCAGCAAATGTAATTAAAACAAATCAGTCTTCCTTGGTGGCAATTGTCTTTATTAAATCTCATATGTTACCAGAGGTGATACATAGAGCGTTGATATAATGTAAGTATCTATCAATAATACCTTTCAGTCCATAACACACTCAGGAAAAGTTGTGAGCTGAAAATAGTTTAAAAATCTCATTGTTTGGCTAATTTTATATTTCCTTATTATTTTGGTTTTGTTTCAGTGTTATGAAGCTACTTAGCTGTCCAGAAGCGAACTGAACCATCCAGATTATTTTTAATGAAATACTGTAACAGGAAAATCAATAACACACATTTTATTGCATTGTCCAATGTTCTTGTTTTTTCACTACAGTGTCCCATTTTAAAGTGTGGTATTTCATATTTGCTGTTTCTTCATTTTTACCCATTATGGTGCCAATAATTTATTTCTGAATCAGCAGGCAGCATAGTGCACAGTATTTCTGCAAAATTACTTTGATATGGGCTTCTGGCTGAATGTTGTTCAACCCCTTCTGCAATTTCAGCATTTCTTTCTATTATGCCAAGCCTGTTTAAATAGGATTAAGAAGCCTTTATGTTGCTAAGCTGTACAACCCCTTCCAAAGAGTTGATTTAATTTAGTGGTCAGTTTGTTTGATAAAGGCTCCAGTTCTCATGTTTTCTTTATGACTGATATGCTGTATACATCAGCAGAAGAGTTTTGTCTAGTGGAAACTGGATGGTGTACACCTTCATATCTGTGTTGTGAGAAGCCTTCACAATTGTCTCTTCTCTTAATTTCTGCTGAGGAAAAACACTTGATATGGAATCTTCTGGGGGTTTTCACAATGGATCTAATTCGCTTCCCAGTGTTACACAGGTGCAAATGCACTGATTTCAGTAGAGTTTCTCCCAATTTATATCAATGTGAGAAAAGAATTAGGCCCATCAGTCTTGGTGGGATGCTTACGATACATGTGTGTCATCATCAGAATTAATAGAATAATACTTCCCAAGAAAAGGTAAATTATGCTTTATTTTTCTTTGGAAAACTTTCTGCTAACCTGTCCTCATCTTTATGAATCTATTTATTTGATAAAATTCAAAGAATATTAGTCTAAAATAAATGACATTCTATGGAGTATTTGCAAAGTATCTGAGGTTGGTATTCAGTTTTAGAGCTTCAAAGTTAGTCATGCAAGTGTTGCAGAGTGTACAAAACACACATTTGATGAATGTTTATTTGACCAAATCACAGTTTTGAAGCTCTATGAATTCATGAATACTAAAGGGCTTTAGTGCAGTTGATTCAAACCAAAGCCTTTCCGCTTGCAAAATATTCACAAGTTTCCAGCATGTGATCAGCTGTAATAGTTTTGTTCCAAGATAAGCACAGAGCTGTGCTTCATTTTTGAGTGTGAGATTTGCATGTGTGTGTGGGTAACGCCTAACTTCAGTGAGAACCACCTGTATGCGTCTTAGGCTATGTCTACACTTGGAGCTAAGGGATTGATTCCTAGCTCAAGTACACACCATCATGCTAGCTCTCATTAAGCTAGTATAGGGATTGTCAACCTTTGGCACGAGGCCTGTCAGGGAAATCTGCTGGCGCGCTGGGATGGTTTGTTTACCTGCAGCGTCTGCAGGTTCGGCCGATCGCAGCTTCCACTGGCCACGGTTTGCCGTTCCGGGCCAATGTGGGCTGCGGGAAGTGGCAGCCAGCACATCCCTCAGGCCACGCCACTTCCCGCAGCCCCCATTGGCCTGGAACGGCAAACCGCGGCCAGTGGGAGATCCCTGAGGTAGTACATACCATGGGGTCCTGGCAGGTTTGTATCCAGGGCAGCTAGCCCATGCTACCAGTCATTGCTGAATGTGCTACCACAGCTACATTACTAGTTTTAGTGCACTAGTTTGTTGAGAGCTAGTGCAAGTATGGCTATGTAAGGTGGGAATGACCCCCTAGCTCGAAGGGTAGATATAGCCTTAAAGTAAAATCTGCTCCTTACTAGTAGTTATGGACAGGACTGTAGGTCTATGTTATTCCTTTGCAGTTGTACCAACTACTCTTAAAATCCTTTAACAATTCACAAACTCTGGGCTCCATTGAGGCTTTGCCGTGAGCCTCGTACATGGCACAACTATGACCAGCCCCAGGAGCAAGAACAAGTGTTTCCCTGCTCCAAGGGGAAAAGGGGAAGCACCCTGTGCTGGGCCTATCCTGGGCACAATGTATTTCCTCTTCCACAGCTCTTCTGGTTTGTGTGTTAAGAGGGACAGAACCAAAGCTCTCTCTATTGTCACCCACTTCCCACACAGGATTTGTGGTGAAAACACCACTATGTGCCTGTTTTAGGCACCTCATTACCTTTCAAAACCTGGACCTTTCTCCTACATGCTCTGTCTAGAAAAAAAGAATCATGGTAATGAAATTATTCAAACAGGAAAGACATGTTGATATTGGAGCCATTCAAAAAAAGGGCAATAGCTTGTTGTACAATCAAATCATAGGTATCTTTCAAGAGCCTAACAGTTTAAGATTAAGGTTAAATTCTGAAAGATATCTAAACCCCATTTCCCATTGTCAAAAGTCATTTGGGGACTTCTGAGCTTAAGTTCCATTTACTTTCAATGAGACTTGCCCTCCTAAGTTCCTACGTGGCTTTTGAAAATATTACATTAATGCTAGATTTTTACATTTTAGGGTAGTTTAAAATTACAAAATAAAGTTCTCAGACTGAAAAATCCAAAAGTTAGTGTACTAATATCTTCATTAAAATGTCTTTTAAGAATTTTGCCAAGCATTAAGTATTCTAAACATTCTATTAGATTACTGTATGTTATCTAGCAATATGGTGCCTATGTATGGCCAGATCATATCCCTAAGAGCGATGTGCAGCAGAGTGCTTCCTATGCTCATCTCTTCACTCCTTCACTGAAGAAGGGAGAGGGGGGATCAGTCTCTGTGGCAACTGCAGTCTTTCCTCACTGGTGACAAGGCACCCTGGTTGTGTGGCTTTATTGTATCCAGGAACTGGGGAGGAGGTACAAAGACCCTTGAACACCTCATTGAACACCCCTGGCCTCCCATTGAGAAACTCATCCTCCCATGTTCTGTGGCATTTGGGAGCAGGTCCCATTGCAATTCCCCTCCACAAATAGAACAATTGCAGAGAAGCTACATAAGGATATCCTCCTGGAGAATTTCTCTCTCACACTTCCTCTGAGTTTTCCTGTGGGAAGAAGTGATCTGGACCCAAACTACTGAGAACGTTTAACACATGCTATGAATATGTAGCATACATGTGACTTTCATTTTTGCAAAACTCACTAGATATGGACTGTACAATAATAAAGAAATAAACATGTTGGACCAAACTTTGAAGTCTTACTCAGGCAAATTCTGTAGGGCTGGATCCTAAAATTGTGTAAATCGGTAGAGCTCCATTTAATTCAGCCAAATTATGCCGGTTTACACCATTAGAGGATCTGGAATAATTATTTTTAATGGATTTTTTATTGATTAAGGAATACGTAAAAATTGAGAAAATAAGTCCATGAACATTTGCTGCTTCTTTTCTTTGCCACAATAGTAAAATACTTGCTAAGCCAAGCATATAAATTACTGTGGGTGTATATTTTAAAGTTAATATTTAAGAAGACAAAATAACACAAGAATTACTAACTACTGTATATTTATCCTTTTGCTTTTATTCGGTTGTATAGAGATTAATAGCTCTAAGGCAAATGTTATTCTAATGAACTGAAGTTATGTTTTTATTTTATTTTATAGCATTCACTAAGTTAAATATTAAAACCCCCGTTCAGCCTACATGAGCCTCCTCAGTGCATCTGGAATTTAAGTGCTTAAGTAACTTTCTAGGCTGCACAGCTCCTGATTCTCTGTGCAAAGTATTAGCTGCTGTTTTCCCCATTATTGTATGCAGTGTTGTTGTAGCTGTGATGGTCGGAGGATCTTAGATAGGAGGGTGAGGTAATATCTTTCATTGGGCCAACTTCTGGAGGCGACAGGTTTCAGAGTAGCAGCCGTGTTAGTTTGTATCCGCAAAAAGAACAGGGCTACTGCCAACAAAAGCTTATGCTCTAATAAATTTGTTAGTCTCTAAGGTGCCACGAGTACTCCTGTTCTTTTTTCTGGAGGTGAGAGGCACAAGATTTCTAGTTTAGGCAGAGCTCTTCAGGACTGGGAAAGGTACTCAGATTGTCACAGCTAAATACAAGGTGGAACAGATTGTTTAGCATAAGTGGTTAACACATTATTCAAGGGAACATTTGAGGTGAAGTGCCCTATTAACACCCTTTCAGTCACAGGGAAAAAAGGGGGGGGGGATGTTTGTGGGTCATAGTAAGCCATAAATTGTGTGCCTCTATTCAATCCATGATTTTTAGTGTCTAGCAAAGTTATGAATTTAAGCTCTTTAATTTCTCTTTTGAAAGCATTGTGCAGGTTTCCTCTGAGGATGAGGACTGATAAATCAGATAGGATCCTATCACCGGCAAGTGATAGGGTATTTTTGTCTTTTATAATTTTTGCTGTGTGAGTTTATTCAAGAGCCCAGTGATTGTCTGTTTCACTCACATAGTTGTTATTGAGGCATTTAGTGCATGGGATGAGGTACACCGCATGTTGTGACAGGCATGCGTAGGACCCATGAACCTTGAAAGGTGTATTGTGGGGGTTGTTGATCATTGTAGCAGAGGAGACATGTCTGCAGGTTTTGCATCTGTTGTTCTGGCAAGGTCAGATGCCAATTTGAATTTGTGGGTCCTGGTCTGTGGGGAGCTTACATTGTGGGCCAGATCTTTGTGTCTGGTTTTGCCCAAACTACATGACCTTTTCTGTGTGGAGCAGCCAAGCTAATTGCTGGTGCCTCCTTGTGGCGGATGTCCAGTGCAGGTACTTCATAGGAAAGGTATACAGTGACCAGATAAATGGCTTGGAAAATTACTTAAAAAGAGGTGTTCATTAAAGGAATAAATGGGGGGGAGGGCGATTGGGGACTCCTATCATTCGTACAGCAAGGAGCCAACCCCCATTATTATAGCCCACCTTAACCCTCTTGCGAGTGGGGTGGGGGCAGATGGTAAGGTCCCGGCAATGAATTTGCTGAGGGACTTGGATGAAAAAGAGGGGGAGCTGGTGGAAGCCCCAGGGTATGGGAAGGTCCCGGCAATAAATTTGCTGGAGGGACCTAGATGGAAAAAAAGAAGGAGCTAGTAGGAGCCCCACTAGGTATAGTAAAGTCCCGGCAATAAATTTGCTGGAGGAACTTGGATTGAACAAGACGGGGAGCTGGTAAAAGCCCCCTGGTAATTACAGAAAAACATGGGGTTACTTGAACTGTATAATTTTATCTGCTAGGTAGTCCCAGGCATCTAATAATAAAGTTGCAGCCTGGTTAAACCCATGTCAAATGTCTCCTGTCCTTCTTTTGATATAGCCAGACTATCTTGCACTAGGCTGATTCATCCAGGGATCCATATACCAGTTCTCTGGCTAGATTCTACTAGCAGTGTGGAGCAAAGTGGAGGATAAGGCCTTATTCAGTAGGTTTGCCTACTCTCCTCCTCCTCCTTTACTGATGTTCATTCACAGTCTCCAACAAATCCTGATTGTAGTATATGGCAATTAAGAGGGTCGAGAATTATGGATCAGCTCCTCAGCTGTGTAAATCATTACTTCTTTACTAAAGTCAAGAAAGCTATTCCAAATTACAGCAGCTGAGGGCCTGGCACTGTATTGGAGATAAATACCCCTGAGCTCAGTCCTACTGTCCATATCTAGCTCAACACACTATGGTATCAGCATCTGGCCTTCCAGATCTCTTGAAAATCTATATCCTATAGAAGCAGCTAGCACACTTCAGTAGAAATATAAATATCTGAAGTGTTTTAACGTGCATGTATTTTAATCATGGTTTCATAGTTCCATCATGTATATTGCTAAGAACCACCTGTAAAATGTGGCCATGAATCTGATTAATGGCATGACTGTTGGTAAATGGATTTTCAAGCTTTTGGGGGAAAATATATATATTGCTTCAGTAGCCACAATAGGATTAATTTTGCATTATCTGCTATAATCTCAAACAGCCTAACTTTAGTTAATATTCTAAGCCTAAATTTTCTTGCTCCCAAATAGAGCTTGAAGTTATTATGTCATTAGGAGCTGTTATATGCTAAGCATAAGCATTTATGCTTGACCAATGGTTCCATATGTTAGAAAGAGTTATTACTGCTACAGTAGATGGGACGCTTTAGTTGCCAGGGTAACAAGCCCATAAGGCTGAGGCAAAATTTACTAAGTCACAACAACGTTGTCCAGTTGGTTTCAAGAAAATTAAATTTGTTCTAGTTTCTAAAGGTTTCAGTATAATGTTTACCATGCTGCAGTGGTATAAAATATGTCTTGCAGTTTCAGCTGTCATGGGCAAGTGCTTTGTATAGGGAGGACCCCGCTACTCTAACTATGCCTAAAAGATTTAAACATGGCTGTGCACTACTATGTTGTAGCTTATTTAATACACTGTACAGCTTCAAGCTGACAATTCTAAAAGAATGAGCCTGAATGCTTTTATCAAAGAAAAATTATAATCCATCAGCCTGAATATTTGAAAGGCCAGAAGCACTTGTCACAATGAACAAACTTGTGTGTTTGTGGGGGAAAGTTTTTTAAGTAATAGTCATTTGTTACACTGGCCATATGAAAATACATGCAAGAGATTTTTTTAAGTAAGGGTCTCATGCTAACATAATGATCAGAAAAAATATTAATCTCTGAAGCTTCTTATGATTGTTATACAAGTGTTAAAATTGTATAGAAATCCATTTTCTGAGAAGGGAAACAATACACTCTTAACTACTTACCACTGCTGTTGGTGCTTGGTTCATCCCATATAAAGATATTACAAAACATGTATTTCCTATGATGTAATATGTTCCATCATAAAACACTGATAGTTTTATACAATTACATTGTGTTTTCCTTACTTATATTTCTATTCTTTCTTAAATTGTTCCTACAGAGCTGAATGTTTGAACTAATACATTTTACTTTTTATTAATGGGTTTGAGTGCTCTCTCTCCCTTTCAAGCCACCTCACAGTCTTAAAATGGAAAATGAGGTTCCGTTTTCTTTATCTATGTATATATCTATCCTATCCTATGGTTTTAGGTTGCTGCCTATTCTTGTAATATCGGAGTGCTTTTCACATAAAATCAGTAGCAATAGCGAAGTCCCTACCGATTTGATGGTGTCTCTACTGTGAAAAGGGAGAAGTGTTAAAAAAAACTACTTGGTAGTCTTTTGTTTTCAGGGGTAAGAGGCTGGTCAGGATTTGGAAATGGAAAGGGATATTTGGAGGGTCACTTACAGGGAAAAGTCAGCCTCAGAGGAAAATTTTGCAGTTTCCTAAAGATGATCAGACTCTGGATTCACTTAATCTCCTCTGAAAAATTGTTTCACAGCCAGTTGTCCTTGATAGAGATCACTTTTTAAAAAACAACAAAACTGTTTGGATGGCTGGATTGAGATGATCCATATCAGTACATGAAGTACATTTGAATAATGGAAAAATCAGTCAAAATGGCTTGATTAAGAAACATGGTAAAAGGAATTCGTGTTAATCTAATTATTGGGTATCCTGTTATGATTACTAAACACTTAATTATACTCTTGAGTTCTGCTCCAAGAGGAAGACTTGATTAATCTAGAATATAAGTACTATTCATATTTTGCTTCTCAATGTTTACATGCAGACCTTTTATTATTAAGCATTCACATGCTACTAAACTATTTGATAGTACATATTTATATTATGAAATTCTAGCATTGTTTTCGTAGGCATAGGTTAATATCTGCACCCTCACAGGCTTCTGTAACTAGTGTTTTAACGTGAATTATTGATATTCACCGGTGAGGAACCTAATAATTAGACTACAACACATTTTTTTGAACATGGGTATCAGTGTTTGTATATCTGCATGGATGCACTATTAGCTGAAGTCAATGAAGTCAGATTCTCTTTCCTTTACTCACACTGGTAAGTGCCTTAGGTGCGGACCCCGCAAAGAGAACGGAGAGCATGGACCTCCACAGCTGGGCACAGCCTGTTGATTTCATAGGACTCTGCACAGGTGCCAGACAGCACAGTTTTGCAGTGATAGGACCTGATTTAGCAAGTAGTCCTATAGTAAGACACACTCCAGCTGAGTAAAGGAGGGAGAATCTGGCTTTGGATCTTTAATTTATATAAATGCACAGAGTAAGGCATTGCCCAGCAGCACAGTGGCAAAATCAGGCCTTAAATATTTGTTAACACTCACTAGCAAGTAAAGGGAAAAAGGCAATATTTCATTACTTTGATGATATCCAAAATCTGAAACCCCAGCTATCTTGTATTACATTTTCCATATTTGTCCAATTTTTGATCACCTAAAGGGGGACAGTTTTGTTTGAAATATTCTCTGTTTGCAATATCTTTTCCCAAAAAAGTTATTAGTATTGATGCATAATATGGTAGCTCTTTGTATTTGCTAGTCTATGGAAATATTTAAAAGCCTTACATTATATCCACAGATTATTACCGGTGCCTACAGTGCCATTCACCTTGTGATTTCTCTTTAGCACTACTCCAGCATGGAAGTCTGCCAAGTAAACTGACACAAATGTACATGCCACAGCATTATTCTTCTTATATGATATTTTTTCTTTAAAAGAGTGAAAATTGAATATTTCTTATAATAAAGATTAAAAGAGTGACTGAGCTGGAAAGTGAGGCCCTTGATTTATTCATTGCTTAGGCAACCACAACCTTAACTAACCAATATTAGAATAAGAAATGCTGAAATAAATAAGTCTATCTTAAAAAAGGGAAAAGATGCTATGTGAGCACTTCTTCTTACTAACAGTTTAAATTTACACAGCCATAATTAAGCTAAAGTGCACCCAATCCCTGTATTAAAATCGAGTAGAATAAAATTCACTTTTAAAATAACATCAAATTAACTGTCATTAATGGGAATTTAATTACCATGTTTCACATGAGATATAATTAGTTAGCTAATGATCTATAAATTTATATCAAACACAACTTAACTAAAACACTTTGCATAATAAAATAGCTAATCTAAAAGTCTAAAATGTAATTAAGATGTCACTGTATTGTCATATCTCATTGTCCATTGATAAAAATAATTAATGGTCAGGTGAAATGCAGGGGGTGAAATACACCTAATTGTGAAGAGCCTGCTCGAAGCCCTGTTTCAGTCCCCCTTTAGTCTGGAGTTGAAGTGATACAGGAGGCATTGAGTGTTCCTCCACTGAGGCCAGTAACACATAATTAGGTGGAATGGGTATTGTGGGCTGATTCCTGTTAGGTGCTGAGCACTTTGGACGTGATCCAGCAGAACACTTAAGCATGTATTTAACTTTCAACAAAATGGAACTGTTCATATATTTGAAGTTAGTGTTCTCCTGGATTGGGGCCATTGTGCTCATCACCTTGCATGGCTGAGTCCTAAATAACTATTTTATTATTTTTATTAAAGTAGGGCAATTGTTTGTTTTTAAAAGCCGTATTTTGGATGACTGTGCGTGTGTGTGTGTATAGATATGTATATAAATAGATAGATAGATAGATATGTACATACAAGAACTTGAACTATGATAGAGTATCCTATAGTATGTGGGAAGATGAGGATCAATGACTGTTTGATTATTAATATAGACAATTCATACTTTTCTTGCTAAGCTATCAACTTTGAGAAATCTTCCCATAATGAGAAAATAGGAAAATAATTTATTTTCTTTGATTGGGATCCCCCAATTCAAGGAAATGTTTAAAAACTGTTGCTTTAGGTTGAACCAAAATTTATTTGATACATTTTATTTGTTCTCAGAATCATTAAAATCTCCCTCTTTTTTTGTCCAGCTGCCACTTGATGTTGATTCCACAAGCTGCATTGCAGTAAATAGTGATTTCAGATGAGTTTTGGACCTTATGGTGAGCTGAGCATATGTTGAGATCTCATTATACTATAGGGTAAATATTCTCATGTCAAAATGTTCATATCATATAGGGTTCAAAGGGTTGGCAAACCTGACCCCAGACCGGGACCTGTACTTCATTGTATATCAGCCATTCATAACTGAATGATTTAAAACCAAATTGAGATATTGTAGATTAGTGATATCTGGCCTGGATTTTGTCCTTCCAAGACTTCTTTGGGGTTGTACAGGTTAAAATGAGCGACAGTAGAATTTGGCCCAATGCCTAACAAACCAGACTAAATTTGCACTGTTACAACTAAACAAATTCTATTTCTATATTAATGAACTGGCTCTGATTATTGTAGAATACTCTTACAGCTGAGCAGAAGCTTCTCTTAAATGAGCAGAGCTAACTTTTTAGTTTTAGTTAACTTTAACTTGGTTTTACTTTTTTTGAGTCAAAAATATGCTTCCCTGGATGATTGTTCTCTTACTATGCAAAATCTACATACTGGTTTCCTCTGAACCTTTAGGACACATCTACACTCTCTGCCAGCAAACCTCTGAGCCTGGGTCCACAGACTGGTGCTAGCAGGACTTGCATTACCACTCTAAAAATAGCTGTTTAGACAGTGGGCTAAGGCTCTCAAGCCCACCCCACACTTCAGGCTTCAGACCCCGAATGGAAATGTCTACACTACTTGTTTTAGAGCGCTAGTGTGAGCCCTGCTAGCCTAAGTCTATGGACCTGAGATCAGAGGTTCACTCCCAGATGCAATGTAGACATGGCCTTAGGTTCTTTGAGGCAATTTTTATTTCCATTATGACCGACGTAAATACAGAGTAACTCCATTACTCTCAGTTTACTGGTGTAAATGAATGCAGAATTTGTCCCAAAGAATGCACATATCTGGTCTTCCTTTGATGCACTGAAAAAAGCATTAAAGAAAGATTCATAAAACATTAACATTCTAGTTTTCAGTGATGCAATCTCATCCTCTTTCTTCATCAGTTTGAGAGTCATGTTTCCCCCCCAGTGCCCTGATCATAATCTCATAAACTTACTTAAAACAAAGAAAACAACAAAAAAGCAATAGCTGGTTATGTTGTTTGGATGACAGCAGTAATAAAATAAAATTGTTTCTGTAATGCTTAGGATCTCTTGGCCCAATTGTCCATCAAGCGCATATAACAGAGGGTGCAAGTTTCACCCAACACTCCCTAAACAAAAAATAAGTGTAGAGAGTCATACCAGGCTTGCTCATGTTCTGGGTGTGTTATAGAAAAAAAAAATCTGCATGCTGTCCTGAACAGAGGTGAGGTCATGTCACATCTCCCTCATTCAATAAGTTCCCCTCCAAGTAGCATAAAAATATGAGCAAGTTGAAGCTATCCAAAGTAGTTATAATTTGCATCTTTTCCACTTTGCAAAGAGGACCATAACCGAGAGCGGCATAGATATGGTGTCACTAGTGGACCCTGGTTACCTGTGGGAAGGTCCTGCAACAAGTGTATACAATTATATATATCCTTATATTGGCACTGATAGTCATAGTCTCTGAATACACAAATGTAATGGGACTCATTTGTTGTGTGGATTACATGTGGATATGATAAAAGACATAAACTGAAATGCACATGCTTTGAAAATGTGTGGCATTTTATATCAAATGTAAAACTAGTTTTGAGAACACTGATTTTTTTTAAGATGGAAAACTCTGGTGTAAATAGTAGTTAGTTGTCTTCTTCCTATACCCCTCTTCCTACATCAACTTCTGTTCCTTCTGTATGCACTTGTTTCACATTCTTGCTAAATTCCAAATCTGTACAAGTTACAGTACTTTACCATTTAGTCCTTGTCTACCAGGGAAAACTGATTGACAGTCACTGCCTTTGCAGAATAGTGTTCATAAAGAGAACTATTCCAGAAGAGCTATTGTAGAATGGTTTATTCCAAAATAGCTACAATGGTCATTTTTGCAGGCCTTAGACCCAATATTCATTTACAGCATTAATTATATTTCCCAGAATTTGGTCTATTGTGTTAACACATAGGGAAAAATCTGCTCTATTACCTGGATTAACACTGTAAATTTACAGAATTTGGCCCATTACATGATATAATTTCTGAGAGATTGGCATAGATCAGATATTGCTGGGCCTTATGCAGGTATTAGGTGTGGGAAGGTGTAAGATACCTTCTTCCTTTTCATGTGCAGCAGAAGGGTCAGGCAGAGAGGCAGTCTTTAGACTCCTGGGCAATGGTGGGCCAAGGGATAGAGAAACATAGGAAAAGATAGCACCATAACTCCACACTTGCCATTCCCCATATTCCTGGCACTGGTTTGCAGAGCAGCACCAGCACAGCCGAGGGAGCAGTAACAAGCCATAGTAATAGGTTAACTCCACCTACACTCCAAAACTTCCCCTTGGGGATTGCTACTCTGCAATACCCCCTGCTAACCTGCTTGCATTTAGTGTACTGCTACTTTATACTCTCTATGGATGTGCATGCCTGTGTCATTAAAATGTATATTAAAATGAAAAGAAAATAAATGTGGAACTCTACAAGAAGCTAGTCAGTAGATGTTTGTCATTACTATATTTAGCAACATAAGAACAGCCAGACTGGGTCAGACCAAAGGTCCATCAAGCCCAGCATCCTGTCCTCTGACAGTGGCCAATGGCAGGTGCCCCAAAGGGAATGAACAGACAGGTTATCATCAAGTGATCCATGCCTTGTCACCCTAGTCCAGCTTCTGGCAAACAGAGGCTAGGGACATATCTTCCATGAATCTATCTGGCTACCTTTTGAACCCTGTTATAGTATTGGCCTTCACAACACTTTCTGGCAAAGAGTTCCAGAGGTTGACAGTGCGTTGCATGAAAAAATACTTTCTTGTGTTTGTTTTAAACCTGCTACCTATTAATTTCATTTGGTGGCCCCATGTTCTTGTATTATGAGAAGGAGTAAATAACACTTCCAATTTACTTTCTCTATACCACTCATGATTTTATAGACCTCTATCATATCCCTCCCCGTTAGTCACCTCTTTTCCAAGCTGAAAAGTCCCAATCTTATTCATCTCTCCTCAAATGGAAGCCATTCTATACCCCTAATAATTTTTGTTGCCCTTTTCTGAACCTTTTCCAATTCCAATATATTTTTTTTGAGATGGGGCGAACACATCTGTACACCGTATTCAAGGTGTGGGCGTACCATGGATTTATACAGAGGCAGTATGATATTTTCTGTTTTATTATCTATCCTTTTCTTGATGATTCCCAACATTCTGTTCGCTTTTTTGACTGACACTGCATATTGAGTGGATGATTTCCGAGAACTATCCACAATGATTCCAAGATCTCTTTTTTGAGTGGTAACAGCTAATTTAGACCCCATCGTTGTATATGTATAGTTAGGATTATGTTTTCCAATGTGTATTACTTTGCATTTATCAACATTAAATTTTATCTGCCATTTTGTTGCCCAGTCACACAGTTTTGTGAGATCCTTTTGTAGCTCTTCGCAGTCTGCCCGGGACTTAATTATCTTGAGTAGTTTTGTATCATCTGCAAATTTCGCTACCTCACTGTTTACCCCTTTTTCAAATCATTTATGAATATGTTAAATAGGACTGGGCCCAGCACAGACCCCACTATTTACCTCTTTCCATTCTGAAAACTGACCATTTATACCTACCCTTTGTTTCCTATCTTTAACCACTTATCAATCCATGAGAGGACCTTCCTTCTTATCCCATGCTTGCTTATTTTGCTTAAGAGCCTTTGGTGAGGGACCTTGTGAAATTCTTTCTGAAAATCTAAATACACTATATCCTCTGGATGTCTTTTGTCCGCATGCTTGTTGACCCCCTCAAAGAATTCTAGTAGATTGGTCAGGCATGATTTCCCATTCCAAAATCCATGTTGACTATTTCCCAACAAATTATGTTCATCTATGTGTCTGACAATTTTGTTCTTTACGATAGTTTCAACCAATTTGCCCGGTATTGAAGTGAGGCTTACTGGCCTGTAGTTGTCAGGGTCACCCCAGAACCCTTTTTAAAAATTGGCATCACATTAGCTATCCTCCACTCATTTGGTACAGAAGCTGATTTAAATGATAGGTTACAGATGACAATTAGTAGTCCTGCAATTTCACATTTGAGTTCCTTCAGAACTCTTGGGTGAATACCATCAGGTCCTGGAGACTTATTACTGTTAAGTTTATCAATTTGTTCCAAATGACTCCTCACTTTGGGACAGTTCCTCAGATCTGTCACCCAAAAAGAACAGCTCAGGTTTGGGAATCTCCCTCACATCCTCAACAGTGAAGACCGATGCAAAGGATTCATTTAGTTTCTCTGCAATGGCCTTATCGTCTTTGAGTGCTCCTTTAGCATCTCGATCATCCAGTGGTTGTTTAGCAGGCTTTCTGCTTCTGATGTATTTTTAAAAAAAAATTGCTATTACTTTTGGAGTCTTTGGCTAGCTGTTCTTCAAATTCTTTTTTGGTCTTTCTAATTATATTTTTACACTTCATTTGCCAGAGTTTATGCTCTTTTCTCATTAGGATTTATCTTCTACTTTTTAAAGGATGCCTTTTTGCCTCTCACTGCTTCTTTTACTTTGTTGTTTAACCACACAGTGGCTCTTTTTTGGTTCTCTTACTATGTTTTTTAAATTTGATATACATTTAAGTTGAGCCTCTATTATGGTGTCTTTAAAAAGTTTCAATGTAGTTTGCAGGGATTTTATTTTTGGTACTGTACCTTTTAATTTCTGTTTCATTAACTTCCTCATTTTTGTTTAGCAATAATGTAACAATTTGGGTTATTCTAAATCAAAGTGTGTTGAGGAGCTTATTTCTATAATCTGTATAGGATGTTAAAGCCATTTATTTTATTTTAGGACATTCATTCCCCTAAGCATTATAAGGTTGCAATTTTTTTTATTTACTGTATCCTCATAAATCGTTTTCTAATTTGTGAATTTATTGCTAGATGCTTAATGGAGCTCAACCCTATCTATGAATGTTCATCTGGAGTAAGAGCCTTATATATTTCCATGATAACATCCATTCATCTGTTTCTTGCTGCTAACTTTGAATTTCAACAAGAAATATACATTTGTTAGCCAGAAGTTCTTTCATGGTTAAAGGTTGAATCCTTGAAGATGTTGGCAACTATGTTATGATAAATTTAGAAAATTGTGGGGGTTGCAAGTGGCAGTGAGTACATTCTATTGTTGTCATATGCATATTTTTGCGACAATAAGATTGCCTAAGTAAAATCATAAAAGGGAGACATTCCTCATGCTATATCTGTACTAAGAAAGAAATAACATGAAGATCATGAAATAAGTTTTAGTTAAATGGGGAAAATGCCATATTTTGTTCTGCATAATCTCTATATAAATATGGGTAACTATAGACTCCAGTAGTTATCTCAAAGTTACCGCAGATTAACTGAGAGCAGAAGTAGGTTTCATGCATCCAAGTAAAGGTAATGTGGTAGCACAAGCTTAGCAAAAAACAACCACAAGTGCATACATCCCCACCACTAACCCCACCCCACAATAAATTCAAAGTTCATGGGAAAATTTTGACCTAGGAGCCAAACACATAGCTCTAAGGTCAAAATTAAGCCCTAAAATTGCAACTCCAGGTTGGTTTCTGATTCCTTTTACATCAGTGTCAACCCAAAGAAACTGCTGATTTAAAATATTTTTCGGGATTTACTGCATTTTAGTTTAGAGCAGATTTTGGTTTGGCGCTTCAATGTTAACCTTACATTTACGTATGTTTGTTAGTTTATTTCACAACCTTTACAAATCTTACAGGTAAGATTTTTTTTTAAAAGTATTTTGTTATCGTTTTACATTACATGTAGTACTATACATGATTAATAATATATATTTTTTTCAAGTAAACAAATTAATAGTTCCAAAATTCAGATTATGGCTCCTACCATACAATAGGAAGTTGTTAAATTGTATATCATTGACTCAGTTCATGTCATTACTTATTTAGGAAATAATAATTAGTCATTGTAGAGCTTTGGTGAAATGTATAATCAGTATCAAGTTAATCTATAGGAAGGAATGTAATGATACACTATTGGCACCAATGCCAATTAAAAATATTTAAATAATACTCAATATGCATGAGGTAGTTAAGAGTGATTTTTAAGTTAAAGTACTAGTGAGTGGTGTTGTAAACATTAGATTTGACCAGGAACAAAGAAAGAATTAGGCTACTATTTTTCTTTACTGATAGGGCCTGATTCACCACTACATAACTTTAATATTAAAATGTAATAGTGAAATAATGAGTGGCAATTTACTTTCTAAAATTAACCACCTCATAAATGGTTGCAGTTAACTTTAAAGTCAGACCATTTATTTAATAAAATAACTGGTTAAAATACCGAGTTTCGGCAGTTGTACACAATAAAGTTGACCGTCAAAAATGTGTGCTTTTTTAATACAACTTCCCTAGAAGTTATTAAAAATAAATTTGTTTTTTTGATGGGAAGAGGGTAGAATGTGCTACCCTTGGATCCCCCATAAGTTTCTCTCAGAGACCCTTCATCAATGTAACTCTTCCTCTAACTGGGATGGGATATACGTGGCTCTAAAATATACTGGTACTGCTCAGACCCTTGAAGCTAAACTGATTTACACCAGCTGAATGTCTTCAGTCTCCCTCCAATATCTGTTTCAGATCTTGACAGTGAGCTAAATAAATTAGTATCAGTTCAAAATCAGATTTTTCTGTCCCATGAAAAGTTCCCAGATTTAATTTTTTTTGGTCACAAATTGGGACAAAAACAAAATTGAAATTCCTATTTAAGTGTTTATTTTTTTTTTGTTTCAGGCCAATTGAAACATTCTTGCAACTTCAATCCTTTCTGTTTTCTTTAACATAAAAAAAATGAAAAATCAAAATCTTATTTAATTCAGTGTCAAACTGGAACATTAGTGTTTTTCAAAAAAATTCCAACTTTTTAAAAGCCTTTTTTTTTTTAATTTAAACGGATGCTCATGAAAAAAATGGTTTTATTCAAACATTTTCTGATGGAAAATTGTTTCAATTGAGATTTTCTGACCAGCTCTATTGAATACTGCCCTCAGTGACAAAGGTAGGCCAAATTCCGGTCTTGACTTCACCAGTGTATATGCAGAATAGTTCCATTTGGGACCTGAGTAACACCATGATCTTTTTTTGCCCCTCCACATGGATTTCAATTGAGTTATTCCAGATTCCCACCATTGTAATGGTGATCAAAATATTCCCTGCACCCCGGACTTGAAGGGGTTTTGTATGAATTGACATGAGAGCTGAATTTGGCCTTTACATTACCAGAAAATTTATTAATTAATCGTAAAAAGGTCATATCTGATTCTGAATGTGTTTCACCATGAAAGTGAAGGAAAAAAGATGAATACCCCCACCAAATGCAAAGAAAATTACATTCAGATAAACCCCTCTTATTTCCTCATCTCCACTGGAAAAAAAAATGAAAGCAGGAGGAGCAACAGTTTCCATAAAATTAAAATGAGACACAGTAAATTATACTGTAGTTTAACAACAAGAAGAAAAAAGGCATATTTTTTGGGGGGGAGCAACGTTAAGTAGAATTTGGTTCTTTAATTTCAAAGCTCATTTGACTGGATTTGCATAGTTTTTTTAAGTAGTTTATCATGCTGAGCTTTGTTCTCCACTGCTTTGTATCTCTTGTACTCATTAACAACTGTGCAAAGTAGGTGTAAAAACACTACAACAGCTCAGAATGCTAGTAATTTATGCTCTTCATTCAGTTTTCACTAGTCAATTGCAACATAAAATGCAAAACAATGAAGAATCAGGCTTGGTACTTTTCATAAGTTTTCCTCCTAGTTCATTCTAACTAAGGGCTAGATTTTGCTACTTTTGCCTACTGTGAGTAATGCTTTACCCTGAGACTAGTCCCATACATTTTTTGATGAGACTACTCATGAACTATGGTACTACTCTATGCGTACAAGTGCGACATAGTCTGGCTTGTAATTTACTTGAATTTTCTGTAAATATTATAGAAGGGAATCACTGCAAATAGATTCTCATCAGTAGCTGCCTTTACAGTGGGTCAGTGAGACATCCATAACTGCTGCTATGTGTTAAATCTCAGTCTAACTTAGTTCTGAATATCTCTGATGAAATACTGTTCCTGTTGAAGTCAATGGGAGTTTTGCCATTGCTTTTAGTGGGCTAAGATTTCACCCCTCTGTTTTAAAAGGCCAAAATAGTGGTATCATCAGAAACTTTAGCAGAATTGGAAAAGGAAACTCATGCTAAGTGAAAGATAGAATCTGGGATAGGTCCTGAAAGTTACCAAATGGCCAAAAAGATTTCAAAGCCAGGTGGTGATATTTAAAAATAAGTGTTTTTTTAACAAATACTTTATATAAACCCTAAGACATTTTAACTATTGTTGGCTATTCAGATATGGGATACCCCTGGCCTGTGGTAATGAGGATACTTCTATCAGTAGCATCTTATACCTGCAAGTAAACAGCCTTCCTTTGAACTTGTGGTGCAAAATAAAGGAGCGGTTAAGGTTATGCTAGGTACCATCAGCCTGCATATTTAACATACGATATGACGTGAAATGACATAGCACATATGTTAAGATTTTTTTTATTATCTTATTTTAAAGAACTTATTTCAGAACAAGTTCAATTAGATCTGTCCTGAGTTAAAAGCAAATGACAGTCACTACAGCACATGTATGCTTTAAGTACATCTTTTAATTTGGATAAATCAACAAGACAGTAGCAAACCTACAGGGAGTGCCTGTTCCATAGTATTCACCTTGATGCCAGTACTCAGTCACAGAATTATAGTGAAACAGATCCTGAAGGGATGCAACAATAGAAGCTTTCTCCAATTATTATTGTGGTATTCTTGCTATACTTTTTCTGTAGTAATGGAAATGTCATGGTAACATAGGGTTACCATATTCAAACATTTAAAAAAGAGGACACTCCATGGGGCCCCGGTCCTGGCCCCGGCCCCGCCCCAACTCCACCCCTTCCCCGCCCCCGTCCCCACCCCAACCGCACCCCTTCTCCGCCCCCATTCCAACCCCTTCCCCAAAGTCCCTGCCCCAACTCTGCTCCCTCCTCTGAGCACCCCGCATTCCCCCTCCTCCCTCTCGCTCTGATCTTGGTTGGGGGTTGCTAAGTGCTTCCCTGCTCCCCACTCGCCCTGCAGCCCCTATGCCCTTGCCTGCCCTGCTCCTCCTCACCCTGCAGCCTCTGCACCCCCCACCCCTGCAGCCTCTGTGCCCCATGCTCCCCATTCGATTGCTTTGCAGCAGAAGATCGGAAGAGCGCCACTGAAGCCTCTACACTCCCCCCCCCCCGCTGCCTGCCCTGCTCCCCCCGCTCACCCAGCAGAGGGAGAGCTGCAGGCTCCACATGGAATCAAACACCACCACGCTGCTCTGTGGGGGAGTAGGGAGCGGGGGAGGGACTCTGGCTGCTAGAGGCCCTAGTGGCTGCGAGCGGCTTTCAATCAGGCCAGGCATCCAATCAGCCGCACCGCACTCCGCATGAGGGGAAGGGGGAAATCCCGGACATTTCTACTTGATTAGAAATTCCCCCCGGACGGCCATTTAACGCTGAAAAAGCCGGACATGTCCGGGGAAACCCGGACGGATGGTAACCCTAGGTAACATTAATTATTTGCAAAAAGGACTTGTCAAGATATTAATCATTCATCGTTTATAACGCCAGTAGGGGACCATTATGACTATCTTGACTGACCTCCAGCATAAACTCAGGTCAAATGACCTCCACACAGAAATGGGCTCAAGTTAGAACTGTTAGATCAAGCACTTGTTATCTTTATGGAGATGCACAATCAGATGCAGTTTGGGCTTATTGTAAAGAGATCATTATCTAGTGAAAGCATACTAATTATTTGTCCTTTTTCTGGGATGAAGTCTAATGCTGCGTAGGCTGATTTGCATGTAAATATGTGAACTTTTTGAGGACAGCTGGTATAAATTAGCATTGATTCCTTGCTTAATACTTGTCAGCCTTGAAGGCAGTTTAGTATATTTTAATTTTTTGAGACTACAGAGTAGTGCACTGAGTTCTTTCCATTTAAACCTGATAAATATCTGAAACAGGCGCTGAGGTAAATATTAAATATGATAGAAAGTTGTTAGTTTTTTGCTGAATTTATTTTTAATTTCCTCTTTTCCCCCAATCTTTTAATGTAAACCTGAAACCAAAAATTTAAATGTTCAGTTTCTGAAAACAGCTTTTGCTAAAAAACCAAAAATGTTTCTAACCTCCCGTCCCCCCTGTAATTTTGAACTGAAAACTGAATTTAGTGAGATTATACTGAAAATATAGGTGATTTCCAGTTTTTCCTTTGAAAACTGATAAAATTTCAAAAATCACTATTTTGGCCACACACACAAAACGTTCTGCAAAAGGATTTCTATCAACTCTAGTAAATACTGATACTAACCATATATTGGTCTCTGCACAAAACCCAGGTACAATGGTTTGGCTTGGGGATTTTCAGACACAAATGGCAGATAGGCCCAAAACTTCAACTGGAAAGGGAGGCCTATCTGCCTTTGAAAGTCTCCCCTGTGTGAAACTAATCCAGACCGGTGAAACTAACACCTCTGAAGAGCGGGTACAATAATTTTTCCTTTATCCCTTCAGTACTCTATGGCATATGACCTAAGTTCAAAAATACAAAAAAGTTATAAGGTGCTTTGAACAGAGCAAGCTATAATTTCCATGGGCCTCCATTGTGTGCTTGCACACAATTTGTACACGCCTCTTTACAACTGCAGTTTAGTTAGGGTGACCAGACATCCCTTTTTGGCCGGAACTGTCCCTTTTTTTAGCCTTTTCTCAGCTGTTCTGACATTTTTTGTCAAAAGTGGGCATTTGTCCCATTTGGTTTTGCAAACTTGATCATCATTTGGCAAGAGCAAACAGGACAAATGCCCACTTTTGACAGAAGAGTGGGGTGTAGAGAAATGTGCGGGGGGCAAGCAGCGATGCCAGCCATGCAAGGAGGGAAGCCGGGGGCAGGCAGGGCTTGGGCAAGCAGCTACCCCAGACTCCTGTGGAGAAGGGATGCAGAGCAAAGGTGCGCAGCTTGGGCCACCCCCACATGCGGAGGAGGGCTTGAACGAACAGCTCGGGCCAGTTCCGCAAGATGTCCTTTGGGATATATGGTCACCCAAATTTTAGTGCTGAAGTGTGTGTTTGCACTGGAGAGAGGCATAAATGCCAGCTATGTGCAAACAAATGTCTTTTTGTAACCAACAGAGTTGCATGTAGCTAAATCTACATTTAAAAGGTGTGTAAAACACTTAATACTAATCTCTTAATTCCTTTAAGATCAATAGGTCCAATGGTTATTTTAGAAGAGTTACCCTGGGGATGAACCTGATATATTGATATCTCATTCAGCAGCATAGCAAATTGTGTACAGTATTCTGCCTTTTAAGGTGGAAGTCTCAAAATCACTCAGTGTGTCCTAATTCTCATCAGTCTGAAATTGGAAAATTTATTACTGACGTCAAAGTAAACAACAGGGCCAATACTGAACACTTTTGAAAACTTCACTTGTGGTGTATTTGCTACTAATACTAAACCTTTTCTGTATTTCTAATTTCTCATTGAATGTTGTCATCTAGTAATAGAGAAGGAAGAAATCTCAGGTCATATCAACACTTCCCAGGGATCGATGCTGCTGTGATCGATGCACTGGGGGTCGATTTAGTGGGTCTAGTGAAGACTCACTAAATTGACCACAGTTCGCTCTCCTGTTGACTCCGCTACTTCACTGGCATGAGAAGAGTAAGTTAAGAAGACAGGAGAGCGTCTCCCGTCTATGTAGCGTGGTGTAGTCACCAAAGTAAATTGACCGAAGCTACATTGACTCCAGCTACATTAGTCACGTAGCTGGAGTTGCATAACTTAGGTCGACTAACCTCGATAGTGTAAACAAGGGCTCAGATTACTGTTCATAGCACAAAATTCTGCCTGTGTAAGCATAGAGTTTAGGGCCAAAAAAGACTGTAAGATCATGCAGTCTAACCATCTGTATATCACAAGTTACTAAACTCAGTTATCCCCACAACAAGCCAACAACCCAAATTAGACCAAACTATTACAATCCTCAGGAGATTAAACTAACAGTGTGCAGCTCAGATATGAACTTCGTGCATTCCTCACACTTCATGCATTCCTATAGGAATCTGACATGATTTGGAAACTCAATCTAAAAGTCCTTCAAAATCAAATGTACTATATTTCATTGAGCACCCTCGTCACTGGAAGACAGCTTCTTAATTAAAATAATGACAAAGAAAAAGGAGGGAGATTGAAATTTCCAGCCACTTTCATATGTTTTTATAAGAGTTTACTGTTAAGGACATTATAGTAAAACCATAATCACTCCATTAAACCTGATTTTGTATATTTTAGTCTATGGAGTAACCTTTACTGAAACAACACAGGCAACAAGGAGAATGCACACTGTTTAAAAATGTACACTTTTTTTTTAATAGGTAGAAATTCAGTGGTATATTTTGAATTCTATATTGCTTAATAATTTCTGCTCATTATCACATAAAGTGTTTGCTAAACAGCAAAGGTCATGTTAAAAAATTAGCTGTGTTCAATAATGCTCTCAGCAAACTTAACAAAGGTTACATAGACTATTGTGGAATATTTTGCTTTCTCCAGGCTTAATTTGTTTTTCTTGCTATTCTTGTGTTAGCCACTGTTTATCATTTCTGAGTTCATCATTTCTGAATTTTCAAAATTTATCACTTGGTAAACATGGTCTGTTATAATATGAAAGTACTTTTACTTAACAGTTCAAGCTAGCATAGATGGTTTGGTCTGTTTGTAATTCTCTGAATGTAAGCAACAGTTTGACTTTGTTTTAAACTAGTTGTGGCCACTCTATAGCTAAGATTGCAACTCTAGATTTTGCCCTCAACACTAAAAATCAAGGGAGGAAAAATGATGTTCCCTACATTGGTAACTTAGGTTTGAGGTCAATGGAAAAAAGACCAGAGGAAAAACTGGTTCAGTGGATTCCCCTAAATGAGACACAGTGCATGACTCCAAAGTTCAGCTTGTTGAATCCTAACTTTAAATATTAATAATGTTTTTGAATTATGGTAAATAGACCTCAAAGACCACATGCTATAACTTACCATCAGTAGTGCTAGACATAAGACCAAGGAGCAACAGGATTTTGATGATGAGGAGGATTTTTTCACTCGTTACGTATTCTGCAGGAAGACAGAGGAGCAATGTAGTGGGAATACCTTCAAGCCTACTGCTCTCCCTGATCCCTATTCCCTGCAGACTTCCCAAGATTTGTAGGATGGCAGTCCTGCTTCTGCAGACTTGAGGATATCCGGGGAGTTGGGGTAGTCGGTATGGATGGAGGTGGGGGAGGAAACAAATGGCCTTCGGTAGATATGTTGTGGGGAGAACCCCCAGTGAGCCTTCAGGGGCTAGGCTAACCCATCCCCATCCCACACACAATCTTTTAGGATGCTTATTTGGCACCCAGACATCCCAGGAAATTCAGATTTAAACCCACAACAAGCTGCAGAGTCACTAATAACCACCACAAGCTTATGCTGCCCCAGCTGAGACAGTCAAAAGTGCAGATGTGGGATGCATGTGTGACTACATCATTCCTTTATATGAAGGGTCCTCAGAAAGTACAAGTGAAAAGGTTGCAATGCTACACCAGGAATTGGGCTGCTGATAGGGAAGCTGTACTAAACTTACTACAAGATGTATTGCATTGCAGATTCACTTCCCAAAATAGCAGGTTTATACATTCTGACTCTGTGTACATTGTGGGAAGAATTACTTTCAAATTTAAAGCAGACAAGAACCCTACTCCCTGTTCAAGAGTAAGAAGTTCAAATGCAGAAAGCATTGTGTATTCTGAATTAACTGGCACACAGTCAAATATTTTCTTAAAGGATCATACCTTGTTTAAAGCTTTTTTTAAAAAAAATACCACAGGATTTGTGCATTTAATGTATGGCTAATGTATACATCTACCCGTTACACATTGAAAATTACAGAAGCCTGCATTCACCGGCTGTAAACTTTTATTAAACTGGTATTTACACAGATAACTTCAGATAACTTTCCAAACCCAGAAGAATTGGTCTATAAATCAAGTCAACAATTTCACCATGACTGTGCTAACTGATTTCTCTCATGTAAATATGTCTGACTGAACACTAAGTTTTCTGAAGCCCTTAAGGGAGGTAGGTATCCATCTGCAACTGACTTTAAATGGGAGCTAGGTGACTAACTCCCTTAGAAACTTCTGAAAATCCACCATCCCAGGCTGGCTGGTCCCAGTAGAATTAACTGCTCCCCAGTAGCACAGCAGGCATTCCCATTTGGCCAGTAAAGAGGGCAGGGCTGCACCCGGGGGCTGTAAAGGATCAGGGGGAGTCCCACTGAGTCAGAGCAGTCAGAAAAGGCATGTGAGAAGTGCCAGAAACCAGGAGATTAGAAAGTCCCAGAAAGAAGCAGAACCACCATTCCTGGGAGAAGACTGAAGTCAGGAGAGCACTGACAGGTTTCCTGGCTGGCATCGCCAAGCCAGAGAACCAGGGCCAGAGAGCTGAAGGCAGGGGATTAGTGGAGCGGTTTACCTGTTGACATCTGTATGACCAGAGAGTTTCACCCAGAGGAAACATAGGAGGGCTGGGGGGGATGCTCTTTGGGGAAGGTTGGCCCCAGCAGAGAGGCTGACAGAGTTCCCCTTGGGAAGAGCAGAGTTACACTCCAGGCAGAAGGACTAGTGTGTCTGTCACGGTACAAGGATGGGGGACAACTGACAGATAATCCAGGTGTGGTCAAAGGTGCTGGTGTGTGATATGTGGGGCTTCAAGGAACTATATGTCTTGAGTGTTTAAATGACTGATTGTGAGGGTGAAGGGGAGAAATGGGCTACATGTCTTGGACTTTTTGTTATGGACTAGTTGAACCATGTTGTTGTAATAAACCATCTCAAAGGAGTGGTAGTACTAAGACGAAAAAAAAAGTAGTGAAAGGCAGGCTATGGCATGTCTCATTTTCCCTCCTTCAGAGTCCCCGTAATTGGTCCAAAGAATCTGAATGCAAATAGCCATTGTGGGGTTAATCTGTTACAAAAGAAAGTTCCATGCACCTAAGTTCCAACAGGAGCTAAGCAATACATCCCATATAATTCCGGCATCCCTCATCATGCCCTGATTTTACCAGTCTTCTCCTGTCCTTGTGCCAGAACAGCCAGCCCAGCTCTTCTGACCAGACTGTAACCCTAATTTTCCCAGCAGAAACTCCCAGAGCTTCTCTGCTAGGAACATCCTTATCAGGGTGCACCCCTCACTTCTTCTGGACCTCTCATGGGTACTTTGCTTCCAGCTCTCTGGCCCTGGAGATGTCAGCAGGTAAGCTCCTCCACTACTCCCCTGCCATCAGCTCTCTCTCTGGCCTTTGGCTCCAGCTTTCTGACTTAGAGCCAGCAGCCAACTCTCTCTGCTCCTCCTCCTGCTTTCTGCCTTCTCCAGCCCTTGGATTGGAGACCCCAGCCAGCAAACCGCTGTTTCTGCTCCCCTGCCTTCAGTCTTCACCCAGGAACCCTCTTATGCTTCTTTTCAGGACTCCTCCAGTCCCCTAGTCTCCGGCAGCTCTCATCCGCCCTTTCCCAATGAACCAATCGGTTCTGATTCACTGGGACACCCCCTCATCCTTTGTAGGCCTCAGGTGCTGCCCTTCTATCTTAATTTACCAAGTGGGAGCATTTGCCTGACATAGGGAAGCTGGATCTACTTCATTCTAGTAAGGCCAGACACGCTGTGACACCCACCCACAGATTTCATTGAACTGTAAAATTATTATGCAATACTATGTCACTGCGAAAGCATGTTGTTAAGCTGGTTATTAAGTGAAGTCTTAATTCTGAACTCCCTTTGTTTCTAATTGTGTTTTAATTCTAGCATTCTTAAAAAAGCAGAGTAGTGCTGGGTGAAATTTTTTGGACAAATAATTTTCATAAAAAAAAATGCAGTTTCAGGTCAGCCAAGACTATTTGTGAAATTTAATTCAGTGAATTATTTTGGCTAAAAATAGTGGTGGGAGTTAAAAAAAAAATCAAAACATTTCATTCAGACTTTTTTTGAAATTTAACATTTTAATGTTCTGAAATGACATTTTGTTTAGATAGATTTTAAAAAAAGTAGAAAACCACCCCAGAAGAATTAAACATTTTATGTGAGCTGAAATGATTTTTTCAGCTTTTCATTTTGTCTAGAAAAAACAATGTCTGTTTTAGGTCAACCTGAAACCACCCCTTCTCCCCATCCCTATTTTTCAGTTTGGGCTCTAAACTGAGTAATCAATTATTCATTCAGTTCCACTCACACAACTGATATGTGCAAACCTCACCTTGACAGAATTTTTCTCAAGGTTAGCTGCAAACCCTAGCATCAGTGCATTCAGTCTTTTACCTGCTGTGTAGAGTCAGACATTCATAACACACTTCAACATGAAATAGTGTTTGTTCTGTTTATACCACATGTTTGGATGGGATATTTTCTTCTTAGATGACAATCAGAAACTTTGAAATTTATAAGAATGGCATACTGATTAGAATATCTTAGTGGTGTTAAAAGCATTTGGCTCAGATTTTAAAGATCTAGCTTCAGTTACATTTATGGTTTAAGAGTGGCAGCCGTGTTAGTCTGTATCCGCAAAAAGAACAGGAGTATTTGTGGCACCTTAGAGACTAACAAATTTATTAGAGCATAAGCTTTCGTGGACTACAGCCTACTTCTTCGGATGCATATGAAGAAGTGGGCTGTAGTCCACGAAAGCTTATGCTCTAATAAATTTGTTAGTCNGCATCCGAAGAAGTGGGCTGTAGTCCACGAAAGCTTATGCTCTAATAAATTTGTTAGTCTCTAAGGTGCCACAAGTACTCCTGTTCTATTTATGGTTTAGAAGTCCAGAATTAGATTCTTTTTCTGATTTATCTGTTTTCATATTTCAGTGCCGAAGTACATTTTCTTTAGGTTTTGCTCCAGATCAGGCACATATTTACTTTTCACAGTGGTATTTGTACATCCATGTTCTGGCTAACAGATCATGACCCAGACCCTCATGGAAGTTATGCTTTCCAGAAATAAAGAATAATTCAAGCAAAGGAGAGTGCTTAGTGGCCATGGAGGTATCAGAGGTATTCTTGTTGAAAGCTATGAACATTTGAATGTTTGCCATCAGCTATGTTTGCTGGAAAATGAGTTTAACTCAACAAACATTTTCACAGAAAGCTACCTAGATTTTTTTTGGGGGGGGGCAAGTTCTCTTTTGTTTTTTAAAAAAAAGATGTTTTCTGATAAAGATTTCTACCAGAAAATATCATTTTTGTCAACGCCTTTTGACCAGTTCTGTTTTAACGTGCACATCTCTTTAAGATAAGTGTTTTGTAATACTGCTCATTACATAGAACTCAGAACAGGCTGTGATGGATTGGTGGATGTTTAGGGAAAGCCAAGTTTAGGCTCAACAGAATCATTTTAATAATCCTTTCTAAAATCCTCAGCTTCTGATCATGGTGGACAAGAGTCTATAAGATTTAGTAGATAAAGGAACTAAAAAAAGTGAATATGGCTCTGAATTTAGTATACTCACAGCAGATTCTTGCTTTCTTCATAGACTCAGAAGTTTAAGGTAAGATAGATATAATGGGTGAGACTAATGTACCTAAAATTCTTATTGTTTACTTGGGCACAAATAAGTTTTGGCACATGAAAGTCTTACTTGTTTGGGGTGGGTGGTGGGGGACGCAGGCATCTTGGGGGGTTCCCCCCTCTCTTTTATGTGTTTTAGTTTTGAAACACTTGGAAAGATCTAATTTACATTGGAATCAGCACAGGATAAACTAGAAATAAAGACAGAAGAAAGTCCCTAAAGAAAATTAATGGTTAGGCATGTGGTCACCCACAAAAAGTAAACTTACTACTTCTGGGCACTCATGAACTACCTTACAATAACTTCTGTTAGAGATATGGATACATTACACAGATATACAGTGAACAGAAACATGAAAACATTAAACCTTGAACTTGTAAGGTGAATTTTAAATTAAAGGGGGAAATATTAACCTAACTGTTTGTCACCCGACAGAACAAGAAAGAAATCTTTTGACAAACAAATGTCCCCTGCAAGCTTCTTTATCAGTTTAAAAGACTCTAAAGAAAACCATAGTGTGTGTTTTCCTTTCAATGTGTTCAGAGTCCATTATACATGCAGATGTTAAAATGACATTAAAATGTACTCAGTTTTCTTACTTGTAGACAGTGCATAATGAGTTTAAATAACAAATGATGTTTCATCTATGTGACTGTAAGTATTTCTTTTCCTATGAAGCTTCAACTTCTGAGAGCTTCAACTTAAGGGACCTGAATGATACATTTGCATCTATAATAAAGACATAAACATTTAATGTATTTAATGTATTTATAGTGTGGAACCAGAATCGTTTTAAAAGCAGATAGTTTGGCATCAGTTGTTCAGCTGGTCAGCAATTCAATATGTTCAACAGTCACTGCAGTCCAATGAGAATCCAAAATTGGGGACAGTGTTCCTGAATTGAAGACACTTTCACCCACATTACAAGGGCTGTTACCAGGGTTACGCTAGATGAAATGGAAGATTTTATACACTGTGCACTTGCTTTCTGAACAGTCCTTTCTATTTTAGTTTTGCTTTGCATGCTACTTATAGACTATAAACATTTACATATCTATTTTTAAAGGTTTGTCCCATCTCTGCTGCTCTTCCTTCTCTACAGACTTAACAATTACTCATCCTGCTGATGGTATTAATGTTCCTGACCACTCATTCGTAGGCTATGATTCTGGGCTATTTCTGAAACTTTCTCCCATGCCATAAGAGTATGCATGGTTTTACATCCCGTATCATGGGACAAAGCCATTCCTGACATGAATTAGGGCTACCATAACATACATCTAGCTGACTATGGCCTAAAAGGATTGTTCTGGCATCTGACAATCATCAGAGTGTGGAGAGGACCTCCTTTTGACTCGAGACCATACCACTACACTAGACCATGGAGGTTGCTTTGAGCTATTGAAGGATTCTGCTGGTCTGGGGAAATGCCCCCTCGGCTAGTTAAACCAGGATTACAACTGCTCCATTATAACAGATTATCCCAAAAAGTGGGGGTTAAGGATTTGATCTTCCAAGAACATTAGCAGAACTCAACAGTTGCATCCCAGCATCTCAAGTATATCTTATCAATATGTTACAGTTGATCTCATATCTCATCTACTCTTATATAAAATGTCAAAGCCAACTTCACAAGTGCCTTTAAATATAGCTTTAGTTAGTATTAGCCAGTATTACAGCAGCAACATACACAGTCTGTTCATATAGGATAATAAATAAGCTTTATTTTTTGAAGGAATAATGAAATACAACATGTAGCATGTACGGCTACTCTGATCCATGAATGGTTAAAGAGAATCAAATTACAATTCAGCAGATGACATACAGGATTACAGTAGTGTTGTTGGTGTTCTGCCTTACTCAGAGAAGTTCAATTCAATCAAAATAATCGTCTAGTTTATGATATGTTCTGGAAGGTAAAAGCCATTTCAGGGAGATCTCTTAACACAATCAATTAAATGTAGAATTGCCCATTCAGACTCATTTTAAACACAAAAGTTGTTATGATCCTACTTTTATGTGACACATAAGTAATGTCTGCATTCTTCAAAATAGTTTGTGTCAAAAAATTATTGCACAATCAGGAGCACCAACGGGCACTGTGGCAAGTTGCTGCCCCAAATGCACCTCCTCCTGGCTGACTGAGACATTGCCCTTACTTCAGTTCCTAGCCCCTCCCCCATGTTGTCTGACTCTGGCCGTCCAGCCAGAGCACCATATAGCATCCTGCCCCTCCTGGAGCCACAGCATCCTTTACCAAAGTCCTAAAGTAACATTCAAAAAACCCAAACCTTCAGTTCAGCTGGCAGCCCCCACCCTCCCAATCATAGATTGCCTCTGCTACCTTAAATTGTTCGTCTGCGACTCAATCCACCTCACAGTCCAAAGGCTAGTCCACTCCTCCCCTTACTCAAACACTCAGGCAGGCCTGTGTCTGGTCTTCTCCCCTTTCTCAGCCTTCCTTCATGCAGCTTCTAAACAAAAGGGGATTCCCAAAGCCGCCACCTCCTGATGTTTTTCCTCCAATCAGATGATCTTTTTTATGGAAACAAGAACTGCTCTCCCCAAGCTGTGCTTTATTTCTAATTACACCTGGCCAACCATCTTGGTGCCAGCAGGCAGAGTAATTGGCCTCTCCAGATTATATTAACCCTCTCCCACCATGTGTGGGGTAAATACCCTCATCACATACCCGCCCCCTCAAGACTGCACCCTACCTGGTACCAGGGTCTGGCTACTCTGGTGCAGAGAGGAGATTAGCCCACCTTGTACTGCTTCTCATTCTTTTCATACCATTATTTCAATAGATAACCCCTTTCCTTCCCAAAGGCTCTCCTCTAGCTGTCAGATGAAAACTCCTCCTCTTCCAGGAGCTCTCACGGGAACCCAGCACTGATTTTCTTAACACATCATGTTTTTTAATCTAATCTTCTTTGGGTGGCCTGACTTTGGGATGTTTTGAACATTTCAGATTAGCAATGATGCAGTTGATTCCATGATCGCTTGAGAAATGGAAAAAAGCTAATACAACAAATGATATCATTTAAAGCAAATACCATTTGTCTTAGGCTAATATATATATAAAAAAAAAACTACCTTAAGATCTCTTGAAAGGACCAGTAATAGAGTTATCTGTTTCAATTCCAAATTGACCAATCTTCATTCTGCATAAAAAAAGGTAAGAGACTCACCATATACAATACACTTATCATGCTCAAAGTGCTGTGCAAACCTCAAATACAAATCCACACAATACTTGTGTATTAGTTATAATCTAAGATGGGGAAACTGAGGCACAATCAGTTTTTTCCATGGCTAAAGAGCAAATTGGGGGCATAGTTAAGAGTAGAATTCAAGAATTCTCAACCCTGTTTTTTTCCCCCCAGATTATGCTGCTTCTGGGATATAGAGTAATATTGATTTATAAGCATTCATGATGAAAGGCCTCAAATTTTATATACTTTAAGAATCTTAAAGAGGATATGCTGTTTTTAAACAGGTAATATATTCAGTTAGATCCCAGGAGAAAAGCCTGGAAAAAAGCCAAATCTCACCCCAAAATAAAATGTGAATCTAGAGAATGCTTACAAACACACACAAAAAAATATCCTTAATTTATCTCTGAAAGATGACACTTACCTACAGTGTGCATATCAAAGCAGAGAGACTTCCAGAGTTGCAGGCCTTAAACAAAATTGGGCATATCTCATCCTTCCGAGGTAGGAACAAAATATCATTTTGTCTAAACCAAAATGTTTTTCAGAAATTTATCATTTCACTGAAAATTTTGTTAGGAAATCTCTAGCTCAGGATGGGATTACAGATCAGAACAAGAGAGAGAGAAACCCACCCCAGAATTTACAATAATGTAGCTTCAAGTCTTGGCTCTGCTTGATATAGAACAGGAATTTGAACCTATGCATCCCACATCCTGGATGAATGCCCTAACCTGTTGGCTATTTGGGGTTGGTCTCTGTGGCTCTCTTCCCACCCTCCTCCACATCCAAATGAAAACAAACTCCAAAACTTTTTTTCACAAAGTGGAATTGTTTTCCAGCTAGCCTTATAGATAAGTTAAAAAGTTTGATTTTAGTAATATTACAGTTTTCTGAGTCATTCCCTATAGTTAAAGAAGAGAATGCTTGTAGAACTGGAAGGGAATGTTTTCACTTCAGCCCACTGCAATTTTTATGTAGTCTTAGGCATTTTTAAAATGTGAGAACCAAAAACAAAATTGATGCCTATGGATGTATATTTCTATTGCTATGTTAGCAAATATGTGTCTTTGCCAGAAGAGTCAATATAGCTCAGAGTTTGAACAGCTCTTATATTGTATGATTTTTTTTCAAAATAAAATGTAAACAACATAATAGAAACTTATATTAGTTTAATCTCTAGGTCAATAATTTCCTTCTACCTTATTATTTGAAAAGCAATATTATCAACATACCTCTGAAGTGCACAGGTAATGACATCTGGATGAGCAATTCACAGCAAACAATTTAACAGAGCTGGACATGGAGAGGTTTCTCCATCCTATGAGAATTAAAAATCCCATTTTTTCCACACAATGACACACACAAAAAATGAATATCAAAATTTCAGAACAAACCAAAAACATAAATAAAATAAAAAATGCACTCACTCAAAATAGTTTTTCAATTTGGATCTTCTTTTTTTCTTACAGTCTTTACTATCAATTAACTTAAATTTCTAAACAAAAAGTCATTTAGATTTCCCCAAAATGGAACCATTTCATTTAAAAAACAAAAAAAATGGGACACTGACAATTTTGAAACTCCTTTTTTTTTTTTTAAATGGAAAATTAATCAAAACCAATCTTTTTTCCTGTGAATATTTTTAGTTTCAATGAAATGGCATTTTCCTTCAAAAACAAAAAAAATGTTGAAAAATTCCCGAACAGCATTTATTAATTTAATCTAGTCCTTTTCCCCTTTTCCTTGTAATCAAACTGCAAGCTTCATTAACTTGTTTGTTTTTCAAAACTAGTATGTTTGTCTGATCTGAATGTCTTTCAGTTTCTTGATTGCCCATAAGCCAAGTATTCACTCCTGAACTGTAGGACTAGGTTGTTAATTGGCCATGCAGAGTCATAAGGGGAAATCAAGTTACTCCTTATTTCTCTGCTAGGTCCTACTGATATTGTGACTTAGGTCAAGGAGAGTGAATGGGCTGCTTGCTCAAAACTGCTCCCTGTAAATGGATGGGCAACTCCCCGGCACTTTTCTCATACGTACTTACCAGCAAGAATTGCTACTCTGTCATAGATGCCTAGGAAGTAGGCTGCGGGAAAGCAGGAAGAAATTGTGACTCAGAGTCACAATTCATTCTCTGGTCTGCTCCTCAGGTAGTGCAGCTATGTGTCACTCTTCACTAAAGGCAGATTGTAACGTTACTATCTAGCCTATAGTATGTCCTATTCTTTGACTGGATGACTTCCAAATACCACAATGAGTTTGAAAAATAATGTTGCATACATTTCCTGAAGGAGCAGTCTGTGGATATTCACAAGAGTCTCCCAACACTTTCTGTGATTTTTTTCTCAAGCTAAAATTTGCATGTATGCAGAATGCTTAGAAGCAAATTCATATATTTTTTGAATGAATGTTCATAATTTCTTTAGAGGAGTATTTGCACAAGATGAGTAATTATACACCTCGGGGCAGCGGAGAAGTGTGAAGGTTTCTAGATTTTTTTTGTGCACTTCAGTCCTATTTTTAAATTAAATTATGGTTCTAGTTTGACAAGTGACCCTGCAAAAATGGCATAGCGGGGCTCAGTTTTTGTTGCTTCTCAACATCTCAAGAACCACTTTGCTCAATTTAAAAGTAAAGACTTCTTTTTTAAAAAACTTCCAGTCCTGTAAACGTAACCTGGGATTAGAAAGTCAGTCTCCTGCAGGCCCTCAGCATAGGATTGCACAGGTGAGGGTATACTCCTGGGATAACAAGGTTGCATAAATGCTACTAAGGACATATTTGTTTGGCAAGATCTTCAATCTTAATGAGAAGGAGAGAATCCTGACCATTTGTCAGCTCTCACATTTGCAGAGTTGGGGGTGGGATGGGGGTGGGAGGTGGAGGGGGGTAATACTCACAGATGTATCTTACTTGCAAATTAACAAAATTGGATATGAAGTCATTCACAGTCAATAACCATGTAACTGGCCAATGACACTTTTTTAGAAACACTTTTCAGAACTGAGCTATGCTTAAAATGTACCATTCAAGAACATCTTCAGAAATGACAGACATACAAAACACGAACAGGAACATCAATTAATTAATTAATTAATTATATTATATATTGCTTCATTTCCCTGTAGGTCTTGTTTTATAAATATGGACAAAAATTACTACCTTGAAGATTAAAGGTGTAGTTTATAACATCAGATTATGGTATAAAAAACCTGTTGACGTTTCAAATAATATTATAAACATATTTATGGGGGAAGATGGGGTTGATTTACATTTTTAATCAGCATTTAAATAGGCTTTAGAAAAAACAAAATCTTCCAAAATGTTTAGACTACAAATAAGTGACTTAGGGTAAAATCTAAAATGTGTATATTAGTGCACCACTCAGATATTGTGAAGTTTAATTAATGTATGTAAAGTATTTTGAGATGTTTGTAAAGTATTATATTTTTTATAATTCTATTCTTTCCTGATTGTTTCAGAAAAGAGACCAACACAGAGTCTAATAGAGATACAGTAACTCCTCACTTAAAGTTGTCCCGGTTAACATTGTTTCATTATTAGGTTGCTGATCTATTAGAGAACATGCTCGTTTAAAGTCGTGCAACATTCTGATATAAAGTTGTTTGGCTCACCCCGCTCCACCCATCCACCCGGCATTCCAGCCAGGGAGCGGGGTCAGGGTGCGGGGGCTTATCCCACTCTGCCCGCCCGGCATTCCAGCCGGGGAGCAGGCAAGCCCCCGACCCTGCTCCCTGACAGGAGAGCCGGACAAGAGGAGTGGGGCAAGCCCCCGTGCCCCGACCCCACTATGCTCTGCCTCAACCAAGCTTCACAATCATCATTGGTGAGTACAGTATTACATAGTTTGTTTAAAATTATTTAAAACTTATACTGTATATGTATATAATGTCTTTTGTCTGGCAAAATTTTTTCCCTGGAATCTAACCCCCTTCCCCCATTTAGATTAATTCTTATGGGGAAACTGAATTTGCTTAACATGATTTCGCTTAAAGTAGCATTTTTCAGGAACAGAACTACAACGTTAAGCGAGGAGTTACTGTAGCCTAATCCATAAACATGCTAATCATTCCCCATGGTTGCTGCATCGGCTTGGCATTTGCCAGATCCATTCAGGAGTCAGCCTATGGATTCTAGAACCAGAAATGATTTCTGGAGTTACCTAACCTGACCTCTTTCTTATTTCAGGGCTTCTCGCTACTTCATTTTCACTATCATATCTAATCCATGTGTGAATATCTCCTAGTGATGGTGTCTTAACCACTTCATGTTCTCTACAGCCCACTTGCTCTTATTAACTTTTTTTAACGCTGAGCCTAAACTTATCCTTCCTTGGGCCATTTCACCATTTCTAAAGTGAATATATTTCCCCCTTCATTTATATTGTTATCTTGAAGGTAAGAGTTCATCCCCTGGAGTAGTCTTCCCTTCCCAGACTACAGTATATACATTTAGCTTGTTTAGTCTTTCCTCATAACTCTTAACCTGTAATCCTATTTTTCCTTTTTGGTTGCCATTCTTTGTATTTCATATAGCTTTCCTATATCCTTCCTGAACTGTAGGACCAGACATCCACAAAGTGAAACACAAACATCACAGAATAAAAATACAGGCCTCAATATCTTGAACTAAATGAGAATCTCCACATCTTTGGGATGAGTCCTCAATAAAACTGCAGTACAACTGTGACTTTTGCAACCTTTAGCTTTTATGTAAATTTAACCCTTTTTGCTCCTGAAGTGCTTTGTAACATTAGCACTTCAGTGAGAATATACTGGGGAAATGAGGGCAGACACAGAGGTACAGTCTTGATGTATTAGGCAGGATCAAAGTGGTAACTTTGTTGCGAGAGTCATCATCTGATATTTACTTCAGTAGTGGTTTATTGGTTAGGCTCTGCCTAGGCAGAACATCTGGTTAACATATATCCTTTTGTTTTCTTGCAGTGTTATTGTGCACAGTTTAGTTACTCTTTACAAATTTTAAAAAATAAACACTTCCAGCAACATTATGACAATATCAAAATGTATGCCAGATGAGACTGACTTCTACACCAGTGTAACTTGATTGGACCTTCAGTGGATATGTGCCAATTTACACCATATAATAATCTGATGTATAATATTCAGGAGGGTTACTTTGTTTTCTAAATAGGTGGTTATATATGGAAATAGTGCAATCTAAATATGAGGGTGTTTATCTATAGCAAGGAGCACATCATAAGCCAAATAGCAATTAGAATGCACCCTGATGTGCCAAATTGCTTTTGTATGAGGAAAAAAAATCAACTGACCTTTTTAAAACTTTACATTACAACTATCCTTGACTAATCAGATACCTCCAAGCTTTATAGTAGATTTTATTTTGTGCATTTGGGTTAATCAAAATTATAGGAGAACTCACCACCCACCTATTCTTTTCATGATTGAGTCAATTAATTTTACCATGTTTCTACCAATAGCTGAAAAATCCATGAGCACCTCTATGAAGCAAAAAGGGAGAGACAGGCATGTTTGTGGCTCCTGATCTCTAGACATTTTTAAATGGCTGCCTCCACATGAATTTTTGGCACACCTTCAAAGAGAAGGGAAGGTGCTGTGTTAGAGTAAAAGGCTAAAAACACTTATAAAGCATTTGAAAACAAAAACAAACAAAAAATGACAAATGTTAGGTACACCCTGTCACCCCTAGAAGGCATTATGGCCTTGCAGCCAAGTGCAATCAGACGGTCCTCATCTTAGGGCAATATAGCCTGATGGTGAGAGCCAATGGGACTGCCATCGTCCCTTGCAGGGCAGTGTGGCTCTAGGGGCTGAAGTCTATAAGATTGCCCTCCTGAGCAGGGCAGTACGGCCTGGTAGCTAGGCAGGGGGTGGGCTGGTGGCGAGGGTAGGAGGATCCCTACTCTCCCAGGTCCCTGCCCAGGGATCTATCAGTGGCAAGTGTATCCCCCATTGGGACAGCGGGGATCCTTCGAAACACACTGACTCAGTTCCCAATTCCACAACCAGACCAAAGTCTGGTTCCCCTGGGCCATGTCCTACCCTGCCTATCAGTTCCACAGTCCACAGGGCCTCCGTTCCTCTGGGTTAGTTGGCAGGCGAAGCTCTCAATGGCTCCTTCTCCTCATGGGCTTCCATGGCTAGCCATGTATTCGCCTGGGTCTTTGCAAGCCTGGCCTTAGTGGTCTGGGACTCTGACAGCTCCCAGGCAGGAGCCTGTAATGCACATTATCTCTCCTCAGCAGTTCGCCCAGACTAAGCTGGGCTGCTCCCTTTTATACTGTGGTTTCGGTTGGAAAATGCCCAGCAGGAGTAAGGGGACGTGGCTTCCTCAGCCCACAGTGTAGTTTTAACTACTTGTCCAGTGCAGGGCAGGTACACCCCATCACAGTCAGATATTCAGAGTTCTGTTGGGTGAATTGTTGAGTGTTTAACCCTAAACTTTTACCCTTGTTTTAAAATACTTCTGACGGGGCCACATGAAATAAAATTAATTTAGCTTGGCTAAGTGAACATTATGGGAAATGGTATAGCATATTAGTGAATACTGAACTACAGTGTACAGAAAAAGGTTTCTGAAAAGCTGTTTAAAAACTTAGAGGCAATCCATGCTATTTCTGTGCCTACTGCATGCTTGGCATTGGCATACACATTCCATAGGCCATTCAGCTCTTGTTGTAATAATAAAGGCTGGATTATTTTCACGGTTGTCACGGACATCATGGAAACTCTGAAGATGACTGTTTTCCATGAAAAAGATAAATAAATCTCTGAGCCAGATCATCAGGTGGTGTAAACTGGAAAAGGTATTGACTTCACCTTAGCTATGACACCTGCTGAGTACTGGACCCAGTGTGAACATCTTCAACTTTCTGTGATTTTTTTCACCTCATTATGAGAATTGCTTATTTGGAAGCTACAGGATGAAAATATTAGAAATCAGCTCATTTGGAGTTAATAAAAAGAAAATATTAATTTACTTTTGGTGGACACTTCTAGCGCCTTATAAACCATTGTTTGCTGATACTGACTATTCAAATATATGCTTATGAATTTAAGTTGTCATTGGAAATTTGCCATGAAAAAGGATACTTTCTTCTATGAAAAAAATCTACCATTAATCATCAAAAAGCCTGAGTTCTAGTATGTATTTCCTGCTTGTCAGTTTTCCATGGTAGAACTCTATCATGCACTTTCCTCCAATATTTCTCCAATCAGTACACATATAGAGTATGTCCAATTTTACATCGTAAACAATACTCCATTCTATGATTAATCGGATCAGAGACTAGATTGACAAGAGAGACACTCACTGTATTGCTGGTTTTCTTCCTGCTCAGACTACAGGAATGCTAAAAAAGACAAAGGTATTGAGTCCTGCCGTGCTGAGCAGCCCACAGAAGATTCACATTGCACAATGCCCCAGAAAGGGTTGCAGTTTGACAAACCACAAATCTGATCGAAGTAGTCAATTCTCCCTCCTGTTTCATCGTATAACTCAATTATTTCTAATGTTGCAATACTGATGTTTCCCTGAGAATGGTTGAAGGCAGTAAAACAAGTTTATGTTGCTCTGGGAAATAAACCCTAATTTGTTGAATCCATTGTCAGATTGGAACAAAAGTGGACCAGTGTAGCTAGCCTTGTACTTAAAATAATTCTAATGGGATTTCTCTTTTGTTTTTTCACACTGTAGCAGCGAGAGTCAAGTCCAAGCTTTTCATTAACAGCACTTGTAGAATTAGTCACTGTAAATACTCATTATTTTTTCTATTTTTGAATTGTTCATAAATGGATCCTGCTTTTTGCAAATATATTCATTGCTCTAAATCAGAACTATGCACCAGATACTTTGGAGGAACAATTGTTGCAAAATCTTCAGTTCAGCTGTTTGATTATTCGTGGAGTATGCATGGTCATGTTCACCGCATGGTGATGTTTCTGCAGCCCAAACAGTAGTTCGAATTTTTTTAAACAGAAGAAAGGTAAAGTGTGAATGATGAATGCTCATGTTCATGCATAAATTCCCTTGTTTCCATGCAATCACAGATGTTTGTACTTAGAACAGTCATTCCCCAAAGAGCTATGCAAATAAAAACCCATTCACAGTGTTTTGAAATTTGAACAAATGATTACAAATAGTGTTTTGACCAGCTCTACTAAACATAGATCATTTTTTGTTGATCAAATTCCTTTTAGTATCACAAAGAGGGCTTGTGGGTCCCTTGACATCATATTTTCCAAGTAGTAAAGCATATGTATTGCTGTAGTGAAATCCAAAACCAGAGACAATACATAATAGTGCACTCTACCACTGCCATGTGGATAACCAATCACTCCAAAACACACAAGGCTGGATTCTCTGATACACCAAAGACACTGAGCATTGTGTAGGTCTTTAAATAGAAGAGCCAAAGACTCCATGAAGTCCACGAGTGTCTTTGTCATTGCTATTGATTTTATATGGAAGGCATTCAGATACTTCTGGTCATGGGTGACAGAATAAAACCCTGAACTAGATACACAGAAGATCAGAGGAGAACTTCCCTTATGTAGGAGAACTCTTCATTGATGTACAGTTAGCTAGGACAAAGAGGGGACATGACAGGTCTTCAGGAAGGGGACACAATGAATCCAGGCAGGCATGAGTCCAAGAGTTGTAACTGGCTCCGTGCAGCCACCTCTCTTTACTCCTGAGCATGGAACAGAACAAGTGGACTATCAAGCCCACAGCCTTCCTATACACTGGATAACCTGAAATGAGGGCAGAAAAGGTCACTAAGTCACTGTTGCTTTAAGCAGTGTTAATTTCAATAGAATTTGAAATTCCAGAGGCCACCATGTAGCGAGTTGTTAACAGTGACTGTTCCTTAAAAAATAACCATGTTAAATTGTGCAACTTGCAAATAATGAACTAACAATATTGTCTAACTCTTCCTTTAAAATGTACAGCTTACTGATGATGTCATGTTGGCAACCTATAGAAATTGCTTTTGTCTAGTTTTCCACCAAGCAAGTACAGACAAAACTTACTCTACTGTAGAGTAAGAGACTGAACACAAAGCAGCTACGAAACAATTAAAAAAGAATATGCTAGATTTAATATTTACTCTATGGCTCAGTGATACTATTTTAGAAAGAAACTTGACATAGTTGTTGTCAAGACTGATTCCCCACTCTGGCACTTCAAGTGCAGAAAGTGAGGGCCCGCAAGGATTTTAAAAATTAATACTGGCCACTCCAGGCTTGTATTAAACCCCCAAGGTTATAGCTTTTCTCTGACCTTGGCTTGGTAAATGCTGCCACCACCCAAGTGAAAAACTGCCTCTTGTAAATCCTGGAAAAACTCACTTGGGAAGTTTTCCCTGAGGTCCCTTGGCTTTTCCACCTCTCCCTTGGGGAAGCTGAGAAGAAAACAAAGGGAAACCAGCTGTTGCCACCTGCTAATTGAAAAACATATGCACAGACCTTTTAAGACACAAAAACCAATCAGGTTCTTAAAAAAGGTAAATTGTATTAAAACAAAAGAAAGAAAATACATCTAGCTTTTGCTAGATTTTAAAAAGAGCAATTCCAAAAATTCAGCACCCAAAATAGCTTTCTTGGGGGTTCAGCTTAAAGGTTACAAGCAAATAAAAGCATCTGGGATTAGTACAGGGGAATGCACAAGCTTTACAGAAAATAAAAGAAATAACCCTAATCGCATCTATCTAAACGTTCCCTGTGCCAATGAATTCTAGGTATGGACGATGAATTTCCAGACCTGGTCCAAACTTTACACAACATTCCAGCTGCCCCTGTCTCTTCAGCCCAGAGAGAACAACAGAGAGACAAATGGAAAGGTTTTTTTCCATTTTAAAAAGTTCTAGCTTTCCTATTGGCTCTTATAGTCAGGTGTTTACCTGGGGGACTTTTTAACCCTTTACAGGTAAAGCAATCAGGCACCAGAGGGACTTTATAGCTAAGTGGCTGGCTGGGTGTCCATCACCCCAAGGGACCTATCACACACACACCCCCGCCTTCATTTATCACAGTTGTCCATGTTATTTTACATCTCAACTACTGTTATGGCCACCTGAAAATCTGCCTGACCTAATGGTTGGGAGTGTGTTTCTTTACAAGAAGTCACTTAATAAATCAGTGCCATTGGCCATGCGGTACTGAATAGGTTGAAAAACCACTACAAGGAAGGTAGAATTTTAAGTGCCAAGCTTGTGCAACAGTTAAGCTTTACATTGTCTGATTTGTTTTCTTTTTAAATTAAAACAAGGAAATAAATCCCAACATTGTGTCTTTATGCAAAGCTAATTTCTGGAATCAAATCTCACGAAAGTCCTTAAATTAGTGGTTACTGAACCCAATACTCATTAAATATAATTAAAACAGATACATAGGAAGATTTTGTGAATGTAAAAGTAATGTGTAGAGAGGAAATGGCCAAGAAGTTTGGAACTGACTCTTCTGTGAATTGCAGTGTTGTTATAGCCATATATACGTCCCAGGATATTAGGGAGACAAGATGGGTGAGGTAATATCTTTTATTGGACCTATCTTTTAGAGGAGCTCAAAAGCTTGTCTCTTTCACCAACGAAAGTTGGTCTAATAAAATATATTACCTCACCCACCTTGTCTCTTGTGAATGGTATTTGATACAAAACCAGGATTTATAACTCTTCATTTTACTTAATTCCCAAACTGACCAGCAGAATAACTAGCAGTTCAATGCTGAGGATTTAAATATATGTGACAAGTGAGGCTGGTAACACCATGTATTATTAAGGTTGTCTAATACTTCCCATTACAAGACCCTGTTTGACAAACTTTAAGTGTTTGGGCTGAAATTTTCCCTGCCTAGTGTTGGTCTCAAGCAGCCTTTTTGTGAAAATTTGACCAGAAATGGTTCAACAATTTCTGAGAAAAGGTTAGGGAAAAATAACTTGTTTCTCCATTTTAAAAAATTCAGACAGCCCTTTCTTTTAAAAGCTCTAGTGCTCCCATACTTTGAAGCAGAGACTTTTAATTTGACAAGGGAGAAGCCTTTGTGTCAATGATTTGTCTTTTGCTGTCCCCATTGTCTGCAGGGCTCCTACTTCATTTTTTCTAGAAGTTGGAAAGTGTATAGAGAATGATGCAGGGGTTGCAGGAAGAGAATGGATGGTCTCATGGTTAAGTCAGTTTCATGCTCTCCTGGAGAACTGGATTCTATCTCTGCTTCTGCCACAGCATTTCTATGCGATGCTGGACAAGTAACTTAAACCAAATGTTACACAGGTGGTCACTATGTAGTCCTCATTTTCTGAGTTCCTGACTTGAGACTCTTGGGTCTAATATGCAGTCAATGAGAGTTGTGCTTTGAACATATAAAATTCTATAAAACACTAATATCACTGAAAAATCATGCTCTAGGTGTCAAATTGGGCACCCAAAATTACTACTACTATCTTTGCCTCAATCTCTCTGCTCCTCAGTTACCCTGCTGTAGAATTTGAATAATAATGTTCATAAATTCATGAATGTTTGTGAATAACTCCTATACTATAAAAAGGAGCATTACATAAAATCCCATAAGGAAATTCATAAGGCTTGGAGCTATCCACTGAACAATGAGGAGATAAGATACTGAATAGCTGCTCATTAAGGGAGCATCATCCATCCCGTGCACTGAAGGAGACTGGGATCTTGTGGAAAAAATAGCATGTGATCATATAATTAAAGATTGTATCATAATGCAAGGCAAATTAAGGAGGCACAGACAACCTTAATTCTGGCATTTCGTAACTTTTGAGTGCTTGATTTGCAACCTTATATTTTAATGTAGATTTTTGCTATATTTATGAGTGACAGAGATGTATATTATCAAAAGACAGAGTTAGACAGGTACATTTATCATGTCTGTACTAAAGTCAATGGGAAAACTCCATTGTTTTCACTGGGGCCAGAGTTTCACCCCAGATGTTTTAGGTTATATTTCTCTGTCTTTCTCCCTTTTTCATGTGTCACTCATCTCTTAGCTTGTGAACACATAAAAGCAGAGAGTGCTTATTCTGCACTGTATGTATGAAAAGCACCAAATACATTCTAGCTGCTCAAGTATTATAAATAAATAATAATAGGCAAGATCTTTGGCTAATGGAAATTGCAAGATCTCTACTGAAATCAGTGGAGCTACAGCAATTTACATTAGTTCTGGCTTTGACCCAGAAACCACTATGAAACAAATCAATATAGATATGGGGAATTTTTTTCCATAATTTTTTTCCATAATTAAAACTCCCCAGATTATTGTATCATATATTTTAAACAAATGGTTTGGAATTTGTTCAGGTGTGATACGACACATATCAGGTATAATTGTTGAAGCGCCATGATTATTGGTTACACTCATTCTCAGTGACTTCAGCTTCATTGTTGATAACCCAACCAACTCCTTGGATGCATTTTTCCTCGCCTTTCCCTCTTCATTTGACCTGTTCCATTGGTTCAGCTCTCCCACTCACCAAATGGGCCATTCAGTTGACTTGATCTTCACCAAGATCTGCTCTCTGTTCTCTCTATTGCTGAATTCCCCCTCTCTAATTGTCACCTGATCTCTTTCAGCATCACCTACCTGCCCCTCCCCCACACACAGTCACTTGGACTTTCCATGACCTCCAGACTACCAGCATTGGTGGCTTTTCATCTGCAATCATGCCGCTCTTCCCAGCCCCCTCTTGCCTTTTTTCCATTGATATAGCTGTTAATTCCCTCCATACTTCATTCTCCTCCATCCTTGACTCTTTTGTCCCTCTTTCTCTTTGAAAGGTCTTCCCTGCTTATTTCCAGCATCCTCTTCCTCCACTCCAGCTATTGCACTGCAGTGTCTCTGCCAGAAAACCTGTGACCGGGCTGACTTGCTCCATTACAAATGGGCTCTTTTCTCTTTCAGTTCTGCCTCCTTCATAGCTTAGCAACTCTACTTCTCCAACTTAATTGAATCTCACACCCACAATCCCAGCCACCTTGTCATTTTGACTGACTTCTCAAACACTTCCCTCCTCCTTCTTTCACTTCTCTCTCTACACGGGATCTTGCTGATTCTTTCAAGAGAAAATTGACAAAATGCCTCATGACTTTTCCCCTCCCTTCAGCTCACCTTCCTTCCTACAGTCCTTCTGATCCTTCTGCTTCATTACAAATGCAGAAATTTCTTATATGCTCTCTTCCTCTAATTCAGGGGTGGGAAACCTTTTTTCGATCAGGGGCCACTGACCCACAGAAAAATCAGCCGCGGGCCACACAGAGACCCCGGGGGTGCTCAAAGGCTTGGGGTTTCCCCTAGGCTCCAGGGTGGTGCCAGAAATGAGGGATTTTGGGTGTGGGAGGGGGCTCCAGGCTGGGGCCAAGGGGGTTGGAGTTCAGGAGCAGGTTCAGGGCTAGGGAAGGGGGTTGGGGTGTGGGAGGAGGTTCAGGGTGCAGGCTCCAGTTTCCCAGTGAAAGCTTGTGTCTTTCCAGAACATCAAGTTCAGCACAACACAGCATTCTACAAACCAGGAAATACTGTGCTAAATGTACACACTCGCATAACCTAAACTCTGCCATCTTTAAACAATGTCCTAGAACACCCATAACACACATACCACATTCAGCTCCTTTCCTGCACAGTGAAAATGCAACGTGAACCTGCGCAATTCCAAACTTGTGAAATTTAACAACCCCTTCACATTTGCCGAGAGATCTCAACCTGCACTTTCCCTTACCCATCAGTAAATCCACAAACTGCTCTCATAGCCAGGGCTGGCTCTACTGTTTTTGCCTCCCCAAGCAGCGCGCCGAATTGCCGCCGTGGATGGCGGGGGCAGTCCGTGTGCCGTTAGGGCAGCACATGCATTTCCACGGCAGCGGCAATTCGGCGGCAGCTTCTGTCTTCAGCCGGAAGACAGAAGCCGCCGAATTGCCACCGCGGGCAGCTGAACATAGAAGCTGCTGCCTAATTGCCACCACCACGGAAACGCGCATGCCGCCCTAACAGCACACGGACTGCCCCCGCCGTCCGCGACGGCAATTCGGCGTGCTGCTCGGGGCGGCAAAAACACACGGGCTGCCGCCCCTGGCAGATTGCTGCCCGAAGCACCTGCTTGGAATGCTGGTGCCTGGAACTGGCCCTGCTCATGGTCTATCTCATTATGACAATTCAAGACTACCTCCCCATGCTTTTGTACTGAGATAAGCTACACAAGTTTGCAATAAAATGATGCAGACTAGCTCCTCTGGGTAGATATGCTCCCCTTTCCTTTGGTGCCACACATGGGATGGGCATAAACCCCAATCGCCTCATATAACAATTGCAGCTCTGCGATGCTCCTCCAACTAATCCCTTCTGCCCAGCTCAGAAACACACCTCTACCAATGCCCACATTCAAACCATTCAGTAAGGCTCCAAATCACATAGTGAATACAGCTGCATTTGGATAATTACCAGTGGCTAGTGCCAGGTCTGGAGGGGAGAGTCAAAGTTACATAGATATATACCTTAATTCTGTATTTCCAAGTTTTCTGAAGTTTGAGTTTTGCTGAACTCAACATTCTGGAAGGACAAGAGCTTTGTGTTAATAAAGGTTTTTTGTTTGTTTGTTTTTGCAATTCAATATCCTATAGTATAATAGGTAGGGCAGTCATCTGAGAGGTGGCAGTTCCCAGTTCAAATATCATCTTCCTCTCAAATGGAAGAAGGAGTTGAATCAGGTGTCTCCCACATCCCAGGTGAGTATCATACTATGGACTAAAAGTTATGAGGGAGGTGTTCCTTCTCGCTAAAATGGCCTATCTGCCTAAAGACAAGGGGAAGAGGAGTAGAAGTAGGAGGGGATTGCAGCTGAGAATCTCAAGCAGAGGGAGATGTCTATCTCTGAGAGAGGGGTGGGGCTAAGCTTACACCCACTGGATCTCTTAGGCAGGGAGCTGCGTACCATGCTGGCTTGGGTGAATCTCATTCTGAGGTACCTATTTCTCTTCATTCATTGTATAGGGAGCCTAGGTACCTAACTCAGGCTTTGTGAATCCCATCTGGCATTTAAAAGTTAGGCAGGGTGACACTGGTTTCACAATGCCAAAGGGCTTGTCTACACAAACTTTTAGTTCGTGGCAAGATGGGTTGTGAACAGTGTGTTAATACACTTTGATCTAGTCCCTTTGAGATCTGTTAGTGTGCATCAGCAGGGTCCACACAGACAATTAGTGCATGGAAGGCAGGGAGGGATAAATTCACACCATGAACTGGTTCTTCCTGTAGACAAGCCCTAAAGTGTTTTTTTCTTGGTTTGTTTCTTGTGAGTCTAGGCCATAGTGATTTTTTTTTAGTAAATCAAACAAAAAATGTTAGAAATAACATTCCATTATTTTTCCTTTCTCTTTAATGTAAATAATAATTTATGTGCCACAATATTTCAATTTTATTCAACATCAAAACTATTTTTGTAAATATTAATGGCATATTTATGAATGTTATGACCTTTTTTCCCCTGTTGTCCCTAATCCACAATAATGATTTAAGCAGCTCAACAGTTTTAAGCAGCTTTAGTAATCGACTATAGTAGCAATGTTGCAGTCACCATACTGATTATTTTCCACAAGTTCATAAACAATTAACACTTTTTTTCACCCTTGAATTCACAAACAGCTGTAATAATATAAACATTCTAAACACTTTTTCATAGGCAAATTGTTTAACTGCACTCAGTTTTCTTCCTTATTTCAGTTCTATCCTTTGGCCTGAGAATCCTGTCCCCCTCTCCCAGTCTTGCAGTCCCTGCCAACAGCATCCTATATTTAGGGTCTGATCTGATCTAAGGCTCAGTGAAGTCAATGGGAAACTTCAGTGGGCTTTGGATAAGACTTGTGATTCTTAGGGCTCATGACATGGTGTTAATTAAATTGATTTTCAAAGGGTACCTGACAGTCTTGATTTTGGCCTATAGTTTCTAAGAATGACCCAAAAACATAATGAGTCACTGTACAGGTATAACATGAAATGTTCTGTCTCAGTTTCATAGCCTGTGGATATAGCATCATCCAACATTTTTCATTTATCAGTAGGACTCATGGTGAATTCAGTAAGAGTTATGCGCAGGGTAGGATGGTATAATCAGGCCTTTACAAGATCAAGGACAGTAATCATTGTCTCTATATCTTTCCCCTCAACCCCCCAATACATATTTAGGGTCTATTTTTTCAGTGGTATCTTTATGTTTGACTCTAGATTAAAGTCTGCCTTTGTGAGACAGGTCACAGATTTTCAAATGAGCATAGACGAACTGGCCAAACAATCCACCTCCAGAAGTGCAGTCTTCATTTTCTTGTGGAAATATATAATTAGGCACTGTGAGTCAATTCTTCTCTAAATTGCCAATTTAGAAGCTGATCCAGGGAAGTCAATAGCCTCCCATTGACCTCAATCTACATTGTAGCAGTCCCTTAAATGCATATTGCATAAACCTGCTAGTGGGGGGAACTATACTGTGTATATGTGTGCACTAGTGGGATGTTTTCAGGTATGAGATAGCATCTTAAATGTTCTCTGTGCCATGAAATTGAATGCAATACATATTACTGTTTATTTTAAAGGAAAAACATTAATCTGTTTCTAGAAAACAGTATCAGCTGACTGCTGAGATGTGAAAGAAGGAGCCTTAGGAGCTCCAGATGACATTTAAAACTGGACATTTAAAAATTATTAAATAGGTTAATTAAAAGCCAAAAAAATGGAGCCAGTAGTGTGTTGTTATTTACACTATTTGTATAATACACGGTACATGGTGGGTAAACTTTTCAAAACACCCAAATGATTTAGGAGTTTAAGCGCCCCTTTCAAAAGGCACTCAGGCATCTAGGAGCCTAAATCAAACTGAAAGACAGTAACTTCCTAATTCCAAAATGTTTTATTTTCTTTAATATTATTAACCAGGAGCAACATTGAGATTAACATGCATTGTAGCTTGCACTTTTAAACACAGATGTTGTTTTCCATTTGCAATGCATAGAGAGCTGGACATATAAGGCTGTGTCTTTGTGCAAAACAATATGATAGCAGTCCAAGGTATTGTTCCAAAAGCCAGTTTAACATTATCTAAAAACTCTGTTACCCTGACTGTGAACATCTTACTGAAATTTTCACAGATTGAACAGCTAATAATATTCTGACCAGCTACCGAATTCTAAATCGAATCTCCTCATGAAGTTTTATTTTGAAAATAACAAGTTTGGTAGGTGTTGTAGTGATTTGTATGTTATGCAAAAGTGGTTACAATTCATAATCGTTAGATGGTAACAAAGAGTGGATTAGTTATATTTCACTTTTCTTTCTCAGAATAAGAAGGAGAGAACCCATTAATTTCAGATTTTTTAAAGATGTAACATAGCATTTTGACATTTCTAGCATTGTGTATTTCATTTGGTTACCCATTTTCGCTTCTTTTTTCTTCCCTCTAAGAAAAAGTAAAGTAAATAGGGAAGATGTTAAATTTCTCACAGGATTGCCATTTGTAGATATTTATAGACCTGAAGAAGAGCTCTGTGTAGCTCAAAAGCTTGTCTCTTTCATCAACAGAAGTTATTCCAATAAAAGATATTCTCTCACCCACCTTATCTCAGTATTTATAGCTACAGAATGGCAGTAATACCACATCCATTGGTCTTTAGTATTACCTGGTACAGAGGTTGCTATTAAAATGTCAACATTTACCATCAATTACCAGTATTTGAGATATTGTATTATTTTTCTACAGCAAGAAGAGGAATGGCTATTGCATTTCAGAAGCTGTAGTGTTTTAATTGTTAGTGAACATATATTGTTTGATATCATACATTTTAGCTGACAACTACACGATTTGTTGGAGGAGGTTAGGGAAATCACAAATGAGAGATCAGGTGAAATGGTTGAAATTCAGATTAGTGAAATTTAGTTGAGATCCTTGTTTCCAATATCTATTTTAGTTTAGAACAATGGGGAGAGGTTTGGCTTGTTGTATATTCTATGTTTGATGTTTTGAGCTGCATTAAACTGCTACTTTTGTGGGGGTTTAAAATGTTTTCTGCAACCACTGAATTTTTAATGAAAATTCTAATATTTTAGGCTAGAGCAAAATTTCACTTCTGTTGCTAATAAAGATTCACCATTATCTCAAATGGAATTAATGGAAACATAATGATTCCCTTGAGATAGAGGGACAAAAAAAATCTGAGTCCAGTTGAACTCCATGGGAGTTTTATCACTGATTTGGTCCTATGAGCTTGGTTCTCCTTTCATCTGTGCTGGTGTAAAGAGAAGTAACTCTAAGAAAGTCTGTGGAGTTAGAGCACATCAAAACAGTGGTTCTCAAAGCCGGTCTGCCGCTTGTTCAGGGAAAGCCCCTGGCGGGCCAGGCCGGTTTGTTTACCTGCCGCATTCACAGGTTCTGCCAATTGCAGCTCCCACTCGCCACGGTTCGCTGCTCCAGGCCAATGGGGGCGGCGGGAAGCGGCAGCCAGCATATCCTTCGGCCTGCGCCACTTCCCGCAGCCCCCATAGGCCTGAAGCTGCAAACCGCGGCCACTGGGAGCCACGATCGGCCGAACCTGCGGACACCGCAAGTACACAAACCGGCCCGGCCCGCCAGGGGCTTTCCCTGCACAAGCGGCGGAACAAGTTTGGGAACCACTGTACTATGGTATATATACTGTAAATCTTTAGTTTGAAGCTATGGCTTCTATTTCATTTGGCTTTTATTATATTATTACATAACTATCATAGATGTAATATGGAATTAGAGCTGGTTGAAAATAGGGAGGGAGGGAATTCCCCTAACTTTTGAAAGATTTAATTTTGCAGGGTAAAATTTCACCCACTTTTTCTTTTTGATGAAATGTTCATGATACTGTTAATTTGCATTTTATATCAAAATCATTCCTGCAGCAAGGTTTTCATAAATGAATTTTTTTCATACCTTTATTTTGTACATTTTTTATTGAAATAAACTGCAAAAACCTTGAAGAAAAACAAAAGTTTGAGATAGTTTTCACAAATAAATTGGTTTGAAATAATGTCAACCGATTCTATATGGGAATGGTTATGTGATGTGCTAATGGTTTTAAGTCTTGAGCATGTTTGGGGTGAACTAAGCGTTTCCCCTAGCCTAAGCCCCATCAGAATGGGCTGAGTGCCCATTCAGTTAATAAAAGTGCTATGACTTTTCTTATGAGAAACTTGATCTTTGGTGTTTCTTTAATACCACTTTTACTTTTACTTTCCCCTGTGACTTTACAAAAAGGTAGTTTAAAAAGACACCCAACTTCTACAACATTTAAGGTCTTTCTCTTTCAGAATAGATGGCAAAGGTTAGTGTAATAAAGTAGGAAATCATATATTAAAATCCCTTTTAATAAAGATTCAATTAATGTGGCTTTTAAATGAACCCTCTATGTGTGAATATAGACATTTTCTCTCCCTCTTTCATCTCTTCAGGCTCCATTGATTTTGCAAATGTTCTTTGCCAATATTTCAATGTCTGGAGTTTCTTGAGAAGTCTGCTGATGTTGAGCTATATCCCTTCTCTTCTCATTGATGTAACTGGGGACTAGATTGTGGCATTCAACTTAGGGTGTATTACAGACTCCCCCTGTCCCAGGAGGAGCAGTGGGGAGATAGTGCTTCAGGGAGCCACAATTTTTGCTAGGGCTTCTCTATGCCTCAGTGGAAACTGTCCGAGTGCTAGGATGAAACAGTTTGTCCTCTCCTTCCCTTTCTCCTCCCTACCCCATTGAGTATGCTGGCCATGCTCTGTAAGGTGGTACAAATAGAACAATCATTCCTCTTCCCACCCCCTTTTTGGTGTCTGACCCAAGCTGATTGGCCAGACAACCCATGGTGTGGTTAGGAAGCACTCTCATAAGCATGGGACTAAGTCTTCCTCTAAATTCATGTAAAAAAAAATTGGAAGTCCCATTCACCAGTTCACCCCTTCGCAGACTTAGTACATCGTAAGTCCCGTAGGCACAAGAAGAAAGCCCAGAAACATTGGGCTCCTTCGGCTCCAGACTGTGTTCCCTTGGTACTGCTCCTCACAAGACCCAGGACCCTCCAGCACTGGAAAAGACTGACACGCACCAGATACTATCTTCAGCCCTGGCACTGACAGCCGGAAGAGAAAGAGCACCTCTTACAATTTGGAGATCCAGATCCATGGCTGCACACAGGACATTTTCACTCTCCCAGATTCAGAATCTCCCCCCTGCATCAGGACCATTTGCTCCAAGGAACACATATGTCCTCTGAGGCCCCACCTGTCATTTGAAGCTTATTGGCTCTGCCCTCATAAACAATAGCACCAAAGGTAGCCCCACTGGAGCCCAAATCACTCTTTTCTTCTTCAAGGGATTTGGAACCACCGGAAGAACTGCCTCTCCTGTACTGCTCTTATCCATTTCCCAGGAGGCCCTCACGACCCTGGGAGCAATGACCACCACAACTGGCCCAGAGCCATTGGTACCCCGTGCCACGGGGACCTCCACAACCACCTATCAATCCCTCCCACTGGCCATATTGGGGTCCTGAGACTAGTACAACCCTTTAGAGTCCATCTGATCCTGTCAAGAGGCTTACACATCAACCTCAATAATTCTTTGCCTCCTCTTCTCACTGGAAGTCAGTGTAAACATTCAAAAGTCTGTTCTCACCACCACAATGTCTTTGGACTTCATCCAGGCAACCTTGAACTTTATCACTGCAAGGGCATACTTGCCCACAGACAGGTTCCAGACTGTGAAAACGAGATCAGAGCTTGTCCACAAGCAGCCCTTGGGTAATGGCCAAGACATGCCTGTCCCTACTTGGCCACATGGCCTCCTGCACTTATGTCACTCCCTTAGCAAGACTCTACCTTTGTTGTCTTTGAGCATGGCTACAGTCAGTATACTCACCAAGCTGTCATTCCATGAACCTTCTGCTCACAGTACCTGCCAAGGTACAGTCTTTCCTCCTATGCTGGACAAATCCTCACCATGTATGTATGGGATTCCCCTTTCTTCACTGTTCTTTGAACAAAACTATCATTACCATTGCATCTGTACGAGGCTGCGGAGCCCATATGGACAAATGCATGACAGAAGGGGCATGGACATCTCGATTATCTAGAATGCACATCAATATCCTAGAATGTCAAGCAGTAAGTTTTCCTACCATAAGTGCTGCACAATAACCTATGAGACAGGGTGCCAGTCATCATGATCACCCCCTTTTGGCACAAACACTTCTGGTTCCCCAACCTCCTGTCATGTCATCTTGCCCACTGATTACCATCCCAAGATTTCCCAAGCTCATGACCTAGTGCAATGGCAAGATCAAACACCCCAATCCACAGCTGCTCCTCCTCAGGGCATAGTATTTGGATGAGCATTGTCCCTTGAATATGTATGCTCCTCAGCTGTGTGGCACAAAGGACTCTACTGAAAATCTTATCTGGCTAAATGTAAATGCTTCTCCTCCTGGACACAGTGAGAAGATGTTATACCAGAAGCTATGGACATTCTCCTCATCCTAGACTATATCCTGTCTTTAAAAACATAATTCTCTCCCACAGCTTCCTGTGAGTTTACCTAGCAGTGATCAGTGCATTCCATCCACCTACTGAGGGCTACTCCATTTTTGGACACACCAACCAATTCTGGAAATGTCTCATAGGAACCTTCCCACCTCCTCAACAGATCATACATCAGTAGCACCTGAATATTGTTCTCTCAGTACTAACAAGACTCACATTTAAGCCTTTAGCTACTTGCTCCATGTCCCTCCTCTCCTTGAAGGTTGTCTTCCTTGTAGGCATCACTTCAGCAAGAAGGGTCGTGAACTTCAAGCAATGATGGCAGCCCCTCTATTCCCTGTGTTCAACAAAGATAAAGTTTCTTTACACTTACACCTCAAATTTATCCTTCACTTAGTTTAAGAATTAATCAATCCATTCACTTACCTGTATTCTTCCCAAAACCACATGCATCTTCAGAAAAATATAGACTCCACTCCCTCAATGTGCAACAAGCTTAGGTATTTTACCTGCAGAGAATAAGACCAATCAGGAGGTCCCTGAGACCATTTATTGTGACAGCAGAGAGAGTTATGCCATCTCCACCCAGAGAATTTCTAAATGGATATCTGGCTTCATTCTACTCTGTTATCAGCTCTCGAATCTCCCTCCCACTATGAGGGTGAGATCTCACTCCACTAGAGTGGAAACAACAACCATGGTGTCTCTTCAGGACATATCTCTGCTAGGCATCTGTAAAGCTGCCACATAAAGTTCCTTCTACACATTTTCAAAACATGACTCCCTGGTACAGGACTCGGCTGGTGATGCTTCCTTTGGGATGGTGGTCCTCCACTCCACTCTACTCACCTCATCCTAGCACCAACCTCCTACATAGGTACTGCTTGTCAGTCACCCACAGTGGAATACAATAGGGACCATCACTTGAAGAATAATAAGAAGAACTTACTTATCTGTAACTGGAGGTTCTTCAAGATGTGGAGTCCCTATCTGTATTCCATCACCCACCCTCCTTCCCCTTTGCTTCAAATCTTTCTGATTCGTGATGAAGGAACTCAAAAGGTCCATCCTGCCCCTTTTCACCGCTGCAGAACAACGAGGTGATCCAGGGTGCATGCATGGACCATCGGACACTACTTTCAAAATTCTCCTATTCTGGGTGCATGGTGCACATGCTTATCCCACAGCAGAATATGAATAGGGACCACACATCTCGAAGAACCTACAGGTACAGGGGACAAAATGCACACATCATCACAGAAACATAGAGCAGCAGTCTCAAAACTTGTTATTACAAGAGGAGTAGCAAAAAACACATTTAATTTTTTTCTAATATTATTTACTTTTTAAGTGCCCTGTTATGTGCCAGTTGTAGTTAGCACTGCTTTTTAAAAACTAATTTTGATGTTGTGTTTAGCGTTTGGATGCAGAATATTCCACCATGCCTAAGACTTTTTGTTCATGAAAGAACACAATTGAGCTGGGACAATGGTCCTTTCTATGGTAATAGAATTATTTTCTTTATGGGAAATATCTTTTTCCTTTTTTTTTAGCAGCAGCCATTTGGTCCTTTAGAGCAGTCAGTGAACAAGCAGTAATGCTGAAGGAAAACAAAAATGTTGGCCCAGAGAGAAAAAGGGACAGAAAAATAATCTGTATAGTAAACATGCATTACTCTCTCTTGGGTGTTGAGGTTGTTGGTGCTTTTTGAAGGAATTGACAATATTTCCTGAAAAATACATATTTGTGTTCATAGAAAAAACATTTTAAACATTCCTGTAGTAGAAGCCATCTGAAGCTGTGTATCAAACACATTCTCTATATAAAGCATTCCCTAGGTGTGTTGTGTAGTTCTGGCACTGTTCTAGGTGCACATCGGATGACTAATGTCAATCTTCAGGCCATTCCTGGAAATAAAACAAGCTTGAACAATATTAGGAGTGTTTCAAATGTAGATGGCAAATGTTATCTTTGCTGTGATTGAATATCAGTTTCTTAGATCATTGTATGTCCCTGACTCACTGTCTCGATCTACTGAATAATATAATGTAATATTGATGGGGTTCTCAAGCTTCATTGCACCATGACCCGCTTCTGACAAAAAAATTACTATATTACCCCAGGAGGGGGGACCGAAGCCTGAGCCTGACCAAGCCCCACCACCCCTGTGAGTGGGGTTTGGGGTTTGGCTTCAGCCCCAGGCCCCAGCAAGTCTAACACTAGCCCTGGCAACCCCATTAAAACAGGGTTGTGACCCACTTTGGGGTCCCGACCCACAGTTTGAGAACTTCTAGTGCAGAGTTCGGCAACTTTTGGCACGCGTCCCACGCCGCGTCCCACACCACTTCCCACAGCCCCCATTGGCCTGGAGCGGCGAACCGTGGCTAGTGGGAGCTGCGAACCTGCAGATGCGGCAGGTAAACAAACCGGCCTGGCCCGCCCGGGAGCTTACCCTGGCGGGCCGTATGCCAAAGGTTGCCAATCCCTGTTCTAGTTAAATATAAACCTAGATAAAGTAAAACATCATAATTGTTCTCTGTTTATAAACTTTCATTGATGTCACTGAGGCTAGGCAGTGCCACAATAATAAATGTGTGTATTTAGGGGGGAGGGATAGCTCAGTGGTTTGAGCATTGGCCTGCTAAACCCAGGGTTGTGAGTTCAATGCTTGAGGGGGCCACTAAGGGATCTGGGGCAAAATCAGTACTTGGTCCTGCTAGTGAAGGCAGGGGGCTGGACTCAATGACCCTTCAGGGTCCCTTCCAGTTCTATGAGATAGGTATATCTCCATATATTCACAATATTAACAGTGATAAAGTTGTCAAAGGGAAACTCCTGTAAATAATGCATTAAGGGTTCAAAATATAATTATTTTATAAAGTTCATCAGCCATTTGAACAATAAACACTCCCCCCCAGATTAACACACTAGCCTAGGGATGTGAGTGACCCTTATAAAATGTATACCAGGAGCAGTAGCCAGGATCATGGTGATGGTGGGGTATTTAAACTGTGTAGTACCCCTCCCCCATTGTATACGGCAGTGCAATCACAAGAAATAAGCTTAAATATCCCTCCCCAACTTTCTTCCATTAAAAGAAGAATACCGAATTTAACTGATATAGTTGGAAATTTGCTATATAATTCATTCAAATCTTTGTCATATCACTAGTCTCTGTGGGTGGATTAAGTAGTTGTGAAAAAAATTTTTTTTTATCTTGGTTATTTTTATTGAGAGCAAATCCTCCATTTAAAAATATATATTCCATGCAAAGTGATTACAAGAGTTCACTGATGAAATCCTCCCTAAAACTTACAAGCTATATTTGTGCCTTTTTAACCTGGTTAATAATAGACCCACTTGAGCTAGGGTCCAACCCATTAACACGTTGATATAAAAACACATTCTTCAGTTGTTCAGGCTTTTGATATTTGGATGAAATGAAGTCAGTGTACAGGATTTTTAAATACTCTTATGAATGCTATTGTATTTTGGAGTCTCTAAACCTTGAATAAGCCACAACAATAAATATTAAAAAATCTGACTTAGGAATCGTAAACTGATTCACAGATCAAACTCCATCAGCAGCTACCTCCCCTGCCACATACTCCTAATTATCAACCTTTCAGAGGCTTTTTAGAGAGAAGGGGGGGAGGAAAACTATTTTTTTTTAATCATCCTGGCACTCACTCCATTCCCACTTTTTCTTTCTTTCTTCTCCTCCTCCTCCGATTACTTTAGCTAAAACAATCAAAATCTCTTAAATGCAGTCTTCAATGTTTTGGTGCTTACTACCTTCTCTCTTTCCATTATTTCTTGCTGGTAGCCACCATGTTCCTTTACCTTTCCGAGGACCAGTAAAGTCTAATAATTAAAGAAGGGACACTCAGTTTCCTAGTTATGCTATTGCTTAATTCTGAGTGACCTATGCTTACTTATTTAGAACCTGATCTAAAGCCTATTGAAATAAGTGAAAGTGTTTCAAGTGACTTTGACGCACTTTGCATCTAGTATTTATGGAGCTGTACTGAAGTAAGTTTAGAAGGGAACAAATAGACCTTCTATTTTGGTCGAAAGTTAGGACAATTACTTTTGTGTACTAATCTATTAGCAAATAGTTTATTGAGATGTGTGTTTAAATGACTATAAATAGATGTATGTAATGGAATTATCCCACTGCCAATGGTAAGCATTTGTCACTATCTCACCCTTCCTCCAGACAAAAAAAAAAAAAGCAAAAAGGGAAAAAAAAGCTAAGAAGCTGACAAGCGTCCTTCAAGGGAAATATGTTCATTAAGCAAACCTAAACCTAAAATACAATTTCCGTTTCAAGATATAGAATTGTTCAAACACATTCTAAATTATACAGATGGGGAAAAAATAAGGTTGATAGATCTATAATATATTCCTCTCAGGGGATGGAGGGCATTGCACATTACCATAAAGGCTTTGTTATTAGCCACAGTTGGAGACAGTATTTCAGACTAAGTAGACTATTAATCAGATCCAGTATAACAACTCATTTGTGAAAATAAAATCCCAGGCTCTAAACACCTCTAAACTTTGGAGATCTCTAAATCCAAGCTTAAGTGTTTTGTTTTTTGAGCACCTCTATTTGACATTCTGCTGTCACCTGGTCTATATCTGTAGTGTTCCGACTGTCTCACTTATGAACAGAAGGCTCCTTGAGGAAGGGACCATATCTTCAGTTTTGTTTTGTATCGCCCTAAGATTAGTGATAGTGCTTCATAGATACCTGCTGGTTGGTTGGTTACTTAGTTAATTATCACCTACCAGCTGGTAAGTGTTTCCTTTCAGTGGAATTATCAGCTTGTTTTTACTCAGTGGTGACCATAGATATAAGTGTACTAAGAGCACCTTACTGCATTCAGTACTAAAAATCTTCCCCCTTCTCATATTCCATGTCTCCTAATCACCTGTCTTTCCTTTATAGTCTGTTCATACCAATCTTGTGTTTTAAGAATGGATGGATAACTATCTCTGTCTTCTTTTCTTTCCAAAGCTACAGAAATAAGTGGGGGAGTGATAGACTAGGCAAAACAAAAAAATACCTATGGCTCAACTATAACCACTGTACCTAAGGATAGCCCAGCTCTTGTACAGCAGAGAAGTAAGGTGGCCACTAACTCCTAAGGGAGGGAGAAGGAGGAATCTTTGGTTCTTCAATTTGTAATAGTGTCTCCCACCACAGATTGAAGATGTGGACTTATGTAGGGCCTCCTATAGCTGCATAGGGTGATAGGAGGCCCTGACACAACTTCTGTGATGAAAGTAAAAAGAGACCAGCTAGACCCTCTACTATTATGGTGAAACTCCACTTACTCTGAAATTAAGTGTCATATTAGTGGGACAAGGGAAACCCCATTTCACCAGAAAAAGATATGTTTTGATGGGCGATACCTTAGTTCTATAAAATGAAATGTAACATCTTATTGATTACTCTTAAATCAAAGAATGGACACTTAACCACACACACACACACACACACAACCTCTCTGTGATTGTGTTAAATAAAAGCAGAGAGGCTAGGATTCTGGGTGTACAGAGTTGATGACAAACTGTTTTTTGTGTTTTATAATTTTACAAAAATCTATTAATTCCCTTTGTCCATTACTACAACAAGTAAGCAGAATGTCCTCTGTATGTATATCAGGACAACAGGAGTAATCAGGCTCAGCAATTCTACGAATATTTTGCTAAGCTTAATTAAAATTCCACCCTGCATTTGAGCAAGCCGCAGTGGTTTGGCAGACCTTCAAAGGGCTATACTGCAGCATAACAATAAAAGTGATAAAAGAACACAATAACAGTAAATAGAATGCAAATGCTCCCATTACTCACAAATCAAATAGAAATTTGTTCCTTGAAGCATTTTCTGCTTTCTGGGGTGATAAAATTCAAATTTCTGGATTATTTTCTATATCTATATGTGTTCTTATTAACATTCTGCTTTATACTTCTAATGGATTGAAACTAAATGCTACTGACATAATTCAGTGCAATATAGTATGTACAGTTTTACAGTACTATCATAATTGTACACTGCTTTATTTGTTCCTTGTGGGTTACAAATTGTAAAATGTGACTTTTTTTTCTTTTGCAATGATAGTGTCATCTCTCTCTCTCTCCCCACCTTCAATCCCTGTCCCCTGGTTCTGGTTACTCTTTTAAATTGGTGAGGAAAATAGGACTCTGCTCATTTATCCTCTTTATTTGAATTATTATTTTTGGACATATGACTCCAATCCTAGGTTTGCCTATAATAATACAAATTACATCTAATGCCCTCTTCCAACCCCCAAACATAAGCTAGAGCCTTCCCAGGCAGCTTCTTGAGTTTTGATGTATAAGACAGAACGCTGTGTTTTCATGAAGGATTATTCTCCTTCCTTATGAAATCACTTGTACTCCCTACACATCCTTAGGTTACTGATTTGGCCTATACTGTCCTCCTTCATGAAAAGTGTCTACGTTACGCACACATCATCTTTCAGAATTACAGTTCCTCTTGGAAGAATAATTCATTATGGCCACTTTGAGAGCAGAGGTCCTGTAACACCTATAGCAACATATTTTTATTGTACCACTGAGAGCGCAAACTGTGGCAAACACACACATTTTTCAACAGCTAACACAAACAAAAGAGGAGAAAACAGAAACAAAAACAAAAACAAAACCACTAGTTGTTGTCACCAGTGATCAATATACCTAGAATCAGACTTTTATCAGGAGAGAGACTTTGTAATGATTTAGAAAGAAAAGAAGATAAATATTTCAAAATCATACTAAGAGAAGATATTTCAACCTCCTGCAGCATTGTTCACTTTGATTTTTAGTGTTTGTTAAACTTCATCCTCAAATTATATTGTCTTTTTCTATATGAATCTTAAATACTTCATAAGATAAAACAAAGGTCCACACTACAAGATGGGACTTTTATCCTGTAGAAAAATATACCTACAAGCTATACATGTAGCTTGGACATATAACTCAGATATTTGAAAGGTATAGCACTAATAAGTGGGGTGAGAATTGCCTAAGGAAGAAGTAATTGGATGGAAAAAAGCAAAAATAAGCTAAATATCAGGAATTTTTGTTCTGAAGAAGAAATCTGTAAGACTTGAACAGTCTCCCATTGGAATGGCTGGGAATCCTCATTTTCTGGGTTATTTAAATGTGCACTAGGAGATATATTTTAAAACTAAGAATATATTTTAAGGAATAAGCCTGTGATGGCAGAGTATTAGATGAACTACCTGTTACTTTTCCATTTTCCTTTCTGTGGACCAAATCCAGGCCCTATCAGGCCAAGGCCCACCTAGCTCTTAAAAAGATTCTCAGCAGGGAGGCCTCGCTCTGAGGTAGCATCTTAGCACTTGCTCACCCACCCTTCTCCTCCTCCACCACCTAATCCAACTGGCATGTGAGACAAGCGTTTGGAGATGCCCTGCAGACAGTGGAGTTAAAACCACTGTAAAACTCCAATGTAAAACTATGTAAGTGAAAGGAGAATAAGATTCTCAAATTGATATAAAATTCAAAGCTAGCTGTAACTAGCCAGTTGCATAACTCTCACCGGAGTTTTAAAATAGTGTAAGTCCCTTGAAAACAGTTGCATAAAACTGAAGTAACACAGTGGTGCCTCTCCAGTGATGAACCGTCAGTATGTTCATGAAATATCGTTCAAACCAGGCCTCAGTTATTATGAGTATTATAGTTATTATAAATATACACAGTTCTCCTACATCTATATATCGAGAGAACTGTCCTGAACCTCATGCTGCTCTCCATGAGGAACCCCTGAGCCTTTCATAAATTTGGAAAAGTTCCTACTTCTCCTCTCAACCGATATGAACTCTCCCCTCCTCCTCCTATGCAATCTTTGATCTTCGTTCCACAATGATGAGAAGAGCATAGTCCTTCTAAATCTTTTTAGTGAGGAATGGGATAGTAGGTAGAGCTGGTTGGAACATTTTTGATTAAAAGAAATAGAGACACAGAAACACTCTGACTTTCTCACACTCTATAGCCTGATAGTTAGGGCAATGGGGTGACATGTGGAAGACACACATTCAGGTCCCTGCTGTGTCTGATTCAGAGTGATCTGGGATGAAAAACTGCTCTGAATCAGGCAGGGCAGGGATTTGAACCTTGATCTCTCATATCCAAGGCCAGTGGCCTAAACACCAGTGTAAGGATGGACAGACAAGGACAATCCCCTATCCCACTTAGTTTTTGATCCAAAAATGGATATTTTGACACAATTCCATTTTTGCAAAGATGTTCAACACAGAACAACACCAAATGTTCAAAACCTCAGAAGTTGGTACGGAATAGAATTGTCATCCTCCAGCCAGCTGGATTGCCAGAAGTTGCCCTTAAGAGCCTGCTGTGTTATGAAGAGCTGACTGACCACATACATGCACACAGCCTCACAGATCTCTGGTCCCTTTTTACAAGTCCCTTGCTGGTTTCTTCCTTCACATCTAATGCTCTGTGTAGCTGTTTCTGTAGGAAGCATAGAATGTACTCTGAGCTGTTTCTGAGAGAATCATAAACAGTGAATGAAATATGAAGTACTAAATTGGCTGAGGCAAGGGGGAAATCATGTGTCTGCTGGATTTGTGTCTAGGATGAGACAAACCTATAGGGGTGCATTGAGAAGGCCAAGAAACATATTGGGAATTTAGGGCATTTCTAGATACTGGCATAAGAGAGAGAAAAGGATAACAATCCTCTTTGAGATGCAATGTAAGAAGAAATGTTGAAAGGCTAGAGAAATAAGTACGTAGTTGAGTAGTTGGAAGCTTATATGAACATAACTCCACATTTTTTGTGATTTGCCTAGCATATCTGTGAATGGTTATCGAATTCAAATGTAAAGCCATTCTGAGGTCATATATGTGTATCTTAACAATATCCATGCAACTCCACTGGTGTTGCACATGTACCTCAGAGCCCAATTTGGCCATATACGTATGTCTCAGAAATATATATTTCTTATTTTTTTGCAAATACACCTTCTCCTTTGAGTGTATTTGTTCATATGTACATTCCACTGTAAGTATATGTGTGCCCAATGCACTTGAGTGGGAAACTTTTGCCAGTATTACCAGTAGGCAGCACTCCTCATTCCCTCAAGTTCAGAGTGGAGGACATAAAAGTGGGGAGGCATCTGCCTCCCCTTAGTCCATTCTTACTGCCCATGGTGATAGTTGAAACTTCCCTGTCACTCTTCAGCTTCAATTAGGAAGCCTTTAAAAAAAGATTTTCTCTAGTTATATACAGTTAGTTAGTTTAGAGTTACCATAGTTAGCTCATTTAAATAGTTAGTTCTCTCATTCAGATATTTGAAGAAATATTCAGGAATCCAACAATGTGCCACATGCAGTGCTGTGATCCCTGTTATGGATAGACATAAAAAAAACTGCTTAATTTGCTTAGTGAAGGGGCATATGAGGAACAGATTTCCTACTTGTACGTTCTTTACAATGAGGAGAAAAAAAGCAGAGTCGTTTCTGACTATAGTATATTTTATGGAGCAGGCAATATGTCCCTCGTCAGAGTTTGACCCTGACCATGATGGGATGGACAACTCATCTGTGGTACCCCTCTGGCTGCCCTAGCTTCTAAGCTCAAATTGTGTAAGAAACACCACTCATATTCTCCTGTTGCCTCTTCAAAGAGTCCTAAAATATCTACGTCCTCTGAGAAAGACAGACAGTCCAAGTCTCAGACTTTGCCCCAGAGGAAAGCTTCAAAAAATTCCTTTGGTGCCAAGTCGAGGTCTGGTTGCAGACACTAACACTGTGAACTCTGGCTCCACTGGGGGCATCAAGACCACTGTCTTTACATATTACTCAGAAAATCCTTATTCCTGGCACCATTGCCTTTGGGCACCACCAGCATTGGCAACAGAACACGTGCCCCTAATTTAGTGCTGTCAATACTATAGGCCTTCCTTACACCTTTTGTGTCTCCCCTACCAGACTCTTCTTTACTACATCATCCAGCACCAATTATATTAGCTTCAACCATGTTGGCACATTCAATGTCTTTTCCATCATGGTACCATCAGTCCCACCTGCATCTTCCATGCTGCTCTCAATGCCTGCACCCCGGCACTGTCAGTATTGACCCATTCTTCTGCCTTCCAACCATCTCAGTTTCTTCCACCAGCTCTGTTGTCATCCATCTTGATGCCTTTAGGACACCACTGAGTGTTGCCTGTACCAAGACTTCAGCTAAAACCAACTTGAGCAGTTTCTCCATTCACTAAGGAGAGCTATATGTCCTCACCTTCCATCTCTGACCACTATAGACCTATATCTAATTCAAGGTCTCTTAGGTCCGCTTACAGGTCATGTTCTAGAGACCCTCAGACCAGGGAGTAAGATAAGCATTCTTACAAAGAGGAGTCTGTATCGTACCCACCACCATGGGCAGTACAAAAATTGGATTATCCTTCTTGTCCTCATTAAACGTCTTGGACTGCTCCAAGAACATCTAGACCACCTTATCCTATATTGGGAACTTCTAAGGAAAATCCTCCTACAATCCCTCAGTCTCCTTCGTTGTTGGAGCCCATGGAAGAGGATGAGGCAAGGAAGGAACCCCTCGATGTCCCATCCTTTAGAGACTATGGCCAGGGACTGCTCTTTTTATTCTTTGGGCAATTTGTACACAAACGCTGAAATTTCTGACCAGTTAATAATGGTATATTTTGACAACAATGACTGATAATTTGACAATATGTAACCTATTGTTTAAATCAGCCTCTGTACCAGATGACTGGAGGATAGCTAATGAAACACCACTAAAAAAAAAAGGCTCCAGAGGCTATCTTGGCAATTAGGGCCAGTTAGCTAAGTACCAGACAAACTGTTTGAATCCTTAGTAAAGAACAGAATTATCAGAAAGCTTGGTGAACACAATATGTTGGGGAAGAGTCAACACAGCTTTTGTAAAGGGAAATCATGCCTCACTAATCTACTAAAATTCTTTGAGGGTGTCAACAAATATGTAGTCAGGGTGATTGAGTGGAGAGAACTTGGACTTTCAGAAACCTTTGACAAGGATTCTGCTCCAGGGTGGGTTGCAGCCTGGGTTCCATGACAGATACGTGTTTTTTCTCCCATGGTCAGTCTATCTGCTGTATGCATTCCCTCTAGTCTGTCAGATTCTGAGAGTGATGAGGAAGCAAATCACTCCACCTCACCATCTCCATGATTTCTGGTTGAGCAATCAGGCGAGACTATGCTACTGAGATATTCAGACTATTTTGGTGAGCAGCAGTAAGGATTCCACCAAAACCACACATGCAGAAAATATCATGTTGCCTCTATATAAATCCATGGTACACCCACATCTTGAATACTGTGTGCAGATGTGGTCGCCCCATCTCAAAAAACATATATATTGGAATTGGAAAAGGTTCAGAAAAGGGCAGAAAAGGGCAAAAATGATTAGGAGTTTGGAACGGCTTCCATATGAGGAGAGATTAATAAGACTGGGACTTTTCAGCTTGGAAAAGAGACGGCTAAGGGGAGATATGATTGAGGTCTATAAAATCATGACTGGTATAGAGAAAGTAGATAAGGAAGTGTTGTTTACTACTTCTCATAACACCAGAACTGGGGTCACCAAATGAAATTAATAGGCAGCAGATTTAAAACAAATAAAAGGAAGTATTTCTTCACACAACACACAGTCATTATTATTCAGGCTTCTCAAGATGACACCATCTTCAGCAAGTCAGTGTCCAGTGTCCCAATGCCTGTAAAGAAACTGCTACTAAGTCACCTACAGTAGAATGTACATATGTACAGTCACTCAAAAGAGAAAAAAATTGATTCTTACCTAAAAAGTAATTGTTGTTCTTTGAGATGTGTTGTGCACATATACATTCCATGTTCCCCATACTTCAGGTATTACATAGATGGTGGTGTGAAGGAATAAAGAGGGAAGTGGCAGCCAAGCCACTTTTATGTCCTCAGCTCTGAGCATGAGGGAGGATGGGGCCCGTGAGCCATCTGGTGGTAGTGCTGGTAAAAGTCTGTGACTAAAATGATTTTGGGGGCACATATACCTACAGTAGAATGCACATGTGCACAACACATCTTGAAGAACAACTGTTGCTGTACAGGTAAATAACCAGATTCTTTTAGTAACTTTAAAAATAGATTTTGCATCTTGTATTGGCCAGAGAATTTTTTTTTTTGTTTTGTTTTGCTTTGGTTTGTTTTTTTGTATAATTGTTCAGCTTCAAATTGAAGAATCAAAACCAGAACTTATCCTGGTTTGTGCTGTTAAGGATTTGGTATGGAAGGCTTTCCTTAGTTTTGTTCATGCCTTTAAGAAGGAAGTAAAATAAAATGGGACTAATACATTATGCTTTAAAAATTGGCTACGCTGCATGGATTGAGTAAATATTTCCCACACACTTTTATAACCTTATTTACGACACATATTTATCTCAGAGATGTCTAGTGCAGAATTACAGTGTTTCTAAAAGAACCTGTCATTTCCTATTTACCCAGGACTTAGAAATAGGCTTAACGTAGGTGTTCCAGTCTCTTTGATAAGTCACATGCATTTTATAAACTTCCATCAAACAAAATATCAAAATAAAACCATTGAAAGTAAATATAAAATAAATAAATAAATAAAATCACTTAGTAGTGGCTTGACTTTAACTGAACGAAATCCATGAAATTCAAAATGAGGGCTGGTAGTTTATCATTCACACAAGCCATAGTGTCTTATGGATAAGTTGCTGGGTTTGACTTTCAATGGGATTATCATGGTAATAATTGCAGGATCAGACCCTTAACCTTCATATGCTAATTCCTGAAGGCTGCTGAAAAAATAGGGAAGAATGTGGTCCTAACTATAGTAACTCAGTATGGCCCCTTATTCTTACATAGTTATTAAAATGGAGGGGGGAGGGATTCATCTAAATGAAACTTCCTTTAAATAATGTCTTTCCAAAATAAATGGAGCAAGGATGGCCTTCTGAAGCATGCTACCCTTTGATATCTGGGGATCTCACATGTACACCTGTGACCAATATCTTGGCCAGCTCTCGTTTTCTGCTTAGTCCTATGGCCTCTCCCTTTTTGTTCAGTCTAATCACAGCACAATTCACTGTGGTAGGATCCCTTTATTCTTAGGATAACCTGCTATATAAAACAGGCCATAGAATTTCAATGAATTGTTACTGTATCAAGCTTATAATGTCTAGCTCAATTAGAGTATATCTTTTACAAAGACTTCAATCTTTCTTTAAAGATTTCAAGTGATGGAAAATCTGCCACATATACAAGCTGTGCTCTAATTCAAATGAGAATTAATTCAGGAAGTTCTATGGCCTGTGTTATGCAGGTGGTCAGACTAGAGGACTATAACGTCCCTTCTGGCCTCAACATTTATGAAGCCCTAGGTAAGTTTTTCTAGTGGTTAATTACCCTCACTGTAAAAGAGAATGTGTATCTTATTTATAGTCTTGATATTTCTAGACATGTCTACATGTCTCTGTCCCAACAACATTCTGAATTGTCCTGTCAAATAGACAGATTTGTATTCTCCTCAATTCTGTACCCTCTCCAACTGATTTTGCCATTGTCAGAAACTATGAATCGGGGCTAGTGGTCCCAGAACATCATTCAAAATACCCAATAAACCAACCAAAGCCACACTAAAATTTAGGGCCTGTCCAAAAAAAAAATGTTTGAAACTTGTTTTCAAGAAAAAAAATGGCCTTTTTTAAAGAATGTCAATTTTGGCAGCTTTTTTTTTATTATTATTTTAATTTTTCCAAATTTATTTTTTTTCAACAGGAACTGATAATCAAAATAAGTTTTAGTTTTTTGTTTGGGATTTTTCCTCCCCACCCTTTCTCACTTTTCCTCCCCTATCCTTATTTTTTTCGTCTTTCCATTTTGTCATTGAAATGCTGTATCAGTTGGTGGTTTTGTTTCTGTCAGAAAATTGGAAAATATCTTGTTTTGTGAATATTGAAAAACTAAACTAAACAAATTCAAGTCCATTAACAAAAATCCGTATCATTTTTCAACTAGGTCTACAAATAGTACTACTTTATAGACTGTGTAGTTGTGGGACACTTTCAAGTTGCAGTGTCACGTTATTGGAATGTTTTCACTTATTTTATTTAGGACTGTATAGAGCCTGATCATCTGTGGTATGTCTTTCTTATGGGATCATATTGTATATGACTGTGAAGTATTGAAGTGACACTGGTCTTAAAATTGCAATAATCAATATGTAATATTAAGTGTTACATGTTATTTTCTTGTGCTGCTGCTAAGTGCAAGTGATACGGCTGTATAGAGGAGGGTCTTGTTAATGAATTATTTTGATGCATTCATTTCATGATCAGTGTTTTGCTTTGATCTGTGCTAAATTGTCTGTTTAGGAAAGCTGCAATGAAGCAGGTACTGAATCAGTGATTACTAATTCTGAAGAATCAGATGTAGCAGGTTTATTTGTGTTATTCTGTATGTAAGAATGGGAAGAAGGGGTAAAACTATGATGCAGGTAGCAACCATACTTCATAAGCTTTTCTTGATTGCTCAAAGGAAATTGTACATCTTCAACTAAAGGCTTTCAATGTGCTGCTAGTGTTCACTAAAATTGCTGTACTAAACATAAAAATGACTTTATCTTATTTTCAATTTCAATGCCCACAATTACTTTTTCTTCTCTCTCTCTCTCTCATTCTGATTGTAGCAGCTGTCATCTTTTTAAACAGCTGCTTTTATCAATCAGATGTCCAGGGTTTTTATGGTAATTACATAAAACAATGCACCTCAAAGTATTTTAATGCTTGAGGAAGCTTTTTTTTTTTTCTTTTCTTTGGCAAAACAAGATAATAATTTTGAAAACTTTCACAATTAATGATGCTTTTCAATTCTTTGGGGCACATTTTATCTCAATGTGCTGGGATTAACAAGTATATGTGCCTGTGAACTGAGATGAAAATACACCCCAGAATTTATGACAACAGTTTGTTTTATTCCTTGGACACCATTTTTGAACTTAATTTGCTTGAAAAGACTTTGTTGGATATACTTCACCCAGGAAAATGCTTAATATTGTGAATTTTTAAAACTGAACTGGTGAGGAGGATAGATATATAGTGTGAAAATCTGTTAATGCTGCAGTTTTGTTTTAAGGGTTCAGTCACACCTGTGAGGCATAGTTCTGAGTTAGCAATGCAGAGCTGCATCAATGCACAGGAACCACAAGGAGGTAGAATGCCTCACAGAGTTCTGTATTACAGGGGTAAGCATGCACACTCAGGGCCGGCTCCAGGCACCAGTGAAGGAAGCAGGTGCCTAGGGCAGCCAATTGAAAGGGGAAAGAGGCGGCAGTGTGTCTGTTGTCGGGACGGCATGTCCGGATTGGCGGCGGCCACACATTGGCGGCGGGTCCTTCACTCGCTGTCTTCCTCTTCAGCGGCACTTCGGCGGCAGCTCAGTCAGGTTCTTCTTCGTCTTCTTTTTTCATCGCTTGGGGTGGCAAAAAAGCTGGAGCCGGCACTGTGCACACTGCTACACCTTTTTAAGAGATGGAGCATATTAACCCCTCAGACAACTAACTCTTTATACAACTTTTGCTCTGCCCATTTCTCAATCTTCCCATTGGGGACCATGCGCTCCCTATGAGCAACAATTAAAGAGTCCCTGCATTCCCTTGAATGCAGGACCGTTGTCTGCAATGCAAGTGTGTGTGTGTGTGTCTATGTGTGTGTAAGAGAGAGATGGAATCAGAAGTAAAGTGCATTGGTGTAAATCACTGAGTTTCTTGTCTATTCTCTATTAGGTTGCACAACTCATGTGTTACTGGTCCCCGATAGCTGTAATTAGGATTAATCAGCCATGTAAACATGGTCTAAGTTTTTGAACACTGTTACAATAATGCTTCTCAATTTTCATCTCCAATGTGCTTCCTGTATGCTAGTCATTGCAATCCCTATAAAATTCCTGGAAGGTGGGAAAGAAAAAATTATTAACACCTTATTAAAAAAAAATACAGCATGAAAAAACTAAGCCACAGAAATTGAGTGATTTTCAGAGGGAGACAGTGTTAGAACTAAAATGGAAACTCTGAATTCCTGTTATTTTCTGGAGTCACAAGAAAAGTCCAGTGGTTTGAAAGCAGGACTGAGAGCCACAAACTCTTAATTCATTTTCCATTTAACATGTGGACATGCACAATTTCCAAAATGAAATTTTGTGGTAGCTAGGGAAACATTTACCTAAGGCCAGAAAGACAGCAACAGAAAGATAGCTTGTAAAGATGAACTCCCTTGGTCTAAAACAGACTCAGAGACATTTGGCACTCATGTAGTGAAATATATTTTTACCATTAAGATTATAAAGCCAGTACGGTGAGTCATATTTGTTGTTAGTAAAAATGCAAAATTACTATTGTGAGCAACATAAAAAGAAATTTGGCACCTGAAGCAGCACTGCAAAGGCAAAATCTGCAGACAAAAATGGTATAAATAAGCAGGAAACTATGAAGTCTCATTTTCAGATGCTTTATCCAAAGCCCACTGAGATGCATGGAAATCTCCCTATTGACTTCAATGGATTTTGCATCGTGTCCTAAAACTCTGTTGTGTATAAAGCACATTTGTGCATATGCCTGAATAAAAACTGTCCTTTTCAGCTTCATATTGATCCAAGTCCATACTGCATTAACATCTCAGAGTCAGCTTATCAAAATTAATGCCAGTCCAACAATAAACAATTTAAAAATCAATTGTACAAGCTACTTTAGCTAAATTTCTGTGTCTGACTATGCATATGAGGCTTTAGTCAACTCTCTGATATGCAGTAAAGCATAGTCATATGTCATGTAACAAATACTTCAGCAAGGGGCATAATATGAGATTGAGGAGTTTGAAGAAGGCACATTGAAGTGCATATTTAAATGTTGTATAGCCATAAAAAATAGGAGACTCATAATTAAAGTGCAATGCAAATTTGTAAATATTTACCCCGATTTTTTTAGTATCTAACATTAAGGAACATATATGAAGGTGTTGTTGTTGTTGTTGTTTTTTAACCTGCTTCTGTGACAAGTATCATAAGATTACTGTAATGTAAAGAGATTAGAATGGTGAGAAATATTTTCCTCTTCTTTTCTTCAGTTTCTTACCTGGTGCATTTGACACCAATCTATGTATAATCTCTTTCATGTTAATCAGGTTCACCTGTTGTTTGTGTGACTTAAGAAGTAGGAAAAGTTGGTTGTAAAAGCACACAAATTGGCAGTGGGACTCCAGGCCCGGTGCAGTACCACAAACAACTTTATAATCCTTTTAAAATATAGAATATTTCAGATTGATTGTTGACCATGCCCCTTTTACTGTACTCCCCTGTCCCTTCCATTTGTGTTATCCAAGCATCACACCTTTGTACACTTAGCCCTTGTTAGGGTGGATTCTTTACCCAGTAACTTTCATGCATTAATCTCTTGGGTTAGTTTTGAAACACAGTTGAAGATTTAGATCCTGATCCTACATGCTGCCCTGTGTGTTGGGGAGGAGGGGAGGGAAGAAACCCATGCAGCCAAGTGGAGCCCTCTTGATACATGGCCCCATAGTACATGCATTCACACATACAGAATTTCTTGAAGGATTGGACCTTATTTTTATATACTTACTTTTAGAATTGTTATTATGTATTGATTATTTGTGATCATTATTTGTCTGAAAAGCTTGTTGATCTGCAATTAGTGGTATATAAATAAATATCACTCATAACATTGTACCAGACAAATGAATAAAGTAGCTGTGAGTAGTTATTTCTCTAGCAGTTCCACAAGACTAACGTGTATTTATGTTAAACAAACCTGAAAAATGCTAGTGCGCCTCATGTGCCATACCAACACCTTTCTGAAGCAACTGTCTTGTTCTCCAGAATCTTTCAGCTTTCATTTTTGTAAAAGTAAGCCTCTAGCTACTATAGCCAATATAGCTTTGAAGAAAACATCAAAAAAGGTGAACAAAATGTAGATGGAACCATTGGTGTCAGTCCTGCAAAAGAATCCATATGAGCAAACCCTATTCTCATATGGAGTCCCACAGAAATCATTGGGATTCCAAGGATATGTTGACACTGTACACTCCTTAAAGTGGTGAGTAGAATGCATACACTGCACACATGGGCATAAATAGCAGTGTAGACCATGATGCACTTCTTAGGCGAGTAAAGTCATACCTGACCCCCTAGAGTATAAATCCTACATGGTTCTCTACATGCCCAAGCAGTGCCTCAATGTCTACACTGCTGTGTTTAACAGTGCAGTGTCCTGCTGCCTCTCTGTGCCAGAACCTTTCCCTGTGGCCGGGAAAGACTATGGCATGAAGGAAAGGCTCTGGCAGGGGGGAAGCAGTGGGGAAAGGCTCTGGCAGCTCCCTGCTGCTGGAGTCTTTCCCCGCTGCCTCCCCCCTTGCCAGAGCTGTTCACTGACACATATAGCTACACACTGCAGGTATGATGCAGACTGCTTTTCACTGCATTATGTAGTTACACACACTTTACATGCTGCCACTAGTGATGTGCAGTGTAGCCACAGCCTATGTGAGCATAAGATTCTGCATCACTGATCCCTCTCCTGAAGCGAGGTATTAAACCTCAGAACATTGCTGTGGGAGACATTGCATTGTATACATTTACACATAGCTAAACTGAGATACAGAATTCAGTTCAGTAACTTGCCCAATGTACAGTAGTGTAGAACTGGGGGAAGGGATAGCTCAGTGGCCTGCTAAACCCAGGGTTGTGAGTTCAATCCTTGAGGGGGCCACTTAGGCATCTGGGGCAAAATCAGTACTTGGTCCTGCTAGGGAAGGCAGGGGGCTGGACTCAATGACCTTTCAAGGTCCCTTCCAGTTCTAGGAGATAGGATATCTCCTATCATAATATAAATAATTATAATAATAAAAAAAACTAAAGAATAGTATCCAGAACTTCTTACTCCCAATCTCCTGTTCTCTAACTGTTAAGTTTCAAGTACTGAAAATCATGTAAACTCAATCTTGTAGTTTTACCCACCTGGCTAAACAAGTTCAGATACATTTTAACAAACTATTGGGTATTTAATCACAGTGAACTTCCAGGCCTTCACAAGTTCATTAATCATCCATTTATTATATATGTACATACCACATGAGTGGTTGATTCATATGTTGGAAGAACAAAAGGACAAACAGTTAATTTAGTTTTCACTAAAGCAGTGGTTTTCAATCTTTTTTCACTTGCCGGCCCCTAAAAAATTTGAGATGGAGGTATGGACCCCTTTGGAAATCTTAGACATAGTCTGTGGACTCTCAGGGTCTGAGGATTACGGGTTGAAAACCACTGTTCTATGGTAACAACAACCTTTTGCGGACCACAGGTTGAAAACCACTGCACTGAAAGAAGTTTCAAAAAAGCTCTTTCATGCTACTTGCCTTGAAAACATTATAATAATAATGGAGATATCCCATCTCCTAGAACTGGAAGGGACCTTGAAAGGTCATCGAGTCCAGCCCCCTGCTTTCACTAGCAGGACCAAGTACTGATTTTGCCCCAGATCCCCAAGTGGCCCCCTCAAGTATTGAACTCACAACCCTGGGTTTAGCAGGCCAATGCTCAAACCACTGAGCTATCCCTCCCCCCAAATAATGGAGATATCCTATCTCCTAGCTTAGCATTCTGATCATATTCAATTTTAATTGCTACTTTATAGTTTGCAAAAATGGGATGCAGTTGTAAAATACTAGACTTTATTGCAGCAAGAGGAATATTTATCTGAACAGATACATTACTGTTACTGTATAAAGAATGGGCCTGTTTTACTTTATCAGCAGCTATGGGGAAGGTTAATGGCAATGATGTATCTTTTATGTTGTGTGAGGAACATAGAGTATGCTGCACTGTTAAGATTTACAGTGTGGAAGACAAAGCATGTGCTATTCCAAGCATTCGTTTAACAAACTGTGAACTAGGGAATGAACTTCAATGACCAAAAGTGTTAAAATAGCTTTCTTTGCTTTTCTTAATATTATCTTCTCCTGAGCTCACACTTTTATGCCTAACTATGTGGACGGCCCTTAAAAACTTGCTGGTTGCCTTAGCTTATCTAAATGCAAATATTTACTTATTTGAGTGCTTGCAATATTCGGTGTATTTCCAGTAGTCAGTTTAGGGCAGAACAAGGGAATACAACAGACATGGAGGTAATCTTTTTCTATTTATCTCGGGGGGACCTAGCAAGTTTTTAAGGGTCAGCATTCTATTATAGGCTACAGTAAACGGTGACTAATGTTGCTCTTCACTCCAAGATTCCTGGTAACACAAAGTGCAGACAGGAAGAATTAATTTTATACTCAAGTCTCTGGTGGCTCACTGGCACATACAGGTGAAAAGGGTAAGGGTAATATGGAAGGACTTCTGACTGAAGGCAACAGGAACTAACGGTTTACATCCAATAGCCCTAGAAAATAAAACACTGAGGAGACTAAAAGGTACAAATTTGTGGTGATCAGACAGGACTAGAGAAGGCAAAGCAGGAAAATTCAGCTGTTCTCTCTAGGTTATAAGGGAGTAGTTTGAGCTGTTGCATGATCTAGGCCCTTAGTTTTACTGTTTGCAGAAGGGAATATCACTAAATAAGGAGACTGAGCAGCAGAGATGAGGGCTTGTATTTAGAGCTGAATGAATAACTGATTGGGGTTGCATCTCTGACTATCCTAGTTAATAATTGCTTCCGAGGGAATGAACACAACAGAGCAATTATCAAGTGATCCATCTCCTGTGGTCCAGTCCCAACTTCTGGCAGTCAGAGGTTTGACACCCAGATCATGGGATTGCATTCCTGATTGTCTTGGTCATTGATGGACCTATCCTCCATGAACTAATCTAGTTCTTTTTTGAACCCTATTATAATTTTGGCCTTCACTTTGCATTTAGTAACATTGAATTTCATTTGCCATTTTGTTGCCCAGTCACCCAGTTTTGTGAGATCTCTTCGTAGCTTTTTGCAGTCAGCTTTGGATGTAACTATTTTCAATAATTTTGTATTTTCTTCAAATTTTGCTACCTCACTATTTACCCCCTTTTCCAGATCATTTATGAATATACTGAACAGCACAAGTTCCAGTGCAGATCTTTGGGGACCCAGGTATTTACATCTCTTCATTGTGAAAACAGACTATTTATCTCTTCCCTCTGTTTTCTATCTCTTAACCAGTACTGATCCAAGAGAGGACCTTTCCTCTTATCCCATGACAGCTTACTTTGCTTGAGAGCCTTTGGTGAGGGACCTAGGCAAAAGCTTTCTGAAAGTCTAAGTATAGTATATCCACTGGATCACCCTTGTCCACCTGTTTGTTGGCCCCCTCACAGAATTCTAATAGACTGGTGAGGCATGATTTCACTTTAGAAAAGCCATGTTGACTCTTCTTGAAAAATTGAACAAAAATACTTTTGGTATTTTTTTTTTAATTTTAGTCAATTGAGGTTACAAAGGTTTAATTTTGATTTAGAGCTTTTTGAAAAACTTTCTTGAATTTATTTTAAAGTAAAATTAAAGGAAATTTCAAAACACAAATGTCAACGTGTTTTTATTTGGGGAAGGGTTGTAATGAACAGTTTGGTGAAAGGAATTTGCAAAACATTTAGCTGAATCTGCATTATTTTTCCTAAGAAAATTTTAGGTTAAAAAAAAATCACCCAGCTCAAGTGATGGATGGCTGGAAGACAACAAGAACTTGATTGAGGAGGGCAAGGGGTACTAGCATGGTGGCTCAGAAAAACTGGAGCTGATGCTAAGTTCCTTGAGAAGAGGGAATGCGGCAAAAAAAAAAATCCGAGAGGGATTGAGGGACCCCTGCACCGAATTGCTGCTGAAGACCCGGACATGCCGCCAATAGCGGCCAGAGTGCCTCCCCTTGGTATTGGTCGCCCCAAGCACCTGCTTCTTTAGCTGGTGCCTGGAGCCGGGCCTGAGCTGGAGGAAGGGAGAGAAAGATCTTCTTTGTTGCCTGCCAGTTCAACACATGGACTCTTCTCTACTGCACTATTCACCCTTCTTCAAAGGAGATTCCCATTCTACTATGTAATGATTGTGTTAATGCTCTGAACATTCTCAGATCATTCCCAAACCCTGAGCAATATCAGACTGATTCATGTGCCCACATAATTAGTAAAGTTCTGTGATTTCTCTTTCCACAAGAAAAGTGCTTGGTTCCCACTCGGTAGGCACAACATAAGAGGGGAGGAGCTAGGTGTTGATCTGTGGCAGGGAGTGAAGCATCTCTCCCAAGATGAGTGAATAATTATTGTAGCTCCATCTATGTGCAGTAATCCCCTGTGTCTGCTGCCCATTAAGCTAAGCAGTTAAGTTAAGCAGCAGGCAGCTCTTGAAAATGCTGATCTTGAGTGACAAGAAAAGGTTGAGAAAGAAGATATCCTGCTGTCAGGAAATGTTTGTGGGAGGCTTTTCTTTTCTGGCAGAAATTTATTTGATTAATAAATGTAACTTGTAAACATTTTATTTTTGCCATACTACTAACTTGTTATAAACAGAAAAGTGCTCTTGATTCTGACATCAATGCTTTAAAATTCTAGGTGGTGCTTTTCCACTACCTCCACTCTCCCCCTTAGCTTCCCTGTAGTATCTTGGTTGATTAATGCTTGGGTGGGGAGTGGCACTGTGTAATCAGGAATGAATTTCATAGTTGCTGTAGCTTCTGCCTCATTGTGTTCCCTTTTCAATCATTCAACTCTGTGGGGATGTTTAACATGGCCCAGGAACAAAGTGGTGGAAGTATTATGCCAGGGATTGGCAACCTTTGGCACACGGCCCGCCAGGGTAAGCCCCCTGGCAGGCCGGGCCGGTTTGTTTACCTGCTGCATCTGCAGGTTTGGCCGATTGCGGCTCCCACTGGCCGTGGTTCAACACTCCAGGCCAATGGGGGATGTGGGAAGTGATGTGGGGTAAGTGATTTGGCCAGTGGGAGCCGCAATCAGCTGAACTTGCAGATGTGGCAGGTAAACAAACTGGCCCGGCCTGCCAGAGGGCTTACCCTGGCGGGCTGCGGGCCGAAGGTTGACGATCCCTGTATTATGCCTTCCTAGTTCTGGAGTTGCCAGGGGCCAGTTCAGCACAGGTTAGAGCAGCCTCTAAGGGGTTTCCCTAATTTTTACTCTGGGTTCAACAGCCTTTATAGCCTATCTCAGTCAGGAAACTGAGTCAGCTTCTCTCTCTCACCAATAGAAGTTGGTCCAATAAATTATCTCTAATATCCTCGGACTGACACAGCTACAATTACACTTCATAATGTTACATAAGTAACATTTAATGCATATAGTTAGGGCTGTCAATTAATCACAGTTAGCTCGCGTGATTAACTCAAAAAATTAATCATGATTAAAAAAATTAATCACGATTAATCACATTTTAATCGCACTGTTAAACAATAGACTACCAATTGAAATTTATTACATATTTTTGGATGTTTTTTCAATATTTTCAAAAATATTGATTTAAATTACAACACAGAATACAAAGTGTACACTGCTCACATTATATTATTATTTTTGCTTACAAATATTTGCACTGTAAAAATGATAAACAAAAGAAATAGTATTTTTCAATTCACCTCATACAATTACTGTAGCACAATCTTTTTATCATCCAACTTACTAATGTAGATTTTTTTGTTACACAACTGCGCTCAAAAACAAAACAATGCAAAACTTCAGTGCCTACAAGTCCACTCAATCCTACTTCTTGTTCAGCCAATCACTAAGACAAACAAGTTTGTTTGCATTTACAGGAGATAATGCTGCCTACTTCTTATTTAAAATTTCACCAGAAAGTGAGAACAAGCATTTGCATGGGAATTTTGTAGCCGGCATTGCCAGATATGCTAAACATTCGTATGCCCCTTCATGCTTCAGCCACCATTCCAGAGGACATGTTGATAACACTCGTTTAAAAAAAAGTGTTAATTACATTTGTGACTGAACTCCTTGGGGGAGAATTGTATTTCTCCAGCTCTGTTTTACCCACACTCTGCCATATATTTCATGTTATAGTGTCTTGGATAAAACAGCACACGTTGTTCGTTTTAAGAACACTTTTGATGCAGATCTGACAAAATGCCAGGAAAGTACCAATGTGAGATTTCTAAAGATAGCTACAGCATTCGACCCAACATTTAAGAATGTGAAGTGCCTTCCAAAATCTGAGAGGGACGAGGTATGGAGCATGCTTTCAGAAGTCTTAAAAGAGCAACACTCTGATGTGGAAAATACAGAACCCAAACCACCAAAGTAGAAAATCAACCTTATGCTGGTGGCATCTGACTTAGATAATGAAAATGAACATGTGATGGTCCGCACTGCTTTGGACTGTAATTGAGCACAACCCATCATCAACATGGACGCATGTCCTCTAGAATGGTGATTGAAGCATGAAGGGACATATGAATTTCTGTCATGTAAATATCTTGCAGTGCTGGCTACAATAGTGCCATGTGAATGCCTGTTCTTACTTTCAGGTTCCATTGTAAACAGGAAGCAGGCAGCATTATCTCCTGCAAATGTAAACAAACGTGTTTGTCTGAGCAATCAGCGGAACAGGAAGTAGGGCTGAGTGGACTTGTAGGCTCTAAAGTTTTACACTGTTTTATTTTTGAATGCAGTTTTGTGTACGTAATTCTACATTTTAAAGTTAAACTTTCATGATAAAGAGATTGCACTACAGTACTTGTATTGGGTGAATTGAAAAATGCAATTTCTTTTGTTTTTTTAGAGTTCAAATATTTGTAATAAATAATAAAGTGAGCATTGTACACTTTGTATCTTGTTATAATTGAAATCAATATATCTGATAATAGAAAACATGCAAAAATATTTAAATAAATGGTATTCTATTATTAACAGGGTGATTAATCACAATTAATTTTTTAATCATGCAATTAATCACGATTAATTTTTTTGAATCACTTGAGAGCCCTACATATAGTAGAAAGCATACTATGGAATACTATAAATTGTCTAAAAAGGCAAGGTAGGTGCTTTCTATGGCAGTAGATCCCTTTCAACATTCAATATCTGTTCCAGAATGAACTAGCTTGGCCTGTTTAAAATAATAATAATAATAATCATTAATTAATATTTAATAATAATTTGTTTTAAAAGGTAATATTTGCTTTGTCTATTTACACACCTACTTTGTATTTGCTTTTTTCAAACATACATATGAATGAGGTGTTATCGGGGTGTAATGGCAAAAGCAAGTGACTCGGACTGGGGATATCTGGGTTCAATTCTCACTTCTACCACTGACCTGTTCTGTATTCGTGGGAAAGTCACTTGATTTCTTTGTGTCCCCCCTTTATCTATTTGGACTGGAAGTTCTTTAAGGTAGGCACTGTCCCTTACTAGGAGATAATGCTTAACATGATAGGATTCCCATCTCAGTTAAGGCCTCTCGGCACTATTGTAATATAATAATACTACTATAAATGTTTGCAGAAGATAAATTTCAGTCACATACAGAAATATTTGTGGACAACCATGTTTCAGTTTATATTTACAAGCATTCATGCTAGAACTTCACATGCACTCATTCTGTCAGGAAAATAAACAAATATCATGTAGTTGCACTGATCAATTGAAGAAAAACAACACAGTTCAAGAAGCAAATAGTGAATAATTGAAGGACAACTGGTAATCAAGCCATAAAGTTACATTTAAAACAAACAAACAAAAATACTTGCAAAAATTCATAACCTTGAATAAAATTTGTTCCAGAAAATTCAGATATGCCTATTAAATTCATCCGATAAAATATTGGTTGCAGTATATTTTTATAGCAATAGTGAGTTTGTGTGATCAGATTCTCTTATCAGTCATTACTATATCAAATTCTCAGTGACTGAAGCAATAGAAACATTTTCCTATTACCAGGTGAGGAAACCCTTTTTATTGTTACTGAAAAATATTCTTAGAAGTAAAATCTGTATTGTATACATTAGAAAAAGTAATTCTATAATATTGTGTTTGAGCTTCTATTACAAACTCTTAATAATAAAAATGGACTACACTGTTCTGTAATCACACGGCATAAAACTCTTATGTCATTGGCTGTATAACAGTAATGATAAGGTGACTGTGCAGTACTGGAAGGGCTGAATTTTATACTAATATAAGATAATTTCCTTTTGCATTACCATTTTTATTACCTTGGTAACTTTGCAAAATGAGCTCACAGCCCATGTATTTAATACTTAGAAAGATGTTTGAACATCCTTTTAGTGAATTTTAAGTAGAGCTATAAGCATTTGAGAAAATCTGACTGATTTCTCTTTCCCCTTCGTTTTTAAAGATACATAAAACAGCTGCTCTTTTTGTTTGGGGATCACAAAAGTCCTTTCATTGGTTTCACTGTAAAGTTAAAAAAAAAATTTAAATATTTGATATCCACTCCTATAAACAAATTTACTGGCAGCATTTGGGGTTCCTTCATATCCCATATATGATGGCAAATGGAACTGAGCATGTGAACTTTTAAAAGTGATTCTAGCATGCATCCGATGAAGTGGGTTTTAGCCCACGAAACCTTATGCTCAAATAAATTAGTTAGTCTCTAAGGTGCCACAAGCACTCCTCGTTCTTTTAGCAGAGAGAGGTTTGTTCTCCAGCATTTGAATCTTTGACAAGTAGCTATCTTCATCTATCCAGAGTAAATTCTATTCTGTTTTCTGGGGCTTCTAAGACTGTAGAAGTGATGTATTTCCTATACAATGAAAATCCTGTTCTGTTGCCCCAGGCCGACAGAGCCACAACTTCTAAACACAAAACTTCCCATCCCCACTGTCAGGTGCCCAGTAGACTCCCAGTCTGGTCACTAGGCAACATAGGAAGCTCAGCTGGGCCCAATGAGCCTTCTCCAAATGGTCATGTTTCCTGACTGGGCAGGGGAACCAACAGTCTGCTACGTGAGCCCGTTGCTTAATTTGTGCCAGAGCTTGTCAGGGCTGAGTCCCAGCATCTGTAGGCTTGGCAGTTCATAGCCCAAGCACGTATGGGCTTGTTTCATCAGTCATGAATGTAAAAAAAATTGCTTGAGCCCCGGCACCTCTTTCATTACAAATTAATCACTGCTTGAGCCTTGCAGTGGCAACAGCCCCCTGGCTGCTCAATATGTACCGTGCCCACAGCTGCACTTGCCCTACTCTCAGTTTCACACCCTGCTCCAGCCTTGATATTTCCCCACTTCAGTCTAGTTCACTTCCATCTAGTCCTTGCATCCCTGCCCTGGTTCTGACTGAGGCTTCCACCTTTCGCTTGGGTTTTTGACCGTGACTTCAGCTTACCCTTCAGCTTCATGTTCCCAATCCTGACTCCAGTTCTGACCTTAACTTGGCTTCTTGATTTCAGTTTAAATTCATAGAAAATGTTTTGTACATTACTCATTTTCTCCAGTATTCTGATGGCTTTCCCCCACTATAACACAATCTGTAAAACATGCCATGTACATTAACCTCCCGGCCACAGTACCAATGTGGAATTGCCATTGCTGTTTATCAATTTCAGAGATATGTAGCAATGGAGAAGTACTTTAATGATTTTGCTTCTATTTTTCTCTTAGAGTCAGACTCAGGCAAATACATTCTGATTTATACAATTAAAATATTTAGGATATTACACTATCTCTATACACTCTGTATTATCATAACTGCAGCACAGAGAATGGTGGGGATAACTAATATTTCACCCCCACAAAAACTGTCTGTGGGGAAAGAGACAATCTGAAAATGTAGAGCAACTAACAATTATCTGGGAGAAATGAGGAGAGTTTACCCTGCATGTTGATTAAACCAAATGTTTACCAGCTGTGTTAAATGCAATCTCTTTAACTGTGATAATTATAGATATGCTTTACAAGTACATACTGTATGTTAGTGAGACTTTACCCCACACATTATGATAAAACCCAGTAGTGTTAATGAGATAAAATAAATGCATGAAGAGTCTAAACCCAGATTCTTCATCATTTATTACTGCTGTCAAATGATCAACAAAATCTGACGTATCTGTTACAGCATTGCCAATTCTTACTGTGATTTGTTTTGTATGGGGAGAGGTTTACTTGTCTTGGGAACACAAGATGAAAGTCTGCCAACTCGTAAATTTTCTATTTTTCAAGATGACCACCATCTGGACCTGAAGCCAACAATATGGCTGCCATTTCCCTTCAGTCTATCTGCATGTGAAAGTGAGCTACCCTCAGTGAAATTGCTTGCCACCTCTCACTCTTTTTTCCCCACAAGCAAAATGGCTGCCACTCTATGGTTCAGGGGACTAGACAGGACACAGGCATTATGAGGAGCAGCAAAGACACCGTGAAAGGTGACTGAAGAGAGTGAGGAGGAGCAGGTGGAAGATGTAAGTGTTACAGGAGAATGGGATGCAGGGTAATGTGGGGTGGCAGGAGGGAACCTGAGGGGGTGCAGAGGATAGGGATGGAGATGGAGGGGATAGAAGAAGAGCTCCTCCATGTAGGGGAGGCAGTGGAGAGTGAGGGGAGTCCCCTCAAGCAGCCAGGCAAGTTGTTGTGTTTCCAACTCATAAGAGCATAAGAATGGTCATACTGGGAATGCAGCCCAATAACCTGTCTTCTGACAATGGCTGGTGCCAGATACTTCAAAGGGAAGGAACAGAACAAAGCAATTATTGAGTGATAAATCCCCTGTCTTCCAACCAGAGGTTTGAAGACGCATGGAGCATGGGGCTGTGTCCCTGACCAACTTGGCTAATAACCATTGATGGACCTATTATCCATGAACTTATCTATTTTTTAACCCAATTATAATTTTGGCTTTCACAACATCCTGTGGCAATGAGTTCCACAAGTTGACTGTGTGCTGCGTGAAGAAGCACTTCCTTTTTTGTTTGTTTTAAACCTGCTGTCTATTAATTTCATTGGGTGACCCCTCGTTCCTGTGTTATGTGAAGGGGTGAAGAACATTTTCCTATTCACTTTCTTGACAACATTCATGATTTTGTAGGCCTCTATCATATCACCCCTTAGTTGTTTCTCTTCTAAGATGAACTGTCCCTGTCTTTTTAATCTGTTCTCTAATGGAAGCCTTTCCATACTCCTAATCATTGTTGTTGCCCTTCTCTATACTTTTATCAGCATACCAGTTTCACACTGGAACCTGAAATGGGCTTCACCGCCACCATTAAAATAATTATCAGTATCCCCAAATCCAAAAAACTTCAACTATTATTAAAGCTGAAAAGAAAAACTTCTCTTACAGTCACAGGGACTTTTTATGCTATGCTGAAGCCCAGCTCCTAAGGAAGTACAAAGCTACTTACTGGTGAGCAGGTCTTAGCCACTGCTCTCCTGGAATCATTGGACCCACTAGACAACAACAATGGGTGGCCTGAATTTGCAAAGCATGAGACCTTCTGCAGTACCTAGGTGGAGTGGCATATATACAAACACCACAAGTGATCACCAACAGCATTGCCAGTCTTCTGCTAAGAAACTCAAAGCTGACAAAAGAAAAGAGAGATGAAAATAGCTCCCAAACAATCTTGCATACAAAGTGTCCGTTCATCAAGTTTCTGTTAACTCTTCACAGGAGCCAAGACCGATGCCACCCTCTCTGTTACTAAAGTAGAAACATTGGCATTGATGGCATCCTTCCAGACTTTAAGTATCTTGGGCTGAGGGAGCCCGATTGGATGGCAGCATTATTCACAAAAGACATCACTACCAGTAACCTCCCAACAGTTTGGAGACAATCAAAGTTCATTGCTATTTTAAAATCTGGAAAGCAGCTGAATGACCCTAAAAGCTATTGTCCTAGATCTCTCCTCTGTACAACATAGAAATTCCTGGAGTGAGTGATCATGCTGAGGCTGACCCATATGCTGGAGTTGCAATCCTTCTGGAACAGGCAGATTTCAGGACAGGGTGAAGCTGCAGTGACCAAATGCTTGCACTGACTACACATATTGAGGCCAGCTTCCAGCAGAACCTAGAAACAGCTGCAGATTTTATCAACTTGTCATCAGCCTATGAAACCATCTGGCATAAGGGTCTACAGCTGAAGCTATCCAACCTGCTTCAGTGTGACCAGACATTTCAACTCATTGTCAGTGCTCTCAGACAGAACGTTCCATGTCCATCTCTATAAGTAATATGCTCAAAAGGATATTCTGCAAGTTCATTTTTGCCGATGACCTGGCACTAATGACACAGCCTGCAACACTCAAGGCAGCAGAAGGCACCCTTAATGCTGATCTGAAGTGGATGGAAAACAGTTAAACCCAATCCATCAAAATGGTTTTGTCAACAATTCTCAAGCTAAGAGGCTGCTGAACATAAATTTCTGCAGCAAGGCAATCGCCCCATATCCTAATCCACATTAGGAGTCACTCTCAATCTCAGCCTTACCTGTCAACAACATCTGGAAGAGGTTGGCCACAAAATGAAGAGTTGCATTAATATCATGCAAAAACTAGAAGGTTCTAGCTGGGGTTATGATGATAAAATGCTACAAATGGCAAATCTGGCTTTAGTTTACTCCAGGGCTGAGTACTGTGCACCTATTTGGGGAAAAAGGTTGCACGCAGACCCTGTTGATACCCATCTAAATGAAGCTATGAGACTTATAACTGGAACCCTGAAATCCACACCAATGCCTTCGTTTTCAGTCCTAGCAAACATCCTTCCTCCAACCGTACAGGAAGAGATGGCTATTTTGTGTGAGTACAAGAAAGCTCTCGCTAACTGAAAGCTTCTGTTCTATGACAGCCTTCTTCATCCACTTTAAGTCCTGCCACCCATTCTGGGCAGCTGGAGAAGCTCATCTGTCATCCAACTTCAACCCAGAAGATACCTGGCAGAGTTAATGGACAGGTTCTGATGTAAATAACAAGTATCTCATAGATATTCCCACCACCAAACTGCCTGGTTTCTTGCTCTACCAAAGAGACTGGATGATAATTAACTGCATCAGGACATCATATGGAAGATGTGCGCACCTTATGCAAAATGGAGAATTGAGGATTCAACACAGAGCGAAAGTGAAGACCTCCAAACCATTGAACATATTGTGAACAAGTGTCCCATTTTTTCATTTCCAGGAGGGAGAGTAAAGGTGCATTTTTTTATTTCCTGGAGACCTCAATTTGATTTCAGAACTTTCTATTAACTTTTAAATATTGCTATTTCCATATGGAAGAAGAAGATGTATCTTTTTTTCAGATGGGGTGACCAGAACTGCATGCACATTTAAGATGTGGACATACCATGGATTTATAGAGTGACATTATGATATTTTTCTGCTTTATTTTCTATCCATTTCCTAATGTTTCCTAACATTGTTAGCTTTTTTGACTGTTGCTGCACAATGAGCAGATTGTTTTCAGAGAATTATCCATGATGACTCCAAAATCTCTTTCTTGAGTGGTAACAGCTAATTTAGACCCAATCATTTTGTATATATAGTTGGAATTATAATTTCCAGTGTGTGCTACTTTGCATATATCAACAATTAATTTTATTAATTTTGTTGCCAAGTAACCCAGTTTTGCGAGATCACTTTGTAACTCTTCGCAGTGTTCTTTGGACTTAACTATCTTCAATAATTTTGAAAAGTGTTTCCCCACTTTCCTACGCTTTCTTAGTTTCCCAACTTTTTCTAAGTGGGAAACTAGTAACAAAGTGTGGAAAAGTGGGGTTTTCCACATTTCGTACCATTTTTTACTCTTTCCCTACTGGAAAATCTTGGGAAACTGAAGGAAAGTGGGGGGAAGTGACATTTTCAAAATATCCTGTGGGAAAATTGGAATTTCACAGTGGGAAAATTTCAAAAGAGGTTTTTTTCTGAGGAAAAATTCTGGTTTTCTGGCAAACTCTAACTCTAGACTTATAGCTACAAGGTACTATGCTGCCTTGTCTCTTGTCTAGCTATAGGGACATTCTGCATCTAACACAACTGAGAACTATAATCTAGTGACTAACGTCTAATGATGAAGCACGTAAATGCTTATTACACAATGCTTAAAATTTAAGTATATGTAGTAGCCAGATACAGTTGTTAATAATGCCTATCATTTCCAAGTTGACTAAAGAAACCTCACTTTTATGAATTAGTAATAGTTGTTCCAATGAGCTTCATAGTACTGTGAGGATATGTATGGGAATAAGATATGATTGACATATAACCTAGAAAAAGGTCAGAACATCAATAGTCATAACAACAAGCTCTAATACTCAGTCAGGCAAGGAAATGGATGTGCCAGTTTGTCACTGCTTGACCTGAATGAGGTCTTGAAAGGTTTTATCCTCTAGCTAAAAAGATAGGTTTAAATTTAGCTATTAATAATAATCTTGCCTCCAAATAGGTACTTTTGATTAATACTGTACAAAGAGCTATGCAATGTCTCCTTGGTGAATACACTGTTAGTTTCAAAGGAAGTACTTATATTTGAAATAAGTGGCATTTACCTGATTAACTTCCAAAGGCAATGTGTTCTTTAACCACTTTAATATTAGCCTATTTAAAAGTTTTCTAACATTAGTGTCTAATGGATCATATTGTATTTCCTACAGCATATAACTTCTGAAGTCAGGATATGTAACAATTAGCTATACTTGCAGAGCTGTAGTCTTGCAATAATTGCAAACTTTTTCTGTCTATCACTACTGCATTTGCTGCTTCCAACCAGTCTGGTGCTATCAATCTTTTAAAAATTAATTACACATCTACCCCGATATAACGCTGTCCTCGGGAGCCAAAAAATCTTACCGTGTTATAGGTGAAACTGCATTACATCGAACTTGCTTTGATCCACTGGAGTGCCCAGCTTCCCCACCCCCCCGCCCCCCGGAGTGCTACTTTACTGCGTTATAACCAAATTCATGTTATATTGGGTTGCGTTATATCGGGGTAGAGGTGTACAATTATTTTTACTTTTAAGTCCATTCAGTGACATCCTGAATACTGCAGTCCTCTCATTTAACCATACAACAAATGCAGCAGCAGTTTGTCAATGCACCCCATTTTTTTCAGATGAGATCACTTCTCTCTGTACCCATTCAGTGCCTTGGCTTTCTGCTAAGACCATGCACATGGGTAACAATTGTGCTAGCAATCATTAATGTACATAGCTGACCAATTTCAATTGGACTAAACCCACAAATTCATCTGGTCTAAGTACTACGGCTCAATTCAGCAAAGTAATTAAGCACAGGTTTAATATTAACCACATGTTTAATGTTAACCAGTTGATTAATTGCTTGGTTGATTATGTATGGACTTAAGCATGTGTTTAATTGATTTGATGAATTGGGGCCTAAACAGATAGAGAGAGACTTCTGGTCACTTCACCCTATAGATTTCATGGACTTGAAGATGAATGGTTATGGGTGACAGGACATATTCCCTGTGGTGTCTAGTCTCCCAAATTTAATATGAAATAAACAATCAGCTAATCTGCTGGTAAAATACAGTATAGTCAGGCTGCTAGTACTACTAGATTTATAAGCAATTATACATCAGTAAAGTAATTTATTATCTTGTTATCTTGCCACTGAGAATGTGTCCTTCAGACCGACTAGGCCCTTGGTGACTGTTAACTCTGGTAAGAGAATGTACAGATTTATTTATTTTGAGGCCACACTAGTCACACCTTTTCTTTATTATTGGACAACATTATTTATAGTAGCTCTATTCCAACCACTTTAGGTAAGTCTATGTGGACAATTCCATTATTAAAAAAAAAAAAGAAAAAAATCAGGATTTTACAGCTCAGGTTTACAAATTCTTTCCAGGCTGCAGCTTAGTTGACTAAGTCTTAGCCTGACAGAATTATTTTACCACATTTGGAAATAAAATACTATTTGAGTAACACCTCAAAAGTTGCTACTCTCGCTCTTACTCTCTCACTCTTTCTATTCTCTCTAAAAATATATTTTTGTATGATATATAAGTATATTGTTATTTAAATAAAGATTTGAAGAGGCAACATTGAAAATTATATAGATAGATAGATAGATAGATGCAGTCAAGTTAAAATCATGATAACAAAAATATAATACAGCAGAATATTAGGACTATAGAGTGTTGTCTTTGTGATCTATTAATCACTAAAACAATTAGAAATACAGACTATGTCCTGAACTTGTTATGAGTCTGTACAGCATTAGTACTATGGAATTCTGATCCAGGACATGTGCGCCCTGGCAGTGCCACAATACAAATAATAATATTGGATTCAGATCTTATGGGAATGGATGCAATTCTATTGGGGTGGCACTTGTTTACACCAGACCTAAACTGAACCACAGATATTCTCATTATTCATATTTCTTTCTGATGGAAAGTGAATTCTTGTATAATGCTGGATCCTGAGCTCCTTATTCAGGCTTCAGGGGGAAATTTACAGGAGAAAGGAATTCACAATCAGACATAACGTATGCAATATTGCTCACTTCAGCAGTCTGGTTAGCAATGTTACTTGCTTCAGGATTTTTTTTTTAATACTGACATTTTGGTTTAAGCATTCCCTAATGTTCTTAAATGATCTATTTCAACTATCTCACACCCTTTTTTTGTTCAATCTGTGAATATTCAATAGGCAAGCTTTAAATGTTCATAGGAAGTAAATTTCAAAGTTGCTTGCCAGAGTGTTCACTAAAACCAAACTTTAAATGTATACCACCAAGAATTAAAGCCAGAAGTACTTGTATACTCTATAACTGTTCTATTAGTGAATAGAAATGTCATGTAATGTACATGAATAATCACAAGTAATCAGCTAAGGTTTAATTTAGGGAATTTGTGATCTTTCCATAGAGTATATATATTTTTAAGAATAATAAACTGAAAATACAGACCAAGTCAAATAAATTGTGATTCACTGATGGATAGTCCATGAATGCAAAGAGGTAAAATCCATTGAAAACATTTTTGGTGCAAGTTATCTATCTTGAGTACTTCTAAGGTGCCAATGACTAGTACTTAATGCTGCTCAACTGCAGTATTTTATTAGAATAAAAATTACTGGAAGGATGTTATGTTTCACATTTGGATAATGTTACCCTTTGGAACCCCTTATATTTAAAGTAATCTCCCATAGTACTATTATAGGGCCATGTCTACATGATGAATTTCTGTCAGCATAGCCATGTTGGAATAAGCTATACCACCAAAAGCATGGTTTTACAATATAAGCTGCAGCACACTAGGTGCACTTTGCCAGTATAGTATACTGGTATAGCTATGTATCAGAGGGGTAGCCGTGTTAGTCTGAATCTGTAAAAAGCAACAGAGGGTCCTGTGGCACCTTTGAGACTAACAGAAGTACTGGGAGCATAAGCTTTCGTGGGTAAGAACCTCACTTCTTCAGATGCAAGTCTTGCATCTGAAGAAGTGAGGTTCTTACCCACGAAAGCTTATGCTCCCAGTACTTCTGTTAGTCTCAAAGGTGCCACAGGACCCTCTGTTGCTTTTTGGTATAGCTATATCTGCAAAGAACTCCTACTGTAGACCTGGATAAAAGTTTTAAAATATATGTATAAGAGAAATTTGTGTGTTTGTTCTATTGTATTTTTTAACCTAAAAAAGAAATGTTCAAGAATGAGGTCAGGCTTTATTTATTTATTTTCAATAAAAAAAGACAGCTGAACCCAGATCCATCAATTTTGTCAGCTGGAGACATATTGGGAGAAGCTATCCCAGCCTTAGATCAATAGAAACTTGTGGGCTGTGGGCTGTCAATGGAAGATTGGCAAGTTAAGAAAAGGAAATAGCGGAGTATGCTAAACAAAAGCTCTTCAGTCTTCCTCATTTTTCCCTGGAGCTGTTCTTGTTTCTCCCCTTTAGCCTTAAGCAGTTGCCTCTTCTTTCCCCCAGGAATACATTCTTCTATGGGATGCACATCCTGAATAGTCCCATGTGACCATATTTTTGTTCAAACTCCAATCCCCAAAGATCTGAGGATCCTAACAAGGTGGGAAATTTTAACTGATTCCTTCTTACAAGAAACAAAACGCCTCCTGGGCATCCATTTTAGAACATACTCAGTGAGTCACCTGAACAAAACACAGTAGAGCAGTTTTATGACTTCAATGAAGTCTGTGGTAAAGAATGATGCAGAGGCAAACAATTCAAGATAAGCATCTGCTTATCCTATTTTTATTCTGTTATTGGAAAGTACTTCTGAAAATCTACTCAGGTGGATATTTGTCACACATTCTGTTCAGAACAAAATTGTTCTGACTATCTAAGCATAATAATCTAACAATAATCTAGCTATTAAAAGAAAACCTGTTCTTCCCTAATGGAATCAAGACATGAGGATATTTCTAAAAATAGAATTAGGTACAGTGGGTATTTGGTACGGATAATCACCTAATTAACGGAAAGTACTTTCATATTGAAGTTAATAAGGCTGAAAATTCAACTCATTAATTATTAGAGAAACTACATCTATAGGAAAGAATGAAAAAAAAATCATGTGAATGTTAATAGAAACCATAATGTCTCAATTTTGGGTCTCCTAGCAATCATCATAGCAATCACTAACACCCAGTGATCTGGATTGCTTGGTAAGCTGGATGCAAACAAACAGTAAGTGTTTTAATACCGGCAATTATAAAGTAGGTAGGCCATACTTAATGGATGGGGACTCCACCCTGGGAAGAGCGATTCTTAAAAAAGACTTGATAATTATGGTGGATAATCAGCTGAACATAACATCCCAGTGTGGGGCTGTGGTCAGAAGGGTAATACAATCCTTGGACCTATAAACTCTTTATGACACTGGTATGATCCCTACTGGAATACATTGCTGGTATCCACAATTCAAAAAGCATATTGGTAAATTGGAGCAGGTTTAAATGGCCACAAGAATGATCAAATGATTAGAAAACATGTCTTATAATGAAAAACTCAAGGAGCTCAATCTGTTTAGATTAACAAAGAGAAGGTTAAGGGGTGACTAGATCACAATCTAGAAGTACATACATGGGAACAGACAATTGATAATAGAGAGCTCTTAAAATATCTGCCAAAGGTATAACAAGCTCTGGTGGCCGAAAGTTAAAGCTAGATAAATTCAGACTAGAAATAAGGTGCATATATTTTACAGTGAGGGTACAATCATGGGAACAACTTCCCAAGGACTGTGGTAGATTCTCTATCACTGGAAAAATTAAAAATCACAATTGGATATTTTTTCTATAGGATATGTACTAGTTGAAAGAGATATTAATGCAGGGAAGTCCTATGGCCTGTATTATTCAGCTCTGACTAGATCAGTGTTTCCCAAACTTGGGACGCTGCTTGTGTAGGGAAAGCCCCTGACGGGCCTGGCTGGTTTATTTACCTGCACCATCTGCAGATCCGGCCAATCGCGGCTCCCACTGGCCGCGGTTCGCCGCTCCAGGCCAATGGGGGCTGCTGGAAGCGGTGCGGGCCAAGGGACGTACTGGGCGCCACTTCCCGCTGCCCCCATGGGCCTGGAGCAGCAAACTGCGGCCAGTGGGAGCTGTGATCGGCCGGACCTGCTGACTTGGCAGGTAAACAAACCAGCCTGGCCCACCAGGGGCTTTCCCTAAACAAGCGGCATCCCAAGTTTGGGAAACACTGGACTAGATGATCACAATGGTCCCTTGTGAGTTTATAACCTATGAATTGATAAAACTTATCATATCCTACTTCAAAAAGAATCACCATAAGTACAAATTTTATCTTCAAATAGAAATTCATCCTTTGAAAATACAGCCAAAACTGCTCAGTGGTTACTGTTGCCACAGAGAAAGGGTTTGTGGCATATAAAATGGCTCAGTACTGATTTTAGTCTTTATCATTGTTGGGTAAAGAAAAGGTTACTTTCTAGTAAGAGTGAAAATAGCTTAAAATATAAGCACAATAAGATTCCTACCTTTCCAGGTCTGTCAGATAACAGAAGAGATTAAAATGATTTTCCTCCCTAAATAAAACTCTGCTGTCTGGGCACGATATCTTCATATATTTGTTTTTAAACTTCTTGTAACCTTGAACAGTAGTGGAGACACATACCTGAGAGGTTTGTTGGTAGTGTAGAAATTTTGTAGATGCAAACTTTTAGTTAGGTTTTTTTATTTTTTTATTTACCTATTTTAAAGAGAGAGCGAGAGACCCCTTGAGTGAATCTGTTGATGAGGAAGAGGATTTGCTTAACTTAATTACATATCTTGAACTTCTTCAGTAAGCATAGAGACAAACAGTGACCAGCTGTGTAAAATAAATTAATTACCCATGATATTTTATGTTGTCTAGACAGATGCAGCTTTACTGTTTTATAGTTGCAAATACCCATGATTACTGTTTAGAAGTTGTCCATGACATTAAATTCTTCTCTTTTCTTTTGGGTTTTGACTTTACCACTGATTTATATAGATAAGTAGATTTAAATAATAAAATCCCATCCTACCCTAGCACAATGAACCAGGATCAGCAACATAATGAGGAGAAAGAATGTTTCAAAGTTACAAAATATAGTTTTTTAAAACTGTTACCTGTTGTAAACAAATGAATTATATGATTTGCAAACACAACATAATAAGCAAAGATAAAGCTATTCCCAGTCTCAGGACAATATTAGCTTCTCTGATCTATACTGCAAATCTCTTGCCCAACTCATACTTCTATATTGCAGTCTCTACAGATCTCCATGGCCTTAGTCATGGATGAGGAAGATGCCTCTAGGGTATAAGGAGAAGATAGGATAAATTAAATACAGACTAGAGCCCCCCTATAAACTTCTTCCTACCATCGGACTGTGGCAATCTATAACATCTCTGGGTTTTCTTTGTGGAACAATTTGCAGGATCCTTATGCATAACATTGTGTGAGACACACTGACAATGGTCAGGAAAACTTTGTTAAAATTGACTCCTTCCTTAACATCTGTTGAAACTTTTGTCCCCATACAACAGTGAGTTGAGGATGCTGTACCAGCCTCTGCTTAACTTTTAGTCTTTTATCCAAACATTAATACTGTTCTTAAATGTGTTTTTTTTCAATCAGTGTTTTTACAGCAGCAGTAGCAGCATGTTGCCAAAATGATTATTCTGATACTCAAAGGATTATCCAAATTATGAAGGTTTTTCAGCAATAATAAATACCTATTTATTATAACTATTTAGAACATTATCATTCTTCACATGTGGAAGCTGAAAGAGAGATGTTTGGATATAAACTGGCCGTGGGGAGGTTCAGGCTTGAAATTAGACGAAGGTTTCTGACCGTCAGAGGGGTGAAATATTGGAACGGCCTTCCGAGGGAAACGGTGTGGGCGACGGACCTGTCTGGTTTTAAGATTAAGTTAGATAAATTTATGGAGGGAATGGTTTAATGGTAAAACATAGTAGTCAAGGAAAACCAAGAAATGGTAGGTAAATTGTATAATGGCTGACAGGGGTCAGGCTGGAGACTCTTGCCTATATGCTCGGGGTCTTACTGATCGCCATATTTGGGGTCGGGAAGGAATTTTCCTCCAGGGCAGATTGGCTGAGCCTCTGGAGGTTTTTCGCCTTCCTCCGCAGCATAGGGCAGGGATCTCTAGCAGGAGGGTTTCTGCCGATTGAAGCCACCTAAAACAGGATTGGGGACTTCAACAGCAGAGTCCAGGGAAGGGGTAGGGACGGTTTTATGGCCTGCAGCATGCAGGGGGTCAGACCAGATGATCATAATGGTCCCTTCTGACCTTAAAGTCTATGAGTCTATGAGAAACAAATGGCATCCAGCATCTAGTTACTATAATCAGTTCATCAAGATAATTTCATAAAGTTGCAACAGAGCACTGCAAAAGGTTCCAGCTGATGTAAGGTTTAGGCTTTCTTTATACCAAAAAGGGCACTGGATAGTGTGATCTGCCTGTTTAAACATTTTGTCAAAATGCATTATGACCCTGTCAATATCAACAGTAAAATTCAGAGGGTAGCCGTGTTAGTCTGTATCCACAAAACAACAAAAACGTGCCACCAGACTCCTTGTTGTTTTTTAACAGTAAAATTGTCATCAATCAGCAAATGCTAGGAATAAGCTATCCTGTGTTCAGGTGCCCAGCTGTTAATTGAAACAAAAACTTTATTGCTTTATTCATTTTACTTTTTATGATATTTCTGATTATGTAAAATTATGCAAATATGTTATTATGGTCTCTAGAATGCAGTTCATTCAAAAAGGAAGGCTTTTCTCTTCCCTTTTGTCAGCCAAGGGAAAATTTGCTGGGTGTGCTTTGCAGTAGGCGCAGTGTAAACATAGTATGTTTATGCTGCGCCAGCAGAGATTAAGCTAAATGAAAACACACCAGCTATAAATTTAACAAAGTGTTCATTTTCTAAAGTGACTGCTTTATGCATCTGCAAATGGAAAGAAATAGAGCATCCAGCTCTTAATTTTTTTCTGCACAAATAAAAAACTTTAGTGGTGGGAGGCTTCGTTTAGTGCCTTTGAGCCACTAGCTTTATTTTTAGGAATTAGAACAGGATACATTATGCAAGAAAAGGTGAGGCTATTTAGAGCTGATGTTGTGTATTTTGAGTACAAATCACCTATTAAATTTTGAAACATGCATATCATTTTTAGGAAGGTGGTGATGTAAATGACTACATTACACTCTGTTGTGTTTCTATACTAATGATCTGTTTGTATGCAAAACATTTTAAAATGCCAGCATGTTAGTAAAATCCATTTCAATAGTGTGCTCATTTAGGGCTTGATCCTGCTTCCATTCAAGTCAATAAAAAAAACTGCCCTTGTCTAGAATAGAACAGGATCAAGCCTTTGGGCTCTAATGCTGCTTGCATGGAAGTTGACCGCAAAACCTCTGTTGAATTTAGGACTAGGAACAGGGCTCTATAGCAACTATGAAATGTACCTGCTTCAAAGCTACTGCTTCCAAATAAGCAGGTATCATAGCAAGACACACAATTCCACAGAAATGGTTATTTTGAAGCCAATAAATATGCCATCTGATTAATTTGTTTATCATAATGAGGCTTCAAAGCACCAAATATAGAAAGCAAAACCCTGTTGTCTTTTATGAAAATTAACTGAAAATGTAGATACCATATTATTTATATAGCACTTGAAATATGTGGTATGTTGAGTGTACAGACCCCAAATGTGTTTAATCTAGCATATTTTAGCAATAAGAACAACTAAAATTCTGTGCATTAAATGGCTTGAAAACTACTTTCACAGCCACATTTTCTGCTTTTACTTGGTAATTATTTTAGCTGGGAATCTTGATGGTGATGGAGGAGCTAATACTGCCAAGACAATAAATTTGCATCCTTCTGATTGTACCTTTGTTTAATAGGGAGAAATCCTTGCCTAGTTGAAGTCAGTGGGAGTTTTTTCATTGACATCAGTTGAGTCAGGATTTCATGTATGGTGTTTAACATTTGTGTGTGCTACACACTGACCTTTCCCCTCATGTTTTACAACAAGATGATAATAGGTCACATGGACTAGCACTATTTCATAGCTTTCTCAAAATGGCCCCTATTTACAATAGGGTTTCTTCTCCTCGCCCTTTATTATCCAGAATGATGGTCTATCCTATAAATAACTTAGTTGCATTCATGTGAAGGAAAAGTATTAGGCTCCAGGTCTCCACCTCACTTTCTCCATGGATACCCCCTTGTACCCACACAGAGCCCCACTGAAGGGGGCACCTATGTGTGGTGAGTTACAGGATCAGGGCCTTAAGGAGCTGATACAGCTCCCAGTGAAAAAGCCAACATCTCTTTTCCCAGTCTGCATTTGATTTTCAAAAATCCACTCTAGTCTTTAGCTAACACTAATAAAGAAGTAAATGCTAGTTTAATCCCCACCACCACCTTTTTCCTGGAAGAAGAGGGATTGGTTTTTTGTGGATGTTTAGTAGGGATTCATATTTTAAAAAAAATCATAGGTTTAGCTGTAATTTTTTTTTAAAGTCAAAATAAGATCAAAAATAGTTTTAGGCTTACAATTTCGATTTGTCTCAGGTGGTGCTGAAATTATGGAATTGATAAAACAATACCCTGCTTCATACCAGAGGGAGGTATACTCATCCTGGCTTGCATAAAGATCTTTACACTTATAAATCTAATGATAAGGCAGGTGGCACTCCTTTCACCAAAAGTTGTTCAGATGTCAACTCTCTCTTTCTGATGTGGGCAGTTAGTGTGGTTGAACAGGATTATATTTATTCATTCTTGCTTTTATCCCACCTGGGACTGTCCATCTAGGTTTGTTTGAAGTGGAACCAGAAACTTTCTAATATGTATGTTTAGCATCTTCAAACCATTTCACTCACCAATCATGAAGGTCCATTTCCACTTTCAGATGTACATACAGCTTTCATTGATTTCAGTGGGAGCCACCCAGACGCATCTTGGGACAGACTCTAACCTTAAGATTCATCAAAGAAACATGTCAATATTTGTCAGTAGAGAACTTAAGTTTCAGCTTCATATATGAGTATGTGTATAATTTTCAAAATAAGGGTTCACTGGGCTTAGTCAGTTTATTTTCAGCTGATTGTTCTTTATGAAGGAGAAAATGTCTTGCTATAAGGTGCATTCACTTCTAAAAATTCATCTTTCAAGGGATCCCTTTATGTCAGCTGAAGAAGACATGAACAGCAGTCATCAATCCAGATGGCTGGTTCTGATAGACAAGAATCTAAATTACAAATAAAGTTTTTATTTTCAAAACGGATTGAAAATGTATCATCATGTATCACATGATGATACATGTCAAAATGTAATCATCATCAAACAGTTCCGATTTGTACATTCCAATATCGTGCCTACTTATTCTTAAAATAGATATTGTTTGTGGAGGCATTGAGTACCACTATGGTGATATAATATTAATTTAAAACTTGCAACTAGAAAAAGTAAATTTGCAGAACTTTATTTAGTTTACTAACAAGAAGTATAAAATCCAATTTGTCATAATAATTCCAACTTTCTGAAATTCATGCTAAATAATAATGAATTAATAGTGTGAGGCCACTGTGAGATATTATTTTCTGGTAGTACTAAAATAGTAGAAGAATGTAGAGGTTGTTAGGATAATAAGTATTTATTTGCCCTCAAAGTCATTTAAAAAAAAGTTGCCATTTTTTGATTAATGAAGTCAGCATCTTACTATGGATTTTATCACTTATGCTTTTGCTATTCTATTCCTTACCCCACAAAAACAGCAAAGCAGTAAATGAAATTACTAAAGTGTGTAAACTATATTAAGGGAAGTATCTGATGCCTTATTGACAATTTACAAGGTACTTTGAATTTACAGATTTGTAAATTAGTTTTAGTTATCAGGCAGAGAGATGATGCAAATACTCTGTAATTTAGTCTTGCCGGAACTAATTTCAAATTAAGTGTTGGATTGAAAACAGTGAAATAATTGTTTCAGAGGATTTTTCTTCAGGTATGCCCCAGATTAAATTATGATATAGCTTTTCAGACTATTGACACTTCTAGTGATTTTTTTTTTAAATGTATTGTAAAATTCAGATGTGCCAGGTGATGCTTAAGTACACTGCATCTAATTTGGCATCTTAGAGCAGTACAGTAGCTGAAAATGTTCTGCATATTTTTGTGACTATGGATACCAAAAAGTCTCTTAGACATATGTGTTCTATATAACTGTACAAGATCTTTTGAGACCCTTAGATTTCAGTGGTATCTGGGGCACTCGGTATCTTGGAGGAGACATTCAGTACCTTCGGGATACTTTAAACAGCTTTCAATACTGGTAATTGTATAAACTTTTAAGGATAATCACCTTGAAATCTGTATCTGAAAAATGCAGATTTGTGCACCCAGAAAAGAAGCCAGTTGCTAGTAAGGTCAAGAAAGCAGATGGAAAAATATCAAGGGCATGGGGGCAAAGGTCTTGTTCTAGTGGACTTATACCAGCAGAGAATATGTCCCATGGTGTTTTTTTATTATTATTATTATTATTATTTAAAGTATTTTTACATCACTGTTGTGTATGGTTCCTTACAGATATATAAGAAAACAGGTCCCTGACATGAAGAGTTTGCAATCTAAACAGACTGATACAGACAAATGAAGGGAAAGGGGATATAACTTAGAATCAGCAGATGAGTATTTAACCAGGGCTCATGTCCTCATAGTTCTAAAGGTTTTTAATAAAATGGATACTTATTGTGGAGATTTGCTATAATATGGGGTAAATTAAAGCATTGTGAGGGAGAGCTAAGAGAGCAGGGGGACTGGATGTTGCAGTACTTCTAATTTATATACATATGAAGTGGATTAGTAAGAGGGGTTTGAAGAAGTGACAAAGATTCATTGACACACTGGAGGAGGGAGGCTGTTCTAGATATAGGAAGCCACAAGAATACACTATGGAGACTTGAGTAGGAAATGAGACTAGGCATAGATTAAGCTGACAGAGCATAATATATGGGGTAGTAAAAGACAAGTACTAAGATGCAGGCAGAAGCCATTTTAACAGCGCGAACCCAGAGGAAAGGACATATTTTGGAGATGATGTACATGGAGAAGTGATAGGATTTGGTCAGAATAGAGATTTTGAGATTGAAGAGAGTCCCATGGTTGCAATCTTGAGAAGCCTGGAAAATGGGAGTGTTGTCATTTGTAACGAGAGAAGAGAAAAGACACGACAGGCTAATTTTAGATTTACTAAGATTGAGGAACTAAAGAGTATTCCTAAGGAGCTACTGGAGACATAGGCAGTTATAAAAACCTCAGCACAGCGGGAGAGATTTTTGGTAAACACTTATTTTGTGTCATTAGTATTAAGGTGGTAACTGAAAGTATAGGTGTGGATGAGCTCATCCAAGGAAGAAAAGGAGTGGGCTAAGGACAAATTCAAGGGCTATTTGAAGAGGAAATGGCAATAAAAGGGATAGAAGGGCAGAAACAGATGAGAAAGAATTGCCATCACTTTTACATTTTAAAGCAATTTCTAAGCTCCTGAGTATAGAGGGAAGATCAGGGTTTGAATAGGGAATTAAAAAGAGAGAAGAGTTGGTGGGTATTGGAGACCTGGGAGTGGAAAGGGAGGAGTAGGTTATCTTAACAAGGAGCCAGGCAGGAAAGACCACATGACTGAAGAAAGTGTTTATAGTGAAAGAAGCCTGCATAGTATCAGGATCCCTCCAGAGGCATTCAACCAAATGAGAGCGAGAGGGGGGTGAAATAATTAAGGCAAGAGGGGAGCCAAGGCTGGGGATTAATAGGACTAGAACAGACAAAGTAGTTGGAAAAGAGACTGAAACGCTTCAGAGTAAGGGAAAAGAGGGGAAAGCCCATGGAATCTATGAGAGACAGGTGAGAGAACAGTGTAAACAGAAAATTCAGAGAGGTTAACGAGTGACATGCTACAGGAGGAGTAGATGACAGGGCAACAAGCAAGAGAATGAGAGATGTTGAAAGAGATGAACTAGTAGTCACAGAAGGAAACAAAAGTCCACTATAAAATCTAGTCCCATCCACAAGCAGGAATTACTGGAAAATATAGTGACATGATTCATATGCTAGATTAAATGTTCTCCTGAATAACATAAGAACATAAGAACGGCTGTACTGGGTCAGACCAAAGGTCCATCTAGCCCAGTATCCTGTCTACCGACAGTGGCCAATGCCAGGTACCCCAGAGGGAATGGACCTAACAGGCAATGATCAAGTGATCTCTCTCCTGCCATCCATCTTCATTCTCTGACAAACAGAGGCTAGGGACACCATTCCTTACCCATCCTGGCTAATAGCCGTTAATGGACTTAACCACCATGAATTTATCCAGTTCTCTTTTAAACGCTAATAAACAGGGAGTGTCCAGAGGCTAATAAGGGGATGGAGGTCTACTCAGGGTATGTCTACACTGGAGCTGAGGGTGTAATTTCCCGTTCTCTGATCAAACTGGAATGATAAAAAATAGCAGTGTATCTGCAGCTGCACAGGTGGCAGGCCAGGGTAGCTGCCCCAAGTACAGTCCCATCTGAAATCCTTGGTAAGAACTTGGGGCAGAGAGCCTGTGGCTTCACTGCTATTTTTAGTGCACTACCTCAACCAGAACTAGCGTATATATCTTCACCCTTTCCAGCTCTCGTGCGGGTGAACCTTAAGTAATAGATCCATCAGCTGTGACTCTGCTTCTGCCACAGAATGATCTGCCCCCTCCCTCAAATCTCCCTGTGCGCTCTCTCACATGGAGTCCTGCAGAGCACAGCTCTGTCATGCACCTGTGCAGGGTACTTCCTGTATCCTGCCTCTTCCCTTTATTCCTGCACAGTGGAAAGCAGTAGTTTCATTGGCTTCAGGTCCAGTTTGCTGAGAGTGAAGATGGCCAGGATTTGAGACTTAGTGGATAATGCTGGAATTATTTCTTCCCATAAGCAGGGAAACAGTCTCATTTGGTTCCTTGAAACTTTGTTAATAAATACAGTCTTGTGGAAATCATCATTGTCCCTCATGAGACAGGGGAGGATCCCTGGCATGTCAAAGTTACTCATTATAAAGTTAGTGCTAATAGAAGTTCTGCAGTAAGGCTCAGTATTTTATATACAATGCTGTGTTTTCTCATGTGCTGCATATGTATTCAAAATACTTAATGCTTGCATTTGCTAGAACCTAGCAGCTAGGTTAAATAGCAATACAAAAATGTGAAACAAATTCGCTGATATTTGGACATATTTGTGATTTCTACCTTTCTTAAGAGAAGCAAGTTTAGACTCTTTAAAATGAACTGGTCTATATGGAGTCACTATAAGGCTATATTTAATTAATTTTCCTAATGAGAAAATGTTAACCCCCTGTAAAATGCAATGCAGTATCATTTGTAAATATGATTAATACAATAAGGAGTTGAGTATCTTGGATGACCATTCTTCTTTTTCAGCCTTTGACCGTCACTTGAAAATCTTGGGGATTTTTTTGGATTTGCGGGAACAAAATATTTTCATTGCAGACACAATACTTAAAGCTCTAAAATTGCTTTCCAGTCACATTGACATAGTTTTAATCTAGATTTTAATCCATATAAATCCAGAACCATTTAGACACAGCTAAGCACTAGACAGTTTTAACCATTAAAATGAACATTAATTTTTCCTGCTTATCTCATAACAGAAATCCTCTGCTAGCGACACACCCTATTTTCTCAGTCAACATCTTCGACTTTAGAACTCTAGCACAGTGTCCAATAGGATCTTGGTATTACCGCATTGGCATTGGCTATCTTATTAACTACAAGAAGACTTATGAGACACGTTGCCAATGTTTCCCCTGGAGCCCCTACATAGCTACAAAACAGGAAGAGAACTTTGTATTATAGTGTTTGCTTGTCCAGCAAGCAAAGAAAATCAATTCTAAATTAAGGAACCGCTTATTTTTTCTGCCAGTTGGTTGTTTTTTTGTAAGATTAACTTTTTAAAAAAACCTGCTATAATATTTAGACTTTTATGGTCAACACTTGAAGGTGGTAACCTTCCCCCAGTCCTCTCCCCACTTTATGGAATGCATGGCATTTCTCAAACTGTTTCCCCCCCCCCCCCCCCCCCCGCCAAACACTGCACCTCACTCCTATTTGGTAAAGTATTTGATTACCCTCACCCCTACTCACCCTATGATTTTCTTAATGTCTTGATGCTCTTACTCTCTGCAATTCACATTCTAAAGAGCACTTTTACTCTTCAGAGCATCCTGCAAATACTACATTAATCCCGATGTCATATAAACTGTGTAGATTAGCATCAATATGTGTGTGTTACAGATGAGGAACTGAGGCACAGGAAGGTTGAGTGTCTTGCCCAAAGCCAAGCAGTGAGACAATAGCAGTCAAGATTAGGACTTTAGACTTTCTGGCTACCAATCCCATACTCAATCCACTAGATAATATTGCTTTCTATATGTCTATACAGTATACAGATTGTATATGGATATGTGTGCAATTTTATATGTATACATGTGCTCTGTGATGAATGGAATGTCAGCCCTAGTCAAGTGTTTATCAGTCTGAAATTATTTTCTCTGCTGTTGGTGGGTTTGAAAGGAAGATCATCTGATTATTTGTAGTGTGATGAAGGATCAGGGACTGGTTGTACTGTTCATACATATAATGAATAAACTGGACTACCACTGACAGCTAATTGAGATTGCCTTGAAAGTTCCTTTAGAGATGAAGATTGTGAGTTCTATCACATTAATTCACATGTACCATGTGAGTTAACTGAAAACCTTGGGTCTCTGTGTGTTACCACAGATTGTTAGATCTCTTAAGCTATGCTAACCAAGGAGCGAAGGAGGGACAATATTTGCAATCAGGTTTAGATCCTTATTTGGTAAAATATAGTACAACTACTGGGCCATTTGGCTGGCTCCAGATTCTTGCTGTGCTTTGAATGTAGGGGTTTAAAAAAAATGCTGTAATAAATTACTGAATATACAAAGTGAAGAAAACTCCTGGGAGATCTTTCTGGTGGAAATAAAGAGGAATATCTCTGTTTATTAATTTAAGCATCTGTTTCATTGCAAACCGGAATTTGTGATTTGATTTTACTTGCCGATATTAATCACACTTAAAATATTGCATAAAAAGAAATTTAAGATTTATAATGCTATTGCAACACAAGTCACTTGTTTTTGCTCTTGTTCTATACATCATCTTCCAATACTGGGTTTAAAAAAATGGCCATTTTGCTGTCACAAAGTGATAAAACATTATCTTACGAACATAATTTGTTTGTTTCAGATACACTCTTTCTGTCAATGAGGCCATATTATGTGTGGGTTTGTCTCTATGTGAGGTTGCAAATGAAGAATGATGGGGGGGGGGGAAGCCCTTTAGTTATATCCTTTCAAACCAAAATAAAGCTGTTTGATGAATGACAATAAGATATCACACAACTGCCAGTGTTACTAATTAATAGGCTTTAAAGGTTTTGATATATTCAGTAGTATGACTTATATTTGTGGCTAAAAATGAGTACTAATGATCTCTATACTGTTGCAATACAGATTGCACATTGTCAAAAACTGTCATAAATGAAAAGTCTCATTTGTACAAAAGTCTTATTTGTAATGACAAATAAGTTAATTAATTATCTCAATTAAGTAATTATCTTCATATTTGTTTACACAAGTCAGGTTGCACATCTCAGCTCAGTGGTTTGAGCATTGGCCTGCTAAACCCAAGGTTGTGAGTTCAATCCTTGAGGGGGCCACTTGGGGATCTGGGGCAAAAATCAGTACTTGGTCCTGCTAGTGAAGGCAGGGGACTGGACTGGATGACCTTTCAAGGTCGCTTCCAGTTCTAGGAGATGGGATATCTCCATTTATTATTATTAGTGTAGCTAATTTCATATATAAAAAAGACAACAATACCTAATAACTCTGAGATAGTACTCCATAGAAAGTCTTATCTTGTAGTTACTAGATATTAGTCAAACTCAGGGCTAACTCTGCTCCCATTGAAGAAAATTTTCATTCATTTCAATGGGAACAGGATTAACTCTCATTTCTTGGGTTAATGATCACTCTGTTTCAAAATTAATCAGTGGCTTCTGGCTTGCAAACTCACGTATACAGGCGGACCTACAGGGTTGCATTTTCTTTACGTCCGTTTTTTTCTACAAATTCAGTGTGGCAGTGGCAGAAAAACAAAACCAAAAGAAGAGTAATGTATGGTCAGAAAATCTGCTTATATTGAACTTTCTGGTAAAATTTCGTGTAGTTTTCTCAACATTTCTGAGACCTATATATTTTGAATCTACATTGCAAAAACTTTGACAGATACCCAAAATCCCACCTCTATAATTTCTTCTTGCCAAGGTGAGAGCTGTTAGTTTTCATGTTTCACTGTAGCAATTTGAGATTCATATTGAAGAGAAGCCTAAATCAGAAGTTTAGATCAGAACTTCATATTGCTGTAATACAATATCCTGAATCCAAACTTCGTGGTACAAATTCGGATCCAATTCCAAACTTTTCTGTAGATTTGACCCATTAGTGAGCGAGAGGGATTCCAGTTGGAAAAATTAATATGTACAATGCACTGTACATTACAATATATGACAGTCTAAGTTGAGAAGTAATCTAACAAATGGGTTCATTCTTCCTGTGATATGTGTATGTAATTACCACTGCAATGGGATTTTTAATGACTTGCAAAAGTTGCCCCAATGAGATCAATATCCTGGATATACTGTAAAGCTACTTTTAAAATGAAGGCAACATCATCATTATTGGGAGAAGTAGTGGTAGTAATAACTATAGATTCAGCAGTAGTATGTATGTATGGTTCGCAGGTAGTGCCCAATATATATAAGAGGTACATGAGCTCTGACTTAAATATATAAAAAAGACAAGGGCTGGGAGAAATGGATAGAATATGGAAGTCAAATAGCTAGTGATGATTGCCTCACACCTTATTCCATATAGACTATTTCCAGCTACCAGCAGACTCCATTATCACAGAAGCCTCTTTGATATCAGGAATTACTTTTCTGAATGTTGTATGCAGTGTATCCATGTCAGTCCCAGGGCAGGAGAGAGAGAGAAGGTGGGTGAGGTAATATCTCTCATTGGACCAACTTCTGTTGGTGAGAGAGACAAGCTTTCAGAAGAAGAGGTTTGAGTAACTCAAATGTTTCTCTCTCTCATCAACAGAAATTGGCCCAATAATATATATTACCTCACCCACCTTGTCTCTATTTTCTGAATGTGTCATCTTCTCTGCAGAGCTGGGGGAAGATGAGGGAACCATGGGTTAAAATATATAAAATTAACTTGATGAACGTCCAGTCAGGAACTAAATAATAGGGTCGGTATAAGGGCAAAGGGGAGGGGGAAAGAAAAAAAATCATGTAATTGCTGTCATTTTTTAACCACTGTATACTCTAACACCTTTTCTAAATGTATTTATTTTTAAAACTGCACAAAAGAAGCATACATAAAACATATTCATAAATCTATGTATGAGAAGGATGCAGTTCTTCTCCATAGTCAAAGATAGTGCAGTGATGTGTATCTTGCATAATACATCAGCATTCTAGCTCACTGGAGCCAAAACTATACTATAGGGCGTACAGCAGACATACAAGACAAACATATGCTAACTCCTATGTGCATTCATATATTGAACCCTTACACCTGTACAACAGAACATCCTACTAAACAGACAGATAAGCATTTAGGACAAGAAAATGTCATAGAGAGTTGCTGAGACAGAGGGGGAAAAACTGTTAGAACATTAAGATTTGAAGAGGGAGTGACAAGAGGATCCAATGAAAGTCTGACCATCATATCTGATGGCAGGGGTGGCGGAGGGAAAAAAAATGACAAGGATTTAGAAATGTCAGACTTACACTTAATCTACTTGTAAAGGTTCAGTATCCTACCATCTCTTAAACATATCTGCCAGGGAAATTAACAATGACATAACAAATGCAAGCTTTGGCATATTAATAGGGAACTAATAACTATAGTTATCAGTATATCAGCTGGACTAACCTGAGACTCCAAAGGTCTTTATAATTGAACAAACTGTATTTTCAGAATTCCCTCCACACGCACGCACTGAGGATATCACTGTAAACTACTCTGTGTTCAAGTAGTCTCAAATAAATATTTACATGAAGTCATTTGGAGAGAAGTATGCAGATCACAGCCAGGATAGAGCTAGGAAGGGGGGACTTCAGAGGGAGTAAAAGTTCTCACTTTTTTCCCTGTTGATTTTGAATGATCAATGGGAGATACATTAATAATTAATGATTAATTGATGTCTGAAAGACAGTGGCAGTCTGAAGAGAGGGTGGAAGGTCAGGGCATAACTGAGAGCATTAGTATAGCTGAGGACATCCAAGAATAAGGTGTAGAAGGAGAAGAGGGCAGGCCAAAGAGAGGCGTCTGCGGGATGCTGGTAGTATAGCAGAAGTGAAGTTGTCAAGGAAGTCATTGAGATATTGGCCCTAGAAGTAGGAGACTAATCCGGCGCACAATCGTAAAAGCTCAGGAAGAGAAGGAATGAGTTAAAAAGACTGAAGTGGTTAAAAGTGTTGAAAGATCAGAGTAGGAGGATGGAAAACATGTCTTTGGATTTGCTCCGGATTTGCTTATTTTGGGGAAGTTCTATAGCTTGTATCATACAGGAGGTCTAACTAGATAATCACAATGGTCCTTGCTGGTTTTGGAGTCTATGAATCTAGGAAGAGGTTAAATTGGGGACCTTAATTAGAGCCTGATCTGCAAATCAATGAGCTCAACCCAAGCTATCATAGAACAGACTTCCAAGCAGAAGTGATGCATGGGGGGCACGCGGGGTTGCTGCTTGACTTGTACCGAGTGTGCTTACATGGACTAAGTATACTCAATAACATCTGCTGAAGCCATTACCCTCAGTCTGCGCCCCCCACTATCGGCAGGTATGGATCATCTCTTTGTCCAAGAGTGGCCTGTGTCTGTGGAACTTGCCTCTTCAAAACAATATGAACACAGATTTTGCGGCCTTTGAGGCAAAGGGATAGATCCAGAAAAGGGTTTGAAGGCTGGTTTATACTACACAGTTAGTTCGATGTAAGGTAGTTTATGTCGACCTAATTATGTTGGTGTCCTCACTACAGTCTTGTCCCATCGATGTAGTACCCTATTACACTGACATAATACTCCACAAGAGGTATAAGTGCTTATGTTGGTGTAGTCAGGGCAACACAGTCTGTGTTGACACTGCATTACTTACATTGGCTGTTGGCTATCTTGTCAATGTCATGACTTCAGCATGGAGCTGGAGCTGTGAAATTAACAAGAAAGCCGGGCAGCTAAAGCCCAATTAACCCTGGTTCCCCACTCCCAGCCAGGATGCTATCCGGAGGCACCCCACTCAGAGAGGCAAGAAGCCTGGGTGGCTGCTCCCACCCCATTCCCTTTATACAATAATTACTGCGGTGGCTGTAAGTCAACCCATATTAGGTCGACTTAGGGCTGTAGTGTAGACATATCCTTAGAGTCAGCATTGCAAAGTGAACCTTTTAGGCACCCTGCCACCCAGTGGAATCCACAGCCCTAAGCTAAGCACCAAGGCTCTCTGTATAATCCATGGAAAGAATTAGGCACATAAGAATGAGATTTACAAAAGCCAGCAAACTGAGCAGGGAGATACCTAAGCCCCACCCCATAAAGGGACTTAGGTTCCTAAGTCCTGGCCAGAGGAATTCATAGCCATCAATCCTCTCACGGAGTTAGACCTTAGCCCTTAAAAAAAAAAAAAAAAAAAAAAACTGAGGAGGAGGAGCCCCTTCCTTATAACTTTTAGCCTAGGGGTTAGAGCAGTTATTCAGGATGTGGGAGCCCACTGGGATATGGGATATTCTGGGGTGGGGTTCTCTGTTTCTCCTGTTGAAGCTTTTCTACTGTGTATAAATGCTTAAATAGTCCCTGGAACAGGGACTCCCACATCCCAGGTTGGGTGCCCTAACCACTGGATTATAGAGTCATTCTCACACACTTTCCCTGGCCCAGTAACTGTAAGGAGAGTACCACTATGCCCACCTCCTCCTTCATAAATCATATCCAAATCCCCTCCCCTCCCCCCGAAAAAAAAAGTTTTGGACAAATTTATCAAATTTGTGTCAAATAGGCAAATAGCTTTGGCCAACCCAACTGCATTGCTCAGTCAATAAACTAGTTTGAGGATCTAAGTTTTGGACTTTGACTTTGAAAGTGGCAGTTAGGCACTTAAATCCCTTTGTGGATCTTGCCCAATGTGTAAAACTCATTACTTTGCCTTGGCTTTCCCACAATAAAATACACACACACACAAACAAAAATCCTAGCTTCCAAGTCAGCAGTAGGTGTTAGATAACCAGAGATCAGCCTTGATTTAGAAGACTCATTGGATTTGTGTAATTATTAAAGATCCTGAGATAGTGTGAAGGTGAAAATGTTGTTGATATGTAGAGATAAATGATTAATATTATCTGCATACAGGAATCAGGCCCAATTTGAAAAGAAAAAAAAGTTGACTGTATTGTTCTAGACTGGGGTCAGCAACGTTCGGCACATGGCTCACCAGGGTAAGCACCCTAGCGGGCCATGCCAGTTTATTTACCTGCTGACGCGGCAGGTTCAGCCGATCGCGGCCCCCACTGGCCGCGGTTCACCGTCCCAGGCCAATGGGGGCGGCAGGAAGCCGCGGCCAGCACATCCCTCGGCCCGCGCCGTCCCCATTGGCCCGGGACGGCGAACCGCAGCGAGTGGGGGCCACGATCGGCCGAACCTGCCGCGTCAGCAGGTAAATAAACTGGCCCGGCCCACTAGGATGCTTACCCTGGCAAGCCGTGTGCCGAACGTTGCCGACCCCTGTTCTAGACAATAGTACATATGTTTTACTTGGAACACAAAAAATTCAAGTTGCCTACTATGTTCACAGTTAACAATACTGTTGCAGTAACTACTTCATCCTGAGTAAAAGCTATTGAGGATTGTGAGGCTTATAAATAAGCAGGTGCTTCTTCATCTAGGAGCATTAAATCTCACTCTGTTATATTTATCTCTGCATCTTAGGCAAATGAAGGATAAATCTTCCTTTCCAAAGTTGTCTGGCATCTGCTTAGTCATCAGTTTGCAGATTTACCAGACATTATTAGTTATATGTGTCAGCATCTTCAGATGTTGTGTTAAGCAGTCAATTTATAGCGAGGTTTCCTGCCACCTCCTTTAACTCATGCCACTATCAGCATGTTTGTTTCTTGCAAGCGCTTGTTGTTTTACAAGATCTGACTGTGTATGTTTATGTTTCTGTGCTTCAGCAGAGAGCTAATTTATTGTCTTTAACTGTGCTTCTGAGTAGATCAACTGCTGGTCTTCCTTGTTCCTGTCAAATAGATTTAGACTTGAAGTATGGGGAGGAAGGTATTGGAGGGCACTTCATTATATACCTTTTTAAAACATCTGAGGGGAGGCAGTTGTGAGCTACCACTAGGTGGCTACTGAGTGGTTAAATGTTAAATGACTATAAAGTTTAACTCCTTCAGTGCTAGTTCCTTTACTTTTGCCCATTCTTTCCAATATAATATCTATACCTTTCTGCTCTAGCCTCTAACATCGTGCTTATAAAGTATCTAAATGTCACTCTGATGTAGAATATGTCTCAAATATATCAGTTGAAACTATATTCTTCAGAGACAAAGAGGCAAAGAAAGGACTTTGGGATAAATACCCTGAGGTTAAACTGCCTCAGGCCTTTGTTCTGATCCAGCAAACAGACAGGAACTTCTGTCCAAGGGAAGCCCCAGTTGTTCCTTGGAGGGGTTGGAAGGACTTTGAGGCCCTATGATGGATCTCTGGTAAGCCTTTAGCATTCATATGGAAACTTACTATATTTCATATGTTTTCTCTGTAATGCTTTTACCATAAGAATAAATGTGCTTGCATAGAAAGAGCTGTGTGGTGACTTATAACTGCTGGCAATCACACTAATTATAAGGCTTCAAAGAAAAAGCAAAGATGTGTTTAGGCAGTCTGGCTTGCTGGGAATATCACAGTATAAGCAGGGAACTGTGCAGCATGGAAAAACTTTGGTTGGGGGAAGATAGCTATGGGTCTCCACTCAAAAGAAGAGCTGGATGAGGAGCTGGGAGTCTAGAGTGGATGGCCTTGAGGGACCATGGAGGGGAAATGCAGGTGCAGTTACCCTAAACTATAACATGGAAATTGTGCTATATTCTTATAAATCTTAGTAGCTATTATAGCTCTTACAAATATCTGCATCCTTTATTTTGTCGGGTGAGTTCTCCTTAGATTTTCCTGTGAATTTCCTCCCACTGCTATCCATAAAGACCCTGCATCATAGTAACCTTTCCAGCTGAGATGGGCTGCTCCTGTTTTCCTGAAGAGACCATCAACACCATTCTTTGTGTTGGCCAGAAGAGAATTTCTTGAGAAAGGCAGCTATTTACAGTAGAAATCAACAAATAATTCCTAATGCATAATTATAAAGGGCCTGAAATGTACTCCTCTTAGAGGCAGCTTCTCTCCCCAAGGCATAATTCCATGTTACAGCCCATCAGAAACACCAGAGACACACTAGTATAGAAAATGGGGGAGGTGAGAGGGAGGAATCTGTAAGAACCTCAGTTGTAGGAGGCAGGTCAGGGTGGAGTAAATTTAGTTATAGCTTTGCTTCTACCAGAGCATTAGGTTCTGGGAGTAATTAAAGTCCATGTTGTATACTTTTTGACAGGGGTGGGGCACTCTATTTTAGGTGCAGAACAAATCAAAATAATATAATGTTTAATGTATTAGCTGACTATTGCCTCCTTTCTTTGTGAAATGTTTGTGAGCGAATCAAAACAGCTCTGTTTCATCCCAGTGCTCACATGACCTGTACTGGGGCTGCAATTCTGACCAGACCTCACATGGCCACAGGAGAGACAAAGGGGAAACTCCTTGATCTTTTTCCTCTTCCTCTTTGTTCAAGTAAGGACAAGCAGAATCCAGTCCTTTATGTGCAGAAAGTTAGGCACACAGCCTGAGCAGACATAGGAAGTCCATACTGAGGCCTAAACAAAATATTTAATTATGTTAAGATGAGTATTACAGGAAAAGAAAAATCCCTGCAAATGTACGCCTTTTGTAGTCATATCTGTAAACACGTTCCTGCTGAGCGAAAGCAAAAATATTGGCACTGTCATGGATATCTTTTATCACAAATTTTAAAGGTTCAGGACGTAGGCAAGCTATCAGTTTTCTTTTTTAAATGTAAGACATGTTAAAATACTTACTATAATGTAACTGCTTAGAGCATTGAGTAAAAATCTGGTAAGAAAAAATAAACCCTTTGCTACTCCCCCAGCATTCACCCTTTGAAAGCAAATATGTCTCAACAGCAATGAGACTGATATGTGATTAACAAGTTTGTGAAATTAAACAGTTGCTTTCAATACATGTATCAGCATGGTTATACTGTGAAAGGTGACAGTAGAAATGGCTATATGGAGTTCCATATTTGTTTGGTCTTTCATTCACTCTGTATCAAATTAGCACAGAGAACAAGCAACAAAGAAAAAAAGCTAGTGGGGTGGGAAGGAGTTCTAACTGCTTGCATGGAAATTCAATCTGGGAGAAGAAAATCATCTGCAGTAGTGGAGATTCTGTAGTTAGAATTTAGAGTACCGGTATGTCCACACTGCAGTTGGGGAGTATGAGTGCAGCACCTGTAGATGTACCCAGGCTACCTTTGATCTAGCTAGGTTTCCAATCCTACAAACACTTATACACCTGCGTAACAGTAAGAAGAGTTCAGTATTTTCAGGATCTGAATCTTATTCCATAATTTTGTTGATGATACATGAGTACTGCAAGTATAAAAATAAGTCCAGTTCAGTCTCTGAGACACTCCTTATTTGCTCTGTATTGCTAAACAGGAGTACACAGCTATTTAAAAACTCCAGCCATTCAGATACTATGATGATAGGCACATTATAAGAACCTGAATAAAATATACTATAAAGGGGTTGAGCACCATCAAATCTCATTCACTTCAGGATTTGACAGCACTCAGCATTTGCAAGATCAGTTAACTCAGCAGATATGACTCAGACTACACAGAAGGAGGAGTGCTATATGTGCTATATAGGAAGGTGGCAGTTTTACATGGTTACTCATTTTTACCAGTACAAAAATTTAAATGGAGAGATTTTCATCCACAGGTACGGATTCTTCTAAAAGTTTTTCTTTGACATAACATATCTATAGTAAACGTCACTTTTACTTTACATGCACACAAATCAACAAAAAATAATTCCAGCGATAACAATAACAATGTCAGATAGGCAAATTAAGAAAATGCTGCTTGAGAACTTATTAGAGTCAAAATTCAGTGACTGAGATTTCTGAATAAGGCTTGCTACAAAGGCACTAGTAAATGAATAGTAAAAAGAGGTAGGGTTTGTTGATTTAAGGGTATTTATTTTGTATATTTTGACAGGTGAATTGACAATTTGTATATTAATGGTTAACAAACCTTAAACTTTTTGGATCTCAATATCCACACTCATTAAATAATTGTCTGACCCCATCCCTATAATTTCCCATAGCTGTGAACATTTAAATTAATAATGCTTAAAAACAAACACACAAAATCAAATTCTGCTAAGCTGACATATCTACAATGGAATCTTGAGAATGGATCCATTTTAGATGTGGAATTGTCAGCACAAACACCTATTTGGGGGGGCTGTGAGGGAGGATAGACCACTAGTATGATCTATGTTAGAATCAGAAAGGTAGTTAAAACAGAAAATCCACAGTACAAGGAAATTATACAGGCTGCAGGGAAATTTTAGCAGCATTAAATTAAGAGAATGTTTACTGTAGATCCATTCTTTAATAACGATGATAACTGAAATAATTAATTGTTGAGTTTGAGAGTTTCAGGTACAATACTCTAGATTGAATAGCATTGAAATGATAACATTAGTAGTCCTTTGGTTATAAGATTTATTACAAGTTTATTTTGGTCTGCAAATATGCTTTTCTATTTATTGTGGATTTTATTTATTATTTGAATGTGTATGTACTTAATTATTTACTCTGAATAACCTGTTAAAACTGTTTTGTTCTGTTTTATATTAAAAAATAAATCTCTAATAGCTCCCAAATTAGCATCATGGATATGTACTTATGTGCTTGTAATATTTTACAGCTCACTTCATTTGCATGAGGTAACAAATATCATTAAAGTTTTTTGTTTGTTTGTTTTTGTTTAAGAGAGACTAGTTTACATAACATTTCTAGTAAAACAGAGCAGGGATTGGAAAAAAGATAAAAGAAGGAGGAAAAACAGATTTTTCTAGTCTGTGATAGCAAGGGAACTTACCATGAAACTATAATGCCTAATTCATTTTTACCTTAATTTATATTTACTGGTAATATATTTTTTCTTATTTGAACTGTAGCAGACATTTTCTGGCTTAACTCAGAATAGTAGCTTTAATATTTTCATTTTTTGTAGCATAATGTCAATCATATATCCCCAGTGCTTATAGTATAAAATCCTTAGCAATGCTTAGCCATTTTCTAGTAGTTGATAACAATTTTTTTACACCTATAAGCCATTATTATTAATAGAACAATAAATATGCATGCAAACTGGCAGCCTCCAAGGATTTGGTGGTATATAGAACATTACTTTCTTGGAGCCACAGTTCATCTGTTTGGTTTTATATGAATTGAATAGGCATTTGTCATATTATTTAAACATTTACACTAACTCATTTTGTTTTTCGTGAAAATTAGGTAATTATCGAGTAACAGCTTATAGCTATTTTATATATGATTGAAACTAAAACTGTAGCAAAGTCTGAAGTATAAGTTGTCCAAAGTCTTTGGAAATGACATTTCATAGATCCCATGTGGTTGATTATACACCCCAAAAGAAATACATTCCTGCTTATTTGGCTGTGTACGAGGGGGAATGGTCCCGCTCTTGTGCGGAATTTTCCTGACTTCTGCACTACCCCAGTGGAATCAGATAGTGAAAGGCTCTGAATCCTCGCTCCAACTCCCTTTGCCTGAATGCCTAAACTTGACCTTGAGGACTCCCCTTCCACTCTCCTTTGTGGCAGAATCCTCATAACCCTGACAAGGCTGGGCCCAGGATTCCTGGGACACTTAATCCTCGTCTTGTTGTGGTCACTTAGGACAGAGAACAGAGTGCCCCCACTGTTGGGTACTCTTTCCAGACCGGCCACTTCTCTGACCCACTGATCACTACATTAAGTTCAAATGAAATACAATTTATTAAAGAGAAACCTTAAGGAAAATGATGGAAAAAGTTAAAGGCAACAAGAAATCTCACCCTGTGGGCATGGGGACACCATAAGCAACAGTCTCTGCAATTTAAGCAAAGTTCACAGCTTATTCTTCATTCATCCTAGGTGTCCCTCCAAGGACTTGTCTGAGCTGTGGTGATACTGTGGGGAAGACACCTGCTTTGGCGGTGGCCGCACACCCTCAGGTTCTAGGTGGCAGGGACACTTCTCCCCAGTATTGGCCCTCCTGTTGGGCTCACGTCTCTCACCTCCAGTCCAACCTTCCAGGCTTTCTTCTCTGGCAACGTCTCTGCGCTGTGCCCTCTTTGCCCAGGTTCTCCAACTCTCTCTTCCCAGCCACTCGGTGCTCTCAGCTCCAGTATTACTTGTGGCACAGCCAGTGTCTATGATCCTGGCTCTGGCCTCGCAGATCCCTGCTGTACCACAGCCCAGGCTCCCGGTCGGTGTGGCTGGTCTTTGCTACTCCAGCTCCCCAGCTACAGGCTGCTCCAACTCCCAGTTCTTCCTACTCCGGCTCAGCTCTGCTGCTCTGGCTCCAGCCCAGTTCTGCCTTCTGGGCCATCCAGTTGTGGCTGCTTCTGCTCTGCCTCCAGTTCACAGAATCATAGAATATCAGGGTTGGAAGGGACTTCAGGAGGTCATCTAGTCCAACCCCCTGCTCCAAGCAGGGTCAATCCCCAGACAGATTTTTGCCACAGATCCTTAAATGGCCCCCTCAAGGATTGAACTCACAACTGTGGGTTTAGCAGGCCAATGCTCAAACCACTGAGCTATCCCTCCCCCCAGTTCAGCTGGGGCTGCTGCTGCTCTCCCCTTAGTTCTGCCCAGCTCTGGTTTAGGCAGCTCCAGCTCACACGGAGGATGGGTCCCCGGGTTCCTGACTCCCTCATTGGTTGGCCTGACCTGTTAATCAAGCTGACTTCGAACATTGGCCTCTCGCCATTGACCCTGGGGACTGTCAAGATCCTGATTTCTCTTTAGCCTTTCCCCTTTCTTTGGTAATGGAGAGGGCCAACCAAAAAACCTACTAAGTTTCAGTAAGGGGCTCACAGCCCATTAGAGCTGGATATAATGATAAAGGAGTAAAGAAAAAGAAAAGAAAAAAAAAACAATTGCTGGAAGAAAACCAGTCACCTCACTCTGTGGGCTTGCCAATCTGCAAAATTTATTCAGGCAAATCTCCTTGTTAAGGTAAAGGGGAATATTACCTGAGTAAGGAGTGCTGTCTCAGACTTTTGGTTTAGTAGCCTAATAGAGTACACTACCAAGTCATTAATAAAATAATAACTAATAATACCTTGCATGGCTCTTCTCTGAAGCTAGGAAAGTATCATTATCCCCAGTTTGTAGTTAAGGAACGTGAGAGGTGAAGTCACTGCCCACAGATATGTATCAAGTGATTGGTCAAACCATTAATAGAACCTCAAGTCTTCTTTCTCCTATCCCCAACTCTAATCTCTAGGGGTAAAATCCTGGCCCCATTGCAGTCAATGGCAAAATTTCTATTCCTTTGATGGGGCCAAGATTTCATCCTGATGTTTAAATTTTGCTTAGGTCACAAGCGATACATAATTTGTAGTCCTGCATTTGCCCATATTGAACATTTAACCATATGAAACACATATGCCAGACCATTTGACACAACATACAATTCCTGCTTAAGAGGTGAAATATCTGGAATAGCAGTGGCATTTCTAATCAGGCCTGAGGGGAAACTTGCATATCGCTTACAGACCTGGCTCATCACAGAGTGCATTCCTATTGATGATGATACTATTTTTACACATGATGTATACCTTTAATTTATCCCAAAGTGGAGCTAAAGAAAATTCCAAGGTTAATATTTGTTTGCTTTCTCTAGCATTTGTAATAATCATTCCAAATATATTTGTTTTTGTTTTTGTTTAAATTGTATAGCTTGTTATAACATTTAGGGTCAGATTTTCCCATGGTTACACATATTAAGTAATACCTTGTTCCTTGACTTCAATGTGACTCCTCCCACACATAGGTATTTTTCAGAGTAGCAGAATTTGGTTTTTAATATTTAATGTATTAGATTAAGTCCTAGTTTTGAATCCTGTTAAATGATTGTATTTCAACTTTATACAACAAGCAACTGAAAAAACAATTTCTTGCTACCACAACAAGATAAAAAGCTAGTGTAAAACAATCTAACTTCCTCATGGCTAACTATAGACATTATAATATAATATAATATAATATAATATAATATAATATAATATAATATAATATAATATAATATAATATAATATAATATATGCCTCTTTGGGTGAATATGTGGTAACGCTACCTTAGCAAGAATATTTCATTTTTACTTTATATTTTCTATATATGGTACTAGGGGAAATGATTCATGGCTAACATATCTCAAAAGTATATTAACATTTATCCTTAGGGTATTACAGGTGTTGCAGCCTGTCCCATTTATTACAGCTTTTTGTATTTATCTCCTGAATGTCTTCCTTCAAAAAGGAGATCTGCTGAATTTCTGCATCACATTCAGCATCCATCACTTTGATTAGGGTCTCTCTCCACAAACCTAGCAGCTTTTCTTCCATGGCAGCTCCATATGTTTGCTACAGATGTTATATTTGTAGGCGGAATGTGACTGTATACTGCTCAATGTTTGTGTCCCTGTCAAAAAGGCAGTAGATTATTCCTTTATACTTTGATTTGTCTTGAAATCATATGGCTTTCAATATTTTGTACAGCTAGTCCAGAATTACCTGCAGTGGCATAAATGAAACTGCATCTGTGTATCTTTTGACAATTTAGAGATTAGAAAGTATACATTCTCAACATTCATGCCAAGAAAATTATTTGAAGATCAGGAGGAGGTCAAAGACAGATTTTGCTGATGAAAAGGTTACTCCAGGGAAATATTTAATGTGGACCAAATGATGGACGACCTAACATTAATTGGTAACCAGTTTGTTAGTGGCTACTAAGTTAAATTATACTCTGTTGCATTTATGATTTTCAGAATTTATCGTGGGAAATACATTCTTTTTTCCAGTTAATATTTTGTCATGTTGCACTTAGGTAATGTATTACACAGTACATTGAATGTAATGCAAGAATACACCCAGAAGGAGGTATGTATCTGTTCACAGAAATGATAAATGCTTCCTTGAAGGACACCTTTATGATCTGTAATTGAGCATACATGGTTTTGCTAATGGAACATAGAATTCAAGTATTTGAGAAAAACAGGGAGATAAAGTATTTAAAACAACCAGGGATTGACTATTTTGCCTTCAAATTGACTTGTCTGATCGTTAGCTGGTGATTGCAGAAGTTTACTAGTCATGAAAGCATTTGTGTTAATCCACTAACTAGTCATTAGTCCACTAGTCATCCACCATCAGTAGTTTCCACATGGCTGCTAAATTCAGTATCTCATCGACCACCAGATATGGTGATCAAGGGCCAGATTTTCAAAGAAGCACTTTCACATACAGAGTGGAACCCATGAATGTGGACTTTTCTACACATTCAGATGTTTATTTTCATAAGTCTTGTGTGAGACCACATGAATAGTTTGACAATGAAACCTGACAAAAGCGTATACAAGTTCTGGATACACACAGATTAAAGTGCTCACTATACAGTTTTTAAAAGAGTATTTAATGTGCCAGTGTGTGTTACTTCTTGTTGTCTCTGTGCGTTTATGATCTCCACTTCTTCCCTAGCCTCAGCAGTGCAAATAACCAAGAGTTACACCTAAACTTGGAGCTAGGGATTTGATTCCCCGCTCGTATAGACATGCTTGTGCTACTTCTCATCAAGCTAGCATACTAAAAATAGTAGTAGTAGCATGGACAGCAGTAAGCAGCAACTTGGATTAGCTTCCTGAGTATGTATTCATGGGGTCCAGGCAGGTTTGTACTCAGGATGGATAGCTCATGCCATCGCCCTCCACTACCAATGCTATTGTAGTTACACCACTATTTTTAGCATGCTAGCTCAGAGGTAGCACAAGTATATCTACACGAGATGGGAATGAAAAGTGTAGACAAAGCCAAAGTGTCACTCCTGGCTTTGCCCAGGAACTCATTTCTCTACCTATGGTCCCAGAAGGCCTGAAAACAGCTGAGACATCACTGCACAAAAATTTACCTTCTCACAACTCAGGTCTCCTGCCTCTTTTCTCTCATCAATTTCAGTGGGAATGGATACACATTGCTGCTTGTTTGCAAGTAACTGACATATACCCATCCCAAAACATTCCCCTTAAACACCAAGGTGTCTGTGTGGGGGAGTGGGGCTGGTTCGGGGAGAGGTGCCCATGTGCACTTATCTGGTGCAAGCAATATAGTAGCATACAATAGCTGCTCTCCTCTCTACACTGCTATCCATGATCTGTGCAAGGGAGCAAGAGGAGTGTATTAGAGTATTGGTTTCTGCCAACAGATCTTGAGATATTGGCTGTGAAAAAATCAATCTGAAATTCCAGTATGGGGGTAACAAAGCATGGTTTTAAAGTAAGTGTCTAATCCAACAAAGCTAGAAATCTGGGAGTCCTCTCTTTCAATCATCATATTTTTCTAGCCCTAGTTCTTTTATGGTGCAAGATATTGCACCATAAAACTATAATAGCCTTACATTATATTGTGACCTAGGGTCAACTGCAGAATCTGCTTTAAGAAATATATTTTTTAAACTTCTCAAGGATGCATAGGGCTTGATTTGTTTGTGCCTTTGTTGCAGAGCAGTAGAAAAAAAATAGTATATTAGTCTCTCTGGTTAGCTGTGTGTTTGACACTGTTTTATGGCTGTATATAGCTATTAGCTAGACAACCCCTGAATTATAAAATGTACAGTTAATAAGATACTGTGCAAAAATATGAAGAAATCTTGAGAAAGTGAAAGTTCTTAAGCTGGGAAAACATATTGAGAGTTTGGAATATGGACATAATTGAACCAGCCTGATTTAAAAAAGGACCTCCAACAGTTAGTCAAGGTTGGTGGAATTCCTGAGAAGGTACAAAAATACTGCATGCAGTTATCTTAACAAGCAAAATAGAACTTGTCAGAAATTGGGGTTTTGGATGGAAAATTATTAAAACTCTTTGCTGAACAGCCAAAAACTCAAATATATATATTCAATTTTATGTTTCTAAAAGTTTAAAATTTTCAGGTAAAATATACTGAAAACTATAACATCTATCTTTCAATTGTCTGATGAAAAATCAATTTTTCAGTGAAAATGGTTACTTTCCATCAAAATTTTTGTTTAGTCAAAATTCTAATTTTTCATTGTAAATGAGCTTTGGATGACATTTTCCCACTAGTCCTAAAAGAAAGTCATGGGGACTGTTGAAGTGACAATAGAAAAAGCAAATATGAAGTAAATTGATTGTCTGCATTAATGCTCAGTCCAGCAAAACACTTAATTTTAAGTGCATGGGTAGTTTCATTGATTTCATTGGGATATTTCACATGCTGAAGTGCTTTTCTGGACTGGGGCCTAAGGGAATAATAGTGGATATTTTTTTTTGACTAACTTAGAACAATTTGTAGATAGAATTCTTCAATGTTATTAGTGGTTGTATACATTCAAGTTGTAAGTTAAACTCTCAACTCCATCCCCCACCTCTACCCCAAAAAAAGGTATTTTAAAGTTAAAGCTCTGTTTATCCCAGGAGTATAAAGCTGGAGGGCTGGATCACAGTATATTGGAATGAAAAGTAAATCAGGCAACCCACAAACTAAAGAGTGGCAAAGCAATGGGGCCTGACTGAATATGTTATGGCCCTCAAGCTCCAAATGGCTCAGAACCTAGTCAGAGTCTTCCAGCACTCGCTGCACTCTAGTCCATTGTGAAGAGTTAATATAATTTCTGGTCTCACAGGAAGATAAATGCTTGGAGGAATGTGCCAGCTATAGGCCAATTTACTTTTCAAGTACAGGCATCCAAATTCGAGCTAAAATCAGCTTCACTGTGTAACTGCAACCCAAGTGATCTTAATAGATGATGTTTCAATTGTCAACCCAGGTTTCTAACTTGGGCTTCAGGTATTAACTGAATATCACTTTACAGAGCAAAGAGTTTGGCTAAAGCAGGCAATAAGCCTGAAGCAATAAAGCACTAACTATTTGTCACATGCTTGTGACAAATCTGACTAGCCCAAAGGATAACCTTTCTTAGAATTTTATAAATGTTCATTATCTCTGGTAATTGCCAACTACAAAAAAAAGTTACAGGTTTCTTGTATATATTATGATGACAGTCACTGTTGTGTAAGGTATATGGCTAATATGTTTGGTCACTTTTCTTAATTTAAAACTACACAAACTGTCCTCTGTGTCGTGAGTAAGGTTGTAAGAAAGCTCTCTTTCTGTCTGCTTCAGTGAGTCAAAATGAAGTAACATAGCAATGGAATAAGGTTGAAATTGGGTTGAAATTGTGAAGGTAATTGCTCATCCATCCTGATATCCTAAAGAATTTGGCTATAGTAGAGATCTGAAATACACTCTTTCATTTTTCACACATGAGATATGTTTACCAGTTCATCTCTTAAATACATGTAAGGTGGGAAACTGAGGCATACATCCACCCAATTTAGGCTTAATTCATTTTTCTCTTTATTTATAAATTTTCAGACAGAATCGTTGTCACTTATAGTTTCTGATCATATATTTATGACATACAATAAACAGATAGAAGGAACAGTTAGGGTCCCAATTCCAGGGAAATTTCCCAATTCCGGAAAGCTCTCCTGAACTTCATGATAGCAATCTCTCTTTTGGTCTGTCATTCTCCTTCAGTCTCATTCCTTTAGTTACTGGCCCATTATTTCTCTGACTTGTTCATTGGGATCATTACCTTTTCGTATTACATATTCATTAGCTTTCTTCCAATCAAAGTCAAGTGTTGTGTCCTGTGTAACCTATACACTATGTATGCACAAGCTTCAGTTTTCATAACTTTTCCTGTCTACATTATTTTTATGTTGTCATGTCTTCATGTCATCATATTTCTGTTTTTTTCCCTAGTGTAGGGACTTTTTTAGTATGATGTTTTGGGTGTTTTACTGTACTGATTAACTTCCTCTCATTTACATCTTCCAACACAATACATTCCATGTACAAAACATCACCTTTATTCTGTCAGCTGTGACCATTATTTAAGCATGCCTACATAAGAGAACTAGACAAGCCAACACTCAGGCTAACAAAGGCTAGGCCAAAGCCTTGGCATAAATATTATCCTACCCAAACTCATTCACTATATATAATTTAATGTTAATATTTTAATAAACAAAATTTATCCCTTATTTTCTATCATTCTGCCCTGGCACTATAAGGCCTTGCCACAATTCTCAGACATCTTCTAGAAGAGTGTTTTAGTTAGTTGTGCTCATATGACCTTAAACACAAAAAAGCTTACAAGAAGTGGAAGATTGGACAAATGACCAGGGAGGAGTATAAAAATATTGCTCAGGCATGCAAGAGTGAAATCAGGAAGGCCAAATCGCACTTGGAGTTGCAGCTAGCAAGAGATGTTAAGAGTAACAGGAAGGGTTTCTTCAGGTATGTTAGCAACAAGAAGAAAGTCAAGGAAAGTGTGGGGCCCTTACTGAATGAGGGAGGCAACCTAGTGACAGAGGATGTGGAAAAAGCTAATGTACTCAATGCTTTTTTTGCCTCTGTCTTCACAAACAAGGTCAGCTCCCAGACTGCTGGACTGGGCAGCACAGTATGGGGAGGAGGTGACCAGCCCTTTGTGGAGAAAGAAGTGATTTGGGACTATTTAGAAAAACTGGATGAGCACAAATCCATGGGGCCGGATGCGCTGCATCCGAGGGTGCTAAAGGAGTTGGTGGATGTGATTGCAGAGCCATTGGCCATCATCTTTGAAAACTCATGGCGATTGGCGAGGTCCCAGATGATTGGGAAAAGGCTAATGTAGTGCCCATCTTTAAAAAAGGGAAGAAGGAGGATCCAGGGAACTATAGGCCAGTCAGCCTCACCTCAGTCCCTGGAAAAATCATGGAGCATGTCCTGAAGGAATCAATCATGAAACACTTAGAGGAGAGGAAAGTGATCAGGAACAGTCAGCATGGATTCACCAAGGGGAAGTCGTGCCTGACTATCCTAATTGGCTTCTATGATGAGATAACTGGCTCTGTGGATGAGGGGAAAGCAGTGGATGTGTTATTCCTTGACTTTAGCAAAGCTTTTGATATGGTCTCCCACAGTATTCTTGCTGCCAAGTTAAAGAAGTATGGGCTGGATGAATGGACTGTAAGGTGGATAGAAAGCTGGCTAGATTGTCGGGCTCAACAGGTAGTGATCAATGGCTCCATGTCTAGTTGGTAGCCGGTTTCAAGCAGAGTGCCCCAAGGGTCGGTCCTGGGGCCGGTTTTGTTTAATATCTTTATTAATGATCTGGAGGATGGTGTGGACTGCACTCTCAGCAAGTTTGCAGATGACACTAAACTGGGAGACGTGGTAGATACACTGGAGGGCAGGGATCGGATACAGAGGGACCTAGACAAATTAGAGGATTGGGCCAAAAAAACCCTGATGAGGTTCAAAAGGACAAGTGCAGAGTCCTGCACTTAGGACGGAAGAATCCTATGCACTGCTACAGACTAGGGACCGAATGGCTAAGTAGCAGTTCTGTAGAAAAGGACCTAGGGGGTCACAGTGGACGAGAAGCTGGATATGAGTCAACAGTGAGCTCTTGTTGCCAAGAAGGCTAACAGCATTTTGGGCTGTATAAGTAGGGGCATTGCCAGCAGATCAAGGAACGCGATCGTTCCCCTTTATTCGACATTGGTGAGGCCTCATCTGGAGTACTGTGTCCAGTTTTGGGCCCCCACACTACAAGAAGGATGTGGAAAAATTGGAAAGAGTCTAGTGGAGGGCAACAAAAATTATTAGGGGTCTGGAGCACATGACTTATGAGGAAAGGCTGAGGGAACTGGGATTGTTTAGTCTCCAGAAGAGAAGAATGAGTGGGGATTTGATAGCTGCTTTCAACTACCTGAAGGGGGGTTCCAAAGAGGATGGATCTAGACTGTTCTCAGTGGTGGCAGATGACAGAACAAGGAGCAATGGTCTCAAGTTGCAGTGGGGGATGTCTAGGTTGGATATTAGGAAACACTATTTCACTAGGAGGGTGGTGAAGCACTGGAATGCGTTACCTAGGGAGGTGGTGGAATCTCGTTCCTTGGAGGTTTTTAAGGCCCGGCTTGACAAAGCCTTGGCTGGAATGATTTAGTTGGGAATTGGTCCTGCTTTGAGCAGGGGGGTTGGACTAGATGACCTCCTGAGGTCCTTTCCAACCCTGATATTCTATGAATCTATGAATCTATTCAAAGAGAAAGGGGTATAAATTTCCCAGTAGATTCAGTTAAAGTACTTTTGTATTTCCTGACCACAAGAAATGGAATAATAAAAAAAAAATCACTGTGTGACTGAGACAGTTCTGCTTCAGGATCCAATCTGTAAAGTACTATTATATTGTATTTATTATATAACTATTCTGGTATCTTTTGTCAGATAAAATTTGATTGAAACAAAACATAAAAGTCTACATTGAGCAGAACCAGGCCATCTTTTATTTCAGATTAAAAAGAATTCTCCATTATGTCTAGACTCAAGAATTGATGTTAAACCCCCAGCAACCTATAGACTCACAAACATTTGGATTCCATATTATGCCCACTTAAAACTTTGTGTGAGCCTGGATTTCAGATATGCCAGAATGACTGGTACATTGCTGCTCTGATTCACCTCACTGCCCATCAGGGAGAAATATGATTGCCTGATCTTGAATGTGGAAATCAGTTCCCTTGGATCTCACTTGCAAAGTCATAGTAGATATTGTTAATGGTATCAGGGAGATTATATTTGCAAGGTGGCCGTCTTTAGGGTTTTGTTTTTTTTCTTTTAAATTATGCTCTCTCAACCTTTGCTAATGTTCCCAATTCAGCATCTTTAACACAATTCTTTCATTTACAGTGTGCCTTGCTTTGGTGATTATATTATAATTTGTTTTACTTTTTGCATTCATTATTGTTACCAGTCTGGATATCTAATTATGGTTTATTTCTTAACATTTAGTTTCCTTTGATCAAGTGTTTGGATACAAGAGCTTAGACAAAGGCAACCTTTCCAAGTACTGTATATAGAAAATAATTTGCAATTTCTGCAAGCTCTAAAATCGGCCTTAGCCTTCTTTACCTTTTAATAGACTGCAATTTTCAAATGATAAGATGCATATAGTAATAAATACAGCTGGCTGAAAAATGAAAAACTAGTTGCCCAAAACTTTTAAATGTTTGATTTTTTTGTTTGTTTCAAAGCCCTTCAAAATGGGCCCATTTTTCAGAATTTTGTTTTCAAATTTCTTATCAAAAATGTTTCAGAACAGATTATTGAACACCTAGTTTTGATAAAAAAATTGTTTCAATAAAAATATATAGAATTAATGAATTTTTTTGATATTGACATTTTTCACAAAAATGTATTGAAAATACCCATTTTCATTAAAAACTCTTTGAGATACATTGAGATATCTCAGGGTGCTTTACAAACAGTCATTACTCATACCTGTGACAGGCCTGTGAAGTGGGAAAGTATAGTATCCTTTTTACAATCAGTAATCATAAAAAACATAAGAAAAAAATCACCCAAGATCTCCCAGCCAATCTGTCATAGAGATCCAAATAAAAAGCAGTAGACCCAATAGTAATTTGTAAATAGTTTGTCAATATAGATTGCAAGTTCACTTCACAGTTAAACAATAGGTCATATTATTCATTATTCAAGCATTCAGAGAAAAAAGTTTATTCACTAAAACATTTGTAATTCCCCCAAAAATTCACAAATTTCAGCATAAAAATTATTCATCTGAAAATTCGGAGTAGATGATTCATTTTTAAAAAGAACAGGAGTACTTGTGGCACCTTAGAGACTAACAAATTTGTTAGAGCATAAGCTTTCGTGGACTACAGCCCACTTCTTCGGATGCATATAGAGTGAAACATATATTGTGGAGATATATATACATACATACAGAGAGCATGAACAGGTGGGAGTTGTCTTACCAACTCTGAGAGGCCAATTAAGTAAGAGAGAAAAAAAAAAACGTTTGAAGTGATAATCAAGATAGCCCAGTACAGACAGTTTGATAAGAAGTGTGAGAATACTTACAAGGGGAGATAGATTCAATGTTTGTAATGGCTCAGCCATTCCCAGTCCTTATTCAATTCTGAGTTGATTGTGTCTAGTTTGCATATCAATTCCAGCTCAGCAGTCTCTTGTTGGAGTCTGTTTTTGAAGTTTTTCTGTTGTAAGATAGCCACCCGCAGGTCTGCCATTGAATGGCCAGACAGGGTAAAGTGTTCTCCCACTGGTTTTTGAATATTATGATTCCTGATGTCAGATTTGTGTCCATTAATTCTTTTGCGGAGAGACTGTCCGGTTTGGCCAACAGAAAAACTTCAAAAACAGACTCCAACAAGAGACTGCTGAGCTGGAATTGATATGCAAACTAGATACAATCAACTCAGGATTGAATAAGGACTGGGAATATCTGAGCCATTACAAACATTGAATCTATCTCCCCTTGTAAGTATTCTCACACTTCTTATCAAACTGTCTGTACTGGGCTATCTTGATTATCACTTCAAAAGTTTTTTTTTTTCTCTCTTATTTAATTGGCCTCTCAGAGTTGGTAAGACAACTCCCACCTGTTCATGCTCTCTGTATGTCTCTATATATATCTCCACAATATATGTTTCACTCTATATGCATCCGAAGAAGTGGGCTGTAGTCCATGAAAGCTTATGCTCTAATAAATTTGTTAGTCTCTAAGGTGCCACAAGTACTCCTGTTCTTTTTGCGGATACAGACTAACACGGCTGCTACTCTGAAACGATTCATTTTTAGTCATTCTTCTGTTTAAAGAAGTTATTAGTCATTCAATCAGGAAATAAGAAAAAATCATGTGATCAAGTTGCCCAGTCACACCGCAAGATTAAAGATTATCAAATAAAAAGCTCACAGAGGGCTGAGAGGCTGAAATTTGTTTTCTTACATTTTTAAGACAATACATGTGAAGGATAGATGCATTCATCAAAATAAGGATCGGGTAGCAAGCAATTTGTGAAGAAAAAAAGTTTTTTTTTTTTTTTTTGGGGTAGAATTTTTTTCAACAAAATAATTCAGCCAGCTCTAGAAACTAGGGGTAAAGCACTGACCTTATTGAAATCAGTGTGAGTTTTGCCCTTGAGTTCTGTGGAGCCGGAATTTTGCCCCAGGATTCTTTATTCCTTGTCCCCTACTCAAACCTGTATTAGAGAATGCTGCCTCTACAAAATTATCTTTTAAATTGTTATTATGGGGAGAGCTATATTAAGGTTGGCTGCAGTTACCATTAGGACATTATTCCATGTGGTTTTTGTTTGTTTGTTTAGAATTAAAGTGCTGTCATATTTAGCAGCAGTCAAAATATAATTTGGCAGGGAGATAGCCCTGAGTCAGAGCTATACCTTTTGCTGATCTCATAAAAAATCTGTTGAGATGTCCTGAGTTATAAGATATAAAAAATCAACAATAACATTCCACATCATGCTCAGTAGCGCTTGCTGCTCAAAATAAGCACGTTCTGTCTTTATTGACCATGCTCCCCAGAACCCCTACGCTTCCCTGCAGCAGCCAGACTGCCATTTTTGCTAAGAATTCTCCCTCAGCACATCTCCTTGCAACATTCTGAAGAATATACATAGAGCAACTTCTAGAAAGGAGGCAGCAAATAAAATTGATATTAGTGTCCCTGCTTTATTCCAGCAAAATACTCTTAATTCTAGGGTAGGTGTCCTGAGTTATGAGTTAGAAACCTCAGGAGTTCTAAACATACCCCTTCTATATTGTTGTTGTTGTTTTTAATTTCTGTTCCTTTAACAACCTGTCATGAGGCCAATGACCCTTAGAAGATTTAGGGCATAATTGGCTCATGATGACCTTCTGAGCTATACCTGAGAGCATTCAGGAGCACCAGGTGTTGCCCCTTTAGCTAATTAGTAATGGAACAATATACAATGTACAAGCCCTCATGAAGGAGTTATTGTCATAGATAGTTCTCTGAAAACATCTGCTCAATATGCAGTGGCAGTCAAAAAGGCTAACAGAATGTTAGGAACTATTAGGAAAGGGACACATAAAATAGAAAATGTCATAATGCCAATACATAAATCCATGAGACACCCACATCTTGAATACTACAGTTCTGTTCACCCCATCTTAAAAAAAAAAAAGATGCATTAGAATTGGAAAAGGTAAAGATAAGGCCAAAAAGAGATTCGGAGTATGGGGCAGGTTCCAAATGGGGAGAAATTAAGGACTGGGACTGTCCCTGTTAGAAAAGAGACAATTAAGGGGGATATGATAGAGGTTTATAAAATCATGAATGGTATGGAGAATATAGAGATGTGTTATTTACCCCTTCACATAACACAGAAACTAGGAGTCTCCCAATTAAATTAGCAGGCAGCTGGTTTAAAACAAACATAAAGAAGTCTTCTTCACATAACACTGTCAACATCCTCATTCATAATGCTCATGCTCGTAATGGTTACTAGTCTTCTCTATGGGTTCTTCATACAATTTGTCTCCCCCCTTGTTCCATGATTATAAATTGGCCCTATTTCATGGGAATGGCAAAAGGCACATCCATGAAACAAAAGGCAACCCCTACCAAATTTTAAATCCATACTCCAAAGCATGGCGGCAAAAGAACATTTCAGAGAAATGGTCTCAAGAATTTTTTTAACATGGGCAAAACAATGCATTATCCTTGGTCTGGTTCTCAGAAACGATTGAACCATTTTGGCTGTCTCCTGCGTCCCAAAAAAACCCACCAAAAATATCAGCCCAAGGCAGGCACCCAGAATGGAAAACTTCTGCTAAAATGGTTAAATTTTGACAATTTTAAAAGCAATTGAAACTGTCTTAAAATATGAACAATTAGTGGAAAGGAACACAAGCCAAAATAGGCTAAGAACTGGTTAAAGAATATTTAGGTAATTTAGATGTGTTCAAGTCAGCAGGGCCTGATGAAATTTACCCTGGAGTACCTAAGGAACTAGCTAAAGCAATCTCAGGACTGCTAGCAATTATCTTTGAGAACTCATGGAGGACGGGTGAGATCCCAGAGGACTCAAGAAGGACAAACATAGTACCTATTTTTAAAAGGGGAACAAACCAGACCTGGGGAATTATAGATCAGTCAGCCTAACTTCAATACCCAGAAAGATACTGGAACAAATTATTAAATAATCAGTTTGTAAGCTTCTAGAGGATAATAGGGTTATAAGTAATAGCCAGCGTGGATTTGTCAGAACAAGAACAAATCATGCTAAACCAATCTAATTTCCATGTTTGACAGGGTTACTGGCCTGGTGGATAAGGGGAAGCTGTAGACATGCTATAGCTTGATTTTTTTTTAAGCCTTTTGTCCTACATGATAGTCTCATAAGCAAATTAGAAAAATGTGGTCTAGATGAAATTGTTATAAGGTGGGTGCACAACTTGTTGAAAGACTGTATTTGTCAAATTGGGACGGCATATCTCGTGAGGGACTGCAGAGCTTGGTCCTGGGCCTAGTACTAGTCAATATTTTCATTAATGATTGGAATAAAGGAGTGCAGTGTACATTTACAAAATCTGTAGATAACATGAAACTGGGAAGTGTTGCAAGCCTATTGGTGGACATGATTAGACTTCAAAAAGACCTTCATAAATTGGAGAATTGGTCTGAATTCAACAAGATGAGATTCAGTAAAGGCAAGTGCAACATACTTCACTTGGGAAGGAAAAATCAAATGCACAATAGGGAATAACTGGAGAGAGTTAAGAGAAGAGCAACAAAACTTATAAAAGATTTAGAAAACCAGGCCTCTGAAGAATGATTTAAAAAAAGCACTATGCATGTTAATCTTGAGAAAATACAATGGGGTGAGGGACTAGATAACAGTTAAGTGTGAACAGTTTCAAATATGTTAAGAGCTGTTACTAGGGTGACCAGATGTCCCGATTTTATAGAGACTGTCCTGATTTTTGTGGCTTTTTCTTATACAGGCACCTATTACCCCCCACCCTGTCCTGATTTTTCACACTTGCTATCTGGTCACTCTAGCTGTTACAAAGAACCATATCCACTGAAGGTAGCACAAGAAGAGATGGGCTTAATCTGCAGCAAGGGAGATTTCAGTTAAACATTAGGAAAATCTTTCTAACTATAAGGATAGTTAAGCTCTGCAATAATCTTCCAAGGGAGATTGTGGAATCCCTGTCATTGGAGGTTTTTAAGAACAAGTTAGACAAGCACATGTCAGTGATTGTCTTGGTATACTTGATCTGCCTCTGCGCAGAGCATTAGACTAGGCGACTTCTCAAGGTCCCTTCCCGCCACACATTTCTGTGATTTTCTGAATGGGAAGTGTTGATTTACCTTAAGTGATGCTACCAGTCCTTCCTAGAATATAATACAATATAATAAAAATAAGCCATTGTAATTATAGTATTTCGTCTAAAAACAACTGTATAAATAGGGTATCTAAGTATTTCACAAATGATACATTTATTTTATGTCTTATGAAAATAAGAAAAAAATAAAGATACTAAAAGTACAGTGGGTAAAAAGTGTAAGTTATTCATGTGCCCCTCCTTTTTTGCACCTTGTTACACATATTTGATACACAATTCTATACCATCAAATTAAACATAACGTGCAATGGTGGTGTGTTGTAAAACACAATAAGGACATACTATTAACATTTTATCCCTGTTTGCAAATAGTCAGTGTCTGTCTATGATTGTTCATTAATGTCAAGTAGAATAATGTTGACCTAGCTACTTTATTGCAGAAGTAGTGAACAATGCATACTGTGTGCCATGGGGCTGATGGTTAGAGGAAGAAGGTGAAGGCAAAAGTCAAGTCAGCAGGGAACCATACTTCACTTCAGAATATTGATCTGGTAGGCAAAGCCATTCTACAAAACAAGTAACTCAAGAAGTTGTTTCATTTAATGTTGTCAAATGCTGCCCTTTGGGATTTTTTTTTCTCTTTTGATAGTTTAAAATATGGTAAAGAATATTACTCAAGAAAAAAATACTGTGTTGTACTCCCGAGCTGTTGCATATAACCATGTTACAAATTCTTTTCAAATGCAGCACAGAAAATGGGCTGCCAAAGAAAATACCTATGAAATGAAGTACCTGATTCAGATTTTGGAGCTAAAAATTAATAAATATGCATTTCTATGGCATTGATTATAAAAAGTCATCCATGCTATCAGGATATGCCCAGCTGCCTGTCTCACTATAGCTTTTATTGTTGGGACATATTGCTGTAAACTATCATTTAAACTCCAGTAACTGAATTGACTGGTGTGGATCAAATAGGAAAATGATAGCACCTGGGACAGCAAACACAGCATCTTTGATGTAACAGAAATGGAGTGGAGAACACATCATATCAAAATACCATCAAATATATTTTCTCACATACAGTGAATATGGTCAAACTTCTGACATTTACCATTTAAGAGGAGCAGTTTAACTCATGAAATTTAACTTGACCAATATCTCACATTTATACTGCTCATTTTTATTTGTGTATTTTATTTATTTTCAGTGTTTCCTTGTTTAAAGTTTTTTTTTTTCTGTGACTGTTAGTCATTTTGATGCTGTAGACAAATAAAACTGTTAAAGGAAGCAGGACGCTTAATGAGATTTATCCACATGATAAGTGATAAATTATCACAAAAAGTGATTAGTGTTTGTTAGATGCAATCTGACCTGAGAGGTTTGTTTTTCTTAGAGACTAGTTTCTTTGGAAATTTGGAATTCCTGTATCTGGGTTTCTTCTAAATATAATTGCTAAAACTTAGTAAGTATGTTTATGCATAGGAGAATGCCTATGAGCAGACATGTTTTGTTCGATCTGTTTCACAGTATTACCTGTAGTCCTGTAAACACTATGCTTCCTTCTAAAGCTATTTCAAACATGAATCAGGATAGATCATAGTGTGTGACCCATCCTACAAGTGCTCACAACCGAAGCAGAGGCAGCTGGATTCAGACTGGATAGGTGCTCAGCTATGAATACTTAGGTTTGGTCTAGATTAAATAGGTATGCTCTTCGTCTTGAGTCACTACAGAACTATTTAGGGAACACTGTGATGATGTAGGTGTTTCTGTTTGGATGAGATGTAAAACCGAGTCATTAACCATTTGTAGTCACTAACTATCCTGTTGCACTTTTCACAAGATTAGGAGTTTTATTTCCCAGATCTCCTGAGTGACTGTCTTCTATCTTCCTAATTCTCCTTGTAATCTCAGCTGGATACAACATTTTCCTCACTACAGTATAAGCAAGGAAGTGGGATGTTGCTGTGAACTGTTGAACAGCAGCCACTCTGCATTTCAGTAGTGAATGAAGGGATTCCTATGGCTAGTCTAGATTTTTAAGCACTTTAGGAATCCTTAATAACAAAATATGTTATTAAGTGTGAGCATGTTATTTATAGAACAAATATATATATATAACAAAATATGATTTGTATTGCATTTATTATACTTCGGGCATTGAAAAGCATTAGATAGTATTTCTGTAATGACTGCAGCCAGATTGGACAGCCATTCTGTGCTTCAGCAATATAACACAAATATAACTGGATATTAAAATCTCTTCTGTTATAGTTGGCCAACACATCAGGGCAAAGCACCATCCATAATATTTTCAAATGTGGCTGGGAAAAGTTTGGTACCTAAAGCCATCTGGATATAGCTGTTTCACCTTAGGCATGCAAATTTGAAAATTTTGGATCATGCTTCTAACTTCCATCAGGACAGCTTCAAGACAACTCAGTTTAATATCTCATCTAAAGGACATCTGAAAATAAAAGAACTTTTCCTGCATGTTATTGTCCTATCAATGGACATAAGCCCAAGTCCTCGTGTCTTCTTGGCCCAGAAGTGAAAGTGCTGCTAATTCAGGGCCCTCACTGACACATTTCTAATAAACTGGTGTAAAAGCAGTGACCTGCAAAGGTCTGCATGAAAGCATGACCTGCAAAGGATATTTCGTTCCATAGTGCGTTGTCTTTCATCAATGTCTTGCTTCTATAAAAATGATGATACAATGTAAGGGCACCATAATGAGTAAGAACATTACAAAACAAAGTGTATTTCAATTTAAAATGATATTAAAAATATCAAGCTTGAATCATTGTTTACAAAAGGATTAGCACTTCTGTTCTCTAAAGAAGCAGATCTTACTGATCTCTTTAAAAAGAAACTTTCATCAAAACATATTTAACTGCATCCTTCTCTAGGCAAATGGGGATTCACAATGCTAGCAAGTCTACAATAAGTCTACTGGACTTCTCCCGTCCTTAGAAAACACACTGAGATACACCACACTTTGTCTCAAAAACCAACTCTTTGAGGTTGCACACAGGAATTGGACAATTCTGCATCCTTCTCTTTTGCATTTACTATAAACGTTTGCAGTATGTCACCATGTATCTGTTTCATCTCTTTAAATCAAATGGAGCTACATCAGTATAACACAGCATTTCACAGTAAAAATCAACATTTGTGATAATCAGTAATATGAGGCAATGATTGTGTATGGCTGCTATAATTAAAGTTGCATTTTTCAGACTAGTGTTTATTGAAGAAATAGTCAAAATTTCTAAAAAGAAAAGGTAGGGCGGAGTGGAGATTATACAAATGATTCTCCATCTTTTAAACTCCAGTAAATTACCCATAGAATTGCTTTCCTGTGTTTTTTACATGGGAAACAGTTAAAACTGGCAAATATACTCATGCCAAATAAAGATGTGAAAAGATTCAGCTGTTCACTGTTTTGGAATGTAACTTAATAGAACTAGAATAGATTTTCATGTTTTCTTCAAAGCAAATAAGCTATTAGGCATTTTTTGAAACAGAAGCTAACCTTAGCAACCATGCATAACATTTATATTTTAAGAACATCTGATACAGGCATCATATGTTATATTTTGAAATTGTGCAGATAGTAGTTGAATTCAAACCCGAGAGGTGCTAATGGACCAGTAATGGCACCATCTACTTTGGAAATTACTACTATGGATAGCATTTCATTGCAGAAGATGATAATGAAAATAATACTGAGAACTTTTCATCCATAGACCTCACATTTTACAAAAGTATAGAAATAATCTGAATTCCTATTTTACAGATGGAGTAAATGAGGCACAGGGACATTAATTAACTTGTCGAAGGTGTCCCTGTGACACAGTCCAGAGATGGGAAAGGCAACTAGTATTTCTTCCATCAAACCCTCCCTTCTGGTGAAAATAACTTGAGCCCAAATTAGCATGTAGGGGTGTTGGATGGAAATAAATTCATATTTTTTATTTTAGTTTTAGAATGAGGATTTGACTAGTTATTGACTACAGGAACTTGTCAGGAATGCAGACTTCTTTTATTCAGTAGTAGTTGTCATTAGTGCATCAGGCAGGAACCTGTTTCTTCTCAGTAGAACCACTGAGGAAAAAATGTCTGCATCCTGTTGGGAAAGGATTTCTTTAACCTTACAGAGACTTTTTGATCACATGGATTTTTTCTGAAAATGTTGTTTAGTGGCAATAAAGTTAATTTTAATTCAGACAAAATTTTGGGCTGTTCTTTCTTAGCAGAGTTACTTTTATCCTCAGCAGTGACATTTTAAAAGGGGGAGTTCTTTCTCAAGATACTTTTTAAATTCTTACTGTTATTTAATATTCCCTTGGAAGTTTGAAAGTGAAACTTTCCTGTACTTTTCAACTTTGAAAAGAGATGACCGGGGGTGGAGTGTGGAGTGGGGAAATATGATAGAGGCCTATAAAATCATGACTGATGTAGAGAAAGTAAATAAGGAAGTGTTATTTACTCCTTCTTATAACACAAGAACTAGGGGTCACCAAATGAAATGAATAGGCAGCAGGTTTAAAACAAATAAAAGGAAGTACTTTTTTTTTTACACAAACACAGGTGACCTGCGGAACTCCTTGCCAGAGGATATTGTGAAGGCCAAGACCATAACAGGGTTCAAAAAAGAACTAGATAATTTATGGGTGATAGGTCCATCAATGGCTTTTAGCCAGGGTGGGCAGGGATGGTGTCCCTAGTCTCTCTTTGCCAGAAGCTGGGAATGGATGACAGGTGATGGATCACCTAATGATTACCTGTTATGTTTATTCCCTCTAGGACATCTGATATTGGCCACTGTCGAAAGATAGGTTACTGGGTTAGATGGACATTTGGTCTCACTCAGTATGGCTGTTCTTATGTTCCTGTCTTTCTCCTTTTCACTGGGCATGTGTAAACCAAACATCTTTTGGGTGTAGTGCTATGTCCCCATCCAGCGACACCAAGATCACTTCAAGATTAATGAGTCTGCTAAAGCCTTAGCTAACAGCCATGTGGCTTTTAGATCATGCAATAGAGACTAATGCATTTAGCTCCAGAAGTCCTAGGTTCAATCCCACCCACCAATGACTAGCTCGGGGTTATACATGCCTATTAAATAGTTACTGAAGGGTTAGATTCTGAGTTAGTTTGGGATTTTGTAAAAAAAGATTAAAATAATTTGGGGCAGGGGAAAAGTTTGATGAACCATTCATTTTGGGGGGGAAACTAAAATCAGTCAATTTTCGTGACCCAAAATAAAAAAACAAAAACAAATAAAAAAACCCCTAGCTCCACATTTATATTTAGGCTCTGATACAGTATTCCTTCCCTTCCACACATATATACCTACTGACCCCAGCAGATAAAAGGATGTACATTTTTTTAGCTCTAGTCTTTCAAACTGTATGACCTAATCCATGAGAAACACAGTAAAATGTAATGTGAGAAGTTTCACACTCAGTAGTGTGAACATTGGAAAAGGTCAGAGTTTTAATTATTTAGCTTGCCATTACCTTGAAATAACTTAATATTTCTAGAGGTGGCATAGTTAAGGTCTATTTTCATATTGATAATCTGATTGGATCCACTTTTCCATTTAGTTTTCAGGTGCTGGTTCAGCTTCATACTGTATTATGAGTTCTTAAGATAGCATTATTCTCAGTAATTGCATCTAACATGCCAATTAGAAAAGGGGACAGATTTAGAAATCATGTTATTGACTAAGAATAGCAGCTCACACATAAACACAAATTCTGAAATTTAACATGTACTATATATTGCTTAAAATATTTTACTGTGTAAAATCATATGGACACCTAAGAGAAATACCCAACCAAACCCACACCCTTAATTAAAACTACATAAACAACTTCCTGGAAAATTCAAATAGAACTATTCTTGTACAACTAGGTTTACAACTTTATAATCTTATTGATTTAGGAAAATGGCTACTGAGAATCATCAAACTTTACTTCCAAGACACTTAGAAATGGCTAAACACTTTTGATGCTGCAATTGAGTATGTTAAACTAATTAGCAAATATTTTTAAGTAAAACAGAATACAGTTTTTACTATATCTGGAGCAGACTTAATAATTTTCTTTTGATGATGACCAGGATAAATGCAATCTGATTCAAAATATGGCTTGTGTGCAGCAAAGCTAAGTTACTAAAAAAACGGTTAAACTAATGATGCAACAGCAATTTATTTTTAAAGGCTAGTTAGAAAAGGTTTGACCATTTAATTAGTTTTGTTAAACATGACACATAAGGGGTAGCTTATTCTTCTGCTCTTCTATTCATCCAACTTCATGGACATACATTAGAGCTCTGAATTGGAGAAAGGACATCAAGTTATTACTAAATAGGCCAAAATTGTTGTATATAGACAGATTGTGATGGCACAAAGAGTCAAAAACCTTCCCTACCAGGGTAGTTAAGGATTCCTCTGGTATGGGGGAGCCCCTGGTTAGAATGGGAAGCATTGCTGAAGCATGCTGTGGGCTTTGGTGATCTTAGGGCAGGGTAACAGTTCCTGAGCCACCATTACCAGCCAGCATAATTTAGAGTAACCCTGAGGCTGACTTGTCTTACTTTGAGGGCCAAACTACTCCAGGGATCAGAATAATGCAAAAAAAAAAAAAAAAAAAAAAGGTGTACAGTCACCTTTTTCCCAATACTCTTGAGTCCTGAACTGAGAACTGCTCAGCTGGACACACAGATCTGACCCATTGTGCAACTTGTCAATTTTTAAATGTCTAGCTCATTTTTAAAGTAACTTTTTTTTTTTTACAATATCACATTCAGTATCACATATGGCTGAACTTTTTGTACATGTCAGATTGTTTTGGAGCAGTTAGACAGATGGGAAAGTTCCTTGACAGTGAAGAAATGTACTGTTCCTGCATGTTGCCATAGAAGTTTTGTTGAAAAGCCTTTATCTTATTAAACCATTATTTCCTAACATGTACTTAAAGATATACTGTCAGTAATCATAAATGCAGCATCACCATAAAAATCTTTTCTTTACACTTTTCCACATATGAATGGTTATCATCTGAATAGCATGGAATTGTATCTTGCAGGTCTGTCTTTCAGGCCACAGCCAACATTAACCTCAATAAGTGTTTTTAAAATTCTATTTTGGTTGTGTTTTACTTAATCTAAATCAGACATATTGATTGCCCCATTTTCTTAGTTAATAGAATGTACTCAGTGTGATTTGCAAAGTTCTGTGCTTTTTGACTGAGAGGTAATCTGATAGGTTTTGAAGCAGTGTATCTTCTGGGAAACCAGATTTGTTGAGTTGTACTGACAGTACAATAGGTCAATTCTTTAACAATGTGTGCTCATTAGTGTCTACCTTTTTCCAGTTTGGCTTACATAATGTGTATGCATATATATGATCTTATAAAGGTGAATGTATTATAAATATGTATATATACACATACAATATTGAATCTATGTTTTAATCTTCTTTTTCACCTTTGCCTTGTGCCAGTAGTTGGGGTTGGCCGCTCTTGTTTTTCATCTCCAAGCATTTCTGTTGAGTGCATCTTACAGGCTGATATTGACTTTCTCATTGTCCTCCTTCAGCATGTAAAACCACTGTTGTCTGGGTCTTTCTCATGGTCTTTTGTCATGTGACTACTAGATCTTTCACTCTCTAACAAACAGATCCCACATCCTGTTCTCTCCCGTGATCATCATCTCAGCTGATACTCCCTCAGTTTTTCCATGAGGGGAGTTACCTACATCATGATTCATACCATTTCATTACATAGTTTATCAGTTCTTGTCTTACCCAGCATCCACCTGAACAATCTTATTTTGGCAGTGTGAAGTAGTACAATATTGAAAATTAGAAAAATAACCCTTTTCATCCTCTCAAAATAAGATTTTTCCAGTACAAAAGCAAATTCTTCAATAACGACAATGCATTTTAGTTATCACCTGTCCTGAAGAGAAATGTAATTATCCTTTTTGAAGCTGTTTTTTTAAAGCAATACTACACCAGGCTCTTTACTTCAGTATAAAACACTGGATAAAGGAAAACAGAAAATGTACAATGATGCCTTTCAGTAAAAGTAATTCCAATTTCAGCCAAATCTTTGGAATTTGTTTTCCTTTTTATTTGTGTTAAGGAAGAAACATGGCTGGGGTGGATAGAGTGGGATTTATTTTTTACTTGATTTCTTAGAGTCCTAGCCAAACAACCATCCTTTTTGTTCTGCTTGTACAGCGCCTAGCAAAATGGGGACTTGGCCCATGATTGAGGCTCCTAAGACTTATGGTAATAAAAAATAACTAATAATAATACTCTACTGTAGCGTAATAGACTTTGTTTTAAACAACTGCTATAGTTTGGATATTTGTGGTCTGAATTTCCTCAACAAAAATCATCTAAATAGCCTCAAGTGAAATTTGAAAGTAACATCCCTTTAAGACTAGATATCTTTCTTTCCTTTGTTCATGCTATCAGTATTTTTTTTCTGTTTGACACAAGCTTTAGTAAGATACACCATACAAATGAATGCACTTCCATCCTCAACCAAAAAGACTGGAGCAATATTCCCCTTTTAAGAAAATGAAAGGATATTCTACAGAATACAATAATATTTGAAAAAGATGCAAATCAAATGGATGGCTTTTTATTGCTTCCTATGAAACCACTGCTGATGTTTACATACCCTACTGTTCCCTAATCTGTCAATGCCCAGTGTCAAACATTTTCTCAGATGCCAAGAAAATGATGGAATCTATGACATCTGTGGAAAAATGTAGTGTCATTACATAGGGTGTGAAATCCTGGCTCCACTGAAATCAAGGGCAAAGAACTCATTCACTCATTGGCTTCAATGAGGCCAGGATGTCACCCTTGCATTCTGCATATAATCTAATCATAAAATGTAAATCCAGAATTTAATCCGACCTTCTATATATTACAGGCCACCAACACCCACACACTGTAGAGCCTGATTAATTATTGCAAGTGTTTGTACCGGCACTACTAATAAACATTTTATCACAGATTCTTTCCCTGATAGGTGGGCTAAACTGAAGTTTCTTGTTTAGCGGGAGATTGATGGAATACATCATAGAGAATAATGAAAGCTTTTATTACCAATCAAATACGTCCACTTATTAGTATAACCAGGGAACATAAAGCAATATACAGAGAAAGAGGTTTTGGGATTGATAGCATAGTCACATATCCTTAAACTTCATGGAAAAGAAAAATAGAAGCATTCAGTCAGTTGAGCACATTGGAGCAGTATGCTGTTTACTTTGAGGAATTGAAGATGTATACGTCCATCTTTATCTCTCTGCCCTCCGGCTCCCCCCCTCAAAAAAATGACCCTCTTACATTCTCCCCCTTCCCTCGTCCAAAGGTGCGGGCCATTGTCAGTTTTCTGACCTACCCACAATCTCCCAGTCCCACCTGTCAATTCCTGATGTGGCAGCTATTACTTGCAATGCTTCTCCATTGGTCCCCTCCCCAGCTCCTTCACCCAGGATCATCCCCAACCCACCTGTTGGTAGAGAATCTATAGAAGGGAAGCTATTTATAAGAAGGGGGCTGCATACCCAAGGATCACAGAGACATGGTGGGGGTCTATCCAAACAAGAGTACTGATGTGCGTGCTCTAGACAGTCCCTCATTATGGAAGAGTTCTGTGGAATTTAATAGCAAATTATAACATTTCTATGGGTTTTGAAACACCCTCCAATGTTAACATGAAATTATGTACCTAATCTACAATTCTATATTTCCAAAATATCTACAGAAAGGAGGATATCATGCTCTTAAATTCTTATACATAAACTGACATAGGACCATTGACTCAATGAAGCTGCACCAGTTTATACTATTTGAACATCTGTCCATATAGGTTTTTGGGGAAACTTGTATAGAGATCTATTGCATTTCTAAGGAACCTCATTGGTTTCATCTCTATAACATATTTCCATGTGGTTGAGATCTCTGGGCCAGTGGGAAGGGCGCTTACTAGGATGCAGAAGACTCAGGTTTGAATTCCTAATCTGGAGCAGGGACTTGAACTCAGGTCTCCCCTCCTTCTGATGAGTACTGTAATCACCAGACTACCGGCTATTTTGCAGTAGAGGGATCTACATATCCTCTATTTAAGCTGTTTCACTTTTTAGTAATAGATATTCACTGTGCCAGAGTGATTAAAGCACTCACTAGGGGGTGGGGAGGTGTAAATTCAAATCTTATTTCTGCCTGATTTGGAGGAAGAGAGCAACTTACTCTGAAAAGAAGGTTTCCTTGGCTGAAACTATTGTGTCAAATTTTCAAATAGTTTCAGGTTGACCAAAACTACTTTAAAAAAAATTAGTTAGTTAGTTAGTTATTGTGAGAATAAACTGTTTGCTAAGGGGAAAAAACACCCCTGCCCTTCTTTAGTCATTTTCTTAGCACACATGCCCTACCTGTGTAAATCATTGCTAGCCTCACAATTCCTGCTCTTTGGCCAAACTATGGCTAGCAGTGAATGGGTGGGAGTTGTGAGATATATACCATTTTGTAGCCTGTGAGGATTATACTGAGGCTATCCAAACTCTTATCATTTGCTGTATAAAGTAATTGTTTATGTACCTACATTTGCAGAACTGGAGGACTAATTAGTTTACCAAACACATCTTAATTTTCCTTGTGTTGTGGATTTTATTGCATTCTCATTTTGTCTCTAGCAGAAAGGGAAAAACAAAGAATCAAACCATTTGTTCCCATGCTTCCTTAAATAGAAAAGGATGGGTATCTGCACATTTGGACAGGGGTGTTCACACATCCCCAGCAGTTGGCTTTTCTTGTTTAAAAAGCCCATACTTCTGCAAAGGTACGTTAATGTCTGGAAAGCAGAGGTCAATAATAAAAAGTTAAAGATCCAACCTGAGCAAAAACAAACGTATGGTTACCAGGTAAAGATCCCTTCTTTCTTTAACCCCTAAGTCCATTCTGGATTGAAGGTTTGGGTATTGACCAGAATCTTCACCATACAGGAATCTAGAAGGTGAGGTCGAATGAAATAACTGCTAATAGCTATTATTTTAATCCTATTTATGTCAACAGCAATGAAACAGTAGCTAAGAAAATAGCTAGCACATGATGTCCCTCCCTGTTCAACAAAAGTAAGTGCTTTACTGAATAGAAATGGACTTAAGTACATGTTCATGGGTTTTGCTGAATTGAAGTATTGCCTTCCACCTGCACTAGCACTCTTTCTTCTTCCTTCAAGTCTCATCCTATTTCCTTTGTTTTTAAAATGGAAAAGATAGAAGCAGTGTCATTACAACATTTCTCTCCCAAAAATAAAAACCCTCATTATAAAGCATAAAGTTTTACTGTATATTGTGATTTTCACCTAATTCAATAACTTGTTCATTTCATCCTCTGTTTAATTTGATCAACACCTGTACAGAGAAAATATTGATATTAAAATAATATAGATTCCACATTTAATTTTGCTCAATTTGTATTACTTAAAGCAGTATTAGGATAATTCAGTCACTGACTACAGAAAGATATTATATAATTATCACAAGAGCCAAGATCCAGAATAAGAGGAAAACAAATAACAAGAAGACCCAAGTGATAATTAAAGATGACTATACTAAAGGTTGTTTCTTAGATATTGTCACTGGCATTATACTATAACAGCTATCATATGCCGCGCAAGCTGTGATACTGTGTGCACTCTGATAACCACAAGGATAAAAAGATCAACTGCTTATTTTAATCAAAGCGATTGAAAAATAGAAGAGGGCATGATTGGAATAAGAGGAAGCTGCTTTGTGTCATATTAGAGTCTGCTGGAGACACTGATTGCCCAAAGCCATGTTCTGATCAGACAGCTGGGTGGTTTGGTGGTGTCACAGCCCTGAATCAACTGACAACATTGCACAGTTGGAACTTTCATTAAGGAGAGAGAATTTCCTGTATCCATTATATTAAAATTTATTATTCAGATCCTTTTACACTGGGAAGGGGATGGCAAAAAAGAGAAAAAGTGCTGGGCCTGCCTGTCTCCATAGAGACACCACATATCCTACTACTTCCTGTGATGACTCATCCCTGAGTTACCTCTGAGCCTGCTTGAGAGAAATGAGTCATCAGTTAGCTTCAGGGTACAGCCAATCCAGAGGAAAGCTCCCACCCTGGTGATCCCAAGGCAGGTATATAGGTTATTAAGGGAAGCAGTCTCTCCAGTCTGAACAACATGGTGGTGTACCCTGCAGCTCCCAACCACCACAGGGTGAAGTCACAGAGGTAGCTGGAAGTCACAGATTCCATGACTTCTGCGACCTCCGTGACTAAATCGTAGCCATAACCATGATGGTTATGGGACTCCCATGGTGCACCATGGTGGTTCAACCAGAAGAGAGACCATGATGCATCTGGACACAGAGCTCAGGCCACAAAGAACAATAACAAAATTGATTTTCCAGGAAAGCCCAGCGGCCCAGCCGATAGAAAGAGAAAAAATGCAAAAACTAAATTTAAAAGATCAGCAAAATGACAACTTTTTTCCTGGGAAAAATTGATTTTGCAGAAGCTTCATTTTTTATAAAATAACTGTGACAGAAAATCGCCAAATTCTGGCTAATTGGAATAAGCTAGTCCAAGCTGTGCAGTAAGAAGTTATTGATTCACTGTTTTTCTGGCTGATAGTACAATGCCATACACATTTATAGGATGGAATTATACAATTGTGACATAGTTGAGGGAGTGGCACCAGAATGCATTACTCATGTTTGCAGTGTGGTAATTGTGGTAGATCCTTTTTTTCAATTTTGACCAAAAAGACCAGAAATAGGTTGGGATACAACCATAATTGCAATCAGAAGTGTGTGAGGTATCACCTCGCTGTTTTAAAATGGAAGAGACAATAATAGGTTTGGGAGCTTGTGGTTTTGGATTCTAGAATTTCTAGCTTGTGTCTATTTTGTTTTAACAGAACCCAGATCTTATTTCCTTTAGGTAATGGTGTAACACTGTCCAGGCTTTCCCTGATTCAAGAGTGTATTACAGAGGTCATTTTTTTGTAATAAATGGATTTGATGTGTGGTTTATTAGAAGAAATAGGATTGGTTTAAGAGAAGGTTGGGTAGATTAATGTACTATGATATTTTTTACAAGCATCTAGAGCTTGGGATAAAGACTTTAAAAGAAAATCCATATAAAAGGGAGACTACACACTCAATACAAGACACTCTCTCATCTCCTGAAACTTTGCTATTCATAATGTAATTTTTTTTCTCCTGAAATGCATTTTACCCCAACACCTTCTTGAGAACTATGTTGTCAGCTATTACATCCCAGAGAACAAGCTGTGGGTAAAAATTGATGCAAGCCTGCATCAAGATGAACAAAACTTGATGAGAGACTAGGTGTTTTGGAGGATGAAATAGTTAGCAAAAGCACTCAGCCTGTAAATGTCGAGATGGAAAGTTTAAAGGCTGTCTCTGGTGCTTTGATTGGGGAAGGAACGTTTTGCTAAAACCGCACAGTGGAGCTGCTGGAAAAACAGTGTTAAAGATATAAACCTATGTGCTTTAAGTCCTAAGGAAATAAGTCATTTCTTTTGCCCTTAAAACACATATACAATTGCCACTATCATTAACCCTAAGACAACCAAATGAAGAAGAAAGTATTTTATAAGTTCTGTTATACTTTTGAAATAGCTCCCAAAGAGTCTCTTTCTCACCTTGACTGGCCGTATGCAAAAAAATTCTCCAAGAACAAAAAAAAAAACAAAAAAAACCACACACTGTGGGAGCTTCTGTTTTTCCTAAGCTCTTTTCTTTGCAGTTTTAAATGCAAATGAATATAATGTTCATGAAAGTTTCCAGACTGATAGCTGCCCAGGAGATTGATTCCTTCTGACTGTCCACAGAACAGATGTACAGACTTGACAGCAGAAGGGTGTCGCCCTGCCAATGTTCCTCAACATGCCCTACCTTTGGGAAGTCATCTCTTGGGGTGGTTAAAGAGGCCAGTTATTTTCCATGCCTCATTCAGTTCTTAGCCTCACTGCTATGATTGCAAACAACGTTAGGAACATAGGAATTGACATACTGGTTTCTACCAGTAGTCTCTCTAGCCCAGTATCCTGTTTCTCAGAGATTGTCCAATACCACTTCCTTCAGATTAAGAAACCCTCCAGTAGGCAGTTGTGGGATAAATTGCCCTCATGAAAATTTCTTCTCAACCCCCAATTACAGGCTGGTTTATATGCCAATTCTTGAGAGAGGTATTTCTTTCAAAACTCTTCTTTACTTTGTAAATGTGTATGGCTATGGATCTTCTTATTAGCCATATAAATATCTAGCACTTTTTTGAATCCTGCTAAGATCTTAGTCTCAATTAATTTCAAAAGCTAATTGCATTGTATGAAAAAATATTTCCTTTTATCAGTTTTGAATTTACCACCTTAAATTCCATTGAATTTCCCCTTTCTCTTGTGTCATGAGGGAGGATACGAAGTTACTGATCTACCTTCTTTATACTATTAATTTCTTAGAAGGGACATGATCAAAGTATACATCTCCTCTCTGAAGTAACAGTTCCTATCTTTTCACTCTCTCTTCATGTGGGAAGATTTTCCATGCATTAATAAATGCCAAGTCAGTATATATCACAAATCTTCTAGACTTAGTTTTTACTATCTTATGGCTTTTTTGAGATGGTCTTTTAGTCACTATTAACCTGAGCAAGATTCATATATCCGTGAGGTGGAGGTGAAAAGCTTTATATTCCTATACCAATCCTCAGAGCCATCTGGTCTTCTCAATAACATGAGCAGTGTCTTTCTTATTTGACTGGTTTGACCAGTTAGAGTTTAATGTTGTCATATAACAGGAAAAAACTCACTGAGTCTGGATTAGGCCAAGGGAGAGAGCAGAGAGAATTTAGAAATAGAGCTGGCTGGGACCTTAAGAGTTAAATGTTTTTGGTCAGAAAATGCTGATTTGTTGAAAACTGGTATCGGGAAAGGGTCAATTTTAATAAATCTCCCAATTCAAAGCATTTTTTTGGTGGGGGGGTTGTTTTTTTTATTTTAAATGACTTTGTTTTAAAATAGTACATTTATGCTTTCAAATAATAAAAGGTTAAAACTGAAACAAAACCTTTCAATTGACCCAATCTAAAGAAAAAAAAAAAGTTTGGATGATTGGTTCATGAAAAACATTTTGACTTTTTGTCCCACTCAGAAGAGGAAAAATGTTGAAATCTTGAAAAGTCTCACAGGATGGGTAAACAGTTTTCCACCGAGCTCTATTTGAAAAGGACTTTAGGAAGATCTCCATAATCCCTAAGGTAGCCTAGAAAAGTTCCAGGGGCCTAACTGATAGGTCACTTTGGAGGGAGGTAAATCCGTTGAGAAGTCTGTTTGGAGCTGTCCAGGTTTTACTGGATCTGTAAGAAATCGTATTTATCTAATGGTTGTTTTCAGTATGTTGATCCGTTGTATTTTCAGCAGGGTTGAGGCCTGGTCTCAAGTTTTTGGGGCCTGCAAAAAAGTGATTTTCACATTTCGTAGTTGACACTTGTACCTTTAAGAGGGACGTTGACCTTTGGAAACTATACCTCTAAATACTGAAGTGCACAGTTTAAAAGACAGGTGTAAAATTCTTCCTGCCTGCAAATGTTTGGTGCCAGCTTATTAGTTATCTGAAAAATTAACTAACTGGGAGCCACTTGAATGCCAAAATGTGTCTTTGTGTATAACTATGTGCAAATATATGATGTAAGCTGTAAAATCCCAGACAAAACAAGGAAACAAACATATTGAAAAACAGTATGAACCACAAAATAGTTATATCAGGATCAGGCAAGCACACATGAAAAAGTTCCAGGTATAATGGGCCTATGGTCTTTCTGGTTCTAGGTAACTTTGTAATACAACAGATTCTGTTCTCAGTGGATGGGAAATAAGTATAAAATCATGCATGAAGAAAAATGAGAAATACAAGTGCATGATACCTACGGTTTTAAAAAGGAATTGAAAAAGAATCTATAAGCTGCTAGATGAGGAATACACAGGTATTTTTGGCTGAGAAGACACCAAAAGATGTATTCATTTATTTGTTTTACAAAGCATGGACATTGCACATAAGCACTGACTGCTGCAGCAAAGGCACGAGCTACTAATAGTCTGCAGGGGAACCAGGTTCAAGCTTCTGATACACCCTTCAAACTCCGGCTGACAGGTGATAGGAAAATTGTAGAAATAGCTCCCTCAGCACCTCATGTTGCTCTGCAGCTACTTCACTCACTGACAGATTCAGCATTAACACCAATGGGTTTCAGAAGGAGTCCTGTTCAGTTTTTATTGACTACTAAAACAATGTTCATAAAGTGGGATCTAAAAAAGATATGAAAGTGCAGCTCTCTTCTCCTCACCCCATGAAAGATGTATGTATTCAGCATCTGTAAATGAAATGAATTGCTTTGCTGTTCCTTGTACATCTATATGGGCACATTTGACTATTAACAGAAACATACAATGAATTATTATTATAGTAATAATTATAGGGGATCCCCACCATAGATAAGGTTGAGCCCCTCTCCCTGCCTGCCCTCCCACCCATGGCAATGGTCTCCAGGGATTAGTTAGTAGTAGATTAAGACAATGTCTCAGAAGGAATTCTCTGGCAAGGATGAAGGCGTGATATCATTTAGCAAGTGTGGGGTGGTTCATTTGGAATAGGCTTACCATGAGTGTACACCAAGCATACGTCGCTCCTGTTTCCTACACCGGACCTAGACCTGAGCTTTGTTTTAGCAAAGGGAATGTATTAGATCTTGTTCTACAGTAGTCACATGCTCTGCCCTGAAGAATTTTATATAATCTGTAAGGTTAGGGTGCTAGTATGTGTGTGTCTGACATGCTGACCACTACTTATGATGCTGACTAATAGTGTCACGTTGTTGGCTTGTACTTCTCTCTCTGTAGCCATCTGTTTTCTCTTTGATTGTAAACCCCTAGGAGTAAGGACTGTTTTGTTCTGTATTTGCACAGTGCATAGCATGATATGCCGATAATAATACTGACAGAAAATAATAATACTGGGGCAATACTCAGAGGACAGAGCTATGCTTGCCTTGCACAGGTGGCATATACCTTAACTTTATATTTTATGATTTTCAGAGTTTTAAATTCTCATTACTCAAATTCTTCATTTCCTGGTTTCAGAGAAATTAATATAGCTGATAGTCAACATTCTGGAAGGGTTCGAGGCACCAGTATGCAACCGTATCTCTGTGGTAAAAAAATCAGGGCAGTTAATATTATAAAATAAGCAGATTGCGGGGAAAATAGGCAAAAAGCAATTTTACCATCAGATAACTTCAGAACTCTGTTTTAATAGGCAGGTTAAAAATAAACTTTTATTCTGTTGGAACGGATTTGCTATATTTGCACCAATTCAAACATCTTAATCAAACCAAGGTTTGAGCAATATAAGTTGTGTGAAAAGCAAAAATATTTCAAGAGATCAAACCATCAGGACATTTAATTTTAAACTTTAGCATAATTACTCATCTCCTCCATTTAGAATTTGTGCCAAATATAGACAATGAAATTTCCCAGAGTTAAATTGAATATGGCTTTCACAAGTATATATGAGCTGCCACAGATCTTGGCTCCTCATTCTGCCAAGTTATTCAGCAGGAATCTCAACAAGGCCATGGGACCATTTTCATCTGAGAGCAGCTTGAGATGGAAAAGCTTATGTCATCTTTCCAACACCTCTTCCCTCAGTCTCACTCTGACTGCATGGAACTAAAAACCATGTGTCTGACATCCTCAAAATAGCTATTTATCATTCTTTAAAAAAAAATCCAAGTTCAATAAGAACTGGATTAACATTCTCTTCCCTTCATCACCAACTGGCAATGTGCAAGAACTATTCTGATGAAGAATGATTATACTCCCAATCATGCAATTTAAGCATGGTGTGGTTTTTGGGAAGAAACAAAATTTAATGTATAGTTTAAAATTTGTAATTCTTAGAGCATATTGTTTAGAAAAACATCCAGTCTTGATGGTTAGTGATGACATGGGTAAATTGTCCCAATAGTTAATTACTCTCACTGTTAAAAAATCTACATCAAAATCTGTCTGGCTTCAACTTTCAGCTTCCCCCAGATTCTTTCTTCACTCCTTGATTAAAGTCAGACTGAGGGCACTACTTTGATGCTGTCACTAACAAACCAGAAAAGATAGTGTCCCCTATGCTAGACTGAGACACTGTCTCATGGAGGGGTGAAAGTAAGTCCAGTGACTTACTGGTACGCTGGGGCCAGCTCTGGCCCCCAGAAGGGGTGGAGCCTAGGGCAGAAGGGGCAAGGCTGAGGGAGTCAGAGCCAGCCCCACCCCAGCCCACCCTGCTGGGAGCCCCAGGCCCTTTAAATTGCCCCCGGGGAAGCCGGGCCGCCCCGGTACGGCAAACCAGCTCTTGTTGGTACGCCGTACCAGGGCGTACTGGCTTACTTCACCTCTGGTCTCATGTAAAAGCAATGTCACTTCTCTTCCTCTTCAGAGTCCATTTGGATAAATTGGACAGTAGATGGAGAAACCATAGCCTTTCTGCTAATTGGGAATGGAAACCCTCTGCTGCAGTAGGTCTAAGAAGGATAACCAGTGGGATAACCAGTGCCAAGCCTGCCTGCTGCTTCTTACAAGCCACAGAAGGTTCAACATAAGAGCTTTTAATCTCAGCTACCTCAGGCTAGAATTTCTGGCAGAAGCTGTGTCCTTTGCCCACTAGGAGCAGCTTTCTCTCCCCATCCATCTTCTCTTTTATTCCCTGCAACTTTATTTGGAGAAGAGAGGGAAAGGAATCAGTGAGGGGAGCATGCTCCCACCGCAGAACAAAGTAGATTCCTACTAGCAGTCTCTGCCTGGGGTTCCCTCTGTATGTATTGTTTGACAACTGTCTATCCACAGTTTGTCTGCTCTGCTCCTCTTAAATTGAGTAGCTGGTGGATTTTGGCCTGTAGTCTCTCCCACACCCACTTCTACTCTGTCTTGCTGAGTTGGTTCTTTGACCGGAGATAATGTCCTATACTAGCAGCTGAAACTCTGTGCTCTGTTCTACTAATTAGATCAAATGTGCACTCATAGACCTCAATTGGGAAGAGAAATTAAGTACTTGGAGAGAGACAATATCCTGAAAACCCCCAAAAACAAACAAACAAAAGAACACCCACACATTAAAGTCACCAAGTCAAGCACTTCAAAGTTAGGAAATGCTTGTGCAACCATAATTCACCCTCCTCTGCCATGCATAGTCATTATAATACAGTCTTTAGTTACATGATCACATGCTATATTTCCCCCCACAGACAATGACAATTTTTACAGTATGGAATTTTGTCAAATATGAATGGCTATCTATGGGGTCTGCAAAAGGTTCTGCTCTAAACATGAGGGTCAACCCTCTACAAAATTTCAGTCATGTTGCATACCACAGAGGTACAGGATCGCTTATTTATTTTTTAATAGAAAGGATTAGGCAAACAAAATATAGGGTCACTACCACTTCTCCGATAACATAATTTACACACACACACACACACACACACACACACACACACACACACACACACATACACACACACAAAGTCTGTCCTCCAGGTTATAACTTTACACAAACATTTTGTAGATTCATTACATCCAAACCTTCACAGTAAAGCTTGAATGGTAGAGAAGTCTTAGATTCAGCTGTTTAGTAAAAGGCAGCAATCTTGTGTGAATAATTGTACCATCTTGAGACAGCGCACTGCTGGTATGAACTTGTTATATTAACAAGTACAAATGAAAGACAGGGAAATTCTGTCACTCTTCATTTTTAAACTGTGAGCATGTAAAAAAGTCCTTTAAAAGGTGTCTGTATTGGCTAGCAGTTGTCTACTCACAGTAAAAATCTTTCCTTTTGCTTGGACATGAGCATAAGTGGAATGTTTCAGCGTCACCTTGGTGACTTAAAAGATGCTGCCTTTACATTTTATATTGTGAGTGTCACTGCCACACTCTCAGGTGATGGTGCACAAAGCACTCTCAAGATTTTTACATGCTAAGAGTAGGAAAATCAATTTAAATCTCCAACATACAGAACTTTTGTTGCAGAAGATCACTAAAGGCTAGCGTTCTCTGGATGACCCTGGAGGCTCTAAAACGGCTTTGGGGTGGGGGGGGGCGGGGAAGTCTTGAAATAAACCTGGTGCAGCACAATGCACAGTGACCTTGGAATTGAAGAGAAAGACACCTGAGACTTAAAGAAGAGTGGAGACTGAGAAGTTGCTAACACTGGCTACATTTTTAAGACAACGATAAAATGATGAAGCAAAATAACCTTCATTATTGTTTTTGAAGGAAGGTGTATTTACCTTAATAATATAAATTCGTCAGTAGTGTAGATCCACTGAATTCACTGGAGTTGCATCAGGGAGCAATCTTCCCTAATGCCTTAACAAAAATTGCTCAAGATCATTTCATCCTTCACAAAGTGTCACCCCAGCTGTAATGCTGACAGGGTCAATATCAACTTTTATTATCTGATCTGTAAGAACCAGTCTTGCATAGTAAATTTGCCTAGGGCTTTTCTTACTTTCATACCAAAGAACCTTTGGATGATATGCAAGCTCTGCCTCTTTTATGAACATAAACAATGGGGTAAGTGCATGTGTCTCTTTGGGAGGCTTACTTGTTCCCTAGTCTTCTACAACTTGCAATGCATCTCATTCTTCTGCTGCACAAGCTTCCAGTGGCTTTTTTTCCTTTTATTTGTACCTTACTGATTATTCTTTTTCTTCCCCTCCCCCATCTCTTCAGCTCATGAAGACTTGATCTTCATTCTCTAACCCATAGCAAATTGCCAGCAACCCTAAAATGTATCTCCTAGCTATAAAACGAGATGGACCACATTCTCTACTGGGGCAAAAGGTAGCAATTCCATTGATTTTATTCGCTCTTTGCAGAGAATTTCAATTTGATCACCTCTATATTATATTCCTGTTGATTTGGCATTTTCTGCATACTTCTGTCTTTTTGTGGTATGGAATAGCATTTTAATCCTATTCTTCACTGAGACCCTATCTTGCCTTCCCATCCAAGCTAAGGAGGCAAGTGACATTTGAAACTGGTAGGCAAAGCAGAAAAGTGATGTGCTCAGAACTAACGTACAACAGCAGAGAATGTGTCTCACCCAAAATGAGTAGATTCTGTGTCTTGTGGTGCTTCCACTGGATCCATGGCATCTTGAAATCTATTACTGTGGCTCACTTCCTAACTTTTTGCAAATGCATTGTTATGAGAGTTGAATGGAAAGGCAAAGCCTGGATTATTAGGAAAGTCTAGAATTTCTTGCTTGCCAGAGTACAAATCTCTGGTGAACATCCTACTGAGAATAGAAGAGCCTTAATTTGACATGACTCATAATGACAGACTTGTTTTAAGAAGAGCATAATGTCTTTATTCTAATAGCAGATAAAAATATCAAAATCTGGAGATTAATAGAAATATTTGAGAAGTGATTTTTTTCAAATATTTGCTTTTAGAATCTAAGCAAACTCTACTACACCAATCATTTTACAGAGGACATTATTAGAGGTTGTTTTCACAGCATTTATTTAAGAAAGTTGATACAGGAGTAAATCAATTCAAATAAGATGCAAAAAGATTCCTTGGAAATACGAATATTCACACACTTGCAATAACTAGAGGTACCACAGACAACCTTGTAGACATCCCGTAGCTTCAATTTATGAGGTTGTAAATTGTTATAACAAAGGTAATATTTAAGCATCTCTAAATCTGTAGAAATAAAATAAAAAATGTATCAAGGACTTTTTGGAAGAATGGCAGTTATAATTTTCCTTAAGATACAAGTATATTTCCATTCAACTGTATTTTCACTGTAGAGAGAAGAAGAAATTGGGTTGTTCTGAGACAACGATATTTGTTTTTTCATAATGACTTATAGTACACTAAGCACAAAAGGAACATTTAAAATTTGCATTGTGTCATGAAATATTACAGTTTGTTTCATAAAGATGGATGATATGTGGAATAACAGTTTAAGACACTGCAAATGTACTCTCAAATTAGAGCCACCAAAAACAAACCCTTTTGGGGGTGAGGGGGAGCTAATCCTAGATCCATGACACTTTGATATTAGTATTGCTGAGTGGTATTGGCCTAATTTCCAGATAGGGTGACCAGATGTCCTGATTTTATAGGGGCAGTCCTGATATTTGGGGCCTAATGCTATATAGGCACCTATTACCTCCCACCCCCGTCCCGATTTTTCATACTTGCTGTCTGGTCACCCTATTTCCAGAGGAATTGGAGTCAGTGGAAACTATTGGTCCTCAGCATCTCTGAAGATCTGCACATGTCAATAGTGTATGTGGAATCCTATGATTCACACACATTTTTTTTTAAACTAGTTCTATACCATGTCTTTCATCTGAATGTTTTGCAAGCATGCACAATGTGTCTCCAAAACGCAATATGGAATAAATGCCACATTGTTGTACTGCAAATCCATAAGGAACTGAAGGGACTAGTAGCCACAGTCTCCTTCATTGTAACTTCTATGTGATAATGGACTTTGATTTATTATCCATTGGTTGAACCCACAGTGATAGGGCCTGTTGATTAATTTTAAAAAGTGTAATGAAAAAAGAAAAAAATATTTAAGAGAATTGACACAATTAATTGTAACAGCTCCTTGGAGCTATTGTGGTCAGTTATATAAATCTATAATTATGGGAATTTCAATCCACTGTGGTCTGTAAGGGCTCCATCATGAATCAATCATTTTCAAGACAACTCTTGCATTATAAAAGCCTTTCCCTTACAAGCAAGGATGACCTAAGAGAATCCATATGGTCTACAAAGTGTATTTTTTCCACAAATAAAATAACATTTCAAGTTCTAGACCAACTCTGGCAAGTCAGTTTCAGGCTATCTTCCCAATGATGTAAATAGGAGTTTTTCCTGAGTGAAGACTGTTAGCATTTTGCCCCATATTGATAGCAATAGATGTGTGAATTTTATCCATACAATTTGCTTATCTTAAAAAGGAATGCATGTAGAAGACTGAGTAAAATGTGAATGCCCAAGTTTCTTTGCAAGTTAATGGAAGTTAGGCATCTAGTTCACTTAATTTCTTTTGTAAATCCAGTAGGTGCCTATCTGTATCTTTAGGCACTGAAATATAATGGAAAATGTTCCTGGAGGGATTTTGAAAAGCAGGGTAAGTGACTAATTCCCATTGAAATCTTAGTGTTTAGGTGAAAAATCGCTCTAAGCATTTATCTGCACCTTTAGATATCTAAACTCCTTAGAAAATCTGGTCCTTTGGTCCTTCGATCCTAAATCACTTAGGTGCTTTTGAAAATTTACCTCAAAATATAAAAATATAATAACAACTAGTGCTTCTATAGCATTTTCCTTTGTTGATCTCAGAGTGCTTTAAAGAGGGGAGCAGACATTGTTATGATCATTCTACAGATGAGGAAACATTCTGGGCCAAATCCACAGCTGGTCCAGAGAGATTAAGTGCTTTGCTCAAGAGCATTCAGCAAGTTTATTGATAGAGCTGGGAACAGAAGCCAAAGGTTTGGATAAGCATCCAAATGTGCTGGTGTTTATCCCCCTGTGACGGGATCCTTGGGGTGCAACCTGGACGGTGGGACTGCAGAGCCCTCTGTCCCTCCAACCTGGGGTGCCTGTGATGCTATGTCAAGCCACATACCTCTGTCAGGTTCTGCACTTACACAGACACACACAACCCAGTTATATGAATGATCTCTCCCAGACACTGATGAACCCTCAAAGGGGAGACTCCAGCCAATTCCCCTCATCTCCGTAGCCTTGCATTCCCAGAATTTTTACGTGTTGCACTGGTCAGAAGCCTGACCAATGCAAGTTCATTAAATTCGCCACTCCCTCAGTGTGGAATGGACACACACTAGCCTTTGTAAACTGAGCTGAGATTTCCCAAGCACTTCAACCAAAACACACTGTTTTAGGTAAAATATAAAACAGATTTATTAACTACAGAAAGATAGATTTTAAGTTATTATAAGTAGCAAGCGTAGAGATCAAAGTTGTTTACCTAAGAAATAAAAGATAAATTCACAGTCTAAGTTCTACAAACTAAACAGGATTTGAATCAAGCAGTCTCTCACCCTGACAAATAGTATAAACATGTTTCAGTTCCTCAATACACAGACTGCTAGGCTGGGACTCCTTTTCTGCATTCAAAGTCTTTGACCTCCAGACGTTTTTTTCAGGTGTTGAGTTGAAAGGAGGGGGAGAGAGAAGCCAAGTGATCATGTCACTTCCTCTCTTTTATATTTTCTTCCAGCTTGCTGGAAAGATCTTTGCTTGGACGTGGTTAGTCCACCCACATGGTGTACGTGCTTCCTCTGAGAAGTCTCTAGGATACTGGCTTCTTTTCTTGATGGGTGTTCATGAGCCTTTAATGCTGTCTGTCTACTCCATTGTTGTACTTGAAAGGCTGTTGTGGGTGTTCCCAACCTCACAACATATTTCAGTAACATATACAGCAAAACTTCATAACCTCACATATAATGATAGTACATACAATCCAACAGGATATTAATGTTCAACAAGTCAAGACTTTTAAAATGATACCGCATAGAGCATACTTTGGACAAAACATATCATAATCATCTCACCAAAGTGAATATGGGAATTCCAGGGTTTTGCTCTGAAGTATAAAGTGTCAGGCCCCCCACCTAGTCCAATGTACCTTCAGCAATTCCATAATTAGGACTTTCAACTTTAAACAAAAAAACATGTGGAAACATGTTTATTGATAACAAGTCCACCACTTGCACTGCATCCTTAACTTACAGTTGCTTGTTTGTGATGAGGCACTGCAATACAGTGCATGTTATACAATGTCCTGAGCTCTCTGCATTTTCTACAGATAAGTGCAGCATACTGAACTAAGGAGGAGTGTTGGTTTTTTTGTCCATTTTCTTACCCGCCATCAATATTATTTGAAAGGTGAGGTTTCTGTCATTTTCTCTCTCCTCCTGTGTTGCTCCTATAGACCAATAAATATATTGTTCCACATTGGAATAGTTACTTAGGCAGTAAACCCATTTGGGCATGAGACCTCTTCTTGTTCTGTGTTTAGACAGTGCCTAGTAGAATGGGATTCTAATCAAATAATACATGACAATAATTGTCAAAGACACTATGTTTTGAGGTGAGAGGGAAATGAACCTGTAAGATGCAACCAGTTTCTGAAATCTTTGCTTTATTTTTAACAGTATACACAGATATATTGGGCTATTATCCATCAGAATTATTTTCTGATTAGCCAGTTGTACTATTACTATCTGCTAATCGTGCTGGGGACTCTCAAACAAAACAAAACAAACTGTAGTGGAAGCAGAAGTCTTGCTGAGATATCAGGATATGTGAAGAACTGGTGTGTTCCTCTGGTGTCTTATTTTAGATCTTTTCCATCAGAGAGCTATTTGAATCAATATATTGTTAAATCCATTGGCTTTCCATCTGCTGAATGATTCATAGGGATAAGTTACATACAATTTACTCCCTAACACACTTGAATGAAGTCTTTGGCTATTAAAGAAAGGCGAACATGGGATTCAGTAGCAATCCACTACAAATCAAGTAAAAAAACACTATAACTCAAGTGAGTACATTTTTGATAGAAGACTGTCAGCTGGATCAGTATGTGTTTGAAAAATCTGTGCACCTCATAAGCAAAGAAAATTGCACTGATCATCTCGTGCTGCTGGAAGTTATTGTACTGTTCCTCTATAAAAGAGGTAAAGTTCTTACCACTGTAGGGAAAAAATACTCTGGAAAACATGAATAACAAATACCATGGGGGGAGGTTGGGGGTGGACACATCTCTTACAGTATATTAGGAATTTCCCATTTGCAGTGGAAGTGAAAGAACAACAACTCTGCTTCACTTTTTGGATCTCTTCCATTATACTCCAGAGACTATATATTTGTACCATAAGGTGCCCCTGACAGCATGTATTAGTTTCTGGTGTAGTATAGACGAGACTCTGCATCAGCAGTGTTAAGCATTACAAAAGTACTGTTTGTGGTGTACAAAGTCAAAAGAAATAAAGATTTAGCTTTTTACTCAGTATTACTTATAGCAGTTACAAAAACAAGAAAGGAAAGAGCACACATTGCATTTATCATGTAAGGAAATAATAGAGAAAGTTAATATGCAAGAAAAGAAAGAAGAATTGCAATCCTAAAAGTCTCACAAGCAGTTGGCAGTTCATGATGCCTGTCTGTCTCCCAAAAGACAAGAAAATATGCACCAGAGCAACTGCTTGGCAAACTGCCAAAGGGAGTCTTGTTCAAAAAAATAGAAGCCATCACAAGATAATCCCTGATTTAGTCTTTGACAGGTTGGCATCTCAGCATTCTCCACTGTATGAGATATTATATGCTGACTTCAGCATGGGAGCACTGAAATTGGGGCATGACTACACATTTCATTACAGTCTCTGATTTTTCAGGTCATTATGAGAACAACTTTGATTTTTTTTTACCTGCATGTCATAAAAGTCTAACATAAAGTTATGTCTTGAATAATCATTTCATCCTGATACATTTTTACAATCAAACAGCAGTGATTGGACCCAGGAACTCTTGATTCTTCCACACTGGCAATATAATTGGATTCAAAACAACAGTAAAATTGTTTTCCTAACCAGTCAACCATTTTTTTGTACACTAGCCATGAGCAGGTTGTGAAAACCAATGTAACACTTGATGGAGCACAGTGGCAGGAGTAGCAGCTTATAGTAGCACAAAGATCAACCCTTTTGCCTGATGCTTGTAATTTAAGTTCACAGATAAGGGGCAAAGTTGTAAAGTACTAATATTTAGGACAAGTGCAAACCAGCAACTTCCGAGTATAAAGATAAAAGAAAAAGAGCCACAAAAATAGGAAAGGAAGAGCAACATTTTGGAGATATGCTGAAACCGTAAGGGGACAAACAACAAACACAGATGTAACCTTTCGACAATAATGATGCTTACAGCTTTAGCAATGTTCGTCATTAACTAAATATATTTGTGTTTCTTTGTTTGCAAAGTTGAAAGGGACTCCATCAACTTGGAATCATACTTCTATCAGTATTTTCTGTAAAAGTGAACCCTAAGATTGCTCTAACTGAAAGGGATTAATGATTTAATTGTTTCTTTTAAAATTGTTATTTTGTTTACTTTGTGCATTTGACAGCAATCCTTGTATAGTCAGTTTCACTGATTTCTTCATGGTACATGTCCTTGCCAAGTTCTGCCAGAAGGAGTTTACCAGTAGCAGCATCAGCAGTAAAGCAGAAAGCAAAAAAGGAACTGGCAGAAGAGGGAACAGAAAGAAAGTGGTGAAGGGATGGGCCCAAGTAAGTGTGTGGGTTTGCTCTGGGGCCTCCTCAAAAGACCATTTTCTAAGCATCAACAAGGGAACTATAAAGTTATAACTATAAATTTATGTTGCGCTTTTGTTTAAGGATTTTTTTTATTTGAAAATTGATATATTTTCCTCCTTCTAGCCCTGTGATCTATTCCCTCAGTGTTTCTGGAGGAAACTATTTATCAGGGAGACAGCTTTTGGCCATAGAGGAAGAGTTTACAACTACAGAGATTACATACCCAAAGTGAGGGAACATTGAGAGGGGAGCAGAGGAGAGATGAAGGAGGGACCGAACAAAAGGGTGAGGAGAGGGGGAAATGTAAGGAAAATGGGAGAAATTAAAGGGGAAAGGCCAAAGAAGATTGGGTGGAAATGTGGAGAAGAAACAGAGGACAGAGGAGGGAATCACAGATGTGATCTGAAATTGTTGAATTCCCCACATATGTAAAAGTATAGAGGGAATAAATACAATGAAATTAAAACCTTGCTGTTCTGTTTTACTGTAGCACTTTGGTGGGAGGTTGGCTAAAAGAGTGCAAAGAATTTCGGGATACTGAGTATGAAGGATTCTGGGACAAGAGGTTATGAAAGAAAAAGGTGATGGTTTTGGTGTGGTGGCTGATCAAAGGCTGAGAATCTCTGGTGTAGATTGAGAACTTCTATAGTTCAAATGGATCTAAATTATTTATGGCCAGACACCAAAAGTCTGTAATATACCTCCAAAAGTTTAAATGCTTATTGGACTAGAAATCACAACTAAATAAGGCTTGCTCTTGATATTTCCTGGGTACTATATTTCCTGGGTTGTCAGGGTCAGATAAAGTGTCAGCACATTACTTGACATGCAAAAAAAAATTGTGCAGGCAAAATTTGCGCACTCTGCTGCAAATTAAATCTGAATTCTTTATTCAGTCATGAGGCAGAACTTCTACTGAGATCTCTTTCAAATTTAGACTGGGAGCAATTATATGACCCTTAAATTGTAAGTTAAGGAAATGTCTTCAGAACACAGCCTCCAGGCATTTTCTCTAATCTATTGCAGGGAACCCCAAATGCACCTTAAGTATATGTGTGAAGCAACTGCACTACTAGATTTTTTTTTAAAGATCTCTGAGGAGAGCATTCAAGATAATTTAAGATTTGAATTGTTCCTGTCTTTGCTACCGGAATCAAAAATATGAAATTAATTAAATGAAAAAAACTTGTCTTTTTTCACCATTCTGTATTTTTAGGGCCTGTCAAATAAAGAAACAAAAAAACAAGTGACCCTATTATTTTAGCCCTCTGATGATCATTTATAAGAGTGAGGAGAAATGTACTGCTTTTCTTTCACAAAACTTTAAATTTAGGAAGAAGTAACAGGCCATTTTACATTGAAACCTAATGGCCTTAAGGTGTTTCAATTTTCTTTGCTAATGCTGGACTATCACAATTCACTGAAGTACTATGATGGCTTTGCTAATGAAGCAGAAATAACAACCCCCAAATCTCATTCTTTAAGCTAAGAAAGGATCATGGAATATTTTTATACAGAAATTGCTTTGAAATGTGTTTGGTCTTGTTCTCTGGCCCTTAAAATATTGAATGCTGCAGGGAAATGGTATCTCAGGGGACAGCTGCAAGTCATACTTGAAGTATTTCTCAGTTAGTGAAGCAAAAGAATTTCTGTGCTAACAAAGTGAGAACTTGTAACTATTTTTGTATTACTAAATGAATTTAAATTTTCCCCGTTTCACCTTTTCAAAATGATGGTATTAGTTTTCAGTCACTTTAATATGTTTTAACTAATCATGAGAACCATGCCTGAAATGACTGAAAATCAATATGGATTTATAATTTTTCTGTCTCCGAAAAAAACTTCAACAACAATAACAATGAAAGAGATGGTTTCAGATTTGGCCCTGTCGTTTCTGGTATGATTCAACTAAATTTTGAAATTATGGAATTAGTGTTTCTTGCAGGGTAAATTTTTTCAACTACTTATTTTTTTAAAGGAAAGATTCTAATATCCTTACTCACATTGATCAGTGCATTTCTTCGTTAATGGTCCAGTTGATTTCAATTAAACTATTTAAGAGGAAGTTACTACTCAAAGGCTTAGTTATTTTCAAATGCACCAAAAGGAGGGTGTGGACAGATGTTTGGCTGCGTGTGTTTGTGTGTGTGTGTGTGTGTGTTTTCCTGTGTGCTGTTTCAGCTTTGCGCAGACAGTTTGGCACAGAAGATCTTGAGTGAACGGCCCAATGACCACAAGATTCTTTAAGGCCTTGTCTACACTACGAGAGTAGTTCGATTTTACTTAAATCGAATATTTGGAATCGATATTGCAAAGTCGAACGTGTGTGTCCACACTAAGGACAGTAATTCGACTTTGTGAGTCCACACTAACGGGGAAAGCGTCGACATTGGAAGCGGTGCACTGAGGGCAGCTATCCCACAGTTCCCGGAGTCCCCGCCGCCCATTGGAATTCTGGGTGGAGCCGCAAATGCCTTCTGGGTAAAAAAAAAAGGGGCCAGGGTGCTTTTGGGTAACTGTCGTCATCCGTCCATCACTCCCGCCCTCCCTCCCTCCCTGAAAGCGCCGGCGGGAAATCATTTCGCGCACTTTTCCAGTCATTGACAGCGCGGACGCCACAGCACTGTGAGCATGGAGCCCGCTGCAACCATCGCTGCAGTTGTGGCCGCTCTCAACGCCTCGCAGCTTATCATACAGGTTGCCCTGAGGCAGATGCAGAAAAGTCAGGCGAGGAGGCTACGTCAACGCGGTGATGGCCTGAAGTCTGAGAGTAGCACAGACCTCTCAGAAAGCAGGGGACCCAGCGCCGAGGACATCACGGTGGCAATGGGTCATGTTGATGCTGTGAAACGGCGATTCTGGGCACGGGAAACAAGCACTGAGTGGTGGGACCGCATAGTGCTGCAGGTCTGGGATGAATCACAGTGGCTGCGAAACTTCCGCATGCGGAAGGGAACTTTCCTTGAACTTTGTGAGTTGCTGTCCCCTGCCCTGAAGCGCAATGACACCCGGATGCGAGCAGCCCTGACTGTCCAGAAGCGAGTGGCCATAGCCCTCTGGAAGCTTGCAACGCCTGACAGCTACCGGTCAGTCGCGAGCCAGTTTGGGGTGGGCAAATCTACCGTGGGGGTTGTTGTGATGCAAGTAGCCAAGGCAATCGTTGATGTACTGCTGCCAAAGGTAGTGACCCTGGGAAACTTGGAGGCGATCATAGATGGCTTCGCAGCGATGGGATTCCCAAACTGCGGTGGGGCCATAGATGGAACTCACATCCCTATCCTGGCACCGGACCACCAGGCCAGCCAGTACATTAACAGAAAGGGCTACTTTTCCATGGTGCTGCAAGCACTGGTGGACCACAGGGGACGTTTTACCAACATCAATGTCGGATGGCCGGGCAAGGTTCATGACGCTCGTGTTTTCAGGAACTCTGGTCTGTTTAGACGGCTGCAGCAAGGTATTTACTTCCCGGACCACAAAATAACTGTTGGGGATGTGGAGATGCCTATAGTGATCCTCGGGGACCCAGCCTACCCGCTAATGCCCTGGCTCATGAAGCCCTATACAGGTGCCCTGGACACTGAAAAAGAACTCTTCAACTACCGGCTGAGCAAGTGCAGAATGGTGGTGGAGTGTGCTTTTGGACGTCTCAAGGGGAGATGGAGAAGCTTGCTGACTCGCTGTGATCTCAGCGAAACCAATATCCCCATTGTTATAGCAGCTTGCTGTGTGCTCCACAATCTCTGTGAGAGCAAGGGGGAGACCTTTATGGCGGGGTGGGAGGTTGAGGAAATTAGCCTGGCTGCTGATTACTCACAGCCAGACAGCCGGGCGATTAGAAGAGACCAGCGGGAAGCGCTGTGCATCCGGGAGGCTTTGAAAGCAAAGTTCCTGAGTGAGCAGGGTAACCTGTGACTTTCTAATTTTGTGTACAGAGAAGCCTTCACCCCACTTCCAACACACGTTTCAAAATAAAAATAGTTCTACTTTGTTAAAGCACACCGTTTTCTTTAATACTGTTTTCGCGGGAATTTTTTAAAACTGGGACGCAGACTGTGGTGCGGAGCGGGTGTAGTGTAGTCGCGCGAATGCAGCTTCTCAACTCAAGGACTGACAGGCTCCGCTGCGGTGGGATGGTTCTTTCAACGGAGCCTGTCACCCCTCCTGATACGGACTGTGTGTATGGGGGGTCTATGTGAGTTTGTGGCAGGGGGGGGACGGTTACAGATCCCCTGCTGTGTGGCTCTGTGATCCTGCCTAAGGACCGCCGCTTAAGATCTCTAACTGCCCTCCCCTGACACAAAGTCACAGAGCAACCCACCCCCCACCACATAACATGAAAAGAACCTCCCAGACTAACCAGGGTAAGTAGTCACTGCATCACTGCACTATGTATGTGCCCTGCTGCTGTGCCTGCCCCCGACTATGTACCCTGCCAAAGGTGACTGTCCTGTCCAATTACCAACCCCCTTTCCCCCCCCGCTCCAAAAGAACATGATGGAAACAGTAGTTAACAGAAACATATTTTTTATTATCAACTACACATGGGACTGGGAAGTGAAACTTGGACGGGGGCTTGTGTCAGGCGGGAAGGAAAGAACTTGTCAAACTTTGGGGAATGAGAGCCTTCTGCTGCTCGAGCTCTCTGCAGGGGTGGAGTGAGAGTTAGCAGGGACTCTGCCGCCTCTCCTTCTGTGCACTTTGGGTGAAGGGAGTATGGGACTTGGTGGCGGGGGAGGGCGGTTAGAGATGGACTGCAGCGGGGCTCTGTCCTCCTGCCTCCGTTCCTGCAGAACATCCACAAGGCGCCGGAGCGTGTCCGTTTGCTCCCTCAGTAGTCCAAGCAGGGTTTGAGTCGCCTGCTGGTCTTCCTGACGCCACCTCTCCTCCCGATCCATGTTGGCTTGGTGCATTTGGGACAAGTTCTCCCGCCACTGGGTCTGCTGTGCTGCCTGGGCTCGGGAGCAGGCTATAAGCTCTGAGAACATGTCCTCCCGTGTCCTCTTCTTCTTATGCCTAATCCTCCCTAGCCTCTGGGAGTGTGATGACAGGCTAGGTTGTGAGACAGTCGCAGATGGGGCTGTGGGAATGGGAAAAAGGGAGTGAATTCCTCAGAAAGATAAATGTAGTTGTGAACAAAGAACATAGTCTTTCTCTGTGAACAGGACCATGCACAGCACCTATCACATGCGCACTCAGCACAAGGTCGAATTCTCGGCCTTCGCATTCAGTGTCTGGGGTTTTGCAGAGCACTTTTGAGAACCCTGTCAGGACAACGGAATTGCTCTTGCACGCAGACATGGTAAGCCGTAGATTCGTGGCAGCTTAAAACTTTAATATTAGCAATGGCCTCATTTCACATTGAAATCAATGTCGGTCCCTGCTGCCAGCAATCCGGCAAGCAGGAAGTCTGCTCCTGTCCCACACCCTCACGGCTGTCCCCGGGAACGATCCCTTTCGGCTGACCCTCTCCCGCCTCCACCGCGTGGCTGCAAACCAGCGGTTACAGTTCTGTAAAGGAACGGTAAAGCAGTCCCAACACTAACATTCCCCTACCTCATTCAAAGCAGGTCATCATGAGCGACATCACCCTCATGAGGATCTCTGAGAGCGACAGACAGAGAATGCTCCGGGAAAGCCTCCAAAGACCAGGGCCGTATGCCGCCATGCTGTGCCAAGCAATGATTCCGGAGTACTTGCTAGTCTCGTGGCGCGGCAACGTGTCCTACTACGGAGGACCCAATAAGGCCGCTCTCCCCAAGAACCTAATGCAGCGGATTTCAAATTACCTGCAGGAGAGCTTCCTTTAGATGTCCCAGGAGGATTTCTGCTCCATCCCCGGACATATAGACCGCATCTTACTGTAGCTGCAGTAGCAGGGACTAAACAGTAGAGCGGCTTGGGCAGGACAATCATGCAAAACCGGACATTGCTAGATTTTTTTCAAATACTTGCACTGCCCATGACTGAACCGTTAAGTTAATCAAACTAATCATGAGAAACCCATTTTTAAAATTGTTAATAATCATGTTCTGTTACAAATAAATGTTTAGATGTTTACAACACTTACTGGATGATCCTTCACCAGATTCTGTGTCCGGGGTAACGGCTGGGGAGGGTTGGTAGGGGATCTCTGTAAGGGTGATGAAGAGATCCTGGCTGTCGGGGAAATCAGCGTTGTGAGCGCTGTCGACTGCCTCGTCCTCCTCATCTCCTTCCTCATCTTCCCCGTCCGGTAACATGTGCGAGGATCCGGCCGTGGACACTATCCCATCTTCAGAGTCCACAGTCAGTGGTGGGGTAGTGGTGGCGGCCGCACCGAGGATGGAATGCAGTGCCTCGTAGAAACGGGATGTCTGGGGATGGGATCCGGAGCGTCCGTTTGCCTCTTTGGTCTTCTGGTAGCCTTGCCTCAGCTCCTTGATTTTCACGCGGCACTGCGTTACATCCCGGCTGTATCCTCTCTCTGCCATGTCTTTAGAGATCTTCTCATAGATCTTTGCATTCCGTCTTTTGGATCGCAGCTCGGAAAGCACGGACTCATCGCCCCACACAGCGATGAGATCCAAGACTTCCCGATCAGTCCATGCTGGGGCCCTCTTTCTATTCTGAGATTGCACTGCCATCAGTGTTGGAGAGCTCTGCATCGTTGCCAGTGCTGCTGAGCTCGCCACGATGTCCAGACAGGAAATGAGATTCAAACTGGCCAGACAGGAAAAGGAATTCAAATTCAAATTTTCCCGGGGCTTTTCCTGTGTGGCAGTTCAGAACATCCGAGCTCTTACTGCTGTCCAGAGCGTCAACAGAGTGGTGCACTGTGGGATAGCTCCTGGAGCTATTAGCGTCGATTTCCATCCACACCTAGCCTAATTCGACATGGCCATGTCGAATTTAGCGCTACTCCCCTCGTCGGGGAGGAGTACAGAAGTCGAATTAAAGAGACCTCTATGTCGAACTAAATACCTTCGCGGTGTGGACGGGTGCAGGGTTAATTCGATGTAACGGCGCTAACTTCAACATAAACGCCTAGTGTAGACCAGGCCTAAGGTACGAAGGCACCCGCCAGGTTTATTGTTGACGAATCACGGTAATAGCACCTTGCAGACTTTACAAGGATACTAAGATGTGTATGCCCATGACAATGGATGCAGCTTAGTCAGTGGCGGGACTTTCCACTGCCCCCTAGGCTGGCCAAGATACTCCCTCTGAGATACATGTTTATACCCTCATATAAACAAGTTACGTACTGTTATCCTGACCTTATCTCAAAACCAGTTCATTTTCTTGCTCTCACTACTGCAATAATTCTTAGATTCCAAAGCCAGAAGGGACCGCTCTGATTATCTAATTTGACCTCCTGTATAACATAGCCCAGAGAACTTCTCCAAACTAATTCCTAGAGCAGGGCTCTCAAACTCAATTTACCTTAGGACCAGTGCCAGTCCTCAAATCCTCCCAGTGGGCCAATAATGTCACAAAGATGGTTTTCAGAAAATAAAATATTGATTTCAAGTTTCTCAGAAATAATAAAACAGTCATACAACTTTATACAATTTTTCACCTCCCATAGAGTTTTTAATGTTTGCCGGACACCTACTTCAGTCCTATCAGTTTGTTGATGTTTGGCCTCAGTGACTGAGCACTTGAAACCTTCAGGATTGCAGCAAGGTGTGCATCACATAGCCGTGTTTGGTATTTTGACTTGTATTTATTGTGGAAAAAAGTGATGCTGCCTCCATGGCTAATCCTGCCTGGCAACTAATGATGCTGCCTCCATGGCTGACTCTGCCCTGCAACTAGTGATGGTATCGCTATCCCTCTCCCCCATCAAATAGGAGCTGCAAGGAGCGGCATCTGCAGCAGACATTGCCAGCAGCGTGGCTGCATGAGTCTCTCTTCCGTGGGCCGAAGTGGGGAGGTTCTTGGGCTGCAGATGGCCTGTGGGCTGGGACTTTGAGACCCCTGTCCTAAAGCATATTGTTTATAAAAACATCCAAGCCTGATTTAAAAGTTATCAGTGTTGACATGGGTAAATTGTTCCAATAGTTAATTACACTCCCTGTTAAAAAATCGACACCAGAATTTGTCTAGCTTCAACTTCCAGCCATTAGACCGTGCTACATCTTTTTCTGTTAGATTGAAGACTCCATTATTAAATATTTGTTCTCCATGTAGATACTTACAGACCGGCTCGGCCCGGCCCACCAGGGGGCTTACCACAGTGGGCCGCATGCCAAAGGTTGCCGATCCTTGAGTTATGTTTTCCTAAATAAAAAAAAATATATTAGTTGAATACTTCTGCCTTTTCTGCATTATTATTGATAATTTCCACCAGTAATGGACCAGTATCTTGTTAGGATTCTTTTTGTTCCTAATATAATTAAACTTTTTTATTTCCTTATCTCTGATAGCTATAGATTTCTCTTTGTGTCATTTGCTTCCCTCAATTTTCTGTATTTCCTAGCTTCTGATTTGTATTTCTTAGTATCAACTTCTCCTTTCTTCCATATGTTGTATACTATTATTATTTTATATGTTATAGCTTCATTCACTTCCCCTCTAAACCAGGTTTTTTTTTTTAAACCAGTATGACTGCCTTCGTCGATTGTGGGAGTTTGGTTTTTCTGGTATCTAAAGTGTTCTTAAGCAATTCCCAAACATCATTCACATTTTTCTGCTTACATACTTCCTCCCAACTGATCTGGCTCATAATTGTTTTCAGCTTTGAGAAACTGGTCCTTTTAAAGCACTATCTATCTATAAATCTAGATAGATAGATAGATAGATAGATAGTGCTTTAAAATTATATATATATCTCACTAGTATGGATTTTATTCTGTTTGTACATATTAAATGTGATCAAGTCATGATCACTTGTAACTAAGTTACATTTAATTTTAAATTCTGTGATCAGTTTGTCTGTATCTGTCAAGACGAGTTCTAATATAGAATTCCCCCATGTTGGATGTGACACTTTTTGAGTTAGGAAATTGTCATCTATAATATTTAGAAATGTCAAGGATGTTTTAGTGCTGGCAGCATGAGACCTCCAGCACATGCCACTCAAATTGAAGTCCCCTGTGGTCACAGCCTTTTTTCCTACACATTATAGATAGCTGCATAAGTAACCTGTCATTGTGTAGTGTGGTATGTTGGTCTGTTGAAGACACCAAGTATTACCCCATCTTGGGCTTTATCTGTTAGGACATAGATCCATAAGCATTGAAGCTCATTTTCTTCTCAGTTATTGGTGACTCAGAAACAGATTATGCCATTTTTAATATAAAGTGGCACCCCCCACACCCCATTGTAACCATTGTTTTAACATTCCAACCATGGGGCTCATCTAGCCGGGTTTCAGTAATACCAACTCAATCAAATCTACGCTCATAAATGAGCAATCCCAATTCCTCGTGTTTGTTACCTAGGCTCCCGTTAGAAAGATCCAGAACCTCACTCCTCACCTGCTTAGAAACCTTCTAATTTCCAGCACAAATTGTTCAGAGTCAGTTTATACACATTTGTTCGTTTGCCAACATTGTCTTTTAGCTTAAATAGCTCTGCTACCTTCCTACTATTATTTACCTCTGAAATATCTGTAGAGAGCAATCACATCCCCTTTCAGCATTCATTTTGCTAGGCTGAGCAAGCCAAGCTCTTTTATGCCTGGTCCCCACTTCGGACTAAGGTACGCAAATCGAAGTACCTTAGTCCGAATTTACCGCGGGTCCAGACGCGGCATGGAGGCTCCCCCGTCGATGCCGCGTACTCCTCTCGCCGAGCTGAAGTACCGGCGTCAACGGCGAGCACTTCCGGGATCGATCCCAGAACATCGATTGCCTGCCGCCGGATCCTCCGGTAAGTGAAGACGTACCCTTAGTATCATTTCATAAAATAGGTTCTCAATTCCCCTGATCATCCTAGTAGTCCTTCACTGAACATGCCCAAGTTTGAATTCATTTTTCTTGAACATGTGTGACCAGAATTATACATAGTATTCTCAGTGAGGTCGTACCAGTGACTAATACAATGGTATTAATATTTCTTTGTCTGTACCGAAAAAATCTCACCTGATACATTCTAGGATTACATTTGCCTTTTTTTCATGGCTGCATCAAAAATCTATAGAAAGGATATAATTCTCTATTAAAATAAGTAGTTTAATAATTTCTATAGAATGCTCCAACATTTCTGTAGAACCCTTATGAAGGTATCATACTAAATTGACAGGATATTTCCATAGGTGTGAGTCTCCAGATGAGAGTGAGTAACTCACTGCTCCAGCTAGTTATTTTCTGATTACCATTTTCCTGTTGTTGCTTAATCCACATTATGGATTAGATTATGACTATATGTTCTGTCATGAGATTAAACAGGTTCCCACTGCAGTGAGGGAGTAAACCAGGGTAGCTCTATCTCTAGTATGACTAAACTTCCCAATGTGCTGCGGGGGAGGGGACGGGGGGACGGGGGGGACGGGGGACGGGACCAAGTCAAGACTCCGACCACTTCCTGGCCCCTATGTGTGGCAGGGGACATACCTGGCACAAGGGAGCAAAAAGGTGCCTTACATTTTGTACTTTTTATACTGGTATTTTTAATAAATCTAAATTTAAGACCTGAATGGAAAGAATGAACACTTTCCTATTCCAGAAATATTATCCTGCTGTTTGGATGTATGCATTCTAAACATTAAAGCAGGATCGAACCAGGGACCTCTGGAGCTTAGTGCATGAGCTAAAAGCCAACTAGCTGTTAGCTAAGGCTGCAGAGCGGACTCGTTTATCTCTCTCTCTAAGTGGTCTCAGTGCCACTAGATGGGACAGAACACCACCCAGCAGGTGTGTGGGTTACATACTTCCCCTAGCTGAGGAAGCGCATCCAGAGCTTCAGAGACTTTCCAGTTGAAATCCCGGATGAGCCCTCGCTTGTAACGCCGACAGACCCCAGTTGTCAGCAGGCAGGCTCGAACTCGGGATATCTGGAGCTTAGAGCATGAAACTGTACTGCATGAGTTAAAAGCCAACTCATTTTCTCTCTCTCATTAAGTGGTCTCGGTGCCACTAGATGGGACAGAACACCACACCCAGGAGGTGTGTGGGTTACACATATTTAAGTGATTATCTCTTATTAGTTATTTTTGAGCATTTCTGAATAAGCAAGTCTTCCAGTTGTTTCAAAACCAACACCCATTGTTTCTTTCTTGTTATCACCATACTGACTGCTTCTGTGCATGTATTCCTACGGCTACCATTATTAATAATAAAAAAATAGTTTTAGTATTGAGGGTTGAAATGCAGAATTACATCATGGTAGGCTACCGTTTGCTTTCTAATAGCATATACAAATATGTTTACTACAGTTCTCTCTCTGAGCCAAGGATTGAATTTTGAAAGTGACAATTGTAATCTGAATGTTCATGTCACGTTGGGAGTGAGGAATTGGAGAAGAGGTGTTTAATCTTCTCCTGCATAATATACTAATCACTGGCTTATTTTTGTACGCGGTCTTGTTGTAGACATGTTGGTCTCAATATATTAGAGAAACAAGGTGGATGAGGTAATATCTTTTCTTGGACCAAATTCTGGTGATAAGAGAGAGACAAGCTTTCGAGTTAAATCTGTTCCATCTTGTATTTATCTGCAGCATTTTGAGTACATTTCCCAGACCTGATGAAGAGCTCTGTGTGAGCTCGAAAGCTTGTTTCTCTCACCACAATTTGGTCCAAGAAAAGATATTACCTCACCCACCTTGGCTTTTATTAGGCAGGTCACTCTGGTAACAGCAGATCTTGTGTCTTATAAACATTAAGCGCCAACAATTCCTATGTTTAAAATTGTGCTGGACTGAAAAAAATGAGACGATTCAAAGCTAAGTCTCAAGTTGACATTTCAGCTGTGCATTTATCTATTTAAAAGTTTTTTTCTCACATTATTAGCCTTGTGATGAGATACAAGTCTTGTTTCTATGCATGTCCCACGGGGACAGCAATCATAAAATCTTATGCCAGCCTACTTCAATACAATGCAAACAATCAATACAGAAGGTTCAGTCTATGAAACAGCAGCCAGCCAACAACACTGAATAAATACAGTTTCAGCTCATTTAACATTGACCAAGATTTTTAAAAGGAGGGCTTGCTTTGAGAATTAAGAAATGTTCAGTGTTCTTAATACAAATTTATCCTCTAAAGAAAAATCCAAGTGACAATTGAAACTGAATGAAGGACAGAATTCATTATTAGATCATATTTCTTGTTAGATTGCAAACATTAGGAGTAGGGATTATGTTGTTTTATACATGGATGACACACTTAATCATGGAAAGTGTGTTATGCTTGATATTTTGAACTTCTTGGCTTTTGTCAGTCACTATTTAAAGATGATTTTTTAATCAACACCTCTGGTTAACCCTTGCATGTCAACAGTGCTAGTGCAGCTACAATCATCACCGGATGTTACATCAGAATAAAACAACTTCTTACATGAATGGATCTTTATCTAAGAGACCAGATATTTGTGATCTAGATTAGCTGCAACATAGACACTAAAAGCTCTTTCAGATTTTGCATTTGAATAATAGAGAAGTTGCTTATCATCATTATCAGATTGACCACCAGCAACCATCTTACCTCTGTTCCCCTGTAAGTATAGTTCAATTAAATGAGAAAGGCCCTAAGGGGAAGATATTGCCTAAACTAAACAAAAGTACAGTTTTCCTTTAGGTCCTATGTATAGGGATTGCATATAGGACTGGATACTCAGCTGTATTGGGATTGCTTTAAACAGTCCTAGAACTAACATAGCTGGCCATAGGAGTGTCACTTTTGGGTGGAGAGATATTCTAATAGCATAGAGCCCGGTACACCACCATCTTCCCTGTGGCTGGCATGACTGGAGGAAAAGGTGCTTGAAGGGTCTAAAAGCAATCATTCCAACCCCCATTCTTGATATGCATTCTGTGGCCAAAACCAAAAACTGCATCACCAACTGAGATTATACTGCTTCAGGTTTGCTTAAATTAAAGAGAGAGAAATAGAGAGCGAGAGAGGGAGCACTGATGCTCTATCATTGCAAAAAAGTTGCAAGAAATTGGTACATCTTCTGAAGTAACAGAACAAAGCAAGGCTACATTTTATAAGCAGAGTGCTGAAAACTTACACAGGAAACCTTCTTTAAAGTGTCTTCATCTTTATCTGCCCATAGGAGACTTAAGTAATCACAAAGGCTCCCTTTGCATGGTAAAGGAAGCATGGTTAACATTTTAAGACAGAGCTGCTAAGTGCAAGAGCACCATCTATTGGCTTTCAAGGAGCGGCACTGACCATGGCCAATCACAGCCAGTGCTGAACATCTGGAAATGGGAAAGGTGAACAAGGCAGAGTAGAAGAGGAATATGAAACAGGGTTTTAATTAAATGTTAATCATAGGCTGTCGGATGACATTTCTTACCGGCATTCATGCTGGAAGTACAGCTGTATGCACTTAAATTAGACCATAGTGAGCATTCAAAATCAAGACATTAAATTAGTATAATAAATACTACATCTTTTTCTAAACCTGGGAATATCCTGATTGTTTTTATATAGAATAAAAACAATTCTTAACAAATAATTATATTAAAAATATCCTGTCGGAGGGGCAGAAAGCTCTTCTATCCAGTATTACTATAACATTCAAGATGGTGGCATCAAAATTCCTTGGCTTCACATCACTAACTTAAAAGAATAATAATTTGTAAAGAATGATGCTGAATACAGGTAATGTTGTACAAGTGTAACTTTATTAAGCTCTATAAACTTCTCTGCCCATGTGACTGAGTTGTTTCAGACAAACTCCCCACATTTCCTGTTTCCTTGGTCTGTCAATAACAGTCCCTCCAGTGAACATGGGGGCTCACACTCCAGTTCCACTGATCATGATATAAAACCTAAATATTTTCTAAAAAGTTACCAGCATTTTAATAAAATTATTCTGAGGCTGGTGAATGGGAGGAAGAGGTAGAGAGAGAATATGTTAAACCTTGCAGAGGGCTTGATGTGTCACTTCTCTTCATGTGTTAAAGAAGAGTTATTAATAGGCTAGGATTACATTTTTATTGGTAAATATTGGTAAACATTGATTTCACCTTACACACACAAACTGGCAAAAACAAATTCCATCAATAATAATAGAAATTTACAGATAGGCAAAAAAAAAAAATGCTGCTTGAGAAGTTATCAGAGCTTGATTATTGGATATTTATATTCTTTGACATGTGACATTGACAATTTGTTTTAACTGTTGTAAAGCTTTAGCTTTTTGCATTTCAGCATCTGTCATAATACATAATTATTGTCTGAACACCTCCTTTTGTCTGATCCTGCCCATAATTTCCTGCAATTGTGAAAATTTCAAAAAAATGCTTAAAACCCACAATTTTGCACCACTGTGAAAGTTTAATTGGATGAAAAGAGGAAAGATACTTAAAAATAAACATTTATATTGAAATTATACCAAAAATAAAAATTGAGTTCTGCCAGCCTATTTATAGCTCATATGTGGCATATTTCGCAACCAGTTAATTCATAAAAGAACTCAGCCATCAACCTGTTTTTACATGTGGAGGATTCCTATAATAATGAAGTCATATTTTCATAGAACACTATAAGCATAAATCTGTTCTTAAGCAAAACTGCAATTTGTATGTACACTGAAACAATCTGAGATTTGAGCTCTACTTAAAAGTATATATTGAAATATTGTGTGTTTATACATGCACTGAAACCTGTTTACTGTATATGCAGTAACTCATATACAGTAACTCCTCACTTAAAGTTGTAGTTAGGATCCTGAAAAATGCAACTTTAAGCAAAACAATGTTAAGCGAATCCAATTTCCCCATAAGAATTAATGTAAAGGGGGAGTTAGGTTCCAGGGAATTTTTTTCATCAGACAAAAGACTCTCTCTCTCTCTCTCTATATATATATATATATATTTATATATACACACACACACACACAGTATAAGTTTTAAATAAACAATTTAATACTGGTACACAGTGATGATTATTGTGAAGCGTGGTTGAGGTGGAGGAGTCAGAGGGTGGGATATTTTCCAGGGAATGGAAAATGATGAACTAGCAATTAGCTGAGCCCTCAAGGGTTAACTCTCTCAGTCTACAAGGCAGCAGGAATGGAGGGAGGGGAGAGAGCATCGCAGATGGAGACAGAGACACACACTGTGTGAGAGAGAGAGATGAGCATTTCCCCTTTAAGTACACTGCCTTGTTAATTAGATCAGCTTGCTGAGACCTCAGCTGCTGCTGCCAGCAAGCTCCCTCTGTCCTGAGCCCTGTCGTGTGTGTCCCCTGCTCTATGGAAGATGGGGTAAGCAGGGTGCAGGAGCAGGGCACCCCCCGCACAGCGAGAAGGAGTCTCAGGGAGCAGCTCCAAGGCAGAGGGCAGGAGCAGCACATGGCAGTGGCGGGAGGGACAGCTGCAATTGATAGCCTGCTGGGCAGCTGTTGCACAGGGAACTTAGGGGAGCGGGGAGCTGATGGGGGGGGGGGGCTGCCGGCCCACCCTGGTTCCAAGCCCCCACCAGCTTCCTGCAACGGGCTGCTCTTCCTGCAAGCAGTGGACAAAGCAGGCAGCTGCCAAACGAAGTTAGAAGGGAGCATTGCACAACTTTAAACGAGCATGTTCCCTAATTGATCAGCAAGGTAATAACGAAACAACATTAACTGGGACGACTTTAAGTGAGGAGTTACTGTATAATTAAACTCTACTTTGAATGAAGTAGAATTCAAGTTACAAATTGTTACATGTTATATATGTATGTATATTTAATCATGGTGGTTTTGTCTATTTTTGGTATTGTATGAATAAAAGATAAAATGGGAAATATTTTTCCTTTTACCTCATGTCACAAGTCTGTCATCAGTGGAGCATCTCGCAACACAAGTTCCCTTTGATATTACAGCAGTCATTCGGTTTCCAACTCAAGATGGCCACCTTGGCTTTAAGTTCCACATCTAGCACAACCAAAAGGAGCAGTTAGAGGTAGACTCCTGACATGACTGGGCTTTTGGGTTAAGACAGTAATAAGCCTTTCTCTCATCTGCCATCTCTACCCAGAACTGTACCCCAGAATCAGCTAGCTCTTTTTAATGTTGTCTGATGGCCCCTGATTGACTGCCTAGCCCCTCTAACTACTGGAGAAACAATTCTCTCAGGTTTCACCAGCAGCTGAGACTGGGTGGCCTCTCTAAGCAGCTTTTGGAGGTCTAAACTTCTTCTGTCTTCCTCCCAAAAGGACACCTTCTTTAGGCAGGATGCAACAGGGTGGCAGGGTCTCCAGCAAGATGCATCAAACACTTTGTTGTACACACAATCATATATCAGTTCCTGTTCTGTTATGTGTGAATGTTTGTGTGTGTGTGTGATCCTGACACCATCTTAATACTGATAAGTTTAATTTGTGCTTTAGAAAATATTTGATGGTGAATTAGATTTTCTCTTTAATGTGTTTAAGATGTTGATCTGGTCACTTCTGTCAATATCAGATGAGTTCTGAATGCCAGGCTTCGATGCACTTGAGTAATTTTTTAGCTAAGATAGTTAATTATACACTAGGTAAGGGAAAATGTTCAAATGTACTGTGTATGTCTGTGCTTTTTTTAATAACACATCAAGAAGGCCAAACTGTTTCAGAAAATAGAAGGTAAACCTAAACCTCAGAATTTGCCATAAACAGATTGGATGGCTTTAATATTTAAATAGTGTTTTATTTCTCAAGTTATTAAACTGTTGAGAACCTGAATAGTTCGGGTTATAAGTGATGCAAAAGGGAGGATATTTAAATTACCTGTTCAAAACTAACCCTGTAAAATGACTTAGCAGCCTTAGACCATTCCTTGTGGACATTCATCTGCATAATGAAAGCTAAAATCACAATTGGCCTTCTAGTTGGCTTTCTCAGCAGAGGAAAAATATGGACATTGAGTTAGTCTGTCACTTCTGGGGCTGGGTAGGTGGTTTCTCCGGGTCCAGTTTAAAATATTTTGGCAAGAATACCTGTTCTGCACTGCCACTTCTGTATCTTGGAAAGGACTTAAGTCTCCAGAGCTGTCAGTCCAGCAACTTTTATAAGCACTGCATTCACATTAAAACACAAAATATAGAACCAAAAGTATATTCATAGATATGTAGGCTGGATGGAACCTGGAAAGGTGATCAAATCAAGTCCCTACACCAGGGCCGGGCAAACTTTTTGGCCTGAGGGCTGCATCGGGTTTCCAAAATTGTATGCAGGGCCGGTTAGCGGAGGCTGTGCCTCCCCAGATTGCCATGCATGGCCCGGCCCCGCCCCCATCGAACCCCTCCTGCTTCTCAACCCCTGACCTCCCCCCTGGGACTCCTGCCCCATCCAACCCCCCTGTTCCCTGTCCCCTGACTGCCCCCGGAACCCCTGCCCCTGACTGCCCCCCGCCACCCCATCCAACCCCTCCTATCATTCCTGACTGCCCGCCCCCCAGCCCCCCGGGACACCTGCCCCATCCAAACACCCCTTCTCCCTGTCCCCTGACCACCCCTGGAACCTCTGCCCCTGACTGTCCCCTGCATCCCCATCCAACCCCCCCTCTCTTTCCTGACTGCCCCCCTAGGACCCCCTGCCCCCATTCACACCCCCACCCCCGATCACCACCCCAACTCCACTGCCCTCTATCCAACCCCCCTGCTCCCTTCCCCCTTACTGCGCTGCCTGGAGCACCGGCAGCTGGCGGCGCTACAGCCACACAGCCCAGAACACCAGGACAGGCAGTCATGTCGCCTGGCTGGAGCCAGCCACGCCACTGCGCAGCACAGAGCACCGGGTCAGGCCTGGGCTCTGCAACTGCGCTGCCCCAGGAGCTTGCAGTCCCACTGCCCAGAGCATTGTGCTGGTGGCGGAGCAAGCTGATGCTGAAGGGGAGGGGGAACAGTAGGGGAAGGGCCGGGGCTGAGCCTCCCGGGCCAGGAGCTCAGGGGCCAGGCAGGAGGATCCCGCAGGCTGGACGTAGCCCGCGGGCCATAGTTTGCCCACCTCTGCCCTACACTGAGGCAGGACCAAGTAAACCTACTCCATCCCTGGTTTTGTAATGTTGTATGTCTAAAGCTATGTGGTATTATAATTTTCAAATTGGACTCTTTTCACAAGGAAACAATGGACCATAGCTCCTATTAGAAAGGAGAAAAACTTGTAGTGAAATTTCTGCTTTCAAGTGAAAAGCCAATGAAACAAATAGGTTTTCTACAGCTTTTAAATGAACACTTTTGATCCAGAAAAATGTACATGTACCTCTTAACTTACTGCCCTGCAGTTGACATTGCTATACAACAGAACAGGAAATAAATAAACCACCTCCACTAGCTGCCTTATTGGAGTGTGGGACTGATCTAATGCCCAAAGAGGTACATTGAAAGACTCTCATTGACATCAAGAAGCATTGGTTTGGGTCAACAATATTTTGCCAGAAGGAAAACACTTTGTTTCAGGGCACTGTAAAGTTTGTAATAGATTCCAAAATTCCTCTAAGATTTATGTATTTCTATAGTTTCTTTTTTTTTTCAGAATCTCAGTTCAATAACTGATTTAAGAAGAAATTGAATATACTATAAAAATACATAACTGAAATATTGAATGCATAATATGGCTCTCACTTTAGTAGCTGGAGCTGCTTCATCCAGGACAGAGTAATTACAGCAGATACATTAAATATTTCTAATGAAGATGTGATACCTATACATGAGCTGTTGTTTCCATTTGGACATCTAATTAATAGAAGTAATAAACACAATTCTTAATTTTATGTTGTCACAAATCCTAGTGAGCAGCTTTTCCGGGCCACCCAATTGGACTTCTGTGCACTGAATCCAAGCCATGTGGTCTGGATACCTGGAGTGTTTCAACTCATGGAGTCTGAACACACTCAGGGTGCAGAACCTCATGTTGGAACTCACTGACCAGCCACCTGGGGTCAGCACTTACCCTTCGGATTCTCCAGTACTTAAACAAATCTCGCCCTCAGAATTCCACCCAAGGTGTGAAGCTTCTGGTTTACAGTTTAACCCTGAGGAGCACACAGGAGCTGTGAAGCAGACAACGCACACACTTTGTATAATCTAACAACTTTAAGCTTTTTTATATTTGATCATGTGGTGCACAGGAGGATACAGATCATACAAAACAATTAAATATCCTAAATATAATGTCCCTTACTAGCTCACCCTTCCTTTGAGAATCCTTGGGAGATCGTCTGTGTTCTGCCAGTCAGTCAGGGTCCTCCCACACCTTGTCCCTGCAGCAGCCTCCCTTATTTTAATCTGGTGCAAAATGGCTCTCTTTCCAGTTACCCAATGTAAATCCCTTTATAGATTCCTGTTGGGGTTACCTGGTTCTTTTGTTCTCCTCCTGGCAACTTTCCCTTTCTCCCAATTCTCCCCTCCCCACCCATTTCGTACAAAAGGGGGAAGTATCTTCTCCCAGATTGAATTTGCTCTATGTCCCAAGGTGTTTTACTTTGAGTAGACTATCACTGAGTGCTGATCACTCACCATTGTCTCTTGCCTGGCAGAGACATGACCCAAACCTATGCTAACTCATGGTGGATCCACATACATATAGGTTTTCCAAAAAAAAACAGTAATTTCAGGATACAATTTCATAAAATCCATAACTCAGAAGTGGCACAGAGAACCCCAATTCATTACATATGTATTTGTCGTGGTTAGAGAAGTGAATAAATAGTAATTGAAACTGATTAAGAAAAACAGTAACAGTGACTAATATTTCTATCTCCTGAAAATACAGTATTCTTTAGTTTGTGTGTAGGAGGGGATCTGCTGTTGACTCAATGACTGTCAATACTGGCATTTTCTCTGAAATATGTTGACATTAAAGGAGCACATATATATGAATCTATATTCATTGTACCACTACTGCTCATTCAACAGGAAAAAATCATATTATTTTTAATGTAATTGTTTTTCTTTGCATTTATTCCCTTAACTTTACAATTTCCCCTACTATTTGTCTTGGCTTTGCCTCATATTTGCTAGGGAAATGTCCCATAGAAGAGAATAGAAAACTATCCAGAAAAGTATTACAAATGCTAAGTATTATTAATAATATTATTATGCTTTGTATAAGAAAATAAACTGAGATTAGAGGAAATAAATCATCTTAACAAAATAAGGAGGGAAGAGAAGTGTGATACTGTAGTCTGTTAACAGGTAATAAGAAATAGAAAGTAGGGGGAAGAACCCTGAATTAAGATTGGGAAGGAAGAGCCAAATTATATATATTTTGTTTTATAAACAGTTTTCTTTCATCAGTTTGACAGCCCATTTAAAAGAAATAAATTCTCTTTAATTGAAAGGGCTTTTTTAAAAGAATTTCAATATAACAATAACTTGAGGAGAGATTTTTAATTTAGTGTTATGTTGGACTGAAAACTTTCCTTTCTGTTTTTGGCCTCCACTAGATGGAGTTAGCAGCTGAGGTGACATCTTTGTTTCCGGTAAACAGTTTGAAAATTCTAAACACAGGTCAGTGGAATGGCAGTCTTAGTCAGTCCCTTGTTGACATGCATCCACAAAATATGAACCATCACCGTAGTTGGCCTCCTTGTTGCAAGTATGCTGTATATTTACTGTAGCATAACCACATAATTCTCTACATCACACAGAAATACAGAAACTGCAATCCCAGAGTACCCCAGACCCATGGTCTGTCTAGTCGAGTATTCTTTCTTTGATTTTGGTAAGTATGGTAGGTTTCAGAGAAAGATCAAGGAAACCAGATAGCAAGCTGTTATGGAATAGCTTATCTGTGGAGCAAGTTTCTTTTAAAACCTGTCAGATAATGGTTGGTTTATGATTTGAAGCAAGAGGGTTTACATCTTTCATGGTTCAAGACATAAACTGTCATGCTTCTGGGAATAAGTCAGCCACTAAATGACAGGGCTAAGATGACATGCCCTCTCTAGGCAGGTTAGTCCACAATTATCCGGCACCTTGTTTCTTCCTCTGAAGTATCTGTTTCTTGCCAGTGTCAGAGATAGAATACTCGACTAGTTGGTTCCCTCATTTGCTCCATCGTGGTAATTCCTATGAGAATGCACAGAATCGTATGGTCATGTTTCAGTAATTGTACAATATTCCTGTCCTCTGAGTGTTGAAGACAATTTCATTCAGCATAATATGCATCAAGGCACATCAAAAAGCCAATCAAATTGCTGTCTCAAGTCATTTTATACTTTATATTCATACTTCTCTCCTACCTTTAATATAACTCTGCAAGTATTCAGATATTATATTTCATTAATACAATTTTTACTGAAAGTCAATGTCAATTTCAACATGAGGTCCAATATAAAAGAAATACTTTACAATTGTTAATTTAACTATCTTTCCTTGTCTGAGTCTTATATTGAGGCGACGGTTGTTCTGAGGCTGCTTCACAACTTATACTATTTTTATTTTCTTAACAACTGAGGTTCTCTTAATTACTAATTAATTACAATTTATTTTCCTCTAATTCTATCATTTATAAAAAAATAACAGTAATTACTGTAAACAGGGCTCAGTGTTTACAAAGTCCTTTCCACATCTTCATTAATTTTAAACTGAACTCTTTGCTTTATGTGGCAGATCCTTTTCTTTTCTGAATTAAATTGTCCACAGTTTTATTTTGCTTTTCACTTGATGAGTAGATTCCCCAAATGTATTTCTGTGCTTCTATCCAAACCTCTGTTCTCATGCTAGAGAGAGGGCCTAACTTCTGTGGAAGTTGTGCCTGGGGTCTGGAGAGGCTGAGCCCGCTGATCTTCTGAATGATAAAATTCTTCTTCATCTAGTTATTCTCAACTACAACGCTCAGTTTCCATTAGTGCTCAGAGCAATGTGACTGACATCTGTCATACCTGGTTTATTCTCACCATCATCCTTTCCTCATGGGGAACTGTGTGGGTAGTGTAGTACAGTAGTTTTGGCAGGTTTTTCTCTTAGTTTTTGTTGGTTTCTTCTTCAGATGTACATGCTGCTCTGTATTTATGTTAGAGAAGGCAGGTCAAAGAAGTTCACCTTGTAATTGGAGACAAAAGTGGTGAGGTTTCTGATCATCATTTGTTCCAGTGGGAGTTTATTCCACAGTCTTAGTTCAGCTCCTGAGTAAGCTCTGTCCCCTTCACACTTGAACGTTTACCTCTGTAATAGGAAGTTCCTTATAGTTTAGCTTGCATAACAACAAGTGTTATTGATTACAAAATGTGGCATGCTATACAGCCAGAAATCAAACTCATGCAAGCGGAAGACCTGATGGGTCACTTTACTTTCAGGACCGCACTGATAAAAAGGCTGACAGTTCCTCTGAATCTAGAGAACTAAATGATGGAGAAGGTAGCTCTGAAAACAGCCAGATTAGGAGAGAGTTAAGGCAATGTTATGTTGATTTGTTTGGAAATACAGTTTTGCTATGGAATATTACTGTTTGAGTCAAGCTAGTGAAAAAAGATTATTTTAAAGTAACCCCCCCCCACTCCAAAAAAAGAACAAGGGAAGAGGATATCACAATCTGGGGTGCAATTCAGACCAATGAGGGGTTGTGTTACCACTTCCCCTGTAAACTTGGGTGACTCATAATGCTGTCGTGCTGTAGCTCCCACCTGGGCTACTCACAAACAGCCTTCCAGCATGCAGGTAACAAACTAGAGTGTCTGTGTATAGCTGCAGCCTGCCAGCCACACTCCGGCTTCCACTAGCCTGGGTTGCTACTTGCAGGGTGACCCCAACACACTGCCAGTCTGGAATTTCTCCCCAAAACTTATGTTCTGCACTGTCCAGTCATCTCCTGGATAGTTTAGATATTTTAGATCCATTTCCCCTTTAAGGGGTCAATATATAACAACAAATGTTATTGATTAAAAAACATGTGACATGCTATACAGTCAGAAATCAGACTCATGCAAGCAGAAGTCCAGATGGGTCACTTTAGTTTCAAGACTGCATTGATAAAAGGCTGAAAGTTCCTCTGAATCTAGAGAACTAAAGTATGGGGAAGGTATCTCTGAGAAATTAAAGCTCTACTTTAATTTGTGTTACCAAACAATTCGGTTTAAACACAACACTGGATTAAGTTTGATGTAAAGAATAAAACAAGTTTATTTATCTGCAGAGATAGATTTTAAGCGAGTGCAAGTATAAGTCATTAAAATCAGAAATGGTTACAAGAGAAATAAAGATAAATGTTTTCTAGTCACTAAAACTTAACAGACTAGACTTGGTTCAAGGTTACATTTTTACCAAATATTCCCAGCAAAAAGCTGACCAAATTCTCAAGTTCAAGGTTACATTTTTACCAAATACTCCGAGTAACAAGCTGACCAAATTCTCAAATTAGAACCACTGCCAAAGTCTAAAGGCAGCTTCCTTTGTCATTTTAGGGGTGAGTGTGTGTGTATGTGTGTATTGTTTATTAAAATGAAAATTGATCTGTCCCTGTGCCACTTCACTGCCAAAAAATGGCCACTTGAGAGTGATTGCCAATCAACTTTGATGACACCTAGCTAGAGCTTATCCTTTGTCTTCTAGAAATTGGTTTACCCACTCCCCAGACTTGTCGGGTAAACACATTTCAGTCATAATTTCAGGTTATGTTCGTAACTTTAAATATAAATGTTGCTACACAGCTTTCACCATGTTATTATTGACCAGCAGGTTATTAGTTTTGAAACGATACCTCACAAATCATATTTTGTGGTGTGTCAGGTGTGATTATAGCGATGCATTTGCTCACAGGAGATAGTTGGAGCAGTGAACTGGGGACAACTCTTGAGTGAACTACACTTATTTACTGTATGGCAAGTCTCATACTTTTTACTTCCATTCAGGGAAGAGAAACTGAATATGTCAGAGCTACTTCCAGAACAGAGCTCAATTAGGAAGCATATGAAAATGAGATACAAATGTGTTAAAATGTATCAGAAGTTTGGCTTTGGATTTGGGTAGAAGTTCTTGCTGTTTTTGCCATACCATTTTATGTAACTCTGCTGAAGTCTCAGCAAGAGCTTCTCTTAATGACAGGACCTGTGTCATCCCTTATCACAGTGGCCATCAGTACATCAGTGTTCAGTTAATAAATTATAAAAAGTACTATTGTTTTTTTTTTCCCGATTAGGATTCAAGATGCCCACAAAGTACATTACTCATCTGATTTTAGAACATTTTGAATATTTATTTTAAGGCTACATTTCTATCTAACACAGTTTCACTGGTTTCATCTCTGTGTTATTAATGTTCAAAGCTTCAGGTGGTTCCCAAGGGAGGCACAGAAGAATGGAATATGGCACCCATGGAAAGACTGCAAAAGTGTGTGGGGCGGGGAGGAAGCAACCAACAGAGAGCAAATTGAGTGGCATTGACACTCATGTGCTAGGTCCCTATGCTGCTTGCTCAAATGTGACTCAGCCACCCTTCCATCATGCCAGCAGGGAAGGGGCTCTGCCATTACACCACCCAGCAGTGGTCAGGGGATGAAGAAGTGCTAGGCCCTCTTCCCCCATCCTAGTTGTACACCTGATGAGTCTAGGTTCTCAAAAGTGGTAGGGACACAGCCCCCTGTTTAAAAAGTACGGAAAAGAGGGAAAATATTAATATTTATGTGAATAAATTATCATGTGTGTGCACTACGGGGGGGAGGGGGAGGGGAGAAGTAGCCTAATCATCAAGGATTCTCTCGTTGCCCCTCTTGTCCCCATCCACTGTGCACAGTGACAGTGTCAAAAAGGGTGTAAAATTGCACTGTCTGAAGAATACATCCAAATTGTGCTTACACATGTATAAGTTCAGAATATTGCAGCCTGAGTGCAATTTATGCAAAAAAGCCAGTGCCACAATGCTGCTTAAGTGAGTAGAGCAGAGTATGCAGCAGAGCTCAAGTGAGGAACAAATGTCAGAGGAAGGTATGATGGGGTGTTCACCCCACACAAGGCAAAGCAGGTTAAATTAGATTAATTAACCTGATAGACTGCACCTGGGGGAGAGCCAAGGATTTTAAGGCTGACGGATGATGAAGCCCAGCTGAAAAGGAACAGGCGGGGCTGGTATAAAGCCAGGAGGTTGGCAGCAGAAAGAGACTGCTGGGAAGTAATATTCAGTCACTATCTGTGAGAAGGGAGGTGTGTTTGGGGCTACAGAGTTAAATAGTCTGCAGTTACTCTCTTTCAGGAGGGAGTTTGGGGTGATAGACCCAGAGAGGGGAGACAGATGATGTAAGTAGGAGTCCAGGAAAATAGAAACAGGGTATGGAGAAAGCAGACCACCATTGCTAGTTGCTGAAATCTAAAGTTAGAGGGAGGGTCTGGGTTCCCCTACGAGCTGCTGGGGAAGTGACACACTCTGGGCAGTGGAGAGAAGACTCCTACCTTGTATAGAGAGACTTTGATGCTCTGGTAGGGGATGACTTGAGCAAACTATCTGGAGGGCTAAGCCATAAAGAAAGAGGACCCTGAATCAGAGAGAGAGAGAGGTGGCGGGGTATGAGAATAAGTGGCAGAAGGGGGTGTCAGACCTTTAAGGAACCAATCCCCACTGAAGTCAGGAGGAGATTCCTTAACACCCTGTGACAGAACAAAACTGCTGTCTTGCTGAAAGAAAATCCTGTGATACACAGATACAGGTTTAACCTGATTTTCTTAGTACCAAACTACTGCAGACTCTAATAAATAGCTCTGGAACTAGATTTGACTGTTGGTGGTACTGGGATTCTTACAGGTTGGTGAGTTTAAAGGGACACATCTTTATGCTTCCCCTATGGCCTAATCTAGTCCTTTTTCTCAAATGTAGGACAGCATTACTGGGTTAGATCCCTGGCTGGTGTAAAGTGGCAAGATCCCCTTGACTCTCACTGATTTACATCACACAAGGCTCTGCCCCCCGTCCTGAATACCTCCCCTAGTTGTCTTGCTGTGGATATATGCTGGAGGTTTTTTGTCCACTTTAATATGCATGTGAGTGAAGGATTGCTTTCTAAAAGGGTTTAGTTGCCTGTGATGATCCTGAGGCATTTTCCATCAGTAGCTTTCCTGGAATTGTGGTGGTTTTGTACAGAGCTGTTAGGGAATTATTTAACAAAATGTTTATCAGAACAAGTTGGTTTATCACAACGAAAACATTTAGTTGTGGAAAGGTTGGTTTTGACAAAGTTTTTAACATAATTTTGAAAAATGTGTTGACACTTTCAAAATAAATAATTCTAGTTTCCTAGACTGAAACAACTTTATTTCAAATTTAAGTTATTTAGAATAAGAAAAAACTTTAAAAATAAAAATAAAAAAATTAAAAACAAAACATTTCAAAATGAATAAGAAACATGTTCGATATCCTGAAAATTTTCATGGGATGGAAAAACCATTTCCCACATAACTCTAGTTTTGTACAACTTTTTCTTCTATGTTTGCTTGCCTGTTTTTTGTACAGCTCCTGGATGGAAAGCAGGATATATTCCTCTTCTTGATTCTTCTTTTCTTTGTACTGCAGTACACATTCAGAGTTCCTCCAAAAACTACTTTATTTTTCTTTGTCTACATTTATTATGGGATCTTCTCTGGCACTTTGGTAACTTGCATAGTTGAATACTATTTTTTAAATAATTCTCCTATTCAGGAAATCCCAATTTCCCTCTCGCCCTACACCTCCACTTCCCCCAGTAAATGAGTGAGATCTTTTTTCAAACACTTTCTTTTCAGTCTTCAGCAGTCTGAAGTGTGGATTCTACCTTATTGCTGACTTCTAGCTTTTTCACTTTGGTTTCCAGTTTATTCTTCTCTGTCTCACTCTTTATGCACTCTTCTTCCAAATGTACATATTCAAAATGCATCTGCCAATAGAGCATATACAGAGAAAAGTATCCAGCCTCAGTGCCTTGGTGACTAGCACTGTGTAAATACCTAAAATAGATCGAGCTTTCTTTTGCATAGAGTTCACAGAGTTCAAGGCCCCCAATTCTTTATGAAACCTTCTAGAAGCTAAATGTTTTGTAGTATCTGTTTGTCTTGGTGACAGTGTGCTGTTTTTTCTTCTGCAAATTGAAGTGTATTACATTTCTGCTGATGTTCTGTCCGCAGGTGGTCTGTGTCAATTTTTTTTTTTGCTTCTGGGTAATGAATGCCTCTACATACTCATTTCAGTTCTATCGCAGAGCATCACAGTTCTGACAAGCTGTGAGCTGTCCTCCATTCAGATAAATGTGTGACCAGCTTCATTAGAGAGACAAGGTGGGTGAGGTCATATCTTTTATTGGACCTACTTCTTTTGGTGAGAGAGAGAACCTTATTCCCCTAGTCTCTCTAATATCAGGACCAACATGACTACAACTACACTGCATGACCAGCTTCATTCTAGTCGGAATCCTCATGTCCTGATTAACCTGAAGTTCTCACAACTTGTCAATGTGTTTGCCTCATCCATAATGGATGACTTGTCCTTCTTCCTTCTAGGTTTTGAATTCTCTCACCTGAGCTAGACATCAAGTTTTTCCTTGCCACATGTAAGACGGCTATTTCCAAATGCTAGACAAGTTAAGTATGTTCTAGTTTGGGGATATGAACTACCAGATCACCTGCGAGTAATTTGAAACATGGTAGTCTTAAGCTTTACCATACAACCCATCTGTGCACTGTTTTTCATGCCCAAACCATGATTTAATCGACGCACCTGTGACATTTTAGACTTCTGGTTTCAAGTCCATCCAAGATATTTGAGTCTTCTTGTCCACATCTGACATTGTTGAGAAATTGCTCCTTTCTCATGACTAAAATACTGGAAACAAGTACAACATTGCCAACCTCAAGCATGCAAAATTCATAAGTCACCCTCCCACCTCTGATAATGGCTTAAAATGAGTACTTTAAAATAATACATTGTACAGGGTTTATATTTGCCTTCTGTTTTTTGAGCCTTTAGTGTTCACACTTTCAAGCTCTTTCCTGCAAGAATGAGGGTTAAAAACTTACCTTTAAAATGTGAGTTTCTCATGACTCCAGGAGTTGGATCTTTAAGAAAAACACCAAATAACCGGTCACAAATTCAATCACCAGCCACTGTGCCACCATGTGGATGACTGCAGCATTGCAGGATTTTTCCTCAGTAGTCCTGCTGATCAAGTCCATCATTGGTCCCCTTTTGTCTTGTGACTTGGCCCTCTCTCTGGGTCACATTTGGGCTCTCCCCTTTGAGGTAAACCAGGATTTTCTCCTAGTAGTTCCAGAACCTCACACCAGGTCAACTGCTTGGGTCAACAGTCAATAGCCCTTCTCGATGATTGATCCAGTGCCTGGTGTCTTCCTGCTAGTCTTCTTGATGAGGCTGTAGTAGAACACAGCCTCTCCTTCTACCCTGGCTTCCCTAGGGACCATTGTATAAGTGGTTAGGGTCTGTCTGCTCAGACTTCTTGCTTCTTCCCTGCGCTACTTCCTACATTCTCCTCAAGGGCCTTGTATTCTCTGTGGGGGTCTGTCTTAGGGGCAAGACCCTTCCTCCAGTTCTCAACATAACAAAGGAAAGGAAACTAAATTAACAGAAATAAAGAACAACATCAGCTTCTGTGTCCTACCAGAGACCTGCCGACATCCCTTCTACTGCTCTGTGCTCACAGCCAACCTAAGGTAGGTTGGTGCTCTGTTGAACTCCTTTCTGGGAGCTGATGATCAGAGGTCTGTCCACCTCCCCAGCATGGGCCTTCTCCTTTATTAAGGCTCCTCCTCCAAGACTGACATGCCTCACAGATGTGATGGGGAGGGGCTTCCTGAGCCCAAAACTGCTCTGTAACTACTTCTTGCCTGTATAGGGGTTGCGTAACTCATCCCAGTGAGTCTCATTATAAAATCATAAGAACTGGCAATGCTGGAATAAAGACAGTGACCATGTCATACTTCTGGGTGTACTATTGCATTTTGTTCATTCTATCTTTTCCCTTTTATGATGTTTTCTTTCAGTTTTTTTTTAAGTTAATGGTATTTCTTTGCTCTTAAAAGTCTTGATCTTCAGCTTGTTGGAATCAATAACATACACCTGGTGACTTAAATATAAGCAAGATACAGTGTTTTTCCACTAGATTCTTGGCTAGGAGGTGTACTATGGCTGATCACAATGATGGCTGCACACATAGTTGCTGTTAGCCTCCTTTTTCCTCAACACAAATGGCCACTGTGCTTACAAATGAAGCGATCTATGCATTTGGACTTAACCCTTCAGAGTACACCTCTACCTCGATATAACGCTGTCTTCAGGAGCCAAAAAATCTTACCGCATTATAGGTGAAACCGCGTTATATTGAATTTGCTTTGATCTGCTGGAGTGCACAGCCCTGCCCCCCCCCCCCCCCCCGAGCACTGCTTTACCGTGTTATATCTGAATTCGTGTTATATCAGGTCGCGTTATATCAGGGTAGAGGTGTATTAAGCATTCATGCAGGATGCCAAGTGCTCTCAATTCCCATTGTAGGAATTCCACTTTGCAGGCTTGACCTCCACCCCCAATATGGAATCTTACTTTAGAGTTTATAGAGGTGCCTTTTTTCTTCCCCAAGAAGGCTGAGGCAGTTATTTTTTTATATTGTGTTGTGTGACTATGGATTTGTCATGCCTCTTTGTACTGGATTTCTTTTCTTTTCAATAACCTCGTCATCAGTTTTGCTGTGTAGTAGAAAGCAAGTATACACACACAAATGTACTGGTTGAATCCTGCTTTATTAGCAAAGCTTCAGCATCCTAATGTACATTCTTATGTACTAGATTCTTGCACTATATCAGATGACTTTGTTCCTCTTGTCCATATAGTACAACACCTTTGAGAGGATATGTCACTATGACAAAGAGAAAAAAAAAGATGGGGATGGGTTTGGGTCAGAGACTAGTGCTGTATGTTTCATAAACACTCACAAGTGGTGCAGGGAGGAAATAAATAAACAAAAGGATGTGTAATATAAATCTGCTTTTGCTAGCTTTAAAATATATGTCACTGATCTGTGCTGCAGAATGAAAAGGCACTGCAGACAAAAAGGGAAGGTGGGCATTGGCTGAATGCTCCAAACTGGTGTCCTCTTGAACACGCAGCAGGCACCACAAAACAATGATCTATCAAAGGAAGTCTGATAATATGGACTCCAGCAAGCTCTGTCCAATGTGATGTCTGAGTTTTCACTTCATGCAGCTGATGAAGTGGGTTCTAGCCCACGAAAGCTTATGCCCAAATACATTTGTTAGTCTCTAAGGTGCCACAAGGACTCCTCGTTGTTTTTGCTGATATAGACTAACACAGCTACCACTCTGAAACGTCTATGCTAATTACCCAAGTAAATAGTGTGTGAATTGCTTTTTTATTGTATTCATCACTTGGGGTCAGATGCCAACTGCTTATGCTAGCAAATCATTAAAATGCATTGTCATTATAATACTTAGCTCACATTTAGTAATTATTGATCGGTATGCATCCTTCTGCTTAAATCAGTATCTGGACTTTCCATTAGCATTGCAGGATGATGTTTTGTTCTTTTAAGCACTGCAGTATTTTAATATATGATTCATAATCTGCCTAGAGATCAGGGTCCTGATGTCTTGGGTGCCGTACATACATACAAAATGGCTTCTGTCCTAATAAGAAGATGAGCAACTTACAAAAGGTGAGGAAAGGGAGACAGTCAACTATATAACACTTTTATTTGACTACATTTGTGCTTTAGTTTTGTAATAATATAAATAAATATCAGCGTTACCCAACTACCTGTCAGTTGAGCCATTAAGCTCTGACTGCTTTCTTGGGTATTTCAGCAAAAGTCAAGTGGGTCTTAACAGGGGATGTGATGGTGGTTCTGTGCTACTATATTCAATGCTTGTAGCTAAAGGGTTTGGCTGGGCTTTCCAAAGGAGCCCAACACCCACTGTAAGATTTCTTTTGAAAATCACAGTGATTATCTTCCCTTGTACTGACACTAGTGTGATTTCTAATTATCTGATTCTCAAATTCAGCTTCCCATTCCTCCCAGTTATCAATGGCTGCAGGCATCCATCACAGTACCTAAAAAGGCTGCAATCACTTGCAAAGTGATTGGGCTATACCTTAGTTTGTCTAAGATTACATTTTGGATCAAATCTGTAAGGAGAGCGCTCACCAGTGACAACTGAAGGTCTTAGTACAATGGACGTATGGATCATTACTACTTCCCAACTACAACTCACTGGGCTCAATGCAAGAATAACTAGGTATAATTCTATGTTCGATGCCAGACTAGATGCTGTTAATGGTCCTTAATTGCTTTACTAATCTATTAATTGTATTGTAAGTGGTTGCTAACATTCTGCTCCACCACTTCCATAAACATTCATGATTTTATAGCATTTATATCATTTGTCACTTCTTTTGGCAATGGATCAGCTTGGTTGAGTGCTTATAAGTGGGATGTCAAGGTATATATTTTCTGTGCATTCTGCACATTCTCACTACTTTGCATTTAATGTGACAATTGGAAGCAAAGACTGAAATGTTTTTGTAACCCTAAATGTCAGCCCTCCAGGCCAAGCTTGAGTAGGGCCAATGACTTTACTGTCTCTGTTCCATTTTGAGGGTCAAAAATAATTGCTACATTTGACCTGCAAGCCACATTTTCATGACTTTAAAGCAAGAACCCTCTTGAACTGTTTTTCTGTCTTTACAAAGGTTTTTTGTTTGTTTGTTTCTAGTTAGTTCTTCATCCTAGCAAGAGTGAGAGAAATTAGAGCTTGAACCTGAGCCACAAAGCTGTATCTTTAAATCTTCTTTTCCACTTCAGCCTCTAAAATTAAGTTATTGCTTTCTCCTTCTATTATTTTGTTACTCTACTTTTTTCAGTCTTTGCACATATTCCCCTAAGTATCAGCATTCTATGAAGAAAGTTTATTCTGTCCCTTAGGTTAAAGTGCTTCACAATAATTATTAAACTCTCTTGTAATTTGTGTTTAAAATGGCCTTTGATGTTAAGATTTACCCTGAGTCTGCACATCTACAGTGCTACTGAGAGTTAGTCACAGAATTCTAATGAGATTATCTTTGGTAAATTCCTGAAATCTCTATTAATGTATTTGATGAGTAGAAGAATGGTAGAAGATAGAGACCTTTCACCCTTAGATCATCAGTTTAAATCAGGACCAAATTAACAGTTACTGAAAGTTACCACCACTTGGTGGCTGTTCAATACTCAGTTTGAAATCAGGCTCATCTCAGTCTGTGTTATAAAAAACTACCTTCGCAGATGTTTCAGCACCCTTGTGGAATTCTCAATTGAGATACCAAGGATTGAATGTGCATTCAGGTGAATCATCCTTTATACCTTAAGTGCGGTCCTTAAGACCAGAATTGAACCTCATTGACGGGGCATGATAAGTAAGTCCACATTGCTGTTCTGTGGATAAATGTAGGCCTTCACTTTCAAGTGCTGTCAATCGAATATATTTTGTGAGCACTGAATTCATTTGGAATAAAGGTATTGATTTTTAAGCAAATCCAATGCTTTACATTGTGCCAGCGGGACTAGCAATATTCATCTTGCATTAAATAGTTTTATATTACAACACCATGAAAAGAGATGTAGATATAAAGAGTGAAAAATGAAAGCATCCAAGCCCTTTTAAGCACTTACCCTAGAGGCACCAATCTTTCTTAACAAAGCCATCAATAAACCATTTCAGGAATTACAACAGAACAGCAATCACTGCCCAGGTCCTGAATATATGTATCAATCAATCAGTATTGTGTTGGTGTTAAAGCTAAAAGTAAGAAAATATATTACTTAGGAAAGTAGAAGCCTTGAGGTGAATGTTATCTAAATATATAAAAAATAATAGAATGCACAAATTATGGCCCTACATACAGTCCCAGTAAAAAATAAAAAAATGTAAATGTACCTAATCACAGTCCAGAGCACACTGTCTCTGCTCAAAGAGAGCAGGTCCCCTTATTTCTCATTTCCATGAAGGGAAAGCTCCCTACATGCCTCCATATAAGGGTGCATTATGGCAGGATTCATGGATCTGGGCTACAGGCTGGAAAAGGAGAGAGTCCTTTTACTTACAAAGTTGAGGCATATTTAGCAATGGGAAATCCCATGACTGGAGGACAAGTGTTCACCATGTTGATTGTGGAGCACGAGGGAGTCTGTGCTGAGGACAGAGCTAGGAGCACTACTTCCACAGCTGTTCCTTGGCCCCACGCCTTCCTCACATCTTCTTTCCTCCCTGAGTCTGGCGCTACCTGCTCTCAGCAGATCAGCAGTAGCCATGCTGTGAAGCTGAATGCAGACTGACAGCAAACAAAAGAGGAACCAGTTGCACTTGCATTCACTCCTAGAGACCAGTCACGTCATAAGAGAAGGACTTGACCTTGAACAATGGTTGGTGATTCCTACTCTCTCCTTCTTAGCACCAATTCAGATTTTCTGCCTACTCTTCTCCCGAAAGGTCTGCTAGATGCTGATCCACAGTTTAGTTCCTGAACCAAACAGGAAGCAATTATGATCTTGTGGGAGTCAGGAGACTTTCTTTGGGGGCTTGGGCAAAATATTTAATCCCTTTGTGCCCTAGTGCCCCATCTGTATTAAAATATCCGTATGATAGTTCAGTGGGGAATTGTGAGGACAAATCCATTAATGTTCAGGTAGTGCTCAGGTACTACAACTATAGAAGAGTGTATAAACAGACAAACTAAAAGGGCTTTTCCTTACATATAATTTATGGCTTGACATATCTAGAACTTTCTTACAGTTCAGGAAAATGACAACAGTGCCATCGGCATTACAAGATGGTAATGTGTTGTTAGATCCTTTTTTGTAACCAGAGCTGGTCAAAATTTCTCTGTCCAACATTTTTCAATGAAAATATATTTGTTTTATTTTTATTCCCCCCCCCCAAAATATGTTGTTAGACAAAATGGCCCAGCTTTTTGATGAAGAGAGAAAACCACAATCCGGGGGTTTCTTAGGCAGGGAATGTTGGTTGAAAAACTGGTAATGTCTGCAGAAAATAACAATTTCCAACCAGAACTAGTTTAACCATATTTCCAGACCTTGTTGTATAATGGTAGTTTACTTTCACGGTTAAAAAAAATGGATGGTGTAATAAGCTCCATGATGTCTGGTCTGCTGTGTGTGCCAGCATATTTCTTCATTTTGCTTTCCTAACATCGCTGACATGAGGAAGGCAAGCTGTAGGTGTGGAAAGGATCTTTGAGCTTTCCATTTTATTTCTTATTTTCCCAGAATGTCTGCAAATCCCTTGTTCTTCTGTCTGAAACAAAAACGATTGTTGTTCTACAGTTATACATCCTGGATCTTCTGTTGAGCAGTTTGTCATGAAATGAGCTGTTTCTCCACAGTTTAGAATCTGTGCTACAGATACACATTCTTCCTTGTATATTTCCCTTAGTTAGTGCCAGTTCTTATTTATTTTGATATGTGTTTCTTCGATAATTTTCCTCAGATTTCTTGGTCTTTCTGCTCTCCAGTTAATCCTTGGTATTGCAGTGGTGTCATTCAAACATTAAGGATTTTATCCTGCTTTTTCTTAGTGCAAAGTCAGATTTATGACCTCTGTAATTAAGAAAACAACAAGGCAATATTAACTTTGATTAAATCAACTAGCAATTAATTCTTCAGGAGTTCAGCTGGATATGCTGGGTCCCTACAGAGTATTATGCTCAGTCTTCAAGCAAAATTTGTAACCACACTTTGACTCCCCATAAGGTTCATTATAAATGGAAAATAATTTCAGGTATGGGCATGCAACTTTCTTTTTTTGATTATATAATGGTACATCACCCATCTTTCTATCCTGCTTATCCTGCAGTTAGTGGTGGTTTAGTCAGTTTATGGCCTCCTCTATTTTCCTATACCTAGTCTTGCAATGACTGATACTTCTGCAATGCCTTTAGTTTTTGATGGCTCCTGATAAATCCACATTAAGTGATCCATTTTAGTTCCTGTATGGAACCGCAAGAAACCACAAATATTGGAGGTAGGTATTTAACCGCGGTTTTAAAAGATCTAAATCACCTGGCACTTATTGTATTTATTCCAGTTTCTATGAAAATATAGATGCTGAAATACCAGATAAGATCAGGGGCTGATATCTTGGCTCTAAGGGGTCATTCTTCACAGGCAGGTGCAAGAAATTACCTACTGGAAAATTATGGAATAATCTGTCCATAGGAGAAATTTCTTCCTATTTCTCTGTCACTTAGAATAAAATTTTCATATGTGTCTTTGTGATTTAGAAATCTAAATCCCATTTTCAATAGTGATTTAGTTACTTAGGAACCTAAGTCTAAGAGAGAGTCAATAGGACTGAGGCGTCTTCAGGCTGATTGTTTCAAGGTTTTTAGACATCTAAAGATGCAGATCACGTAGATGCTTTGAAAATATGACTAGGCCCCTCTCTGCATTGTAGGTTCCTAAACACCTTTTAAGATCTGCCCCCAAAATGTCTAAGTCCATTTTGAAAATGGGACTTAGGCTCCTATGTCACTTAGAGTACAGCTACACTGCAGCTGGCAGCCTGCTTCCCAGGTCAGGTAGGCAGATGTGCTAGCTCCACTTGATCTAGCATGTTAAACATTGCAGTATAGCAGGGGGTAACAAGGGTGGCATCTCAGACTAGCTGCCTGAGTATAAATCTATCTAGATCTCATGGGTACATATTCCAGTAGCTAGTCTGACACTGCTTGTGCTACGCTGCTATTTTTAGTACAGTAGCTAGAGCAGAGCAAGTGTGTATGTGTCTAACAGGGCTGGTAAGCCCACACCCAGCCTCAGTGTAGACATACCCTAAGGCACTTTTGAAAATTTTACCTTTAGTGGTTGTCCAGTAATCTAAAGCATGAGTTTATATCCCTCCCTTTAAAAAAACAATCTGTAACTGTGGATTATGTTAATATCCATAAAATGTATAGTTTTTCTTTCATACTAAGCCATTGGCCTCAATGATCTCTTGTGGTAACAAGTTCCTCAGGTTAATTACATGTTGTGTAAGTAAATATATATTTTCTTCAATTTTAAATTGTCTTTTTATTTCAGTGAATAGACACAGGTTCTTGTATTATGAGAGAGGGTAAATAGGAGTAGTGACTTGTACTATAGCTTCACTAGATTGTATTCTTCCATTATGCACCTTCTGATTAATCTTTTCTCTAAACTAAACAGTCACAATTGTTTGTTTCTTTTCACACATAGGTTTTCCCATGCCGCCTCATTCATATCACCTGTTACTGGATCATTCCTGTTTTTGCTATATCTTGACAAGAGTATCATATTCCATTTGAGGACATACCATTGATTTATGTAATTGCATTATAATATTTTCAATATTATATTCTGTCCCATTCTTTATGCATCCCCTACCTAGAGCTGAGCAAAAACTTTCAAGATTACAAAAAGTTTCCTGTTCCATATTGAGACTTTTCAAAAAAAAAAAAAAATCACAAAAAATACAGAGTGAGAGACAAGAGTAACCCGGTGTTTAGTCCCCATTCTGCCTTATTTGGGACAGAGACTTAAAGTTTGGTCTCCTGCTTTCTAGGTTAGAACCCAACCCCCAGGTTTTGGACTGTGCTGCTATGAAGTGCTCTCAGTATCTCCTGTTGGATAAATCATATTTATAAATAGTAAACTATCCAATGGACTTGAATCTGTGTCTTCCACATACCAGGGGGATGCCATACCCCATAGGCTATAAAGTCAATCTAGCTCTAGCTCAATGAATGTTGGCTAGAGAGAAGAGTCAAACAGCTCAAATAGGAGAGATGGATCCAACCCAGAAGCCAAAAGCCTGGTGGGAGACCTAGCTTCAAGGATCTGTTCCAAATCATGCAGAGTAGGTACTTAGATTTGCATCTCCCACATCCCAACTAAGTGCTCTAACCATGAAGCTATTTGGCTATTTTAAGAGTGCTCTGATTTTGACCAGAAATTCCATCTTGGACATGAGAAACCATTCCCAGATAAAGTTTCATTGAAACTGACCCTTTCCAACAAAAACATTTCTATCAATTGGTATCTTCTGATCAAAATAATTTAATCAGAAAATTCCTGAACAGGTCTAATCCTAACTTTTTTTTTTAATATGCCACAACTATACATTTCATCTGATTTCACTGAGCTATTCACAAGGACCAAGATTTGTTCTTGAGCAGTTCCAGTTAATTTATAACTCAGCAATAGGTCTCAGCAGTTAAGCTTATTCCTCTCCAATGAGCATTGCCTTGTGTTGGTCAACAATGAATTTCACTTGCTATGTTGCTGCCCATTCCTCTGTCCCACCAAAGTTTCTCACAGCCATCTCTAGATCTGAATAACTGAAATAGTTTGGTGTCACCTACAAATTTGTTACTTCACTATTAGCCATTTTCCTAGCTCACTAATAAATATTAAATGCCAATCTCAATATGGAATCACTGTTGATATTTTGCAATTATCAAAACTATTTATTCTTACTCCCTTTTTTCTGTTTATTATCTAATTTTTGACCAATTACAGAAGTTCACCTCTAATCTCCTGCTTACTGAATTTTCCATAATAGCCTCTTGTGAGGACTTTTGTCAAAGACTTTAGTAATGTCCAAATAAATTATATCAATTAATTCTTTTATCCACTGGCAACTAAAGGCAAATGAATCAACCAAGAAGGGATCAAATGAAGGGGACTTTATTTACTTTTTAAAACAATTTGTTTAAATATAGGTTTTCAGGTATTGAGTGTTAATGTTATGTGTTAATGACACTGCCAATGTCAGTCTGTGCATTCATCTAAGTATTTATATGGCACTCTCCATCCTCATCATATATGGGCAGAAGGATAAATACTGATGGTAAATGACATGGGAGTTTTTGTTTTGTTTTCTCAATAAACATCTTTGTTTGCATTTATAGAGTGAACACTTATTTTGACTTTAGTATATGGTTCTGTTTTAAGTTCTGAAAAACAGAATATAGGAACATATTTTTAATGAAAAGCTGAAGCTTATTTAGAAATGACCTTGGTAACTTTCATGCCTTAATTTAAAAGGAAAAAGTACTTGGAAGGAAAAGATGTAACTATACTTGTGCCTAATGCACTAGAGAGCTCTTTCTGAACAATTCAACCACATCAAAATATTAATATGGCTCATGTAATGCTGTCAAGATCAGTGAGACTTACTATACAGTGATTTGCTGAGTAAGTGCTGCTCACAGAAGTTTGAAGTTGCTTTGGATAAATTATGCACCAAATATTTTGAAGTTTTGAAGATATTTTGGGACAGCAACTAGTAAACTTCAAAAAGTTTGGCAATTCAGTTCAGATGATCACCCCCAAAGTTTGGATATTTGGATAACCTTATCAGAACTATCCAGATCTCTTGAGTTTTCAAAATTGGGCTAGAAAATGCATGAGGATTCATATGATTCACAGTATTCCCTGTGTCAGGACTGAAATACTCTAGAGCAGCTGTTCACAGTAATGTAGCATTTTTCCTTCAAGACTGAAATGAAAAGTCCAATGATAAGAAATTGAAATATAATGGGACAGAAAATTAGCCAAATTTTGTGGCACCTTAAATAAATAAATATGTGAAAATCATGTTTGTTGTTTTAAGTCACCCACTTAGACAATCTTTAGTTTGGTTACAGAAATAAATTTGCTGTAACTAATTGGGTTTCTTCCTCTGCCTTTGCCTTTTTCCTCTCATCTTTTTCCAGGCATATATGCACCTCTTCCTCACCAGGTAAATATTTTGACATGTGCACATCCAAATCTAGGAAAATAAATACAGGCTTAATATAATTTTAATCTAAGACACATGTCACATTGCTTCTGTCAATCAAATTACAAGCAAAAAAAGGTCAAGATAAGTTTTAATTAAGGACAGAATAGAGTTCTGAATCTAGAACAGGCTGTAAAGGAATTTAAGCTGAAAACTGTCAAAGAGAAACCTGACTTATGTTTCTGAGCAGGACCAGGTTTCATTAGGCTTTTAATAGAATTTTCCATTTAGTTCTACATTTTCTTCCAAGCAACTGTTTAGCTTTCAAAGACTTCATCGTGAGCATTGTACTATACAACTGTATTAAAAACTCCTCTGTTTAAGAAAATTTTGGTTACAATATTTTAAAGTAAGCCTGAACAGTGGCACTACTTAATACTGATGGTTTTTTAAAATAAAGAAATATGTCCTGCCTTACCTGCCAACCATGTTATTAAAATTAATAAAATATAATACAGATTTTCCTTAATAGAGAAGCTTGCTGGGTTTTTTTAATTGGTTTTTGTTTTGGTATTATTTGTTTTTTAGGAAAGAAATTGGGAAGAGAAAATAATACATGTTTCATATTTGTTTTATTCCAGATAATACAAATTATAGACAAATTTAGCTGGTGGTGATCAGGTACCCTTAGGATTCCGTGATATCTGTTTTTGTTTGTCTGTAATCCTATATTCAACATTGTACTGAGGTCTGTTAAACATTGATAAGCTGTTTTTTATGCAGCAGGTCCTCCGAGACCATTATGCTTAAATGCCATAAAGACCTGGATTAGGTTTATGCATTGTCAAGGTGATTTAGATACATTTTAGTAGTCTGTCTATTCTTCCAAAGGTACCAAATCAGCTTGGTATCATTGTAATGCATATCGATATCATTGTAATTCATAGCTGGCTAGACTCTTAAGACTTTCATGCAGTTTAATACAATTTTCTGATGTGCATTCATTCTTCGACTTGTCAAACATGTTTGCCAATATTAAAACATAGGGAAAATTATAAAGAACACTGCAGTGTATATTCCACAAACTTGATACATTAATCTGTGGAAAAATGAAACACTTCTTCAGCCTAATGGTCAATTGTCTTGTCTTCTCATCTCCCCAAAAGACCTTTATTTACCGTAGGCTTTCTTTCTCTTTTTTGCCCTGGCCTAGTCTATAGTTATTAATCAAAACCAAAACATTGTGCTTTATTTTCTAAACATTCCACTTAACCCTTCCCTTCTGTCTGAGGGTACAAGTGAAATTAAAATGAATGGGTGACACGTTCAGTACTCTGATAACATGCTTTTGTTCTCTAAATCTCTAAGAGCTACTGTACTCACAGCTAAGCCTTCAACCTCAATTTAATTTAAATCCTGATAGGTTTCAATATTCAGTATCCTCTTCTGAAGTGTTTTTATTTAGGGGCAGATGATGGCCATGTTTTGTAGGTGGAAATTGTGCTTGCAAAATAAACTCCTGCAGTTGAACTGCAGATGCAAATCTGACTACTAGCTCCTCTGACTTCGCATCTGTGGGTGCAACTGAATTAACTAAAAGTGCCTACAATCCATTTTGTGGGTGCCAAGAAATGGAACCAGAATGTGTGTCTGTAGGGCACAAACCAGCAAGGTGCTCGATGGGAGAGTGCTGAAGCACTTTTCAGAAGGCATTGAGTCAACACATTGCAGGAGAAGACTTCTAGCTTGCTCCCAAAAAAACAGAGCCTGGATCTCTTCCCATTTGAAAAGATAGCCCATACTTTAATGACCTGAGCGGAGTATGGGTCTCCCTTACTGCCCTTCGGTCTGGGAATAATTTTTACCCAGTACAGGTTTCATTTTCTCTCCAGCTGGAATCACTAAAACTCGTTAAGCTATCAGTTACAGTTTGAAATGAGATAATGAAGACTTTCAGGGGTAATTACTGATTTTTCAGTTTCTGTTGAAAGCCTGCATATATGGAAAGAATACCAAAATATGATATTTATAAATTGCTTGTCTTTTAATAGTAAATAATTATTTCCAGGATGATCACTTATTTGATTTTGGAGTTGTGATAACAAGGAATGATCACATTGTAAATAAAATTCTAACAACTATGGTGGGGAGAAGGAGAAACACATAATGCATTTCTCTGGAGAATCCGTCCCTAGGATGCTGCAGCCTGAAGAGATACTTCACATGAGCCACAATGGGTCACTTAGTTCAAATGTAAATTCTAATGTACTATAACCAGCATGAGATAAGAGTCCACTAGGAAGGTGGACTTTTCATTATTATTTTGTTTGTTTGCTTCTCCACAAGTTCATGATCAGAAGAAACATGTAGCTGTTTTTATTCATTTTGACAGCTCCTGTCATTCTCCGAAGGATTTTTGTTTTCTTGCTGGGACTGCTAAATTGGCTAGACTATTGGAACAGAACAGAACAAAACCCCACAGTTTATCAGCTGGCAGTTGTGAAAACATATGCACTAAACACATTGGATAAAAGGAGATAAACTGCTAGCACTCTGTCAAAGTAAACCTGAAGAGCGCTATTTTTCCACCATCTTTGTCTCTTTTTCTGTGAGCCTCTCATTTTCTATTCTTTTTACTTTATTCACATTTCAACCTACAGTGTGAATATTTTTTCAATCTTTTACCCGTGGGTGCATTTACATTGAGTGGCAATATGTTCATTTAAAAAAAAAACTACACTTGTTTTGTAAAGGCTATTAAAATCCTTCAGAAAAACACTATCTTAATATACTACATTCATTCACACACAATTTAGTGTTATGCTATAACTAACGTATACTGATTTACTGCATACAGTACATCATAGAAATGAGAGTCTGAAGAAAACAAACCAATGTTAAACTAGGCTGTCTGAGCAAAAGTCTGCTTTCAGATACTTCCACACAACTCACACTGAAATTAATGTTAGGACAGACTCTGGCCCTATATTTTCAAAGACAATAGTAGCAGAAGGGACAGAGATGCCCACAAACCTGCTGATGTTTGCTACATTTAAATTTCCACAGCATCATGTTGTTATGCTCCAGACTTCCCTTCACTCTGGATGATGTCAAAGTACAATGAAATATGAAAACAAGGAACTGACTTGAATCATGCCAAATGTGAGAATACTTGCTTTGTCAAAATGCTGCAAGAACTGAATCAGTAAATTCCCTTGGGTGCATGACATATTGTCCAAACTTGAATGCTCAGGTATCGACATACAGTACACTTCTATTATTTATCGTTTCGTCTGGAAAAGAGAAGACTGAGAGGGGACATGCAATCAAATTTTCAAGTACATAAAAGGTTGTTATAAGGAGGAGGGAGAAAAATTGTTCTTAATCTCTGAGGATAGAACAAAAAGCAATAGATTTAAATTGCAACAAGGGAGGTTTAGGTGAGACATTAGGAAAGACTTCCTAACTGTCAGGGTGGTTAAGCACTGGAATAAATTGCCTAGGGAAGTTGTGGAATCTCCATCATTGGAGCTTTTTAAGAGCAGGTTAGACAAACACCAGTCAGGAATGGTCTACATAATACTTAGTCCTGCCTTGAGTGCAGGGGCCTGGATTACATGACCTCTTGAGGTGATTATCTGTATATACAGTATTTAGCATCCATCTCCATTGTAAGCAGCTGGTGTTCATTTTTGGACTACAGCATGAGTTTTTCAGTGTATACCACAAAATATTTAAGAAGCCTATCCTACATGTGTTTACTCACTGTACATTTTAAAGTGCTTGTGTTTAGATGAGTTTTAGATCTCCAAAGGCAGCTTTGTCCAAAGTAATTGTTCTCTGTATCTCAACATTGCAGTTATTCCAGGTAATCTCACTACCAAGATAAATATATTTGTTGATGTCTCTAAATGGCTTAGTGCCAAGTAGGATGTTAAACTGATTTTCCACTGTTGTTCAACAGATTGGCATCAACTCTTTTTCCAACACATAGGTTTTCATACCAAACTTTCTCCTTGCTTCCTCAAACTGTTCATTGCATCTAACAAGCGTAAGTCATGTGACTAGCTAAGGTACAGCTGTTTTCTGATGTAGATTTTTACTTTATCAAATTTAAAAAGGCAAACCTAAGAAGTAAACACTATCTTTTGAACCAAGAGTTAGCCAGTTTGATATGGCCCTGGTAATTTCTGTATAGAACAGAAAAAGAATACTGGTATTTGCATAGATGGATGCCATGAGATCATAGATGAGAACAACTTCTTGTTTGCTATAGTAAATGATGATCTTATATTTTATAATGTTCACATTTATACCCTAATTAATATAGTTAATGTTAATGTTTGCCTATTTCTCCCAAATATCACAATCTGATAGAAAACCACACCTCCTGGTTTTCAACATTATTTATTTGAAACCATGTTTAAAAAAAAAAAAAAGACAGACAAAGTAGACCACCACACTTTCCCACATTAACTCTCGTTGTCAGCAGGTAAGAGTTTTGTAAATTAATGATTATGGGGAGATTTTCACAGAAGGGAGTTAGGAACCCAACTCCCATTGACTTTCAGTTGAATACCAAAACTCCCTTTTGTACCTTTGAAAATCACCTGCTTTTCGCTCTATCTACAATAACTATTCTTAAACACTGTAAACTTTCAAAGGGCATTACAAATGTTAACTAGTAGTCCCAGCATGCAGGTTCAGTAGACTAGTCAGTAATGTTATCCCATTTTTTCAACAGGGAAAGTGAGTCACAGACAAGTTGCTCAATGTCACACAATGAACGGTAGAAACTCAATTCAAACTGAAAAGTGCATGCTTTTCAGTGTCCATATAGGGGGCTTTCCCAAATTTGTGCATGCTCAATTTGTACTTTTACATAAATGCTTTTTGAACCCACACCATGGATATAAAAAAATAAAATAAAACACACCTCACATTTGTAGGTTGTCCTGCTGAATTAATGATAACTCAGTGACAATGCTGATAACTCATTCTAGGTGACTGATTAGAGATGATCACAGGTTTGTTATGTTTTGTTGTAAAATGGAATATGGGAAATTTAAATATGTGAACTGTGAGACACTGCATAAAATTCTATTAGCAATCAAATCTCCAAATGTAGATGGTTTCTCCCCTTCCGCCCACCATTGCTTTACAGGCCATTATTCATCAGTGCTAGAAGACTGTAGAAGTAACTGATGATATAAACTTTCTCTAACACTCTTTATAACATTTATTTTATTTCACTTTATGATTGACAACAAGTTGCAAAATATTTAGATTTCATTACCCATGTGTGACAACATGCCTGAAAGCACAGAAGGAGATGGAGCTACATAAAATTAGCATTGTGTATATGATGGACTGGCCCATTCTTGACAGTGCAGTGTTGCTTAATTCTAGCAACCAGGATCAATCCACTCAGTGAGTTTCAATTGTGGAAATATCATTACCATGATAATGTGCTGAATTTCTTTTTGTTTGTTCTTCTTTGCCTCTTGTGATTTTTATTGCTTCTCAACTACATTAGCCTGGATAATTATCTAGTTAATTGTTTACCTATTTTGGTAGTCATATTAAGACTGAATCACAATTTGTGGGAGCTTTGGTATATGGGGTGGCTTGGAAATCACTTCAGTATCAGCCATTCTTACTTACCACAAATATATTTTTAAAATATAGATGAAACAATTTGTTTTACAGATCAGTTTATTAACTTGTCAAGAGTGGAAGACTCAAAGACTGATTGATTTCAAAATACAATATGAAAATATGTTTCTACATACAAGTACAAAGAGAAATATTTAGTCCTTTCAATATTATCCTAGATACTTGTCCTGTCTAGGGTGACTATCTGTCCTGTTTTTAAAGGGACAGTCCCTTTTTTGGGGACTTTTTCTTTTATATGCGACTATTACCCCCCATCCCCTGTCCTGTTTTTTCACAGTTGCTATCTGGTCACCCTAGTCTTGGCTAAATGTGCATCATTTTTCTTTTAAGTAAACAAATCAACCATAAAAACTGAGAGTCAGACCCAGATGAACTTGTAATAATTCTACTACTTTGAATTTTTGTATCTTCTTCCTTCAAAGGATTTTGAAGAGCATTAAGACTCAAAACACTATTGAGAGTTAGGGAAGTAGTAGTATCCCCTGTTTGCAAATTTGGAAACTGAATTACAGACAGATTTGACCAAGAAATCAGTGGCAACAGAACCATAATTGCCTGACTCCAAATTCTTATGCAATTTGGAACTGGCAGAGTGCAGACAATTCATTGGAAACGACAAAACCAGATTTCAGAGTAAAAAATATTGGCCCAAATGAATATCAGCCACATTTGGAACAAGACACAGGATAACAATCTGTAGTTAAAATAAGGCAACTTGAGGCTATTAACATTACACAGACAATTAGAATCAAAAGGGGTTACATTACCACTGTTACCAACTCTCAGGATTTTATCATGAATCTCTCAAATTAAGCTTCAAATCCTGTAGTCAAGTGACTGTGACATCTTCAATAAAGAAGTTAACAAAAAGTAAATTTCTAGTCTTCATGGTTGCAAAGAAACTATATGTGACCTCATAGTTCTATAGCATGTTGTACTCATCAGAATTTCTAAGATGTAATATTTTTCATCAGAAGACATTGTGGAGGCATTGTGGGGTACTTTTCTATATAACTGTTTTTGTTTCCAATAGTCTATGCTTTAAAAGTCATGCAAATTCTATAGTTATCTAAAACAAATGTCATTTAAATAGTTTTTTAAAAAATGTTCTTCAATATCTAGTTCAAAAATTGAGTATATTAGAGTATATATGAATATACACTTTCCATTTTATATTTTGGAAAACATATATGCTATAGTTTGATAATATCTAGTTACTAAAACCCAGAAATTACTATCTATAGTGACACTGAATCGTCCTTATTCTGCAAGCAGTACCATTGAACCAATGTGAGTACTTGCCAAGTAAGATACTACTCAACAAAGGTGGCTCATATTGATTAAAATGATTATGCCATTGTTTTCCTTGCATGTGGAAGGTCTGGGATTCTGGAACCTTTTTCTTTTTGAAAGTGGAGAATAATCCAATGTTCTTTCTTATACAGGGACAATTTCTTCCCTAACTACAATTGACATCACTAGCAGCTGTGAATAAGTAACTACGGGCAGAATTTGGCCTTTTAATTTGGATCACTGTCCTTGTCAAAAATTGCCATTATGATTATTCAGTTTGTATTGTAAATTATCTATTCAGTTATCCTTCATTCTCTAGTAGCATATCACCCACCGAAAACTCTTAGTAATAAATTATAGTGTATTATTCCATTGCACTGACAAACGAATGAATGTGAATTTATTGTGTTCCTTAAAATCTATGCTTAAATTTTTAAACATATGTTATGCTCCCTCTGTAAAGAATACACTCTTACAGATAGGGCTAGATTGTGCCATTAGGCATACTCCTAACCAAGAACCCAGGGGTAGCTCCAGGAGTCATCATCCCTCTGTGACACCCCTCTCAAGCACAATTCTTTCAGTGTTTTCTCTTAGCTTTGGGTAGGGAGTGTCATAATTTTCTCTTGGCCTATACCAGCAGCAAATAATACCTTCCATGCTGGCTCAGCTGAATTGTTCTAAGCACCTGCCTTTTTTGTGTGCCTTGGTCCAATGCTTGGGCAATCCACACAAGATAATAGGGTTGGTTCTTACTCCCTTGTACAGCCATGTAGTCCATAAGTCATAGTTGCAAAAGTGTTCTGCTTCTACAACTGGGGCCAGCTATTCAAAAGAGCACAGGTCTCTCTGGGGGGTGGGGAAGAGGAGTCCTTGTGACACCTTAGAGACTAACAAATTTATTTGGGCATAAGCTTTAGTGGGCTAGAACCCACTTCATCAGATAGGGTTCAGATGCATGAAGTGAAAAATACAAGAGCAGGTATAAATACATGAAAGGATGGGGGTTGCTTTACCAAGTGTGAGGTCAGTCATAGGGTATGTTTACACTACAAAATTAGGTCGAATTTATAGAAGCCGATTTTATAGATATCGGTTTTATACAGTCGATTGTGTGTGTCCCCACATAAAATGCTCTAAGTGCATGAAGTCTGTGGACCGCGTCCACAGTACCGAGGCTAGCGTCGACTTCCAGCGTGTTGCACTGTGGGTAGCTATCCCACAGTTCCCGGAGTCTCCGCCGCCCATTGGAATTCTGGGTTGAGATCCCAATGGCTAATGATGCAAAAACAGTGTCGCGGGGGGTTCTGGGTACATGTCGTCAGGCCCCTCCCCTTCCGTCAGAGCAATGGCAGACAATTGATTCACGCCTTTTTACCTGGGTTACCTGTGCAGACAACATACCATGGCAAACATGGAGCCCACTCAGCTCACCGACACCATATGTCATCTGCCGGCAGACGTGGTACTGCATTGCTACACAGCAGCAGCTAATTGCCTTTTGGCAATAGACGGTGCAGTATGACTGGTATTCTTCATTGGCTATCTGGGTGCTTGCAGACGTGGGGCTGCATTGCTACACAGCAGCAGCCCTTGCCTTTTGGCAGTAGATGGTGTATTACGACTGGTATCCGTCATCATCGTATTCCAGTTCAATCAGAGGCACCTGGGCAGACGTGTTGTCTCCTGGAGACTCAGTCCTGCCGGCAGTCCTATTGAACCGTCTTGACGATGATGGCTAGCAGTCATAGTACAGTATCTTCTGCCAAGCACCCAGAAGATGCCGAGGGCTATCCGTCATGCTGCACCGTCTGCTGCCATCTTAAGACGTAAAAAAATAGATGTATTCATTTGCTTCCCCCTCCCTCCATGAAATCAATGGCCTGCTAAACCCAGGGTTTTGAGTTCAGTCTTTGGGGGGGCCATTCTATGTGATAGTTGTTTGTGTTTCTCCCTGATGCACAGCAACCTTTGTTGATTTTAATTCCCTGTACCTGTACGCCATGTCGTCAGTCGCCCCTCCCTCTCTCCCTCCGTCAGTTTCGCGCCTTTTTTCAGACCAGATGCCATAGCACTGGGATCATGGAGCCCGCTCAGATCACCGCGGCAATTATGAGCACTATGAACACCACACGCATTGTCCTGGAGTATATGCAGAGCCAGGACATGCCAAAGCAAAACCAGGACCAGCTGAGGAGGCGATTGCAGCATGGCGACGAGAGTGATGAGGAAATTGACATGGACATAGACCTCTCACAAAGTACAGGCCACAGCAATGTGCAAATCATGGTGTTACTGGGGCAAGTTCATGGCGTGGAACGCCGATTCTGGGCCCGGGAAACAAGCACAGACTGGTGGGACCGCATCGTGTTGCAGATGTGGGACGATTCCCAGTGGCTGTGAAACTTTTGCATGCGTAAGGGCACTTGCATGGAACTTTGTGACTTGCTTTCCCCTGCCCTGAAGTGCCAGAATACTAGGATGAGAGCAGCCCTCACAGTTGAGGAGCGAGTGGTGATAGCCCTGTCGAAGCTTGCAATGCCAGACAGCTACCAGTCAGTCGGGAATCAATTTGGAGTGGGCAAATCTACTGTGGGGGCTGCTGTGATCCACGTTGCCAGGGCAATCAAAGACTTGGTGATATCAAGGGTAGTGACTCTGGGAAACCTGCAGGTCATAGTGGATGGTTTTGCTGCAATGGGATTCCCAAACTGTGGTGGGGCGATAGACGGAACCCATATCCCTATCTTGGCCCCAGAGCACCAAGCCACCTAGTACATAAACCGCAAGGGGTACTTTTCAATGCTGCTGCAAGCCCTGGTTGATCACAAGGGACGTTTCACCAACATCAACATTGGATGGCTGGAAAGGTACATGATGCTCACGTCTTCAGGCACTCTGGTCTGTTTCGAAAGCTGGAGGAAGGGACTTTCTTCCCGGACCAGAAAATAACCATTGGGGATGTTGAAATGCCTATCGTTATCCTTGGGGACCCAGCCTACCCCTTAATGCCATGGCTCATGAAGCCGTACACAGGCAGCCTGGACAGTAGTCAGGACCTGTTCAACTATAGGCTGAGCAAGTGCCGAATGGTGGTGGAATGTGCATTTGGACGTTTAAAAGCACGCTGGCGCAGCTTACTGACTCGGATACACCTCAGCGAAACCAATATCCCCATTGTTATTGCTGCTTGCTGTGCGCTCCACAATATCTGTGAGAGTAAGGGGGAGACATTTATGGTGAGGTGGGAGGTTGAGGCAAATCACCTGGCCGCTGATTACACGCAGCCAGACACCAGGGCGGTTAGAAGAGTACAGCAGGGCACGGTGCGCATCAGAGAAGTTTTGAAAACCAGTTTTGTGACTGGCCAGGCTACGGTGTGAAACTTCTGTTTATTTCTCCTTGATGAACCATCCGCCACCCCGCCCCCTCCCCCGGTTCACTCTACTTCCCTGTAAACCAACCACCCCACCCTCCCCTCCCCCCTTCAAGCACCGCTTGCAGAGGCAATAAAGTCATTGTTACTTCTCATTCATGCATTCTTTATTAATTCATCACACAACTAGGGGGATAATTGCCAAGGTAGCCTGGGATGGGTGGGGGAGGAGGGAAGGAAAAGGACACACTGCAGTTTAAAACTTTAACACTTATTGAAGGCCAGCCTTCCTATGCTCGGGCAATCATCTGGGGTGGAGTTACTGGGTGGCCAGAGGCCCCCGCACCGTGTTCTTGGGCATCTGGGTGAGGAGGCAATGGGACTTGGGGAGGAGGGCTGTTGGTTACACAGGGGCTGTAGTGACGGTCTCTGCTCCTGCTGCCTTTCCTGCAGCTCAACCATATGCTGGAGCATATCAGTTTGATGCTCCAGCTTCCAGAGCATCAACTCTTGCCTTCTGTTTGCAAGCTGATGCCACCTATGATCTTCAGCCCGCCACTTGCTCTGTTTAGCCCATGATTCATCCCACCACCTCTCCTCTCATTCAAATTGTGCTTTTTTGCACTCTGACATTGACTGCCTCCACGCATTCTGCTGTGCTCTTTCAGCGTGGGAGGACATCTGGAGCTCCGTGAACATATCATCCCAAGTCCACCGTTTTCTCCTTCTAATCTTCGCTAGCCTCTGCGAAGGAGAAACATTTGCAGCTGGTGGAGGAGAAGGGAGAGGTGGTTAAAAAAGACACATTTTAGAGAACAATGGGTACACTCTTCAACGTTAAATTATGCTGTTCACATTACACAGCACATGTACTTTCGTTACAAGGTCGCATTTTTCCTTTTATATTGAAGGCCTGCCGGTTTGCTGTGAGAGATCACTCACGCAGTGCCAGGCAAAAGAATTCGGCTTGCAGGCAGCCATGGTAAGCCACAGTCTTTTGGCTTTTTTAACCTTCATAACATGTGGGAATGGTTTCAAACAGCAGCGCCCTCATTTCCCATACCAAGGACCCATTGGGCTGGTCATTTAAAATGGGTTTGCAATGTAAAAGGAGGGGCTGGGGTTTCCGGGTTAACATGCAGCACAAACCCAACTACCACCCGCCCCACACACATACACACACAATTCTCTGGGATGATCACTTCACCCCTCCCCCCCAGCACTTGGCTAACAGCGGGGAACATTTCTGTTCAGCCGAGCAGGAACGGGGCACCTCTGAATGTCCCCTTAATAAAATCAACCCATTTCAACCAGGTGACCGTGAATGATATCACTCTCCTGAGGATAACAAAGAGAGATAAGGAATGGATGTTGTCTGCATGCCAGCAAACACCGGGACCATACGCTGCCATGTTTTGTTATGCAATGATTCCAGACTACGTGCTACTGGCCTGGCATGGTAAAGTGTCCTACCATGGCGAACGGGATAAGGCAGCCCTCCCCAGAAACCTTTTGCAAAGGCTTTGGGAGTACATGAAGGAGAGCTTTCTGGAGATGTCCCTGGAGGATTTCCGCTCCATCCCCATACACGTTAACAGACTTTTCCAGTAGCTGTACTGACCGCGATTGCCTGGGCAAATTAATCATTAATCATTAAACACGCTTGCTTTTAAACCATGTGTAATATTTACAAAGGTATACTCACCAGAGGTCCTCTGTGTGCCCTCAGGGTCTGGGATCATGCCTTGGGTGAGTTCGGGGGTTACTGGCTCCAGGTCCAGGGTGATAAACATATCCTGGCTGTTGGGGAAACCGGTTTCTCCGCTACCTTGCTGTGAGCTATCTTCATTGTCTTCATCATCATCATCTTCTGCGTACCCCGAACCCGCTTCCCTGCTGCATGTTTCTCCATTGACAGAGTCAAAGCACACTGTTGGGGTAGTGGTGGCTGCACCCCCTAGAATGGCATGCAGCTCCGCGTAGAAGCGGCATGTTTGCGGCTCTGCCGCAGCCATTCCGTTTGCCTCTCTGGCTTTGTGGTAGGCTTGCCTTAGCTCCTTAATTTTCACGCACCACTGCTGTGCATCCCTGTTATGGCCTCAGTCCTTCATGGCCTTTGAGACCTTTTCTAATATTTTGCCATTTCGTTTACTGCTACGGAATTCAGCTAGCACTGATTCATCTCCCCATATGGTGAGCAGATCCCGTACCTCCCATTCTGTCCATGCTGGAGCTCTTTTCTAATCCTGGGACTCCATCATGGTTACCTGTGCTGATGAGCTCTGCGTGGTCACCTGTGCTCTCCACACTGGGCAAACAGGAAATGAAATTCAAAAGTTCGCGGGGCTTTTCCTATCTGCCTGGTCAGTGCATCTGAGTTGAGAGTGCTGTCTAGAGCGGTCACAATGAAGCACTGTTGGATAGCTCCCAGAGGCCAATAACGTTGAATTCCGTCCACACTACCCCAAATCCGACCTGCAAAGGCCGATTTTAGCACTAATCCCCTCGTCGGAGGTGGAGTAAAGAAACCGGTTTAAAGGGTCCTTTAAGTCGAAAGAAAGGGCTTCGTCATGTGGATGGGTCCAGGCTTAATTTGATTTAACGCTACTAAAGTCGACCTAAACTCATAGTGTAGACCAGGCCTAAGAGATAATTCAATTAACAGCAGGATCCCAAGGGAGAAAAAATAACTTTTCAAGTGGTAAGAGAGTGGCCCATTACAGACAGTTGACAAGAAGGTGTGAGTAACAGTAGGGAAAAATTAGTATTGGGGAAATTAAGTTTTGGTTTTGTAATGACCCAACCACTCCCAGTCTTTAGTCAGGCCTAATCTGATGGTATCCAGTTTGCAAATTTATTCCAGTATCTCTGAGGCATCTATATGAAAGCCAGATTTTCCAAAGTTCTCAGCATTCAGAAGCTCTCATTGAGAGCAACAAAGCTTCTTTGAAAATCTGGCTTATTCATGGAGGCACCTAAACAGGAACTGAACTATTTCTGAGAATCTAGCCCAAGTTACAGTCTAGTCCTAAACCAACTTTGATTAACTGTTTTAATGCATATTTTTTCAAGTCTGATATTAATAATAAACTACTTTCTATTTACCCTTTAATACTCAATAGTGTGAAAATACTATAAATTGATTTGCTGCAACAAAAAAGGCGGGTAATCATATGACAGATTATTTTATGTTTAGTAAAGTATAGGAATGCCAGAGATTATGGAAAGTGTCCACCAGCCACTGCAAGAAATAGGGTGGATTTTCTAATTTTTCTTACTTCAGAAGAACCACAACATAATTGTTTCCAGATAAGGCAACGATATGACATAGCTAGTGTGACACTTTTCTTCTAGCCTTTGGTGAGAAGAAATAACTCCTATATAGCCTATCATTCAGTTTCCCCAATTTAAAAAGTTATCCTCAGTAAAATGCAATTTTAAACCTAATTAGAAGCTCATGTAACTCATAAAAAAGATGACATGTTTCACTAGTTGGTTGCGCCTAAATTATCAAACATTGTCTGTAAAAGATTAATAGGACAAAGATAAGCAAGAACTATTCTTATAGAAATGTATAAACATTTGTGCACCTAACATGTATGCATAACTATCATGACTGTAAGCACAAAAGTGGTCATTATGTGTGCAAATTAGACGTGTCATTGCATGTGGGTTTTTTTTCCTGATAATTTAGGGCTGATTATTCAAAGTTCAGTTCTAAATATATATTTCAGGGTTTGGGGAGGGGTTTAACTTTATTTTTATTTTTCATGATTACATAATAATACGACATTGCTACATAACAACATTTATATTGGGAGAAATATTTTGCCTCTCTCTTCTTCACTCCATGAAAATAAGAGCTGCCATAATGCCCACTGGATGGTTTAAATAAGAATCTTGGGCCAGGGACCTAACTGTATCATCTTACTTACTTTTCAAAGCATATACACTCCTGTACACAACAGAAGTAAAGGGGCCTTGTGCATGGGTGTGGTGTGGCGGGAGGACTGGCTTTCCTATATTTCCAACCTGGTGCCCTAGCTGCACAGGCACTCCAGTCTAGGGATTTGGGAATGTGGCTGTTGCTGCTACTACCTCCTCAAATCAAGCCCATCCTCCATGCCATGGAAAGAGGCACGGTGAAGAAAATGTCCACAGTGCATGAAAGGTGCAGAATCTGCTGCATAATCTCATGATCTCTGCTACACTGACACATCCTATGTAGTAAAACCATGGTGATGATGCTGTGTTTAGTGCCCTTTATGCCCGTGGAGGAGGGGCCATCATTTGGAATATATTTCTAGTTAAAGCAATCGTCCTCCATACTGTTAGATATACAAACAGATAGTAGGGTGTGATCGAAAGCCTGATGAATTCGTAGAAGACTTAGAACCAGGCCCATAGTTAGCAAAGACAAACAAGAAAAGAAAAGAAAAGAAAAGAAAAAAGGAGCATCAGCTAGTGTAACAGTCCATTTTCCATTTACATTACTGTCCATCCTCCATAAGTTTTAAGTTATTTTGTAATGAGTGTAGATGATAAATTCTACATCAGCCAGTGAACAGGAACTGAATTCTCATTTTTAGAATGAGAAAAGTGACATAAAATTTAGTAGAACTTTCACCATCAAAATTATTCATGAGGGCCATGTTGTTGATTAAACTATCTGTTGTATTCCCTGCATGTCCTATCACATCAATCATACATAAATGTAAATTAAAAGTCATTCACGAAAAATAATTACTGAGTCACCACGTATACCAGCTAAGTGTTGCATTTATACTTTTGCAATACTTCAACTGCTGCATAAACCTCTGAATAATTCATATACTATTTGAAATGTCAGATTAGAAACAATCAACCAGTTGCATATATTAGATAATAGTGAGAATAGGAAAAATGCAACTAGCGAGTTCACTAGATTCTTCATATGAAATGTAGTTATTATGTGTAGCTTTTGGAGGATCTAGTTAATCTCTATTATACACTTCAGGAAAGCCAGGAGGAACTGCAGTATTATTGGGTTGAGATGCAGGTTCTTTTTTTTTTAAACGATCTTCAGCAATGAAAGTATAACACTGCTTCATAGCACGGCAAGTCAGATTTTGAGTCAGGTTTATTAGCATATAATATGGCATAAGCAAGCCTTACAAGATTGCTCAATTTCATCATTTTCTCACCATATTTTCATAATCAATTCAATATCAAGGAATATTTAATGTATCAATTATTCCTGTATCTGTATGAAACACTTCTGGCTTTTCTCCATTCATTTGCCCCCAGTTGGCTGGCACTAGAATCCCCATCCTCCTCTTCTTTTAAATGATTGTCTGACAATTGTCACATATGAAGCTGTCTAGTGTTTGGTGTTCTTGCAAGTCTTGTGTTGTAAAGAGGGAAGGTAAACATCTTGCAGTGGGAAGCTGGAAGTAATTCTTACTTCCTTCTTCAGACATTGAGAACTCTTGCAACCAGGTCTACATTATCTACTGAATTGATGGGCAGCGATCGATCCAGCGGGGGTTGATTTATCATGTCTAGACACGATAAATCAACCGCCGAGCACTCTCCAGTGACTCCGGTACTCCACTGGAGTTAGAGGCGGAGTCAACGGGGGAGTGTCAGCTGTCGACTTACCACAGTGAAGACACCACAGTAAATAGATCTAATTATTCATGTAGCTGAAGTTGCATAACTTAGATTGATCCCCCACCCCACTCCATTGTAGACCAGGCCTTACAAACCTAGTCTGACCTCCAGCATAACACAGGCCATAGAATTTCACCCAGTGATTCCTGCATCTATCCAACAATGTGTAGTAGAACTACAGGATATCTTTTAGAATGACATCTTGATTCCTAGACTCCAAGATAGAGATCCAAGTTAATAAGTCAGTTTTAGGTGACACACTTTGGATATGCAGTGACCTTTGTTGTGCTGGTCTTTGATTAGTTGCAAATCACCATATATGGTTTTGGGAAAGGATTTTCCCTTTGACAAATTTACTTGGCCAGTGACCACAGTGTGCATGTATGTTTCTCCTCCTTTTACCTTTGCAAGGATATCGCAGAAGGACAAAATTATTCACTTGTTCTAGCTGTTTATTATTTTGCCCTCAGATCAAAATGTTTTCCCCAGTGCTGACAGGAAAACTATTTAAGGATTATGAGGCTTATTGGCCACATATCTTTGATAGGATGACCAGATGTTCTGATTTTCAGGGTAGTCCTGATATTTGGGCCTTTGTCTTATATAGGCACCTATTGCCCCCCACCCCCTGTCCTGAATTTTCACACTTGCTATCTGGTCACCCTATCTTTGGATAAGTATTTATTTTTACAGCTTTTTTGATTATGACCCTACTGCTGTGTGAAAGTAAGTGTCCTAACCCAGTATTTCAAATTTGTGACTGGGTTTCCAGTATGAAATGGAGGAAAGAGCCTGAAATTGATGTTGGTTACTTCATTGGTGGTGGTGGTGTTGAGAAAGAGACAGGAAATAAATATGAGGCGTCAGCACTAGAGGGCTGTAGTATATGAAGACTCAAAACAGATTAGAACTGAAAAAAGAGATGTTTTCTTCCAGTACAGGTTCACACAGAAAACTAATCAGCCTCCAACTACAACAAACTTCCTCATACACTTCCAGCACCCTGAATGATACTCACTATAGCGTTGGGGCTTCTAAGAGTAAATAGCTATCTCACATTAGCCACTATGTGGCAATAAGCATGGCAAAAATATCTACAATATTACAGGGTCCCTATTTCTTTCTCACACTCACTCACACACACAGATAAGGCAGGAAGGAAGTAATTTGGAATACTGTCCTTGGATGTTATTGTAGGCTGCTTGAACCTAGATTGATTATGTGGCTTTAATATTCATGGTAACAGTTTAGTGAGTAGCTTGCTTTTCAGATTGACTTAATTCTTTAACATAGCTGTGTTTGGAGGCCTTTAACCCAGAGACCTGTGGGTGGTATATTTATTTGCACCTTAGAGAGGGTAGCGGCAGCACTACTTTCTGTGACACATTATTGAGAATCACTGTTTATGTGGAAGAAAGAAAATGTCACCTTATTTATGGACAAAGCAATGCAAATATGATTAGACATTATTTTACAGATCTAAACTTAAATTTCAAAAGATGGAATGTGTCCTAAAATGAAGCAAGCTCCATTTTAAAAATAAATGACAAGCTCCTAAAATGCTCTTAGCTGTGAGGTTTACCCTATATTAAAGAATGCAGATATCTTCCATTCTAGTTAATGAAAGGGGCAGCAGCAGCCAATTGTGAAAAAATAGATTCCCACAGTAAGATGAGAAACACTAGCAGTGCAATTGCAGTATTATTGGGCTGAGATTGGGTTTGTCCTTCAGTGATACAGAGTATAACAGGAGCTCAAACTATGGCATGGGAGACTGCCACTTGTGGGTACTTATTATATAAGTAAGTCTTAAATGATTGCTTTGATTTCTTTACTGTCTTAGCAAATGTTAATACAAAACTAAGTAGCGTTCTTTTGCAAAAGGACTGCTCGGTGCAATAAGCCTCTTCACAGGCTTGCAGGCTGGGAACTTGCTGCTCTATTTAGCTGCATTACAAAGGGTGTGCAAGGGGGAGTGGAAACTCCCACTGACTAAGAAGGAAGTAAGGAAGGGTGGATTATGTCTCCATCCCATAATAAATGGGATAACCCCCTGATGACCACTTTACTACATATTCACTGTAGTGTAATAAAAATATTTTCCAGACCCATTATATAACTTCTCCTTCTTCTGCTACCATTAACTAATGGAAAGTCATTGGTTCAGCCAGCTCTATTGGAACATTGGCCCATATCCAGCACTAACACCAGAGTGGTATTCTGAGAGTGCCAGCCTTGAGAGAGAAATGCATCCCTTGATGTATACTGGCTGTCCAGGTAGAAATGTAAAGTATTGTGGCATGTATTGAAGGAAAGCCACAGGTCCTATTTAACAGTTATGCTATCAACGCATCATTTCTACTGTCCATATGTGTGTGTGAAAATGCTCAGTGTAGAGCTGTTGCTGTTTGCCTACACAGACACAAGTAGTGAGGTATCTAACACATTGCTTTGACAAGTGCTTTGGGATATCTTAAGTCTGAAAGACACTGTATTAAATCAAATTATATTTTATTCTTCATAATTGGACTATACCTCTGAGGTTTTAGACTTACTGTACATGACTCTCATCTCAAAATTTGAACACAAGAATGAGTTTCTGACTTGTTCTCTCTCTCTTTTTTTTTTTTTTACACCCAATGTCTATCCATGTGGCCATAATTCCTATAGAATTCAAGGATTGGTGGGGGCAGTGAAGGTCAATGCCATCAATGAATCAGAAGCAAGATGTAGTCTTACTCCACTATTTAGGCTAGTGAATGATACAGTTCAGTGCCTCAGTTCTATAGCAGAAAACATTTAAGTAATGTAAATCTGTAACCACACCAATGCTGCAGCCCTGGTGCTGCTTTAGTTTCAGTACCTTATAGACTCCAGTGAAGGATCAGGGCCTCATTGTGCTAGACTCTGTGGCAGTCCCAGAAAGCTCAGCATCAAGATACCACACGTGGAAGAAACAGACAAAAGGAAGGTAGGAGGATAAAGTAACAGCAAAATGGGTATGTCTGTGGAAAGCAATGGATAAATGGGGCAGTCGTCCTGATTTAATGAAACAACAGTTGGTCTAGCTCTAAAGTCTATTCATTGTTGTTCACAGGCGTGACTTAATATATGCTGTCACAGGTGTCCTACTTCGTGAGCCTTTTGTTTTACTTCAATTTTTCCCTGCTATATTTACTGTATTATGAAATAAAACATATTTTAGCACAGTTTTTAAAATTCATTCATGTTTTATTTATTATGCTTCCTTTATTTTTATTGTATTACTGTGTGCATACCTAGAAAGAACCTATTTTTATACATCACATAGGCCTATTTTAATAGCAAATCAAAAATCTCCCATCACTATGCATTCCTATGTATCTCCAGTAATTAGGACAGTTGCTCAAAAGGCACATTTCTGTTTCCACCAGGGTATGTACCAATTATAATATAAAAAAGTAATATTATTATCTATAATTATTTTGTAATTATAATAGTATTTAACATCTAAGTGTCTTTGGTCTCAGGTTCTCAAAACTCTTCAGAAATCATTGAGTTACTCAGTATGCCTTTCTGAGATAAATTTGATGTTATTCCTGTTTTACATATTAGGAAAGTGAGAGATGTGCAAAAGGTTACATAGCAAGTAATTGACAGAGTTAGGATTAGGATGCAGGTTTCTGACTCCGGGTCAATCACTAACCTCTGGACCATATTTAGAGCTAGACTATGACTTGTACTCCATGTCTTAGCAAGGGAGTAAGAAATTCCCTTACATTCCTGATTGGGGTATGGGCACATAGGAGTAAGTGGGTGTTCCATTCCCATGTACTCTCTCCCAAGGTGAAGCTGTGAACTGGTGCTGAGCCATGGTTTCATTCTCTCTTATCGTTGTCCAACACAGCTGAGAATAAGCAAGGGTTGTCATAATTTACTGCTGGCCTAAACCAACAGCTAATGAATATCTCCTACAGCAAGGAGTAAGCAGGGGAGGCAGTGTGCCTCTGATCTAGAATGCCTACTGCAGTAGTATAACTTCCTCACCATCTCTGGCTCAGAACTGTGCATAAAGTCCCAGTGTAGTCCATAGAAATGTTGGAAGGACTTTGATTTATGAAATCATTGGTGATTTGAGTTAAGAGCTACAACTTAATGTATTAAATTAGTGAATTTAACAGAACATTGAGTTTATATAAATTTTCCAGTATGAATTCTGAGATGCTGAGTTATAGTGTCAAGATAATGTATCAATTCTCTTAAAATGTATACTATCAAACCAGGAGTTAATATTTCATTTGCCTCTAAGCTATTTACCGTAGTATTTCAGACATCACTATGCACATAACCTGGCATGATAATGGTGTCTTTCAATTATTACATTGCCATTTAAGTTAATTATTGCTTAATGTGCAATTTCTTCCAAATTCAAAATTCATATCAATTGCCTGTCCTCCGTTTGAAAGATAAATTTGGAAATTGCATAATGTGTGAGCTGCACAAAGACTCTCTCCATGCCACCTAATAAACATTGGGGGGAAGAGAAGTACCTTCAGCATGCTGCAGAAAAATTAACCTGACAGTGTCTTCCTGTACAGGAAGCATGCACAAATATGATGATGAATAATATGGAAAATATTATCCTGCCAGTGTAAGAATTAATGGTATGTCCTCACCTGGAATACTGTGATAAGTGTTAGTCACCTCATCTCAGAAAGGATATAGCAGATATAATAAGATTTCAGAGGCATGTGATGAGAGTGATTGGGGGAAGGAAAAACTCATGTGAAGGAAGCCTGAGAAGATTGTGAAAGTTTACCTTAGGCAGAGGGTGTGAGAAAAGTATTAAAAAAAAAAGAGAGAATGATATCTAAAAGGGGCACTGGGAAATTTTCTTTATCCTTTCTCATAGTGCAAGGAAAAGATGGATATTTAATTCAGATAAAAAGTGGAAAACTCAAAATTGACAAAAGGATTTTTTCCCCCCACACAATGTACTATTTGCCTGTGGAACTTTTTGCCAAAATATATCATAGCAGAAATTTTTTAAAAAAGATTAACCATTAATACTGATAACACTGGTCTACAATTGTTGAGGAGTTGTCTGCTTCAGAGATAAAATGTGCTATTTATTATGTATTTTGATGTGGTGAATTCAAATATGACAATTAAAACAACTGGCTACTGTTTCTAAGATATTTAAGTTTTTACATTTTATGTCTATGTATATTGTGTAGATAGAGTTTTAATCATAAATTGTAAACCTAGGTCTTTTCATGTGTTTATGGTTGCTTTACATGATAATATTTCACCTGTCCTGTTTATGTAACACTTTAAAAATCAGCAAAAGGGTTCTATAAATAACATTTATTATGAAACAAAAAAGGCAAAAAACTATTATGTACATAGTTTAGTCCTATTCAGTGTCTACTCGGCGCTTCTTGGCTTGTCTCTTGTATTCCCAATTGGAGGCACCATGCAGAAGTAACAATTGCTGGTATGATCTGTTAGCTCTCTCCAAATCATTGGCACTGCAAAAGGCATAGATTTCCTTTTCCTGTTCAACCACTGGCGAAGATTTGTTGCACAAGTGTTGAAGCATATGTGTGGGGCCCACCTCTTGTCCTGATCTCCAATTTTGCAGCCAAAATAAAGGTGATAGGCTTTCTTAACCATAGTGGTTATACTGCGCTTTTGTGATGCAAAAGTCACTTCACCACAAACATAGCAGAAGTTATCTGCACTGTTCACACAAGTACGAGACATCTCTGCTCACTTTGGCTAAACAGAAATGTGTCCCTTTGCAAAATCTAACATTGACAAGTAATAGAGCACGACACTGTATGATTTCTAGAGCTGATATAGGGCAATTTGTTCAGCAGAATGATGTAAGCTTCATTGTGATTGCATCATCCAAGACTTCTAGGAATAACATGATGCAATTCATATCATGCATGACGCAATACCAGCTTCAGATTGCATCATTCATTGTTTTGCCTAAAAAGCAAGTACTGTCCAAACCCAGTCATAGATTTATTCATAGATCCAGTCAAAGATGTATTTTAGTCATTTCTGGTTTAAATTGAGATCCCTTCCCTTTATAACTCACTTACCCCTCCGCCATTCCCAAGTCAAGGGTCGTATATACTGACCCAATAGCATATCTTGAAAACTAGAGCCAATCAACAATTTTAAGCATCATTTTCGTTCTCAGTGACCCAGAATTAGTAAAGTTTGACTACATTTATTTCAGAAGCATTTTGGCTGTAGAGCAGTGTAATAAGAATGTCTACAGATATAATGTAAATATTTTAAAAAACTAACTGGTGCTTTGAAAAGATGTCAGCGCTCCAGCTGCAGGGCAAAAGCAAGTCTCTCTATTGGGAATTTAGGAGGAAAATGTCCTAGGTGTAGATTATCCCAGAAATGCCTAATGTACAGATGCTTCCTCTGAAATAGCTGGTACTGGCCACTTTTTGCACCAGGATTGAACTAGATTGGTCTGATAGCAATTCCGGTATTTCTATATTACTATGCACTTTCTTTCCAAAGAGACATTAGAAGAGATTTCATATTGAGAAACAAAAACCAGGGTACAGCAAATTTTAACTCATCACATATATTTAATTTTATGCATGTAGGCTTTTTAATGCTGCTTGGTATTATATTGAAAAAAAAAATCAATCCCACTTTAGTGCATGATGCAAGAGTGATATTAGTTATATCACTTGAATGTATGCAACTGTTTATGAATTACCACTCTGTAAAGGTGACATGCTCATTACTGAAACATATTTCAACATCCTTTACAAATAATGAGGTAGGTGAGACGACAGCTGATGGCTTACTAAATCTTTATAAGTTTTACGGATTGATGGGAAAATGCAGGATAAGTAACTAAATCTGCACTTTTCTTCAAGGAATGAGTTTATTTTTTTTCCTGCAGTTAGTACAGAGAAAAGTGATTTACAGCAGAAATATTTTTATCTATTTTTGTTTTGACAGTAGATGGAGGGTAGGGGCAGAGAAGGCTGCAGAGTGATGGAATTACTGGATAGCCTCTCAATTATAGTTTTTTTTTAAACACGTACTATATAAAGTAGCAGCACTCAGCCTTGGACAACTGGAGAGCCACTTTCCCAGTGAATAGAGTTACAGAAAGCCACAAAATAATTGCCCAGTGGCATTAAGCTGTCATGCTCATATTGTGGTTTTGTGTCTTTGTAACTCAGTGTCATCATGTATTGATGCAATTCCATGACACAAATATTGCAATGCAATCTCAGAAGTAACATCATTTAGTAATTATTTTGTGCTGCTTTGTGACCTTACTCAACACTATAGGACACTGGTTTCCCACCCATTCTGGCTGCTGAAAGGGAAGCTGGTCTCTTTCCTCCTCCACCTACATTTCCTGTCTGCTTGGAAGGGCATGTAGATATATGCATGTGCTCTGGAAGAGAGCAAAGCCACAGTCTGTATCAAACTGCTCTTACTTTTTTAAAGTAGTGCATATTGTAGTGTAGTGCCTTTTTAAACAACATAATTGAAGGTGCCTTTGAATATTCTCCTTTAAAAGATCATTTAAACTCCTTTTTGGGATGGGCATAGAAAAGAGATCTATGGACTTATTCCCATACTGCGTATTGTGGCTGATATTGAACAATTCATCCGAAGTAATGACTCTGGCTGTCCAAACATATAACAATAAATAATTAAATAAAATAAAAATAAAGCTCACCTGACCTGATAATTCGAATGCATAAGGAAATATCTGAGAGTAAATCAGATGATCTTGTCTATATGTATTTGGTGTAAACATTACTTATTCTAAAGTACTTAGAAATCTCCTATGAGATGAAAATACAGGTTATTATTAATTATTATTTTATTTTATTATGGAAGATTATAAATGGCCAGCATCTAAGTATATTTCATCAAGTTATTTAAAAAATGCATAGCTGGCTTTGTCTATCCCATAGCTTTAGAAATGCTATTCCTTTCTTATATATGTTGATTTTTGTACTCCAAACAAACACTTTTCCTTGGAAACCTGTGCTTTAATCCTTATTTTCCTCTATGAACCAAAATATTGTTTTGAGATTATATTTTCTAATATTAATCCTTCTTACATTTAACACTCAAATCAAATTTGCCCTGGAAGTTGACCTCTGGTTTTCGCTTACAAATTCTTGTGGGAAATCCAAGAGGTTACTTTTACACTTTTACACATAAATTCTCATGTTAGAATATGTTTTGTGCTTTACTCTGGCAAAGGAATAACATGCATGTTTTTTTTATCCTCTATAAATTGTATCAATCCTCACTACATATTTAATATGCAAAAGTTTATAAATGATTTTTTTATTGCCACTATTCCAGATTACCAAAAACAACTTCTAAGTGTCCTAAGATAACAAATGATGTTGGTTAAACTATTGATTTTTGTTTGTATAGTTGAACCGCTTTGGGATAAATGCCCTTTGTAGGTCACCTTGTTCTGTCTCCCGCCCCAAAGGGAAAGAATAGCTATCTCCTATTATGCAGCTGCTAAGACTGATTAAGAAAAAAAATGCACATTAAGGTATTTTTAACCTCATAAACTATATAAAACAAAATCTGCAATATAGAACTATTCTTGTTGTTTGTTTTTTTAATTACCATTGGGTATATTTGCAATGAAGTATATAGAAATAAAGATTTCATTCATACATGCGTAAGAAGTAGTATTGAAAACAAGCAAGTACAATATATTATAGTACTTTGTTTTTGTGTGCTTCAATTGTAGGTTTATTATGGAACAAATAAAGATCAGTACTTGGAAAGTCATACATATAGTATCTAGTCTCAAAGATAACTGGTATCTGAATATCATAGGAAAGAAGAGACAAAGGACTTTAGGGAAAACAGACCAGGGCCTCTGAGAGGTGTAATGGCAATGGAGCTCATGCTGCTTCTACCCACTATCTCCTCCAAGATCTGGGCAGGATGGGAATGGTCTTTTCCATCCAACCCTGTCATCTGAAAGCAAGTATCTTCACCAACTCATGTTGTAATTCCTTAGTGGACCCAGCTGCCTCAGTGTTTGGACTCAAGACTCCCACTGTGAACTCAACCATTCTCCTCATGCCTCTTTTAGCTTTGTGTTTTGAATTTAGTGCTGCTTCTGGTGTTTGAATAGGTTTCAGTTCATGCCCCATAATGCATAACCAGTTAGCCTGTTAATTTCTAATTCAAGAGTCTGAATAGAGCACAGCTTCCTCAGCATGAATCCCCATCTCTTTCACTTTCTGCTTTCACTTTTTTCCAGTGACACTCACCTCTCTTCCAGCCTTCAGTGGATCTATGTATCTACAATATATTGGTCCCTGGGCTCAGATCTGTAGGTCCAATGGATGTGTGATTAATCTCCCACTGGTTGGAGCAGTCTTACAGGGACTGCAAGTCCTGGAGCCTCCCAGGAAACATCCCAGTAAATCAGCCTAAGCCTGCAACTCAATCAAAACTAATTACCAGGAAAATCTCAAGTTTTTAATTTTTTAGGGCTAGCTTGAGAGTTCATGGCCCTGGGCAAGGGCTGGTGCAAAGCTGCTCTGTGTCAGGGAAGCTTCAGAAAGAGGACTGGCTCAGAGCTATAATCTCCATAGCACCTGTTTGTGTGACATGGGGAGGAGGGAAGTATGCTGTATCGGACCATTGCCAGACATAGCCAGTGGAGAAGTGAGGGGTGGAACTATGACTTAGCTCTGCCTTTCCCCATCACTTCCTCATGAGGGGCCTGAATTGGGTCCTCAGCCCTGCTCTCTTTCATGCATGGAGTTGGGGTCTAGGTAAGTCCTGTGAAGCCATATGCATACGTTACCTCTGTACACCCTTATGGCCATGTATGACCAAGCATCAAGCAGACAGATGTTCAAACTTCTCCACACACTTTTGCTTATGCTCGTCATCTCCACTCTGAGTTACCCTTTCTGTTCCAATCCCTTTCTGTCTCTGTTAAGCAAAGATGGCCAAACATGCCAATTTTGTGATGTGCAAAAAATGGGTAATAGGAAACAACCATCAAATACTTCTGACCTAATTTACAATAGTATTTAAACTCAGGAGATGAGCAACAAGTACATTAACCCACCGAGACACTTGTCTTAAGTGCTTCCACAGCCGTGTGTGTGTGTGTGTGAGAGAGAGAGAGTCTGTGTGTGTAATTTTTATATTACTTTTAAAAAATAGAGGGACTTTGTTCCTGACCTCATTGATGTAAATGAGAGAGTTGATGAAGAAAGCGTATCGTAAATCTTCCCGAAACTTTGATAACCTTTGATCTTTTGAAAATGGTGTTCTCTTATTAAGATACCGAGGCCTAGATTGTGGCAGGCCTGTAACACAGGTATACGTGGAGACAGGAAATGTTGCAAGGAAGCTTTGTGTTGCCTTACACAGTAGTAGTCCATGATATGTGGGGCTCACAATGACTGCTGTCTCATAGCACCCCAAGAAATGGAAGCTACTTCAAAGAGGGAAGGTTGGCTAAGGTTGTGCCACCACTGGCACACACGGGATGGATTGATGAGGGGGAACAGGCTGCACCATCTAAATAGCTGGGTGGAAAGGGATTATGTCAGAACTCTCCTAGAGGCAGGACAACTCTGCACCATCCCAGAGGTGATCCTGTGCCTAGGGGGATAGTATGATACATAGGAAATAATCCTGACCCTACTGACTTCAGTGGCAAGAGTTGTGGGAATCTCTATTTCCCACACACCTTTCTCCAGGCTCCCTTTTTTTGCATCAATTCTCTCTCCCGTAGATGCTGCTAAAGAAAGGCCCAGATTATGACCTTGCAATCCAACTCACTTTGGGGTCTAGCTGAAAGGACGTCACGTTTGCTGGGCTTTTCAGTTTTAATAATAAAGTTCAAGAGATTTTGATATCCTGGGGTCGCGGCTTTTTTCAGGTTTGGATAAGTATTCAGCTTTAATTAAGCTGAGTCCAAATCCAGTAAAGTACTTAAGAACATGGACAATGTTAACCATGTGGGTGTGAGTTAACTTCAGTTGGGCTATTCATGTGCTTAAATTCTGTGTTGGATCAGATCCTATGTGGTAAAGTTTAAAGTTGATTTTTATTTTTTACATATTGGTTTTCTGAAACATATGTTAAAGTATATTGCAAGCTATTATTTTATTCTAGCCTTAGTAGTTGAAATCTCTGTGAATTTTTTAAGGTTAACATGCATGTTTTGCATACGTCTCTAGATCATTCTGTTTCAGCTAAATGCAGATAGAAAAATACGAATATACTTCTCAAACAATATTTCATAGCCTTCGAATACAATCTGCATCCATGAAGAATCCTTGATTTAGTGTTCTGTGCTTATTTTTCAGAAATATTATAAACTTTCTATCAAGGTTGGGGTGATATCATCAAGTTGACCAGAGATATGATGAAATTCCTATTTACAAGAAAAAATGTTGTACTTTGTCTACCAGGAAGAAAAATGCCTTGATTTCATACATCTTTGTCAACCTTCTTTGCCAGAGTTCATTCTTCTCTATATTCTGTGGACATTCTTCAAGCTCTTTTGGTCCATAAATCATTAGATATTTTATTGTTTTAGGATCCTCAGGCAGCAGAGCATTAGCAGATTCAAAAAGCCTTTTATGTAACCCAGACTGGTTGTCTGTTTAGCAAACACAAAGGATATGTGCATCTTAATAACACTTCTGTATTCCTATGAATAATGTATGCAAAAGGCATTACATTTATTGAAATGTGATAGTTCAGAGAGGTTTTTTTAAAGTCAGGTACAAGCCACAAGCTTTCTTTTGTCTTTGAATGAAGGATTTTTTTTTTGATAATCTAATCTTTCAAGTGTTTAACATATTTGGTTATAGATTATTATATTTTAGATAGATATCAAACTGTACAATCAATCCGAAGAAGAAAAGGCTGTGGTTTTCAGGAAAGGGGGAAAAAAGAAAGAAAACTGACAGTGGAAAAATTGGAAAAGAGGAAGACAGACAGGAGTGAAGGAGAGGTGTTGTATATAGTTATAAAAAAACGTGATGTGGAAGCGTGATACAGAGGGTACGGGTGTAATAATAAATCATTGTATATACAAGTCAAGGAATAAAGACCTCGTATTTTCATATTGTGCACAACCTTTTCCAAGGCAAAGTTCACAGAGTTAACAAGTCAAGTCCTCTGTAGGCAGGCCTTCCAGCTCTCAAGTTTTGTAGCCAGTATTGATGTGCACAAAAGCCAGAGTTCTTGGTAGTTGGAGAGGGACAGATATTTAAATGTATCATTCAGGTGCCTTAAAGATGCAGATAGGAGCATAGTAGGATTTTCAGAATGCCTAGGTGACTAGCTCCCATTTAAATTAATGGGTTGAATTCTGATTTCACCTCCCCATATGCTTTATTCATGAAGCATGCCCACAGTATAGGCAGCAGGATATTTGACATAGTCTGACAATGCCAACACATAGTCTCCCTTATCCCAGTCTGGTGAGATTCCAATGGAAATGGTATAGTATTTTTATTGTATGGTCTGTGATCTGTTAACATTCATGCCAATCCTAGACCCTATCTGAAATATTTAAAGTAACAGAGGTGTTTAAGTCCTCCAAAATGAGTTCCTTTCTGGCTGATTTGATTATTTGATTATTAGTTTGATTAATGTGATTATTTTATATGAGCTTCCTATGCTATAGCGTCACATACCATACTGCATCACTCCATCTACTTATTTTGCAAATTACCAGTTGACAAATCCATTGGAAACAACCTTGTGGCATCAGGCAGTGGTGAGCAGAAACCTTTAAAGGGTCCATCTCTTCCTTCCAACAAACAAACAAACCTACTAGAACATGACTAATACTTAAATAGCTGCATTAGGGTGACCAGATAGCAAGTGTGAAAAATTGAGACTGGGGTGGATGGTAATAGGAGCCTATGTAAGAAAAAGCCCCAAATATCGGGACTGTCCCTATAAAATTGGGACATCTGGTCACCCTAAGTTGCAATCACAATTGCAACCTCTCTCAAGCAACTTCCATGGTCTTAGCTAGCCTGACAGTTAACTTTTTTACCAGATGAAAAGGCTGCAGTCTGTTTTCCTTTAAATCTTTCCGGCACAATCTACTTTCTGTACATGTAATTCTGGAGTTTCCAAATGTTATAGTCTTTCTGTACTGTTTCCCCTAATATATCATGACAACATAAACATGCTGGACCTTTCAGCTTTATTTCTTTACTCCTCCCACCCCAGCCTTCTTGGTGCTTAACTCACCACGGGATGGAGAGCGAGGTGACTTGCCTCATGGCATTTCCTTTTATAGTCTGTTGTAGCTAAGTTAATTCTAACAGCAGTTTGCTAAGAAATTTGTAGTTTCATGACTTAGGCAACAAGGAGAATAATTCAAAAGCACTGAGTTCTAAAGGGAGATGACCAGAAATTCCATCCTGCAGCTGAGAAACTTCGCAATAAGCATTTTATCAAAACCAGCACAGTTCCGCTAATCTTTTCAGTTTCAACAACTGACCATTTTCTGATGAAAAAAGTTTCATCAAAAAATTGCCAACCAGTCAGGGATAAATGGGGAAGTTGTTCCTGTCCCATGTGGATGTGGTAAAATAGGAAGTGTGTACAAGGAATCCTTCCCTTTCTTCCTAAAATGCCTACACAGCAAATAGCCATAATTTTGTTCCTAGTGCTCCAATGAACATTGTGTATGGATGCATGCCCAGGGAACTAGTGCTCATTGGAGAACTGAAACAGGTAGTGCTTCCTGGCCAGGCAAGATCATGAGAATGGCACCAACTTCCTCCCACCACTTATCTTTACTAGATAGCACTTGGGTAGCTGTAGGGGAGGAGAAGTTGCTACACCTTTTAAATATGTGTAGCAAGGAACACCTCCTGCCACTTGCCTGTGATCCCAGTGCATGTTGCCTCCATGTGCCCCTGCAAAGACAGTGCTTTTCCTTCCTTCCTTTCCCTAATTTATTTTGCCTTTATAAAGGTATAATTTAACCCCACACAAGCAGAGTTTCCATTATGTAATAAATGTAGCACTTGCGTTTGCAGTTGCTTGGACACACAATGGGTTAATGTAAAATTGAATTTGGAATTCAACATTTTCATCTCTCAGCAGCTCATGTCAGCCTTGAACTGAACATTATCAACAGCACTATATTTTTTAGACAGGGTAAACATTTTATTCATATTTTTAGTAAATAACTGTATTCTGGATACTGAAATATTTATCATTTTTTTCATTAAGTGATGTGTACTCTTTTCCCCTGTTAGTGTTCAGTATACCCTATAACTGACCATTCATATTTTAAAAGTCTTCCTCTTTCTAATCTGTAATTTATGTCCTATTGCACATAGTTTTAGGCAGACGCTGCCCAACAGCATTACACAAAAGATGCATTATTTCATGGATCAAAGGTCAAAATGTTCATGATTTAATATGCCAGGGGTCACTACGTTTTGAAATGGCTGCATATTTCTAAAGTGATGCTTAGTTCTGAAATACCTCTCCCATTTTAGTAACTGACACCACTTTAGTTAAATCGGGAAGCCAAAAACACTTCAGAAATGGTTCAGTTGCTGAGTTATGGGGTGCATCTATTCTGTGATGCCTTATGCAAATCTTCAGTGTAAGATGAATTTTAGATTCCAATTCAGTATTCAACATTATTTTCTTATTTAATAAGCATGCTCCATAAGGATTTCTTCCGTAATGCTGCCTGGCTGTGCTGCTTCCCATTGCAGTAGTTTAATGACATTTTGATAGGTCCATAATGAGAAAGAATTTTATATGAAATAGTGTTCCTTTTTTTTCGTGGCGAGGATATATTATAGTTGTCTTTGCTGTTCTAGTGTAATTTTTGTGGAAATTGGCAGTAGTAATAGTATGAGTTACAGTCCATATGCTATATACATATACTTAAGAGACTCTTATGGTACAACGTGCATTTAAGTGTGTGTGTGTGTGTATAAATGCACATTGTACCATAAGGGTCTCTTAAGTTACTATGTAGTTAGTCATATTAATTTGGTGCCTTGGTGATAAGAATAATTGACAATATTGTTTAGGACTGATGTGGGCTTGTGCTTTGTGAAAGGTTATGACTTACATCATCATGGAATGAGTCACTGCTGGTGCTCCTTACTTCAGTTAGTTTTAGTATGGATTATGTTTTCCAGAACATTCACTTGATGTTAATGTGCAGTAGATATAAAATGTCTTTCACAAGAGGAATGAAAATGGTCTTCCATCTTCCAATAAGCGTGGCTGATGCAGCCATATCCTTATTCACTTTTACATTTCACATGTCCAATATGCCTCCAACAGGTTAACACTAGATCTTCAAATAATGCTGAAAACATATTTAGTGAATAAATGATTCAAGAAAACAGAGACATTTGCTGACAAATTCAATCACCAAAGACTCTTCAAACAGCTCTACTTTTCACTTAGTTATGCACATTGTGCAATTTATTTAATTGCATTTTACTTCATCCAAGCAATGTGTTTATATAACCAATGTGAACGGAATATGTCAAAATGCAACACTGGATTGATGGTTGCCAATAATTGATGTCGGCACACACACACACATATGGGAAAATCCCACTCTTGAAATACAAAAGAAGCTGGATAAAAACTGTTACAAAGCAAAATGTTATAAATGTTGGTTATTTGATTCACAAGGAGTGCTGGTGCCTGTGAGTAGTGATATATAAGAGGTAAAATAATGCTTTAGAAAAAATAGATATTTTTAAACTTTCCCAAAGTCTTTTAACCGCCACATAAAGCTTTAATAATCTCATCTGTGTTTTTCGGAGATGACCAGACTAAAAAACAATAGTAATCCAAAGAAAGATATTCTTTCCTTCAACAAGAAACTTAAAAACACATTAGAGCCTTGTTAAATACATGTCAAAAACAATATATGTAGACAATGGGTAAAATAAGCACTCCAGACCCATTTTGAATAGTGACTTAGGCAGTTAGGAGCCTAAATTCCACTGATTTTCATTTAAACTCTTTTGAGTCTATTTTGAAAATAGGAGTCAGATGGTTTCAAAAATGTTACCTCCTATCTAATGAGAGGACTAAACAAAACTAAGGCTTTCTCAAAGCTCAGACCTATCCCCCCATGCTTCATTTATAAAGATCTTCAAACTAAGCTATGCGTTGCAACTCAAATCTCATTAGGTAGGGAGGAAAATGCAATGGGGCAATGGTTTTAAGCAGGAGAGAACATTCTCAAATTTTGAGCACTGTCTCGTTATCCAATATTTCTTGTTTTTAAAATATTGTGTTTTGACTTTATTCTAGTCCTCATCCAGTATTGTAGATATGTCCCATATCTTCACTCATCAGTCTTTTTTTCTGACAATTGATGAAAGACTAGTGGTTCAGTAGAGCTGGTCAAATTATTGAAAACACACACTTTGCTAAATTTGGCCTTTTTTTCTGTTCTCAGAAAACAGATCATAATTTTCAGAAATTTGTTTGACCAACATTATTTGAAAAATATTTTATCTGAACATATCTGTGACTGAACTTTTTTGCTGTGAGAATTACTTCCCTTCTTTGACAGTCAAAAATAGAAATTCAAGCTGTTTTGAGAACCTGTGTTTCGATCACATGCTATGATCCATTTCCCTGGTTAGGTAAGTATAGCTCTTAGAAGCCTATTTTTGGTATGAGTACTTGCCAATAAGAATATAAAGTTTTGTTTTCCATCAATATTCTGCAAAATTCAGTGAAATGTTGTTGCTTCAGCAAATATTCCTACTAGCAAACTTGTTTACTAGAATATCATAGCATGGGAACACAAAGGTCTGCAAACCTAATCAAGATGAGTTGGTAAAGAAAATCAAATGAATATTTACAAAATGCAATATTTGCATAACTGTAATCAGCAATGTTAAGAAAACATACTATATCAATTAACAAAAAACTAGCTTTTGCTGTTGAATTTCACAGAGTATTACCAGATTTTTTTCCCCTCTCTCTGGAATCCCTTGATTATTTCCACTGTAATTCTGGACACAAGGGGGAAAAAAAAAACATGTGGACACCTCTTTTTGTTCATACAATTATACATTATTCCTTAATCTAAGAAAACATATTCCAGGGCAGAATTTAAAGACATTTCACAGGCAGAGTAACCTGCTCATAGAGAGGTAACCCCACCAGTGATTAGAGAGCACTTTAAACTAAGCAGAGCTATTCAGAATTTTAGAAGAATTAAGTAACCTATGTTATATCTGAAGTTTGCTCAGTGGTATCTTATGGGGACACTCTCTTCTATCTTGAGACCTTTTTTAAACAGCCATGCACGTGGTGTGCAAAAAAGTTTCTTCTTTCAACTAGTTTACCCAATTTACTTGATTGATAGGGAAAAAAAAGAATGTTATGTGCAAGAGCAATTTGAAGTGTAATGGAATTGTTTGAAATTAATCTGAAGAGAGGATGACCATCATCATCATCACAATATCAGCCATTTTCATGCCACTGCAAGGTGAACACTTCTTCTGTCCATCATTCTAAAGATTGCTTTGTTGTAATCTGGTCACACTTGGACAGTGTGGGTTGGCAAGATGAAATATAATGAAGACCTTCAGAGAAAACACATTTAGGGATCAAAAGAGTGTACCACACTATATCTTCGGATCACAGTGTTAAAGACAACGTTTCCCTTTTCTTTGGGGAGGTGAAGACAAACTAGAGAACACTACAAAAAGATTGCCATGGATAAGGCTCTTAACTGAATGTCAAAGATGATTAATGAGAGAGATAGGAGAACATCATCCTTTTGACATTAAGGGGCAGATAGAGGAGAGTGAAAGAAGGCAAATAAGATGTGTACATAAAAGAGAAACTTATGATGGTGATCTTAGCTCCCCTCAGAAAATGGAATTGAATGTTGACCCATTTTTCATTGGAATTTGACCCTTTTGATCTTATCAGTCTTTTTAAAGGAAGATGGTAAAAATGTTCTCGGTAAAGAAACAAAAAGAAGCCAAACTTTGATGGAAACAGAGTTGTCAAAAAGGAATCAGAATGTGGAAAAAACAATCCCCACGATTTTTCAGATTGATATGTGGTACTCTTCTCTTCAGGCATAAATTATCAGAGTAATCTTCTTCCCCCTGCCAACAGCCCTTCCCACCCTACTGCCCCACACAAGCTAAAACTAAGTTGCCAGAAGTAGTGAAACAAAGTGAGAATTATTTAAAAAGAATTTGGTGTGAATTGTAGACATTGAGTTGGGTATCTGAAAATAAAAAACTTGTTAGACAAAAGGGAAAACTAACAGCACTACTGTATGTGCTAAAGTAAATAGGAAGTTAGAGATAAATTGGTGGATGTATTTACTGTCCTAGATGACTTAGGGGAACCTACTTATCTAAGAACTGGCTTCTTCTTTTTATCCAGTCCAGGAAGCCCCTGTTATAGAAAAAGGAAAAAAATATGGCCAAGGAAGGATGATTTCTGTTAATGCAGACACATACTTCATGATAGAAGAGGAGGCTTATTTCATTAAGAGAAGTTCCTCCAGAAGAGGACATATTTATTCTAGGTAGACAATTTGTAGGTAGGGAGTTCTTTCATTAGGTGGGTGAGTGGGTGATAATCATGAGAACCACAAGGTAATTCACCATTTGGGTATAAGGATATCTGATCTCCTGAGGTTTGTACTGGATTTACTTTAAGAAGTGGTTCTGATTCAACCTGTGGTTATGTAATAAGTTAATTTCAGTGATATAGCTTGTTATGAAAGGTGCTGGGAGTTAAATTTGGGCAATTAAAAGGGATTAAGTTCATTATCCCTATGATAAGGGTCAGGATCTGGATTCAGGGTAGTCATGTCTGGTGGTTGGAGTAGTGGTCAAAAACAGATACCAAGGGTCAAAGCTGGATATAAAATCTGGACTGGGCAGAGGGCAGTGTTGAAAGTGGGGTCTGGGGACAGGCCGTGGGTCAGAACTGGGGTCAAAGTTTTTAGACAAGCCAAATCATGATGGTAGTCAGAGTCTTGGTGCAGGCTAAAAGTCAAAGCCAGTTTGGAGTCAAGGATCTGGGGGACAGGAGGATGGTGCAGGGCTGGGGCATGTCAGGAACAGGGCTGAAGTAAGGTCAGAATAGCATATAAACAAGGCTGGGGTGGGGACAGGTTAGAGGGCAGTCTAGAAGTCTAGTGAATCTGTAACATCCCAAGTCAGCAGGATTGTTCCTAATCAAATGGTGCTGTTACACAGACTGGCTGAAATGTCTGGCTTTGGGAGAATTATAATGATTTCTATAAAACAGTGAGAGTAAATCATCGGGATACTATAATTTCTGGTCCTCTGCACCTTGGGGAAGGTAAATTGCATTTTAGAAGTTGGGGAAACATTTACCTGAAGCATTCAATTTCTGGAGGGAGAAGCAGTTTCTGTGTGCAGATGAAGATCAGATCAGACTAGTTGCTCTTGCTTTTGCACACTTCATTCTTGAAGTCATCTGCCAACAGTAGAGTATTAAAAATGTCATTTTCCTCCTGGTTTAAAGTTCATTACATATCTGAACATACCTGAGATGTAAGGTCATATCGATATTAGATATATCAAAGTCTCAAAATACACATATTTCATAAAGAAAGGATTAAGGGAGATAGATGAGATCTTTTCATTGTTTCATTTGCCAAAGCAGAGTAAAATCAAATAGAGCAAGAAATTAACTTATCCAAGTAGATCGCTAGTGAGACTGGGGCTGACTCAGCAAAAAATGACATTTATCTGTAATCTAGTTCAGTTTGAGATATACTAGGAATGTGTTATACAATCAAAGCAATTTAAAATGAAGACGTTTCCCTAGTGATAGCTGTATTTTTTTAACTCATTCCCTTTTGGGCAATGATACATTACTGGAATCACATATATGGAGTAGCATTGTATATCGGGCAGCAGGTAGCATTTTCTGAGCTATTCAAACAGCAGCATTAAACCATGTTTATTGCAGCAACTAGTTTTATCTTGTTAGATATTTGCAAAGAGTAAATTAGTGTGCTTTCAAACTGCCAGAAGATATTCTAACTACGAAAGACCCTACAAAAGGACATATTCCCATTTCCGTTACAAATGTATAACCTCAATGATGATCTCTTCTGCCTCCCGATCCTGATGACAAACAGAAACAAATTCATGTGTGGAGTCAGTTACAGGCCAGTTCATATCTAGAGTGATTTAAATATAATTCTTAACTTTGCACAGGAAAATAGGTCAGAAGAATACAGTAGCCACGGATAACAGAAAAAATAGGCCAGAGCGTCAAGCAAAAGACAAACAAAATACTGGATCATTCCACTTTAAGGCAGTTACAGATGTGGAGAATATTTCTCCAACCCCCATCCTAATACACTAGATGTCAAAAAAAGGCTTTCTTCAAACTGGTCCCAAACACCCAAGCAAGAAATAGATAGTAATAATAGTAAAGTACAAACTGTTTTCCCTCCAGGCAGACTCAGACTTCATCTAACTCTCCATGTAGATTGAAAAGAAGATACTTGAAAGTAAAATAAATGCAAACCAATGTTAAAACAAGATCTTTTGATTTGGACAACAGCAAGAATGTCAAGAGCACAATGTCATTGCATAATTCTTCCCAACGTGCATAAATATTGTAGTATTCTAGCCTAGGTATTGCAGTTATGCACTGTCCTAAGACCCTGACCCAATACCTACTTCTAAGTACAATAAAATGAATTAAGAATGAAGTGAGCAAATTAAGTAGTGAAATATATTTGAGTAGGGTAGTTATTGGTACTACTTGGCTATTGGTACTACTTGGCACACATATTATACTGTTCAGTCAGAATCCTGTTTTGGAACCTGGATCTCTAATATGCAGATTACAAAATTATTCCAGTAAATCCCTCCCCATCTTTGACTGAGAAACACCTATTCTTGCTTCCTTCTTCAACTAGAAGCCCTACTTTTCACCTTTCTGTGCAAGTCTCTCCTACTCTAAGATTGAACCCTGCCCCCACTCCAAATGTCTGGTGTTTTGTGGGAATTTCCCCACTTTTGACTTTCTTAATTTAGAACCACTCCAGCCTCTTATTTTGACACACTTTGAAGCATTTATTGAGTTTTGGTACTTAAAACAGGAAGTCAACCTCATTTTTGCAGCAGTTCAAAGAGTGCACATTACACAGTCTTGAAAATCTGGAGAGAGATTCCCCCTGCTGAAATGGTGAGAAAGGCCATATGGCAAAAGACAAATAACAATGCTGTTGAATTTTTAATAGACTGAGGTAAGCTCAGGGAAAATCCACAGGGCAAACAAACTCACTATTTTGTTTTATTTTAATATTCCCACTTTGTTGGGTTCATAAGTCTATGACATATTTAATTAAAGACAGAGAATGTAAAAGTAAGGACAAAAATGTGTGGAGCAGAGAAAATATTTCTTACTTATGCAGTAGACTGTCTCTAATGGAGCCCTTTCACAATGCAAACAGAGAACATGCAGTGTGTACTGCAGATAAATTAGCAGTGGTTCATCTTTGGAGTATAAGGGAGTTCTTAGGGAGTTTTTACAAAGCAATTTTGTTCAGGGAGAGGAGAACATCCACAATAATGTTGACACTGATGCTAAGAATTTTATCCATAAAATAGTCAGTGATTCAACTTGTGACATTAAGCTTATTTTGCATCATTGATCCTACAATGAGATGTTGCTTAACTTAGTGGTAAATAGAATTGTCCCCTCTTGTGTGACTAGTGTGTTTGGTTTTGGAGCCGTGACCAGGTCATCTGACCAGGGCCAGGGACTACATTTTCAGTTTCAAAAAAGCACCTATCTGTTTGGGGGAATTTATCATTATTTTTAAAAAGTCTCAGTCTTTTGCATAACAGGAGCATCTTTCCCATAGTGAAATTGCCCCAATAGTCTCCCTCCACCTCCCCCTGCCCATTTAGCAATATGATGAGCAGAGTGGTCATGGCTCTTCATGGAAGAAAGCCGGAGAGGCAAGTCCCAGCAGGGCCGGGAGATAAAACAGTTTGATACCTGGCTGCAGCAAAATGACACATTATTTGGCGAGGAATACTAAATTCCACAGCATATTGGAAAAATAACAAATCATATATTCGACATGGCTTTATTAACATGGATAACATAATTTGATACCTCTTAGAGTTATTGTTTCACTCTCTCTGAAAACTCAGGCAGGCATCATGTTAGAGGGCTTTCCCTTAACCTTCTCCCCTGGTTCTTGTCACACAGACAGAAGGCAGAAGACCAGAAGTCCAAGGTGCAGGCAATGTGATGTTTATTGGGGTTAGTTTTCAGCAACCATGTCCATAACTCTGACACTGCAGAGACTGGTTTCCCAGTGTCCTGTTCTCTCCCTTCCTTAGCAGGCATAATTATACCTGAAATGCACGCCCTTGGTCCCACCCCTTACAATTTGTGGTCATGTTCCATTTGGGGCGGGTGCGTGACTCTGGAGTCTTTGTGCCACCTCTTTTGTATCCCATGGGAGGGGTAAGTAGTGATGTTGTACTACGGTCAGGGACAGGCATTTATTTGGGCTTTTAGTGTTTTATACCTTCCACCCAATCACCCCTTGCCCCTCCCAACAGGTTGCTTGACCTTGCCTTGAGATAGGAGTTAAAGTGTGTGTTCGTATATTATACTCTCACCATGCCCAGTAACACTTTAACTATTCTTATCTGTTCCCATTATACTAACAAACCCACCTGGCTAGGCAGAAGCAACATACACAGTGTCTTTGTCCGTTGTTCACACATATTAGTAAGAATATGTGTATCAAGAATCAAACAGACAAAAAGACCTAAAATTCTATCTCAGGTGAAAATATAGGCCTGAATCTTACATTATCACTAGCACGCCTAATACATCACTCTATTGGTTGTTTGCTTCATGTTTCTGAGGTTCTCTCTGCAACCATAAGTAATAGGAACATAATTGTTTTGATTTTTTGTATTGAAAGTCTAAGAAAAGGAGAAAAATGAGGATGGTTGTGACCTCTGATTAAATCTCCCTCCTCCTCTCCCCCCTTAAGTTTAGTTCATTGGTTGAGAACCCCTGTTTGTTTTTAAATGCAGCTGTAACAAAATCAACACTATTCAATTGGTGGGGCTATCCCCACTAAAATTCCTGGTGCCCTTAAACTGTCACCCCATCAGGCCTCACTGTATATCAGCTTATTCAATAGAGTAGTAGTGACCTTTCAAACTATTCATTAGTTTCTCTGATGGCTTGTGACTTCATGTTATTTTTTCATATGGCATATGAGGGTATAGTAGATGTGGCAATCTAGATTCCAGCATGACACATCTTTTTATTTACCGATGTGTCAAAGCTAAAAATGATTTTGTTGGTCATTTATTTGGTTATAACATGGGGCACAATAAAAGCATTTGCTGTACATGAACTCTTATTCAAATGAGATTTGAATGAGATTCAAATGAGCCTTTATCGTGTGCTTAATTTACAGTTGTCCATTGTGGACTGGGGATTTGCAGAATTTCCCCTCTGTTTTCTTCCTTCTTTTTTTTTTTTTAAATCCCCCTTTTTTTCTACTAGGAAAAGTTGGAAAACATATAAAAAGTGAGAAAACAAGTGAATAAAACATTTTTTTCACTTTTTTTGTTAGTGATTGGTTGGTTTTACTTTTTTCAACTGGAAATGGTCAAAAAGTGTTGTAGCTTTTTTAAAAAAAGAAAGTTAAAATGTTTGTTCTCACATGTCATTTCAAAATGACAATTTCAATAACTTTTTCATTTTGATTTTCCTAATCATATAATCAAAACATATAATTGAAATTGACATTTTCTTTACAGGAAATTTTGATTTTCACTAAACCACATTTTCATATGGAAAATATTTTATTAGAAATTTTTGACTAGCTTTAGAAAATCTTTTAATACTGGAACTCAATATTATTCACTGGAATTCATATTCCATTCAAGGCATAATTTTAAATGGCTAGTGATGAAGGTATCCTGATCCATCCTAAATTCCTGATCCTTAGGGCCCTTTGTTTTCGGTGTTTATTTTATTTATTTTTTCCTGGGAAGTTATTGGTATTTATTACTACAACAACAAAAGGAGGTAAAAAATCAGTGCAAAGAACTATTGATAATTTTTTCTGGATAAATATCAGGGTTTATTTTGGTGGACAGAAGGACAGAGGAAAAATGTATTCAGGAGATTAATGCTTTGATGAATGGAATTCAATGTGGTTTGCTGCAGTACTAAAACAGAACTCAGAACACAATGACACTGCTAAGATTAAAAAAACAATATCTCTCTAATCCCCAGGTAAAACTTTTCATGTGAATAAACAGTTTACTGTTGTAGATTTAGAACTATTAGCCTATAAATATTTACATTTAATAACGGGGCCATAACGTTTGGAGCACATACACTCAACGTCATCCTTTTCTTCCTTGTGTTCTGAAACGTATTCTGATAGATTTTAATTTTCTTCCCATTTTAGTGTTTCAGATCTTTAACCTGTTATCTGCTGATAGCTTGACATGTGTACATGATGGGCGTAAGATTTATCAGTATGTGCAGATGTACACGCACTTCAGAGCCTGCATACGTACCTGTTTGTTTATTGTGTGTATCTTCTAGACTAATACACAGCCTTACTTCAACAGGCAGCATTGCATATACATATCATAATACACATATCTCATGCAATGTATTGTATTTTCCTAATAAAACAAATTATTTGTTATATATGTGAAGAATACAAAAGTAGGGTGAAAATCAGAAAAAAAAATACTTTTTGAAAACCCAGGATTTTTTAGGTAAAAATTGGTTTAAACTGAAAATGAAGTGGTTTACTGATCCTGCAATATATATTTACTGATGTGTTTAACTTTATGCAGTGCATAGTCCCATTCACTTTTTGCAGTGGATGAAGTTAAGCATGTGCATAACTCTTTGTAGGATCAGGGTGTTAATCACTTTACTCCTTAACCATTTGACTCCTGTACAGTCCCATTGAGGTTAATGGCTAAGTTGCCATTGAATTCACAATTCAGGGGCCAGGATTTCACTACAGATTATGTAGTAGCATTTAGAGGTCATTGTGAATAAGTAAGGTCTTTTCTTTTCAGCCTTTGTGGTTTTCAGTTTAATTTTGTTTTACTAAAAAAATCCCAGTGTTTTCCAAAAGCTATTATTTGGGGGTTTTTCACAGGAATTTTGGACCACTCATGTACATGCAAATACTTATTGTTGAGTAAATCAAATATGTTTCTTGTGGTAATAATAAATTAGACTATATGTAAATATCTGTTTAAGTAGAGCAATGTAGAGGAAGATACACACCCACATGTGTACATGCATATGTGTACATACTAGTAATGTGCAGTCCACGAAGTAAACCACACATTAAACTGCTTTTACTTTCAATACTTTTATTTTTCTCTATTTTTTCACATTTTTTTTTAAATTGTAAAACTGATAAATTCCAGGAAATTTTAATCAAAATAAAAAGTAAAATCGAAGGGCCTGTGGATAAGCAATTCAATATAAATTCCCAGTGCAATGCTTTAGAAAAAAAAACGGCTAGTGTACTCCTTGGATGTATAAACAGGGATGTAGTGAATAGAAATAGGCAGGTGATTTTTACCTCTGTATATGACATTTGTGAGACTGGTACTGGAATACTGTCTCTGCTTCTGGTGTTCACATTTTAAAAGGTATGTTGAAAAATAGGAGAGAGTGCAGAAAAAAAGCCACAAAAATAATGTGAGGGATGGGAGAAATAGCCTTAGATTGAAGATCTTTAAAGAGCTCAATCTGTTTGGCTTTTATTTGTTTTAAACCTGCTGCGAATTAATTTCATTTGGTGATCCCTAGTTCTTTTGTTTTGAGAAGTAGTAAACAACACTTCCTGATCTACTTTCTCTACACCAGTGATGATTTTGTAGACCTCAATCATATCTCCCCTTAGCCGTCTCTTTTCCAAGATGGAAAGTCCTAATCTTATTAATCTCTCCTCATACGGAAGCCGTTCCATACCCCTAATCATTTTTATTGCCCTTTTCTGGACCTTTTCCAATTCCAATATATATATTTTTTGAGATGAGGCAACCACATCTGCACACAGTATTCAAGACGTGGGCATACCATGGACTTATATAGAGGCAACATGATATTTTCTGTCCTATTATCTATCCCTTTCTTAATTATTTCTAGCATTCTTTTTGGTTTTTCGAGTGCCACTGCACGTTGAGTGGATGTTTTCAGAGAACTATCCACAATGACTCCAAGATCTCTTTCTTGAGTGTTAACAGTTAATTTAGACCCCATCATTTTATATGAATAGTTGGGATTATGCTTTCCAATGTGCATTCCTTTGCATTTATCAACATTAAATGTCATCTCCCATTTTGTTGCCCCGTCACCCAGTTTTGAGAGATCCTTTTGTAGCTCTTTGCAGTCTGCCTGGGTCTTAACTATCTTTAGTAATTTTGTATCATCTGCAAATTTTGCCACCTCACTGTTTACCCCTTTTTCCAAATCATTTATGAATATGTTGAATAGGACTGGTCCCAGAACAGACCCCTGGGGGACACCACTATTCTGAAATCTGACCAGTTATACCTACCCTTTGTTTCCTATCTTTTAACCAATTACCAATCCATGAGAGCACCTTCCCTCTTATCCTGTGGCAGCTTACTCTGTGTAAGAGCCTTTGGTGAAGGACCTTGTCAAAGTTGGAAGCTGAAATCATATAAATTTGTATTAAAAATATGGCACCCATTTTTAACAGAGATGTAATTAACCATTGGAACAAACTATTAAAGACACTGGTGGATTCTCCATCTCTTCACACTAGTTTCTTCACATAATGCGTAGTCAACTTGTGGAACTCATTGCCAGGGGACGTTGTGAAGACAAAAAATTATAACCTGGTTCCAAAAAGAATTAGCCATTGATGGCTGTCTCCAACATGAATGGATCTATTAGCCAAGATGGTCAGGGATTCAACCCCATGCTCTTGGTGTCCCTAAACCTTTGTCTACCAGATGCTGGGACTGGGTGACAGGGGATGGATCACTGGATGAGCCCCCTGGTCTGTTTATTCTCTCTGAAGCATCTGGGACTGGCCACTGTTGGAAGACAGGATACTTGGCTAGATGGACCATTGGTCTGACCTAGTACAGCCCATCTTCTTTTCTTTTCCTCTTATGTTCTTGATGTCTTCAAACCAAGATTGGTGCCTTACTGGAAGATATGCTTTATTCAAAAAACCTTCTTCAGCACAAGTTATTGGGCTCAATATAGGGGTAAATTGGTGAAATTTAATGACCTGTGATACACAAAGGTCAGATTAAATGATCTAACAGCCCTGGCTTAAATGCTGTGAATCTATTATATTGATGTAGCCCCTTCCCAGAGGGGTGTATCAAGCCTCCTCCTTGGTGTTTGCTATTTGGAGTGGGTTCTCCCCTCTCCTTACATTGACTGGATCCTGGGTTCTTTTTTGTGACATCTAGTGACTCCTCACTGTGCCAGAAACACAAGAGTGCTGTCACTTGATAAAATGAATAATGCTACCACTGCTGCAAGACAAACCACTGCTGAAAAACAGCTTCTAAACAGAAATAACTGGATAATTTACTATTTTTGGATGAATTACATATGTAGATATCTACCACTGTAATTTTACATGGCACTTAAAATAAGTATAATATGCTAAAGAAAACAATGCAAAACAAAATCCTTACACCAAAGTGTTTACAGCCTAGATGTACTGTGAACAACCAGAAAATACTGTGGGGATGTTATTGCTAGTATGTTTCATAGAATTAGTGGGTTTTACAAAAGGAAAAAGTGATATGAAGGAGAGGAGGGAGAGGACCTGCCAAATATTGATTAGGCTTTCCTGGGCTTCAGGAGTACGATGAAAAAAGGACAGGGGATGGATGGGGGTGTAGAAGGAAAGGCAAGTAGAGTTGTAGGCAGGATTGAAAACATCAAGTGTTTCATGTATGAATTAAGCATGTAGTTCTAATCACATCTTCATTTCTTTTTTAAGAAAATAAATGATTTGCATATTACAATGTTTTCATTTTGAGCATGAGCCAGAAATCTCTTTAGACATACTCTATAAGTTCTAGAACTGATAGTATATCATGTCTTAGATAAATCCTTCAATACTTGTAAAGGTAGCTTCTTAGATTATTGTTGTGTCGATATTGTGTGTTCAGTAAGAAAGTTGTTTAAAAAGTTATAGACGGTGAGATTTTTGGTGAAGCTAGCTTCAGAATGTTAATATTTGTCATAAAGATCAAAAATGGAATATTTGTCAAATTATATACAATTTCATAATGTCATAGCTATTGTTTTAGCGAGAATACCCCATGCTATCTCACATTTTGAGATTTGTTAAGAATTGCTATGTAATTCAATCTTCTAGCCACATTTTAGCAGTTAATAAGGGTGATTACACAGAATTCTACTGCTATTTATAAGATTGTAGAAACTGTAATTTTCTTAGTTGTAGGTGCCAGTTGTCTAGAGATGCTGGATCAGTATATTATCACATGCCATTTACAGATGAACACACACCATTTACAGATCTTATTGGTGACAAAAATGTATCGACTTTCCCTTCATTTTTACGAGATTAGTATATATGGATTAGTATCCTCATTTTGCATTACCCACAAAGATACAAATATTATTATTTGTGCCAACATTTGAGCACAACATTTAGAACATTTACTGCCATAGTCTATTTTTTTTTAACAAAAACACAATTCTTAACATTTTACTAGATGATGTAGGTCTGATGCTTCTACAATTCTCTGTAAATGAGGAGGATGAGTGTGTGTGTAAATAGTTAACAGATAAGGTGCCAGTAGATTGTGCTCAAGAATATGTAGCATAGTTCCAGAGTTTTGTCAGTGAAACTCATTGTGCATTGCAAATGGTTTCCTTTGGCTGCTCTTTGTATAAGTTCTTACCATGGTGTGAGAAGTTTTCTCATATAAATCAGGAGTAACACCATTTTAAAGTACTTTATTTTCTTCATTTGGATTTTGGAGGGTCTATGTGGATTTGTCAGTGGATCTAGAAATCAAAAGGCTGTGCACTTGGGAGCTGCACAACCTAATGAGTTCATTCAAGCCTGGTATGAAGATTGAGACTACCTGCATAATGACTGTCATCTCACAAGCTACAGCACTGCAGCCTTTTTCTTCACCAGAGGCGCAAACACTTTTCTGCATCTTTAATTTTGATGCAAGCAGATTGCTGTACTTGATAAGCAGAGCTTGACTTGGCACTTATTCAAAATGAGTTTGATAGAGCCCGGGAGCCATTCCATTTATGGGCTTCTGAAAATGACTCAACATTTTGTTCTTAGGGATTGGATTTAATGATCTTGATGGTTACTGACACATCAGTCTTTTCAGCATCCCTTCTCCTTTTATAATTAAATTGAAGGTTGGTATTAGGGAAGCTGGTGTTCTGTCAGGTAGTATACATTTTTCCTTGCCTAGAAAAGGAAGGCTGTACATTCAGCCAGGTATTATTCTGCTCCAGCTGATCATGGGGAAAAAAAAGGGAGAGAGATAGCAGGCTCTCTGTGCTGAAGTAGATTCAATTATCCATTCATTAGGGTATTGTTAATGAGGACTTTTTTTGTCTGAGGGCTCTGTTTTCTATGAAGTATCATATTTAAATATATTTGTTTTTAATCACATCATGGATTTCTGTGTGATCGGTTTCAATTCAGACGGGATTGCACTGAAAGACTGGCATTTGGCTGTGTGGAAAAATCCCCTCTAATTTGCTGTCTTTGTAGATGTTGGCAGGCCTAATTTATCTGCCGTGTGTCCATATGCTTTTTTTTACTTCAGCTCCAGTGTAAACGTATGTGGTGTCTGGCATATAAACTGAGGTCCATTGACTTTTGCCATTGAATTGTCAAATACTGTTTATCCTTCTCAATCTGTCATAGTTTTCTTTATTGTTAATTCTGCATGTTCTGTGTCTGCAGATAAATACAGGCATGATACACAGATTACTGTTTGCAAACATAATAAGTATACATGGAGACACTAAAAAGGAAATACCTCCAAAGTACAAAGTAAAAAGGAAATGCCTCCAAAGTATGAAAAGTAAGCTGGGGCACATCTATTACGTGAATGTACCTTTAAAAATTCAAACCTCCCTTAAAATTTTAGATTTCTAACAGCTTAGGGTAAAATTCCACTGCCTCATACAAAGTCTCAGTAAAAGGACTTTGCAAAGAAATCAGAGAAATCACTGGGAGATAAAATTGTGCATTTTCTGTTGTATTTTGGTCATGCCGTACTCTGGAGAAGTTGACATGCTTTGGCTCATAAAGAGAAACGGACAATTTAAATTATATATGGTAAAATGGGCTTCCGAGCTGGCCTCCAAACTTTATCTGTAATGATTTGCATGTATAAAGCTTATTGGTGCAAACTGAGTTGCTGACGTTTATGTGCAATGCTGATTGCGTGCACAAATTATTCACACCAGCAAAATTGAACAATTAATCCACTTTTGAGAATTCATCCTATAATGTTTTACTCGTAGGCTTAATGAAAATTAACGTATGAATTGCAAACAATAACATTTCACATGTAATGGAGAAAAAAAATCAACCACTATTCTCAAAGCTGTATGTTATATAGTGCATATGTATCTATAATGCTTGTCCGTTTTTAAAGTAAACAGTATCTTTTATGTTACACTGTACGGGCATAAATTCAGGGCCAGATTAAAGCAAACTGGGGCCCTAGACACAACAATATGAAGGCCCTCCCTGGCTCTGCCCTGATGACCCCATCCCCCACTTAGAGTAGCAGTATCAGGGGATATCCTACTTGCCCAGATAGTCAGGCATTGTGATGGAGAGATGCCTTCTTTCCTTGGAAGTAGCACGAGGGGCCCCTCCTCTCTTAAGGAGCATGGAGAGTCCACACTACTTACCTCAGTTGCTGGGATGTATCTGCTTGGGTGAATGATCCAGGTCCATCTCACTCTTCTTCAATAGCTATGCACCGTTCTCTGTTGGGATGGCATTAGTCTCCCAGAGCAGTGTGTCTTGGAGATGTACAGAGAAGGATATATATTTTTCAGACCCATTTGTATCAGGCTGCCTGCAGACTCAGGAAGATGTATTCTGCATTGGTTACATGTGAGTTATGCTTTAAAGTTTTTTTCATATTTTCTTTGAAACCATGAGGGCTAGAAATTTATTTTAATGGTTATTATTCCACTGTCCCTTGAAAGCCAAGATGGATGTAATCACATGACTCCAGGAGCTGGGGACTTATGCACAGAGTCTATGCCTAAATCTGGTCCTGCTCAGGTTCTGCACAAAATGACACATACTGAACTGAAAAAAAAAATGTAGGTACCACAATCTACAGAAGGAAAAAAGAAGGTAGTGTTTTGTGTGTGTTTTGGGGAGGAACCACAGATTAGAAAAAAAATCATTCTTTGTTGATTTTAGGGCATAGGTATCAACCATAAGTTTGTGCCTCCTATAATTGATAACACATAGTGAGTTTTCTTATCACTACTTGTACTCTATTTTTACTGTTCAGATTTCAATAATGAAAGTGCACAATAACCTCTCATGGCAAATAAATAATTGTTTTTGTTTTCCTGGAGCCGACTTGGTCTGAAGTGTTGTATCTATCTCGGCAGTGTTTCAACAAGCAATGCCTTTGCAGGCTCCATGCTGAGAATTGGCTCTAGTGTATTAAAACAAATACCCACACATTCTCTGCTCAACGCTTTTCACTCCCTCCCTCTGGCCCTCATTTACAGCAGTTCTTAATCTCATATTGGCGTTCGTTAAATAGATCCTTATTAAGCAGAGCAAAAGCAGAACAATGTCTCTTTCTTGGTGGTTACTAGATAATCCCCTCATGAGCACCAAGGACCTAGGTATATTGAAGGGGATGAAAAATGCACTCAGATCTCTTCACCAAAGTTGTTGGGTAGTTTTTGTTTTATTTTTTTAAACCTTTTCTCTAGAATCTGGAATTTCATTAATCTTGCATAAAGCCTGAAGGTTTCTCTTTAAAAAAACAAAACGGAATAGTCTTGTTGCACCGTGGGTTGGTCTACAAAATAAAAGAATCATAGAAATGTATGGCTGGAAGGGATCTGGAGGAGTCAAGAGCAACCCCTGTGCTAGGGAAGGACCAAGTAAACGTATTGTAGACCATCCTGACAGACATTTGTCTAACCTGTGCTTAAAAACCTCCAGTGATGGGGATTCCACCGCCTCACTTAGCAGCTGATTCCAGAGCTTAACTACCCTTATAGTCAGACAGTTTTTCCTAATATCTAACCTAAATTTCCCTTGCTGCAGATTAAGCCCATTACTTCTTGTCTTTCCTTCAGTGGACATGGAGAACAATTGGCATCCCCTCCCTCCCCCCACTTCTCTTTTTAACAGCCATTAACATATTTGAAGACTATCAGGTTCCCCTCTATGTTTTTTTTTTTCCTCAAGACTAAACATGGCCATATTTTTTAACCTTTCCTCATAGGTCAGGTTTTCTAAACTGTTTATCATTTGTGTTGCTGTCGTGTGGACTCCTTCCAATTTGTTCACATTTTTCCTAAATTGTGATGCCCACAACTGGATAAGTACTCCAACTGAGTAGAGCAGTGCTGAGTAGAGCAGGATAAGTACCTCCCATGACTTACAAGCAACACTCCTGCTAATAGACCCCAAAATGCAACTGTATCATACTGTTGACTCATATTCAATTTGTGATCTGCTATAACCCCCAGAACCTCTTCAGCTGTACCACCTCCTAGCCAGTTATTTCCCATTTTATAGTTTTCATTTGATTTTTCCTTCCTAAGTATAGTACTCCGCACTTATCTTTACTGAATTTCATCTTGTTGAATTCAGACCAATTCTCCTTTTGAATGCTAATGTTGTCCTCTAAAGTGCTTACCAGACCCCGCACTTTCATGTTGTCTACAAATTTCCATTATCCAAGTCATTAATGTAAATATTGAATAATTCTGGGCCCAGAACTGACCGCTGCAAGACTCCACTAGATATGCCCTCTTAGTTTGACAGGGGACCATTGATAACTATTCTTTGAATATGGTTTTTCAACCAGTTGTGCAGCCACCCTAGAGTAATTTTATCTAGACCACATTTTACTAGTTTGCTTATGATAATGTCATGTGGGACTGTGTCAAAAGCCTTACTAAAATCAAGACCTAGCATGTCTATTTGTTCCCCCTATACACTAGGCCAATAACCATGTCAAAGAAGGAAATTAGGTTGATTTGTCATTATTTGTTTTTGACAAATCCATGCTGGCTATTTCTTCTAACCAACCCTGTTATCCTCTAGGTGCTTACAAATTGATTGTTTAATTATTTGTTCCAGCATCTTTCTAGGTATTGAAGTTTGGCTGACTGGTCTATAATTCCCTGGGTCCTCTTTGTTCCCTCTTTTAAAAATAGATACTATGTTTGCCCTGTTCCAGTCACCACTAATCTTCTTAGTGAAGACTGAAGCAAAATAGGCATTAAACACCTCATCTTTCTTGACGTCATCAGCTTTTAGCTCTCCTTCTCCACTAAGTAGATGACCTACACTTTCCTTCACCTTTCTCTTGCTCCTAATCTATTTAAAGAAGCTAAAGAAGCTATTATTATTGCCCTTTATGTTCAATGCTCATTTTATGCCTTTGCCTTTCTGATTTTGTCCCTATGTGCTATTCTTTTGTACCCTGTGTTAGCAATTTGTTCATGTTCCCACTTTTTGTAAGATTCCTTTTGGGTTTTCAGATAATTAAAGAGCTCCTGATGGATCTATAAATGTCCTATTACTATTCTTCCTATCTTTCCTTCTCATCGGGATAGTTTTCAGTTGTGCCATTAATATTTTCTCCTTGAGAAACTACCATATCTCATGAATGCCTTTTTCCCTTAGATTTTCTTCCCATGGGACCTTATCTACCAGTTCTCTGAGTTTGTTAAAATCTGCTTTTTTGAAAACCACTGTACGTATTCTGCTGTTCTCACCCTTTCCTTTTCTTAGAATCATGAAATCTACCATTTTATGGTCACAGTCACTCAAATTGCCTTCCATCTTTAGATTTGCTGCCAATTCCTCCCTTTTGGTCAGAATCAAGTCTAGAATGGCTGTACCTCTGCTTACTTCCTCCACATTCTGAAACAAAAAGTTTCCAAGACCTTGGAAATTTTGTGTTTTGCTATATTACTTTTTCAACAGATATCTGGATAAAGTCCCCCATTACTACCAGATATTGTGCTTTTGATACTTCTGTTATTTGTGATATGCCTCACATTTATTCTTTTGTCTCTTCCTGAGTTGGTGGTCTATAGCAGACCCCTACATGACATCACTCCAGTTTTTTTTTTACCCCTTTTCTTTACCTACAGACTTTCAACTTGCCTGCCTCTCACCTCCTTCTAGACCTCAGAACAAGTGTACATAATCTTGATGTATAATGCAACACTTTTTATCATGCCCATCCTTCCTGAACAAGCTCTGCCCCTCTATACCAACATTCCATTCATGAGACTTATTCCACCAAGACTCCAATTGTCATAATTTAACTTATGTATTAATACTTCTATTTCTTCCTGTTTTTCTCTATACTCCTTGCATTTGTGTATGGTGTTGAGCAGATTTCCTCACTGATTTCCCTCTTGTTGCTCCTATGACACTATTGTAAATTTCCATGTTCCCCACACACTTTCTAGCCCTTTGTTAAGTTCCCCTTTTTATGCTTACCTGTGGGCTTTTGTCACCTGGCCCCTTTGAAACTAGTTTAAAGGCTTCTTCACTAAGAAAGAAGGTAAGGGAAATAGCACAGCAGTGTCTTCTGAGGGCAAACATGACTACAATATTACATATGGCAGGAGTTATGCAAAAACATCTCTATAGCCTCAGACTTTGCCATGGTAATATGCACTTTTATTGAAACAAGACACATGATTTAATTGCTACCATTTAGATACTTTCAATGCTGCTCCCTCCCCACCCCCCCCACCTGAAATGAAATAGATTTTGGGCCTCAAATCCCCATCCGGGGGGGAAATCCCAAAAAGCCGAACATGTCTGGGAAAATAGGGAGGGGCCGGCGCCGCGGGGTGCTGGGCCGGGGGCCGGGCCGGGGCCGGCGGTGCTGGGCCGGGGGTGCTCGGCCAGGGGCTGGCCCGGGGGCGCTGGGCCGGGGCCGGGCCGGGGGTGCTGGGCCAGGGGCCAGGGCCGGGCCGGCACCCCAGAAGCCGAGCCAGGCTGGAGACGCTGGGGCCGGGGCCGGGGCCGGAGGGAGCCACTCGGTTGGGGGGGCCAGACTGGGCGGCGCCTCCTCCTCCCATCCCCCCCAGCTTACCTGCTGCCTGCTTCAGGCTTCCCGTGAATCAAATGTTCGCGGGAAGCAGGGGAGGGGGCGGAGTTGGGGCGGTGGCATGGGCGGGGCTGGGGGCAGGGGCCCCGTGGAGTGTCCTCTTTTTGGACACTCAAAATATGGTAACCCTAAGTAGTTAGGGTGCTCACACAAGATGTAGGAGCTCCTGTTCAATTCCTTCATCTCCTTGAGGAGGAGCAGGATCATGCCCTTCCCATTGAACTAGAGAGTCATTCTCTCTGTAGTCCAATTGTTTAATACGAAGTGCAATGGCTTCAATTAGAGAGATCAAAAGAGTCCCGCAGTCCAGTGGTTAGATAACTCTTCTGAGATGTGTGACAGCCCTGTTCAAATTGCTTCTTCTTATCAGGCAGAGATTACTCACTTAGAACACCTGCATCTCTAGTGTTCTAAATGAGTAATCCAATCACCAGGCTAAACGTTATATAAGGGAGGGCCACTCCCCTGGGCTATTTTGTGTGGAATAAGTCAGATGCTTAAATCATTCTTACAAGAAATGCCAGACTCTAGGAGAGGGGCTCCCCACTGAGCATTGCAAGCAGAGATAAGTGCCTTCTTGCAGCCCAGACTCTAAGTGACGGGCAGGGCTTAAGACACACTGCTCTCATTAGCATCTCCCACTGGCTAACTTAGGAAGCTCCTTGCCTAGAGTGCTGGCTTCTTTGTAAATCCCTTTCTAAGGTGCCTATCTCTCCCCCTGTATTGCATAGGGGAACCCAGGTGCCTAACTGAGGCTTTGTGGATTCCAGTGATTTTCAAGCTGTGTAAAAATAGGCATTGCAACACTCAGCACTGGAACACCTAAATCCTTAAAATCTATCTTTAGCCACCTAAATAAAAGTGATCAGATTTTCAGAGATCCAGAGTGCCTGCAGCTCATGATAGCTTTGCATACATGACCAGACTACTTAAAAAAAAAACAAAAAGCCTTCACCAACCAAAAAGAAGCAGCCTGATTGGTATTGGATTTCCCTTCTCCAGAGCCATCTAGACTGGCTGCAATCTGGGCTAATGGTGTATGTATAGATCCCAGTTGTGCCCTTAATTAGTATAACCCTTCCTAAAACTCTGCCCTCCATTTTGGATTATTAGTCCCACTCCACCAAAGCTCCTGACAAAAAAGTAGCCAGAAGTTGGTAAAATTTCTTTATTGTTTAGTGAGGGTTAAATTGGTGACTTGCTGTAACAGGTATAGCTTGAGCTGTAACAGTAAGGGTTCAAATTTCCTTGCTTGTCGCAGTAGATAGAAGAGAGAGCAATAACAGATAAGAAGGGGAGGGATGGTAAATGCTGGAATAAAGCTCTAATCCTCTGTCCAGACTGTCCTGTCACAAATAAGAAAATGATGGTTGGGAAGAAAAGGAACAACAATAACAAAACCCTTCATGCCTCAGAGCTTGTTGGGAACAGTGAAGAGTTATCATTAGACTTCTCTTCTGATTGAGCTTAATTTTGGAGTAACAGTGAAAAATGGACTAACTTCAATATTTATAATTGTGTATTTTGATGGGAAAGATTTAATTAAGTGGGCTGTTATCAGATGGGTGACCGGTCTTCAATTACCTACATTGCTCAAAAGACAAACTACACACCTTCAGCCATTCCATGTTGCAACAGCCTGGCCATCCCTTATTTTAAAACAACTTAGTTAGAATTAGTGTCATGTGTGATGTTTCTTTGTCACTCATTTTGCACCACACAATCCAGTTAAAACGATGAGTGAAAAGCTATGTTGGAAATGGAGTAGCAATAAAATGTTTGTTGATAGGGGTCTAGAGGATAAGGAAGGATTGGTATTCTGTTTGTGTGCTAGCCATGTAGTCTTCCTATTTAAAAAAAAAACAAATATTTTTTTTCATTTTTTATAATTAAAAATACATTATTTACATGCAGCATCGCTGAGGATATGCTTGTCAAATCAAATCATGTTTGCTTGTTGTGAGGGAGGGAAGGGAAGAGAATTGTTCTCTCATTTCTGCCCCGTGTTCCAACCTCTACAATGTACAGGTGGGGCTGGTGATGCAGAAACATTCAGCGATATACAGAAAATATATGATCTTTTGGGGCACAATTCTGCACCACCAATGTCAATAGGAGCCTTCACTATGATTAAAATGTGGACTGAATTTGACCCATAGTTTACAAAAGGTGAGGTCACATGTTCACCTGGCACAAAGTATGTGCTGCTGTTTTTTGTCCATTCTCGGGGTAAAAGCAAGCTCAACAAAGTTATGGAGAGTTTGTACTGTCATTTTAAAAGTACTCTTCCCTTGGATAAAGTATACATAAATGCTTTCCTGACAAGTGTCTAAAACAAAACTTCTCATTTATCATCCATAACATAGTAAAGAGATTATTTAATGGACTGGAGAAAAGTTTCTTTATTAGCTAATTTTCTGAAGGGATTATTGTCATGGAGCCAGAAAATAATGTTGCAGATACTGGACAGTAAATAATCTGATTTTCTGATTAAAGTATTCCATTTTTTTATGTAAAAGGAAGCACATGTTGTACGGGAGTGATGTCAAAGCTATTAGTTTGCATTGTTTAGTACCCATGCAAGGGACAGATGGCACACATTTTAGACAAACTAAGCTATGGATGTTTAGTAATTGCTCTTTCTAAAATCAGGATTATGATTAAGAGTCTAGTTCTCAACCTTCCTATTAAGTGAGGTGTTGCTTGTTTTAATCCCTTACTGTAGCTGTAATACATAGTAAACAATGGCGTTTATCCAGAATATTAATAAATAACTTAATTTTGAGAATATGACACTTGTTTACAGATTGAGGAGAAAAAAAATATTCGTTCAACTCAGCAGAATATTCCAACTGGTTCATGTCACCAGAATGGTGCAAAAGCAGCTGGAGCATATTGAGGAATCTGGACAAATAATTTTATTTCCAAGACATTCAAACCAAAAACTACAGTAATCCTTTATTATACCATAGTGTTTAAAAGAAATGGAAAATACAGTCAAGTGACATTTTAATTTTGATTTTGAAGCCTTTTGGAAATTAATTTTAGGAGCAAAACTTTGTCCTGTTTTTTTCAAAGGCAATAGAAACTTTCTCAGACCTGGTGTCACAGATTGTAGGACTGGTCTGTGTTTTAAACCACCATGTTTTCAAGGTATTTGGGAGAGACCTAAGGACTATAAAGGTTGTGTCAGGGTTGGGAGTAGGGAATCCATGCGGCCAGTAGTCTACAGCAATCCTGCTTCACCACTGATCAGTCTGAAAAAAAAGATACAGATCTTCAATCCTGCAATTTATTGCTTGCAGCCAGACAGCTGTGTCCCTGTGGAACCCCAGTGACTCAGTGGAGTCTTGCATAGAGGCAGCAGTTTATTTGTGCACAAGAAGTAGCAGGATGACGTTTGTAGACAACTAAATAATAGCTCCATGTCTACAGTACTGTTGCCTGTTATATTAGGCGTGCGCACACACACACAGGCAAAATCTGAGGTAGCAATATTTATCTATTAAGGCCAAAGTGTCAACTTTTTAAGGGCAGACACTACACATGTTCAATAGGCATTAAAAAGAAAAAAAATAGCTACACTAAAAGACTACATTTTAGGCCAGTATAACACTAATTTATGATGCGGGGCAACACTTTTCTTGAAAGGAGTTGTAGAATGATAGGTGAGTTTGAGTAGACTATCAGTACATTATGTAACTATTTTAACCAGTTAAATAATATGTCTCATGTTTTCTTAATCAGCATTTCTGTGCCTGATTTTTAGCACAATCAGGCGCACATTCTGATACCCTTTATTCATATGGAATAGTAGCTTACTCCATTGAAACCAGTTCTATTGAAATAAGAGGGACCGTTTGAGGACTAAGAAGCCACCCAATGAGAATAAGGGTACCAGGATCTGGTCCTCAATTATTAGTAATTAATTTATACTAAATACCTGGCATTTCTCAATTATTTTGACAGTCCTAAGTGAGGCCACAGAGGTAGTGACTGTCATGATGTCTCTGGGAACACTCATAAAAGAAGTTAAAAGTATATATTTTGCTACATTTTGAGAACACTGGCCAAAGCAAAAAAGCTAGACACAACTTAGGGTTTAACTTTTCTAAAACTGACATGCAGTCTCCAAAAGGCACTCAGGTGAAAAAGTAAAGGAAAATTATACCTTGCTTACAATGTCTGGTTGAGTTGGCAGCTTTCAAGGTCATTTTTGTCTGACAAGAACCCTTCCTTCCCTTTTAAACTTTCAGTAAAACTTGGCATTGTATGTGCTATGCCAATCACCCTAAACATCTGCCTTTCAATCAACTAAAAAACAAACCCAGGCTTTTTGTTCTTCATCATTATTATGTCACTGTCAGAAATCATTTATGAATCTTTGGCATTGCCAGTGCACGATAACTGGAAAGTATTTAAGAAATGCACTATAATAATACAGACAACAATAGATAGAATGTGGTTAATAAAAAAAATGTTCATAACTATAAGAGATCCCAAAGAATTTGGCAAAGAAACTAACTAAAAACTGGTATTTTAGTACAACCATTATGGATTCAAAATAATTATCACACAACCTTGGACATTAGAACCTGCTGAGAAAGAAATGTAAGTAGGGCAATTAGGTTGAGCTCCCACTCTATTCCAAAAGTGCCTTTGGTACCACAAAAGAGTAACCCATATTCTGTTACATCCAGAGGATTGTATCTCTAATAGTTCATTAGCCTCCTTTCCCCATATTTCATAGTGCTGAGTGTTGTACTCATTACTAGACAGAGAGAGAGAGAGAGAGAGAGGTATTACTGCAGGATAGTCTCAGTGACAGAGAAAGGAACAAAACTGTAGTCTATAGGTATAAGTAGGTAAGATTCAGGTATGGATTAAGGCAGTAATGCAAAAACTTACAGGTCTCAAGCCTGAAAAGACAATAGCTTAGCCTAGCCAACTCACTAAGGCCCAAAGCCTAATAACTTGACAACTAACACACAAACAACTCTATATCACAAGATGTCACAACATAGTAGGTGTTGCTAAATTGCTAACAGGCAATTTATACCAGCTTTAGATAGTTTATGTTGGGAACATAAGCAGATGTTCACCACAAGAATGCCATGGCAACTAATTGAAGTATATGCTAATAAATTTAAGGTAAAAGGCCTAGTAACATGTGGGAGGAAGGCTATACGGATAAGGAAAAGGGGCTGAAATCCCTGCTGAGTATGCATTAGGCATAGCGGGCATCAGCATTCCCTCTAATTATGCAGTGCCTTGTTTTCTGTGAGAGTGAAGAAGTATTTTAAAAGTTACAAAAGTATGAACCATTAGAGGAGAACTTGTCCACAAGGTGTTCATTCACCTCAAGTTATAAAGTTGTTTTGTGCATAAGGAGCCATTTGACACTTCGTTTTTCATAGAAAAAAAATCTGGGTGTGCCTGAAATGTATAAAGAGGTGTCATTAAAGTCACAATCATAACTGGGACAATACAGATGAATAGAATATGAGTACAAAGCACTATGATTTTTATTAGAGCAAATATTTGCAAATCACTTCTGTATTATTTGAGCAGATCTATCCTGGGTTGTAGAGGGAGAAAAATATCGAGAAAATCTATTTGGTATTTTTGTCATATTAGAATTTCAGAAACAGATTTTTCACATAAGTTCTCTGGAATTTTTTTAGGAACCCTTAATACTAAAGCAGTTTAGAATGCTGCTGGCTTCAACGCTAAGACCATTCACTGCTCATTGGTAATTCTTCTCTAAAATGTGTGAATGCTAAAATGTTATTGTGGGATTACATATCTGTTGCATTTCAGTGACTTCTAGAACAAAGTTGTTCAAGTTTACAAGCAGTGTAGGAACTGACAGTCAAGCTGTATTTGTTCTTAGCTTTCAAATAATTGGTTATCAGTGTTTTGTCCGGTGTCTGGTTTCTTAGGATTCTGTTGTCTACAGAGGCAGGCAGGCATTTTGTGTTCAGAGCAAGGTTTTCACAGAGGAGAGAGACAGTGTTTTCTCTCGTGGATGGTTTATTTTTGTTCTCCCATTGTTTGGCTTAGTTTCAAATAAGTCATTCAGAGTGAAAGTATTTGATTGCTCTTTTTCATATGGAAAAATATGACAGTCACTACCAGGAATAAATAACCAACCCAAATTATACCCTCAATTTCATCTGTAGAGCACCATTGTCTTCAGATTATACTCCCAGTTTGCCCTTTGGTTTCAATGACCCTGTACAAATGTAATTGTCTGAATTTTGCTTTACCATTGGAAGATCTTACTGGGAGGAATGTGGTATAAGAACCTATGTAGAATAGAAGATGAATTATTAAATCATCTATTGATATTCATGAATCTAAAAAGAATAAAGCTGACAATGCCATATCTGAATGAACTATGCTGGTCTGTGAGGAGTAAAAATTAAAAATATTATAAAATAAAGTAAAAATAGCTTAGTCTGTTATGTGAGCAGGTATAATATGAATCGGTATGCACACATTTCATTTCTATTAAATAGGAACGAGCAAAACATAAATAGTCACTTTCTCAGAGTAGAACCACATTTTGAGTTGCATCAAACTCCTAAAGCAATTTATATGCCTTTTTAAGGATTTAAAATGGTTTAACTGTGAAAGGTTTAACTGAATTAAAGTAGCTTAATTGTGTTGCACCATCTTCAACCAATTTGATGCGTGGTTCTATTCTGAAAAGTGATTATGTAAAAATAGCCCCTTCATAGCAGATCTGCTCATTGCATATATTCCCTCATGTCTGCTTACATAGTGAAACAACTTTTTTTTTTTTTTTTAAATTACTACTTGTTACTGCACTGTCAGCCGTATAGGTCTACTTCAGGTTAGGAAGAACAAAATGGATTTCCCCCCAGCTCAGTAATGATGAAAAATATTGTTAATGCAGTTCTCTTTGCAGGTTGTCTCTGTGCAACCTCACTGAAGATGATTGTGTTGAACAGATATGAATGAGGGCATCATTTGAACAATGAGTTATTCATGTGTAAGCGAGGACAGAATTTAGCATGCATAATCTGTTTTTACTGGCAATGAACCATAAATATCTTAATTTGAAATCCCAACCTGGATTTCAAAGCTAATAGTTAAAAAAGCAACTATAGTTTTGATTTGTTTAACTTATAAATTGAACCTATTTGAAAGGAAGTAAATCACTGAAATCCCAGTGGACGGGGAACCCCACACTATCATTTTTAGAAAGTCACTTGTTGGAATACACCTTCACCTTAAGACCACCAAAGCCTTCAACTACCTGGGATTAACTCAGATAGATACATTGCAGTATATAAGGACCTGTTTGTGACAGATATTGCAAGAACATGAAGTATCTTTGGGGACAAATTTATTAATGTTTTATTATAATTAGGGGCCAGGGATTATATGCAACTCCATCACAGAGAGGAGGGGTGGTTACTGCAGCACCTCTGGGAACTAAAAATAGTCCTGAGATTATAAACAGATCTAGAGAGGTACCAGTCACTAGGTGGTTTTCATATGCTGCTTCAGTGCAATCCCAGAGAAAAGGCATAACAAAGAAAGAACTCAGAATATAAATTTGAGTTTATGGAGACTTGGAGTCTTCCTTTTGATTCAACAAACAGACAGGATCTTGGATCCTAGGGGGACCACAACTATTGCTGAAAGATTGGAAAGACTTTGGCTTTCTAGGACCCTATAAGACTGATGGATGAGACCAGGTTTGTTTGGTAAGCATGTGGGAACTTTCATTTTTTTATGTTTTCTCTCTCTGCTTTTTTGTCATTAAAATAAATATGCTCTTCTGAGAAAGAGCTTGTGATCACTGGTAAAACACAGTCATTGTCCTCAGACTGCCTTGCTGGGGATATCACAGTGTATGGCAGGGGGCTGTTCAGTCTTAAAAACCCCAGTCCAGAAAGAGTCAGACATGGATACCTTTCCAGAGGCTGGTGACAGCTGGAGAACTAAAAGGTGACTGACACTCCTGGAGTGGACCAGGAAGGAAGAATACAGGCACAGTCACATTGAATCTGTGACACCGTTAGTCTTAAACCAAACCAGATGCCATAAAATCTTAAAATGAAGCAAAATGTCAGCTAAAGTGTTTTCAAAAAAGAGATTAAGTGGATGGGAATTAGCTAGCTGGGGCCTAGCTGTTAAACTCCTAAAACATTATGAATTGTTTGGGTGGGCTAAGGTGAGCTCATCTCAGTGCTAGAGCATCTTATGGGCACTTCAGCAAGTGATAAAGTTCTTTGCTATATTTTTTCTTAATTAGGCCAATTTATTTAAGGCAGTCCCAGTACCAGAGCTATTCCAAAGCCAGCTCAGTTTACTGATTACATTGGGAAATGAGGAGGATAAGGATTCACATGGGATGTCAACTTCAAAACTCTCGTCACTGAGAGTGAGGGTGAGTGATTGAAAGATGAAAATGAGAGAGAGAGAGAGAGAATAATGAAGGTGGAAGGGAAAGTGTAGAGAAGGTGGTTACATAGGAGCTATATTTATAATAGACAAATCTGATGAAATGGAGTTTAAAGGAGGGGGAATAGGTAGGGCTGAAAATGGCAAAAGTTAAAGAGTAAGCACTCAAAACCAAAGCACCTGTTCTAGATGGTTCTCTAAGTATCTGGGATTTGAGAAAAGGAAAGGGTGTCATGAGAGGGTACAGCTCTGCAGGCAGTGTCTATATGGAAGACTCAGGTTTCAGAAAAGTGGATGTAGTTAAGGAAGTGATAGAAGAAGGAAACATGGATAATGGTGAGTTTGTTAGAAAATAACAAACATTCCAGAGAGAGAGCAGGAAAAGATTTGTTTGAGGAGGCAGCAGGATCACGCATAAATATGGTTGCGAGTCTGTCACAGAGGACATGGATTCCATGACTTTCCGGGACTTCTGCAGCAGCTGGTGTGGCTGGCCCGGGCACTGCCTAAGCAGCTTGGGCAGCCCCTGGGCCAGCCGCACTGGTCGTTGCTGTGGTAGTCTTGGGCCACCGCACCACCGCCCCCCAACAGCAGCAGGAGATTGGATGTGGGAGGGAGCTCAGGGCAGGGGGTTGGGGCACAGGAGGAGGTGAGAGGGCTCTGAAGCAGCAACATATCCCTCGTTTCCTAGGCAGAGGGGTCAGGAGGCTCTGCATGCTGACTCCGTTCACAGGTTTTTGGTCAATGAGTTTCCAGCCAATGAGAACTCCGGAGCCAGTGCATGGGGTGGGGGTAGTGCACGGAAACCTCAGCCCTTCCGCCTAGGAGAGGAGGGGCATGTTGCCGCTTCCAGGGAGCCTCACGGAGCTGGGTAGGGAGCCTGCCAACCCTCCTCCCCCAGCAGCAGCAGCAGTGGTGGTCCTGGGCCATGTGCCACCGCCTGCCCCACCCCCCAGCAGCAGTAGGGGTCCTGGGCCACCCCTTCCCCCACAGAGCACCAGCAACCCCCAACTAAAACCTCTCCAGTGCATCATCAAGGATCTACAACCTATCCTGAAGGATGATCCTTCACTCTCACAGATCTTGGGAGACAGGCCAGTCCTCGCTTACAGACAGCCCTCCAACCTGAAGCAAATACTCACCAGCAACTACACACCACACAACAAAAACACCAACCCAGGAACCAAACCCTGCAACAAACCCCTGTGCCAGCTCTGATCACACATCTATTCCAGGGACACTAACATAGGACCTAACCACATCAGCCACACCATCAGGGGCTCGTTCACCAGTACATCTACCAATGTGCCATCATGTGCCAGCAATGCCCCTTTGCCATGTACATTGGCCAAACTGGACAGTCTCTATGCAAAAGAATAAATTGACACAAATCTGACATCAGGAATTATAACATTCAAAAACTAGTTGGAGAACACTTCAATCTCCCTGGTCACTCAATAACAGACCCCAAAGTGGCAATTCTTCAACAAAAAAACTTCAAAAACAGACTCCAACGTGAAACTGCAGAACTGGAATTAATTTGCAAACTGGACACCATCAAATTAGGCCTGCATAAAGACTGGGAGTGGTTGGGTCATTACAAAACCTAAACCTAATTTTCCCTATACTAATTTCCCCCTACTGTTACTCACACCTTCTTGTCAACTGTTTGAAATGGGCCACTCTCATTACCACTACAAAAGTTATTTTTCCTCCCTTGGTATCCTACTATTAATTGAATTGTCTTATTAGACTGACCTCACACTTGGTAAGGCAAATCCCATCTTTTCATGTATTTATACCTGCGCCTATATTTTCCACTCTATGCATCTGATGAAGTGGGTTCTAGCCCACGAAAGCTTATGCCCAAATAAATTAGGTGCCACAAGGACTCCTCATTGTTTTAACCTCAGGACAGACAGTTAAGAAGCAGGACAAAAACCCCACATTGGTTGTGAGTTCTAGACTTACATTTTGCCAACCAAGTAACAAGTGTGAACTCTTCAAGCACTAGAGCAGCCTACCCATGGAGTCACAAACAGTCCCCTTGGGTACTCTGGTCTATCTTGCCCCCCAGGCAAACTTGGCTTTGTGATAGATGGTCCCTTACACCAAAAAATACAATAATATTTGGGTTACTTCCAGTCCCAATGGACCAGTCACTTACCCCAGATCAATTGCATTTTAGGCGTCACACCAGACAATGCTTGTAGTCAATCCTATAATAAACTAACTAAAGATTTGTCAATGAAGAAAAAGAAAATAAGAGTTATTTACCATGTTCAAGCAGGCAAACATACACACATAAATGAGTTACAGTCTTCGGTTCCACAAGGTAATAGAAACTGCTATGGTATGTCCTCTAGAGCTAAACCAGGCCAAGTATCTTGGTGATCACCTGCTGATGCTTAGAAATATTGTCATCTCCAAATTCCAAGCAGTAAAGGGATAAAGTTACATCTGCTCAGGGATTTTTATTCCCTTCCCCCAGAGTTCAAAATGATGGGGAAAGTGTTTGTGCACGTCCCCTGTTCATGGGCGTGGGAACAGAGCAATCAACAAAGTCTTTGTCCTTTGATATTTCACAATGGCTTATTTGGTTTTAATGGGCCTTCTTGTGTGCAGGACCAGCACTTTACATTAATTAATGCTTATTTCATGTTTGGAGAGTTGCACAATTACAGAGGTTTACAATGCAAACATTCAATATAACATGTATACCATGTGATACAGATGTTATAAGTGAGATCAATACATGCAGCATCCTACAAACATTTCAGAAAATCTACACACTAAACACATTCTTATAAACTTAACATCTATTTTAACAATGCCAACACACAGGTGAGCCAGACAGGTTTCCAGCTATGCATTTGTCAGTGTTCAGTGAGGCCTAAGGGCCTTGGCATGGGCTGGCACCTGGTTAGCCAGCATTCCAAATGTAGCAACTTCTAAAATTAAACCCTTCCCTAAGATACATTTTATCTAGATTGCTGAGCAGAAGTAAAGGCTTTTAAAATCTTTCCATGAAAAGAAGCAATCTTTTCATGGCAATGTATTCATCTTAGTAATAACCACTCTATTTACTACAATTCCAAGAGTGTATCTACCTTTGCAAAATCCAAGAGTACAGTATTTGCAAAAGACCTACCTCCCTTTTTACTCTACAAAACATTGACTGAACAGAATTACATGTTGTTGGTTCATTATTCTTCCTTAAAAATCCCTCACTAAAATGATTTAAATTCTGGAAGCAGAGTTGAGAACTTTACTATTGTCTGAAAAAGTTCATGAATATCTATTCTTAATGTAAAAGATAGATGACTATAAAATAGTTTTCCATTTCAGACTTGCCTAAGAAAGGCACTATAGTTTAGAGCTCTGAGCGTTTGAAACATACTTGCATACCATATTCTCCTTTAAAATACTATTGTTTTGGTTTCTGATGCAAGAGATGCTTGAGAATTAAATTCATGATCACATGTTTCTGCTACTCTTCTGTTCCTATGTTGTGTAGCCTGGGTCCAGATCTTGCAATCCTGGGAGAAAACAACGATGTTCCATGCACAGGCACCAGGGATCTTTCTGCATAGATCCAGATGAAGAGTTTGTGTCCCAGTTTGTTGTATTACATTTCCATGATCTTCATCAGATTGACAGAAGTTGCCCTTCTTGGATAATGAGAGGCTAATTTCTGCAAGAGAGAGAACATTTTGCAAAGCTTTCTTTGCTTCTCATGGTGAACAAATAGCTACTGAGGCAAGTGACCCCACGGGCTGGCCTATGATGCCAAATCCTGCTTAGTTCTGCCACATGCTTAGCTATAGCAACAGGTGAAATAATGGAAAAGTTAGGACTTGTTTACTTTTTAACTATCATACACAAACTGAAATTAAAAAATAATCATCTGGAATCTATGAAATAAGGGGGGAAATTAAAGGTAATATATTTATATTAAGTCACTGGTGCTGTGCTATCATACAACAGAACTACATCTTCGTTTATTTTGATTCCCAGGCTGTAGGAGAATTTTGTTATGGAAGTTAGCTACTGTATTTAGTTTTGGTGGTGGAAGTGCTCATCCAAAATTGCTTTTGTAGAAAACCACTTTAAGGGCATTATCAGTAACCTCTTCAAAAGGATTCTGTAACCCCCCTTTTTGACTATATTGAGCATATTGTTTCATATTTGGTGATATTTCCAGTCACTAAGGCAGAGAATGATTTGGGGTGACAGGTTTGATGCTCAGATGTCTTAGCTGTAAGTAAGGAGACTTTAAAAAAAGCTGCAAGCTTAAGCAGTAATTCTCTCAAACACAAACATAGTACCCAGTGAAGTCAGAGAGGTTAAAACAAAAATCCCTTGTATGATTGTTTAATTACAGATCAGTTGGTGGCTAGCTAGAAAAAAAATACAAAAGGATGTATTTTGGAAAAGCTCAAATTAAATTCCAAATATACACTACTGTGAAAAGAAACAACACAACCCTAAAATCTCTTTTGAAAATGCAGCAATATTCCATATCAACTGCAACAGTATCATATAAATTGACATATGAGGATTAGCCATCAAGAATGTATATGGCATTTTATTTTTTATGAACTAACACATAATTTTATTAGAATTTTAAAAAATATCATTACTAATATAACTGACAAAAATTCATAGTAAGAAGTATTATGAAAATTAACTTTCCTGTTGCATATTTAAGTTCCAATGTAAACAGAAGCACTTACAATCATATTAAAAGGTAGTAGGGAAGAAAAATACTCATTTTAAGCACAGACTCCTTGATCAATAACATTACATGCCTCCTGTCACATATTTATTTTCATGCAACTGGTCAAGTACGTGTTCTTTATTGATTTCTAATAAAATCAAAGTTAACCTTGTAACTCGTCTGTTTTATAAACTCTCATATATATTACTTAAAGTGATAAAACCTATTAAGGAGCTGCTATTTGAATTGTTATTGCATACCATTGAGGGTTTTAAAATAACCTTTTATTAGCATTACTGTTCAAATAGTTTTGTGGGTTAGCATTATAGGATATAATATGGTAAATTCTGCCTCCTCTTCCAAAGTGCTCAGATGCTGTAGGGAATGATGGTTCTGCTGCTTTGGGCAGCGTTTGGGGAGCTTCTGATAACTCTCTATACAGTAAAAAGAACAGGAGTACTTGTGACACCTTAGAGACTAACAAATTTGTTAGTCTCTAAGGTGCCACAAGTACTCCTGTTCTTTTTGCGGATACAGACTAACACGGCTGCTACTCTGAAACCTCTCTATACAGTGGGATTCTGTGAGAGGGAGGAATGGGAGTAGCTCTAATGAATCTATCACTGTGCAGAACTCCTCTGTCCTGAATCTGTTATCTTGGAATAGGTGCTGGGAAAGGATTTGATCCTATATGAAAGAGAATATGTACTAACTAGCTAGGGACAGCTTTAAAACAAAAAAACAAAAACAAAAAAAAACCCCAAACCCCGTCATTCTGGTCTAGGAACCTAAAGAAATGTTTCAATTTTCAAATGTGCTCGCCACTGTCACTGTTTTCAATAGAAGCTGCTGCATGCTTAGCTTTGTTTGAAAATATGGCCCCTGTAAATTATTTTGGCTTAATTTGTTTGTTTCCAAGAGTGCACTCTATTGAAAATCAGACTGTCATTGTGAGCGCTAAACACTTTTAAAAATTTGGGCATCAGGGCCCATTCCACCTCACTGAATCTTTCCACTGAATTCAGCTGAGGTTGCATGGGACATTCTAATAACTGTTGGATATGTTTTCCCTAATTCAATGTACCATTGCTACTGTCACATTTCTTACTACACCTGCACTTTACATCTGCAGAATGATTTTAAGAACTACTTTTCATTAGTCATCTGTTCTCTCACCAGTTGATGTACACAGTGGGCTATACTCATTCCTGTTTTGCAGTTGGGATCAATTTAACCCAGTCTATGTCTCATCCAGTCAGAGCACAGCAGGTCAATAACAGGACAGTGAATAATTGTAATTTTACTGCATCAGCAGGCAAAATGTTTCCATCTGCGTCAACCAATTGAGATAATAGAAAAGTAACAGCACAGTCAGAACAACAGTGACGGCACTATACTCAGATTTATCAACCAGTAGAAAGTTAATCATAGCTTGTTTTTTACTAAGTATGAAAATCTCCTATGGGACACCCCTTTCTTCATTCTTTTCTCTCCCACTTTCCATCCCACAAGAGATTCCTACTCTTGATGAAGTTCTTGCTATTCTCATCTATTCCATCTTCTTTCTTGTAAAATGAAAATGCATTTGATTGCTACTGCTCCTAGTTCCAGTAGTGTAGGTGCTGGAGGAGCATGTGCCATATGTGACTGCACTTTGGAAACAGCTCTTAGATGGCTCTGGAGACCATTATCCTGGGGCAATGTTTTATTCTATTGTTTTGCTGGAGGAGTTAATTTAGTAGTCTATGAAGAGAGGGATGACCTTGCAGCTCACGTGCTGGAATTGAGAGTAAGGAGATCTGGATTCAGCCACAGACTTCCTGTGTGACCTTGAGCAAGTTTCTTAGATTAACCCCTTTGAAAGTGTCTAATGAGTAACGCACATTTTAGGTACCCAACTTGAGATATTTTGGGCATGATTTTCACAGTGCAGAACATCCACAACTCCAGCTGAACTCAGTGCAGTTCCTCTGAAAATCAGGACTAACCAGTGGATTCCGTGTGTGTGCGCACGCGCGCACGTGTGTGTGTGTGTGTGTGTTTAACCTTAATCTCTCTGTGCTTTAGTTCCAGATCTATAAAATGAGAATAATATTTCACTACCTCACTGGAGGAGGGTGGTTGAGAAAAAACTCATTAATGTTTGGGAAGCAATTGGATACTACAGAGTTCCAACATGTACTTGAGCATAACGTGAAATAAATAAGGTTTGGAACACATAGGGTGAAAACCTGGCCCCACTGAAGTCAGTGGCAAAACTCCCAAGATTTCACTCCTTTTCTGGACCATAAATTCAAATCTCAACAGATTGCACTGACCTCTTCCTTATGTGATATTTATTTGTATGTGGTTTAGGTACCTTGTCTCTTGGATGTATGTATGTGTTAAACATCTCATGGCACTATTTGTAAAAGTAGGGTTTTGCCCCCATTTCCTAAACTGAAATTTTCCCTTTTCCCAACAGCTGTGCAACATCCTTTTCATTAAGGATCTAATTCAGCAAAACACTCAATCATGTGCTTCACTTTCAAGTAGTGAACTGTATGTGTTAAAAGGCTTATTTTACTTTTTTTTTTAAGCTGTCCTCTAACCCACATAATGTATTTACTTTTGCTTCACAAACTGGGGTGAGGGGAGAGTTTTCCCTTTGGACAAAAACCTACAGAATCTGCTCTGTCTAATGCTTAAGATTTTTACATTACTAAAGGGTCTGTTTGCAATGAGAGCTCATTTATGACCGATATCCTTGATTCTATTTAATAATAATAAAAAAGTCATGCTTTTCTTTACCACACTTTTTGTGGCATAAAATATAGTAAACCATAGCTGCCTTTGGCTTATGAATGTCGACAGAAGCCAAGATAAATAACTTGGTCACTCATCATGATTTATCCTGATTGCTTCTCTCATTCGATATTTATCATAAACCTCAGGTGGCCACCGTTGATTCTTTGTGTTCTGTGTGAGGCACTTAATATGTAGAACTGTACAAAGATTAAATTCAGCTAAAAAGTACCAACTGAAATATTGTAGACTATAATGTATTGTCTTCTATCACAAACAATGGCCTTGATTTTCCAAGTCACTTCATTTACACATTTTTAATATCAAAAAAATCTGTGCATAGAGAAGTTATTCAAACAAGAAAAGGATAGATGCTCTTATTGTTTTACCTTCACATATGTCCAGCATACTGTTTATTCTTTTAAAAAAATACTTAGTAATATATAAAACATAGAGCAAGAAAAAAAAAAACAAATACTGAAGAAACATCAGTACATTCAGACTTAAATGGGACTAATTGTGCTAAAAATTGCACTCATTAAGTGCTTTTGATTGGGGACACAGTATGTAAAATAAAGCAGGTTGTCAAATAGCATGAATGGATAAGTATAAAACCTAACTATTAACCAGCTCTACCTCCTTAAGTAAAATATATTCAACAAATTTCACAATATTTATTTAACAAATAGTACTTAAAAGCCTAAATTTCCTTCTTTGAGCCATAGTGTTCATGGGATGAAGCTAGTGCTCAATTTAGAAGTTTCTTTTGGATTAAGGAAAATGTCCTTTGCAACAGTTTGCGTGTGTATACACACACAGATTAACGTACCTTTGAAATGGCGAGTCTGTAGCAGTCTGCAGAAGGCCCAATTTTAACACAACTAATGAGACCAATATGTTTAGAGAAGCTTTAGTAATAATATTGATTTCTTGGGTAACTTGTAAGTTTTGAAGCTATTCGGAGAGTGATATATAATAGAAAGTGCTTAGACTGCACTGGGTTTATATTATTAACATAGCTATGATAGGTCACTGTTAATCCTGGTAGTTTTGATAGTTGTCCAAAGGGCTTTTAAAAGTAATCTAATAAGAAGACTGAATGATGGATGGCTAATTCACAGCCCTAAAACATTTTGCCTATGTTCTCCTGTAGGTGGTTTTGGAAATGTTTCTCTATGTAATGTTCCCAGATGATACTGAGAATATAAATTTTGTTTTGTGCTAGGTCTTTTGTAAATTTCGAAGCTGTCCAATCTGAAGAGCTAATGGTGTGTGTGTGGGTGGGGGGGGAGGAAATGGTGAGACAGAGACATGTCGCATATTAAGAGACTGCCCAGGGAATAAAGAAGTGTGAAGTACAGTCTTGTATTTACCAGTGTTTACAACATCAAAGATATAAAATTTTCTGAAATCATGAAAAAAATAAGAACTAAACTTATTTATTGTTGTGCAGCTCCAGCGCATGTGATTTTTTATTTTTTGGCCATTTTGAGTTCTGCTTTAAGACTAATCAACTAAGGAACTGTTTCATTATATTCAAAGTTTAAAGAAAGTGGAAAGACAATTTTGGGAAAAAAATAAGATGAAGTGACTTCTGTTTCACTGGGTTTGAAATGAAAGCAATTTCCACTTTTTGTTTTTGTTTTAAATACTTAATTTTTGTTTCCCCCTCTTTTTCTCAATCTTTTTCTTCATCTCTCCTATTTTTTCTGTCACTGACTCCCAAAAAACAATTCCCAGCGTTTGGTGCTCCCCCACCCGACCCATTTTTTAATTTTTCACTTTTTCTTCATTTCACTTTCCATTTTGCAATTCTTTAACTTTTCAAAACTTTCTCAACTTGGGAAAAGTTAGAGTGCCAAAAAGGAAAAAAATTATCTGTATCTCTCATGCCATGTTTCTTTTCAAAAATTTTCCAAATTTTGAAATGCTAGAGTAGCAGAGTTACAGAGATTCATTTTTCCTTTCATTTATTTATTTATTTTACTTTAACTTTTTCCAACACTGAGGAAATTTGAGGAAAAAAAAAGTTAGGCTGGCATTTTTTTTTTAAATAAATACCTAGACATCATTCATTATATTCATTAAGCAATAGAAAATAATATATGAAAAATAGGGATAATGGGGAAAAAAGAACAAAAAATCGAAATTTTTGTTTTGATGAAAACCCAGAAAATTTCAAAACATCATTTTTTTTTTTGGCAAAAGTTTTAGGTTTCTTTAAAAAAGTGCTATTTTTCATAAAATGTGTCAATTGAAAAAATAGACAGCTGTAGTTACAAGTTCACTATATACTTAAGTGATATTTTCAGGGCTAATATCAGGAATTGTAACTTTAAAACATCACTTCAGAATAATCTCCTTTGACTTTACATTGATGGGGTAGATATGACTGTATAAGAAGAGTATTGCTTCTCATAGTGAACACCTTCATCACGTTATCTTTCTAATTTTTCTTTTTTTCTTCTATGAGGAAATTCAAAAGCATCTTCGCTCTTTTATTTGGGAAGAAAAAGTCCTTAGAATCAGCATGCTTTAACTTCAGCAACCTTAGGAAAATGGAGTCCTAAATTTTGATAACATGCTCAATTACCATGTTGCACTTCTGCTAAGACAAAGATTCTATGGCTTTTGTCAGATGCTTCTGCCTCTTACCTTCCCACCTATCCACTAGAAGAGGACTATCATTTTACTAATCCTCTTCAAACATGCCCAATACTACAAATATGAAGCCTATGATCTTCATGACCACTTATTCTCTGTTACCTCTTTCTAAACTTTTCACAGCTCAGTTATAATTACTGGGCATTGTTAGGTAAAGAGTCATCTTGTAGCTGACACACCCAGAGGGCAAAGGACAGAAGTATCTGGCAAGCCAAAGAATCTCTGTCTTAATAGAAATGTTATATGTTAATTAAACATCATAGTTAACTACTCATTTCAAGGTGGTTGAGTTGAGGCATGCTGATTCTAAGGACTTTACAAATAAAAGAACTAAATTTTGGAGCATTGGTGGTTTGTTTCTGTGTTGTGTATTTTTCTGTTTTGTTTTGTTTCATTTTTATTGTTTCTATAAGATTGAAAGGAGAGGGATAAGGTGATAAAGCTGTACAAATGTATGAGGGACAACATTCTTTCTGCAGAAGCAAGTCTGTCCTGCAGAGTAAAAGCCAGAATAGGTCTTTTTGAGGTGTTTTCTTTCATATTATTTATAACATATTTGGAATTGAGAGCTACAGTTTATATAGGGTAGGAACACAAAGAACAACCACATACTGTGTGCTGTAAGGAAGGTTGTGAAGGTTAGAATAAATCAGATTCTCTTCTCAGCCCCCATACACTCTTTTATGGGGGCTGAGAAGAGAATCTGACTTATTCCAACATACTTTGTATCCAAAGATGCTACGAATGTGCACTATTGACATCTCTGTAAATAGTCTGAAGATGCTTCTGAGCCAGTAATATATATTGACATATTATTTTCATGTAATGGTACTTGAATAAGAACTTTATACCTTTAGCGCCTCTCTACATTAACTTTTTGTGTGGTAATCATGGAACTGATAGCCTGCAGTAGCTGTGTGTTTTAAAGCAGTCAGGAACAGGAGAGGAAATAGTGGGATCCATATAGTGTTTCTTGAAAGATGAAAAAGCTTCAGACCATGGCATTTATCTGTATGTGTGTGTGTTCATACAACATATAAAATGTAATGCATAGTATTTATCCAAAACCCCACCATTAACAGATTAAAATACTGCAGAACACACCTTATCTACCATTAGAGATTTCCTTTTTTCAGTTGGCCTGTCTGGTGTGAGATAGGGCATTATGTATCAGACAAAAGAAAACAAACTATACAAGGGGAATTCTGAAATGCATAATTTAATGTTTTATAGAACTTCATGGCTTCTAGATTTTAAAAGCTTTTGAGTTTTATTCACACATATTCATTCTATGTGAGCTTTATAATTGTAATGGCATTAACCATTATTTTAGGGATATAACAGAAACAAATGTCCCATTGCAATCAAAAGAGAAGAAGGAAAACATTTCCCAGTTAAAAGTAAAATGGTAAAATCAGCCAAAACTTTAACCTGCAGTACACAACTAACCAGTGCCAAAAGACAAAGGATCATTGAAAGCTAACATTTGAGGAGATACATGCTCTTATTCCCTTCTTCAGAGAACTAACAGGGTCCTCCTTTTTGGTATTTATTTGGTGCAGCCACAAGATGGCAGCAAAAATGAAAGTGAAAGCTCTGCACGCACAATTGCTATGTCCCAATTCACTGTTCTGTTATACTGCACCACTCGACACTCCAGAGTGGGACACCCAAACAGCTACCAGAATGATTCCTTATGCACCCTAATGCAAAAGCTGCCCATATCTTGAACTGACAAATTTAGAACTCCTGCAGCCAAACCACCAATAGTCTCTAAATGATAGGCTCAATTCTAACCAATGTGAAAACTAAATACCCTGGCCTCTCAGTTACATTGTATTTGTGAGTCTATAAGCCCTCACCCCATGGTGGCCTAAATTTCATCCAATATATCTAACCCTCTTTAAAAGACTAGATGCCTCCAGATGCCTATAGATTTTTGCCAGCAAATTGATTTGCTGGTATCCTCAAACCTAAGGGGCTGTCTATGCATGGAGTTTTTCAGAAATAGCTATTGCATTTTAAATTCACATCCTACTGTAATCTGAATTAAGGCTCAAGTATACACAAGTCCTGAATGTATTGTGCAAGACAAAGAGATCCATGCTGATATCCAAAGGTTGCAGCTCATCAGGCCAAAATAACTTTATAGTAAATGCCCCTGTCTCTGAGGGCTTCATGCAGTTACTTTATATAACTGTGAGGAGGAGAGGAAAGTGAATTTAAACTCTGCACTTAGTCAATAAAGCTGACAGTCTATTTTTTTCTAGAAATAATGTCTTAGACAAGACCTTTATGTCCCTGTAAGGATAAAGTTTAATTTATTGTTAAGTACTTTAACCCCTGTTTATTTGCTTTCGCTCCCTAAACTGCTACTTACCATTAGAGATTCAAAGCCTACTTTGAGATTGTCTGCTTTAGTCCCTCCCACTGAGTAGAAGCATTTTGCTTCTCCAAGTGGGAAACAAAACCATACATCTTCCATTCACCCATCATGAATAGGGATATGAATATTAAATACTGTATTAACAGCAATTTCTGTAGTTAAGCCATAGAGTTACAGGATAAAGAAAATTCGGGTAAATTCAAGGACATCACAAACTACTTAGTCATTCCATGAACTGAAGAAGAGGCTAAATATGTACAATATTTTCTACTCTGCTCTTCTATTAATATAAAATTCTGTTCTGTATGTTTTTTAAAAGCATTAAACATCCAAAATAGCTTTCAGCTAATCATCCATCGCTTTCCCCAGAAATGCTAACTTTGTAACTGTCCAATATGTCCAAAATACTATAAACATCACAGTTTTAGACTTAGATTAATGATGCGTAATTGTCCGGCAAAGTACCCCCTGATACTCACTGCCACAAGATATCAAAGAAGCCAACTTCTTATAGAAAGGTTCAAAACAGGATTGGATATTTATATGGATGATGAGACCATCCACAGTGACATTAGATGTAGGGTTTAAAAAAAAATAGACAGAACATAAACCTAATTCATGGTGTAAGCCATCTACTAACCAGCGACAGTTAAGAATCAACTTATCCTATGGCAGGTTACTCCATAATTGACCTAAAAGTACTGGGTGTTCTGGTTACCTTCCTGTGAAACATCTGGTACTGGCTACTATCTGAGACTGGACATTTGAGTAAATGGATGATTGATCTGATCTCGTATAGTTATTTATATGTTATACTGAATACAGAGGTCTTTCTGGTCATACTATGTCATCTATCCCCATTCAAAGCTATCATAGTAGTCTTGTGGCCAGTGCAATTACAGAGAAGAATAAACAGTGGAATGTACCACATTTGCCAATATTTGTTCTATCCAAACTATTCAGCATCTATCACGATAGCCTAACTACAACATAGTGGGGATGAAACAAAAGATCTCAGTTCCGGCGACGTAGAGTACCATGGAAAATTCCACAAAACAAATACCACACGTATATTGCTAAACATAGGATAATGTCATTTTGGAGTCTCATATACATCCTTTTGCTGATATGTCCTACTGCATAATGTATTTGGCTTATTCCTTCTGCTTCACACGTCATTTGTTATAGTATTATCATATATTGAATTTCAAATTTACCTCTGGAGCACATCTTATTCATCCTACTTTCAGAGCCGTTCTCTGGATAAATGTCATCTCAGGAAGCTTTAGCAGTGGAAGAAGGTAAATGAAAGGCATTGGCCATATAGCATGAAATTTATACCCCTAGGTTTAAGCATTTCATCAATTATAATGGGAAAAAATATTCAACAACCTATGCCTTGCCAGGATGCTAGTAGATGCTGATGCCATTACATTTCCTCAGATATTCATGGAAAATACACAAATCCTATACATTATGCGTATCTTATAAGGATTTTTGAAAAGTAATCTGTATGTATATTTCTGGGATTTCAATTGGATATGTTTTCCTTACTCAAACTTTCAACATAAAATATAACATAGGATACCTGTGCATACTAGTCTTAATTTCTCTTCAATAAACGCTAATATTTTCTATAAAAAAATTACATTCCATACCTAGGAAATAGCTTCAGTAGCTTTTCAACAGAGGAAAATCTTTACCAATCACAAAGATAATAGTTCACATTGAAATAAATTATATTTAAGGGTAATGAACATTATATGCCAAATTCTGATATTCTTACTCATGAGAACTTACCTTTTACTGTAAGTAGTCCAATGGAGTAAAATACTATTCAACATAAGCCTTTCTTTCTTTACATATGTTTAACATTTTTGTCTTATTTGCTTCTCACCTCAGTGCTTAAACTATGAATATTTTTCCTGTTCACTTTTTTCAGATTGGACACACAAAAGAATAGAGGGTATATGTGCATAGATATAACAGATACATTCAATAGACATACTAGTGTATTTGGATTGGTAGCTCACTGCCAAAGTGGTGGCTTGGTTTGGCAAATAAGTTAGCTTGGTAAACTGGGTGTTAGCAAACAATATGTATTTCAAAATGGCCAAATGTAAAGTCATACATCTAGGAACAGAGAATGCAGGCTGCAGTTACAGGAGTAGGGGGACTCTATCCTGGAAAACAGTTACTCTGAAAATGACTTGGGGGCCATGGTAGATAATCAGCAGAACATGAGCTCCCAGTGTGATGCTGTGACCAAAAAGGCTAATGCAACCTTTGGATGTATAAACAGGGGAATATCAGATAGGAGTGGAGAAGTTATATTACCTCTATGTTTGGCACAGGTGTGCCTGCTACTAGAATATTGTGTCCAGTCCTGGTACCCACAACTGAAGAGGAATGTTGAAAAATTGGAGGGGGTTCAGTCACAAGAATGATTATATAATTAGAAAATATGCCTAGAGAGTCAAGGAATTCAATCTATTCATCTCATCAAAAGAAGGTTAAGATTACCTATATCGGGAATAGAAAGTTGATAATTGATGCTAGAGAACTATTCAGTCCAGCAAACAAAAGTATAATAATACCCAATAACTGGAAGTTGAAGTTAGACAAATTTAGACTAGAAAAAAGAAACAATTTCTTAACAGTGAGGGTAATTAACTATTGGAACAACTTATCAACCACTGTGATGGATTCTCTATCACTGGAAATTTTAAAATCAATATTAGATGTTTTTTCTAAAAGATACGTTCTCAATCAAACAGGAAATATTCCAGGAAAGTCCTGTCTCCTGTGTAATATAAGAGATTAGACTAGATTATCACAAAGCTCTCTTATCTTAGAATCTATGAATAATGCACTTCCACTATAATTGTAGTACTCTGATAACATTTGAAATCCAGTATTATAGAGATAAAGGTATATGAATCTTTATCTCTGTGTACATTTCCAGCAGAAGTTTTTGGTGGGTCCATGTGTTAGCAAAACTTTTTAGTACGGCCAAGTGTATTACTGTTTCACTTTATAAAAAATTACAGAAATTATCCTGAGAATTATCTCCCAGTTAGTCTCTTAAATGTGATTTTTTTTTTAAATTACACCAGATAAGAGGACTGTGCAGAGAATTGTAATTTATTTCCTGAGTAATAAGCTGGTTTCTGGAATGGCTGCTCTACCATTGATAACTACTTTGTCCGATCTCATTTGATATATAAATATTGTTCCTTCAAGCTGGGAAAAATTTGTGCTGATTTTGTCGTCCTGAGATTGGCTCTTGATTCTATTGACAAAGGACATCTCTGGAAGAAACTTGAGAGGGCCGGCATAGAACTTAGGCTCCTTTATATCTTGATACCCTTTTACAGTGGTCCAGGTGAGCTAACTGACCCTGTATCCACCATAAAAGTTGTCTATCAGAGTTGCTTATTGGCCCCTTTCCTTTTTAATTTTTATACTAATGAGGTTGTGATGACTTTAGGAGGGATGCAATATTTCCCTCCCCAAATTAGGAGCAGATTCGTGTTAGTCCTTCTTTACATGGTTCTGCTGTCCCAAACTTCCCTGGACTTGAAGCATATGTTAAAGGACTTGAGCTGTTTATGCTAGTGGGAGTACCTGCCCATAAACTGTCAGAAAACTGAAGTAATTGTCTTTGGACGTATACATGGATGATTGATGGTCATTATGGGTAACAGGTCAGGATTTCCCCCCATTTAGATATGTTTTACTTATATTGGCATATGAGATAAACACACAGAGAAGGTAAAGAAGAAAGCCTTAAATTCTATGAAAGCAGTGTTGTGTTCCACTCAAGTCTACAGGGTCAATCTAATCACACCAGCTCTTAGAGTTTTCACAACTGAAGTGTGTGCCTAAATACTACATATTGCACTCCCAAATTTCTGCAAGAATCTTAGTTAGTTAGGGTTGGCACGGCACACAATTTTAAGCAGAATGCTCAGCCTCCCAAATTACACCCCAAGTGTTTTACTGAGGCCAGAGGTAGCGAAATGTGCTATTTTGACCAAAGCCTAATGCCTTTATATTAATTATTGGCTCTGTATTCGGCATATGAATCATCAGTGCCTTCCAAGTTTACATCTGGAGGATCAGCTCAGCAAGATACATACTCTGAAGTTCCTTTGGCTTTTACAAGTTCACTGCCCTCCATTCTTTGGTTCTTGTAGGAGCTTGACTGGGTTAAGACTATCCAAAAAAGTGTGACAACATTAAGCTCAGAACAGAAGAGATCTGCAGACAACTGGATATGGCAGCTGTTCATACAACAAATATGTTTCTTTGGCTTTCTCATTTTAAGATTATCCATCATTATGAGAAATATTTAGATATTTTCAACTGTATTTTAAAGGGGACCTTCACAGGTCTCTGTTTCCAAACCATGCAAGTGGCCAGTTTGGGAGGGATATATGTTGGTATTGAAAAACTTAAATCATTTTTGTCCATGCAGGTCTGGCCAGGTTAAAGACTTACAACACTACTTATTATCTTGTCACCTGTTCTCCCACCCAAGAAATAAATGGTTATCTCTATTTCTGGCCCAGATGCCTTTTATCATATCCGCTCAGAAATTAGAATATTTGCTATGTATTGACAATGTTTTCGTTAAATGGATTGTCGTCCTATTAGTCTCAGCTAATCTTGTGGGTTTTAGTTTGTGTTTTTTGGACGAGTGTCAATTTAAAATGTGTATTTATTGTATTATGTGCAGTGGCCTGTGACCATGACACTATCTTAAAATAAACCCTGTGCACAGAAATATTTGAAAGCAAAAAGTAAAATCATGCACTGGAGAAGCAGAATTTTCTGCAGCTACCCTGATGTGCTTTGCAGTAAAAGAAGTGTCCAGAGGTCTTTTATGACCCCATGTGATCAGGATCTCAGTGTAATGTGTCATCTGAAACTCCTACTGACATCAAGGGGGGCAGGGTTTCATCCAACATCCTCAATAGCACAGTATTCGGTAACACCAGGTTTATGTTCAGTTTTGGAAAGAGAAAAATGACCACTCTCATCAAAGTATTGGCTAAGCGCCGTCCTTATGTAACTATGAGATCTGAAGAGATCCCAGCTTAAAATGGCTACAGTTCACAGCATGACTGTGGGGTTATGTAATGCCAGAATTTGGATTATGTAATTGCTTAATGAAAATTAACCCACAGGCATTACTAACATTTTTTTTTAATTGTACGTGAAGCAGGCATTACACAGCCACATCCTGCTGAAAAAGGGAGGGAGGGGAAACCTCATTTTGAGTAGAAGAGAACTTTTAAAGATGGAAAAAAATAATAAATGTATTAAAAATGATGGCATATGTAGAAGAATTTCCTTGGCTAGTTCTGTTGTCTTGAAATATCTATAAATAGGGTAGTTATATGCTTTTCCATTTGGAATGTCTTATGTCACAGAGTGATTTTCACTCCTATACTATCAAATTGTTTTCCTTAGATGACACTCAGAATCTGATTGAAAAAATAAAATAAAATAGAGTTTAGGGTGTTGTAGAAAGGAACCAAGATTATCTATTTCTCTCTGACAACTGCCAGCTGCCACAATTTATAATTGCATATAGATCTATATCTTGGAGCATTAGCTAGGATATTATGAAAACACGATATGGTGTGCACTGAAGAAACATAGAACATAACCAATTTGATAACTTCATTCTTTAAAAAAAAATACAACCTTCATTTATAACATTACAACATAGGTGTCCTTTTTCTTATAAAGAGTTATTTATCAAATTGATCATTGCTCTGAACGACACATTTTTGTGCATTGTGAAGATTTTATGGAGTTCTGCAATAATTAGGTAGCTCTGCATGTGTGTTTGTGAAAGAGAATATATAAGAATTTTTGCCATTGCCATTAGGCACTTAGTCCAACAACATGCTAAGGAAATGAATAATGGATACGCAAATTATATGCAACTATTGCCAAGATTGCAATTTTAATTTTCATTCTTTATCAGATAAATTTATTGTCAGTTCAGTTTGCATTAAATCTGCTGACTTGGACTGTAGTTAGACTCTATCATAGATTCCATTTCCATAAAGTTTATAGTATTAAGCACAATAATTCAGGGTGTTATTTTCCCTTGCCCCCACTCAGTTTTGGGATCACAACTATTATGAGACTACTGAATTCCTATGAATATATGTATAAACCGGATAGCAGCTGCCCACCCCCAAATATTCTGCACTAAGCTTAAACTCCTGAAAGATGTGCAGTAAAGTGATGTTCTTAAAGAACATAACATACTATATAAAGTATTCTCTCAGTCTACACATAGATAAAGCTTGTGTGTCCTCTTTAATGAAACAAGGTAAGGGGGGAAACCATAAGTCTCTCCAATTTCTATATAAGGAAGTAGAGGGGAAATTGGGTCTATAGCAAATTACATACAGGTAGTGATGCATCGTAATGAGACATATTTTAAAAGTATGCAGAAAATTCAACAGAGTAGGAAGGTATCCAACAGAGGGGGAACACCAATTCACACTCCACTGTTCATGCTATCATACTGCAGGTTAACTTTTAATAATTACAAAAATTTCAGATACTTTCACACAGAGAAGTTACTTGGTTTTGGTTATGTAGGAGTTATTTGGGGTTGTGTGTCCAATTATTGTATACTTTGAAAGAAGTTTGGGTGTAATCTTGCAAACCCTTACATTTATGAGTAAATTTGCTCACATATGCAGTCCAACTGATTTCAATTGGACTGCTCCCAGACATTGCATTTGCAGGATCAGAACCTTTGCTTGCAGTGAGACTGAAAACTGAAGCTTTCGTTCTCAATTAGCAGGCAAATCAATGCAATTGGCTCCTTTCACCACCTCTCTCCCAGCCTTAGGTGTAGGGGGCATGGCTGGAATGTTAATGAACTACAGCTACTCATTTGGGAAGTCATTTGGGACAGCAAAGTGACTGTTTACTACCCCCCTCATTACCCCGTACTATGTTGAGCACAACTTGTCCTAACGACAAGATTTGGGGTTAAATATTGATAGTCAAGGAAATTAGTGTTCTGAGGCTGGGTGGTGGTGGGGGTGGTGGGGAGTTAACTCATTGCATGAGACCCCTATTTATCTGCCACCGCTTAATATTTGTGGCATATCCACTATAGTATTGATTCCTGCTACAGATATTTCTACTAAATTGATTGATCTCCTATGGAGCAACAGTCTGTGTCCTTTTGGATTTGTGTCATTCACAAGTCTAGAGGTATTTTGCTACTAAATAGATTTCTTCACATATTAGACAGCAGTGATTCCAAATTAGCTGTTTAGGTCTATTCTAGTTTCATTTTTTCATATTATATACTTTTAGCATTTATTTAGAAATTAAAAAAAAATACATTGTAACCAAATATATTAAAGGCAACTTCTAGCTTTGTCTTTTAAAGCAAACATTGTTATTAATGTTTACATGAGAGCCTGATAGGGTGTTTGAGAGACAGGCACAGTGAAGTCATGAGATTAGAAAGCTCAAACAATGATCAGAAATAATTGCATTTATGGCTGTCTTTTGTAAATTATAAGAGGGTTTTCTTTTCTTTCTTTCCTTGTTAAGCACTGGTTTATTTTTAATGCTACTTTTTCTCTTTTAAAAATGGATGAAAATTGTTTTGTCAATTTAATGTTTAATGAATTTGGATTTCTGTTCATTTATAATAAATACTTCACAGAGCAAAGGGTTTGTAGCCTTGGTAACTGTAGTGCAATCAAGGTATGGCTTTAATCTAAAAAGTGGCTCTGTAAAAACATCATTGTTGGCTTTCACATTTGTGTATCAGGTGTTTTCAGATCAAATTTATGAAATACACAAGTAACATTTTTTCCTAAGAACAATTTCTGCTTTGGATCTGAAAGTTAAGGTAATTTCTTTCTTTCTCGTGAAAATAAATAATAAATATTCATCAGGGCAAATTATACCCACACATTCCTATTCTATTTAATTCTCTTCAGACTGTGTCTTTTTTGACTTCTTAGTATTAATGGATACTTAAATAGCCATGGTCACAAAAAATATCCATTGCCATTTACATTTGGCTCTTCTTATCACACCTGACTAACTGGTGCAAAGTGTAGTAAACTGTTTGTTAAGCCATGCAGGTAACAGAGAACACATGCCTCAGTGTCATGATCTCTGCACTATCAAATACAGAATCCAATTCAAGGTCTTTCTCCTGGTAGTCAAATCCCTAGATAAGCCCCCATCAATTTGAGAAAGAGCTTCTGTCTCCTTGACTTGCCTATATAGAGGCTCATGAACACAGTGCACACAATTTTCACAGAAGCTAGAATTAGACGGTAGATCTCAGTTTTACAAGTGACGAGAATGACTGTGGACCTTTCCTTTTTAAGAACACACTGCAAAACTCATGTCTTCAGTTTAGCTTTTCTCCAACAATTCTTTCACACCCATTCATACAGAACAATAAACAAAAAACAACTTATGGACTAATCAATCTAATTCTCCTACAAGCTGGGGAAGCAGGAAGACTGAGACAGATAGTTAATTATTCCTCTTGAGATATTGCAGAGTTGGGGACCATGTAAATCTATGTGTGTACATCCAAATAAAATCTAGAATGTATTACTGGAAGCATGGATCCAGAGGAAATGCAGTTTCAGGGGTTGGTGTGAATCAACTAATTGTGCATAGAAATTTAAGCATATTTTGATGTACTCTAACTAGAACTTGTCAAAAAAATTTCCTGTGAAACAAGTTTTCTGTCAGGAAATGTAAGTCAGCAGAATTGAAAGGTTCTGCAGGAATGTGTTGATTCTGTCAACATTTTTTATGGAAAAGATGAAGACAGCCAGGCTGGCCATCAGGCCTTCCACCGGCCCACTAGCTGGAGAGTAGGCTCCCTGGCTGGCCAAGCTTGGTGGGTTCATCGCCTACCTGGCTTCAAGGTTCCTCTGTCTTCCCCATCCCCTGGCAGCCTGCCCAGTGAGCTGCCAGGCTCACTAAGATCTCTGGTTGCTTGCCTTTGGGGCTGCCAAGCTGCTCAGGCTGCATAGGCTACCCAGGTAGTCAGGTTTCAGAGTAGCAGCCGTGTTAGTCTGTATCAGCAAAAAGAACGAGGAGTCCTTGTGGCACCTTAGAGACTAACAAATTTGTGCCACAAGGACTCCTCGTTCTTTTTCCGGTTAGTCAGGAGGTCCACTCCACTGCTGGCTTGCTCCCCAGCTACTTGGCTACTTGGCATCCTGAGCAGCCCGGCTACTTGGCATCCTGAGCTGCCCACCTCCTTGGCTGGCTGGCTTCATTTACTGCCTGCCTGGCAGGCTATTGGGATTCTAAGCTCCCTGGGATCACTGAAGTAACTAGCAGCCTGCCTCGTGGGCTGCCAGGCAGCCAGGGGCATGTAGCTTTCCAGGCAGCTCAGTTCCTCTTCTCTCTGGGCTACATCAGAGCAGGGCAACTGGCTCCTTGGTGAGCTGGCTCCCTGGACTGCTCACCTGCTTGGTGAGAGGGCTACACAATTTGTAGGCTTGGCTTCCCATTCAGTCCAGATTTGTTTGAAAAGTACAGTTTCAGTTCTTCCAAAATGTATCTTTTTTTAAAATTTCCTTCCCCTGTGGAAGGAATTGGAAATGTGATTCCAAATGTAACATTTTTGGAAATGCAACATGTTCCCCGGGAAGGACATTTTGGCTTCTGTGCAGCTCTAATGCTAATGACACACTTTCTTGAAAATATCTTGTGAACAGCTAATGGAAGATTTTGTTTCTGTTTTCCCCCTGAAACATTTCACTCTTGCATGGTGGTTAATTCAGTCATTTTTATAATATAGATTATTTTTTAAAGTTACTACAGCTTTTCCAAGACCTTTGTGCTCACTTTCATATTGTTTCATAAAAGAATGACCTTCCAGTTACTGTGTGCCTATATCTTGCTTTATTACTTTCTTAGGACTAGAATGAGTGTTTATTCTCAACTCATAATAGGGGTCAGCGTGTATCTGTACCTGGTCTGGGCCAAGAAGGGAATTGTGACAATTTCCTGTGGGGCTTCCTATTTTGTTCCACTGAGGAAGTAATTGACTATTGCTCCAGAGCAGCAGCAGATTAGTTCTCTTGCAGTGCTGGCTCAGCTGTTCTGATTTGTGTAGTGGAGAGCAGGAGAGGACAGAGTCAATGTTCTGCCCAGTTTCTAGTTACCTGCATGGGAGGGTGAGTAGCAGCAGCACGAAAGCTACTCTTCCCCCTTCATGTCAACAAATTAAAAACCATATCCATGTATTTTTCATGTACTTATGAAGGTAAGATGTAGGGTAGATACATTATTTATCCCATCTCATTTCTGGTTATTTGTGATATTGGCCTTTGGATTATTTTGGAAAATATTATTCATTTGAAGGAGGAAATGGAGTAATTAGCTGTTACTTAGCTGTTCACATATTTCATCTTTAGAGAAAGTTTAGGCCTTTTGGAGAATTAAAACAAGTTTTGAGTTATACTGCAGATGGGAGACATGTTTTAGTGTTTATTAAAAATTACTAAAGGATTCTTGTGAGGTTTTCTTTAAGTAAGATATTCATTTAAATGAATAAGGTCTATCATAAAAGCCCTCTCCAGTGTTATTCTGATAACAAAGTTGCCTGGTAGATTTGTCAAGTTTCTAATTGCACAAAACTGAACACCCTAGCCCTGCCCCTTCCCCCAAGGCCCTGCCCCTCACTCACTACATTCCCTCTCCCTCGGTGGCTCACTCTCCCCACCCTCACTTACTTTCACTGGGCTGGGGCAGAGGTTTGGGGTGCAGGGGGGGTGAGGGTTCTAACTGAGGGGTGCGGGCTCTGAGGTGGGGCCAGAAATGAGGGGTTCAGGGTGCAGCAGGAGGCTCTGGGATGGGGCAGAGAGTTGGGGTGTGGGAGGGGACGTGGGCTTCATGCTGAGGAGGGGATGAAGCGTTTGGGGTGCAGGAGGGAGCTCCAGGCTGGAGGGTGGAGCTGAGGAATTCGGAGTGTGGGAGGGGGCCGTGGGTTGAGGAGGGGGTATGGGCTCTGGGGCAGAGGCGGGGATGAGGGGTTTAGGATGCAGGAAGGGGGTATGGGTTTGGGGGGCCTCAGGGCTGGGTTTGGGACTTGGGGTTGGGGCGCGGGTTTACCTCAGGCAGCTCCCAGTCAGTGGTGCAGTGGGGCTAAGCAGTCTAGTCCCTGCCTATCCTGGCTCTGCGCTGCGCCCCGGAAGTGACCAGCAGCAGGTCCAGCTCCTAGGTGGGGGAGCCAGGAGGCGCCACACACTGCTCTCACCCACAGCCACCCCCCCCCCAGCTCCCATTGGCTGTGGTTCCCGGCCAATGGGAGTGTGGAGCTGGTGCTCAGGGCGGGGGGCAGCGTGCGGAGCCCAGTGCCTCTCCCACCCTGCCTAGGAGACAGACCTGCTGGCCACTTCTGGGGTATAGTGAAGTTCCAGAACAGGTAGGGAGCCTGCCTTAGCCCTGCAGCACCACCAATGGGACTTTTAACGACCCAGTCGGTGGTGCTGACCAGAGCCACCAGGGTCCCTTTTCAACCAGGCATTCTGGTTGAAAACCGGACACCCAGCAACCATATGAGAGGTGAAGAAAAGAGTGCTATTTATTTTTTACTTTTTAAATTAATAATAGTGTCTGGTATACCTACAGTAAGAGTAAATTTATTTTCATTTAGTCCTTGCCTATACTAAAAAAGTACACCCGTTTAACTAAATTGATTTAGTTAAACTGGTGATATACTCTTTTAATGTAGAGTAGGCCTTAGTCATACCAGGGTCAGCACTCCATATTGGATTGATGATTCATCAAAATTGGGCTTACTGAAAATGTATGTGGCTCACCACTAAGAGAAGTGATTACTATACTATTGATTGTCCATATTGGTGAATGTCTCATTTCTGTCTTATGAATCAGCAGCAAACTACTGCTTGTGGTTTTTAGCGTTTTATTTAAATGTCCACTTCTATGAATATTTTGTCAATAAGCTGGAACAATGTTCACTTAGTTTTCCCATGCAAAGAGTATGGTAGAGTCTCTGACCATAGACACTTTGAGTACCTTGACAGAATGCCTTTGGACAATATTGCTGTATATACATTATTAATATGTGAGCTAAAAAGCCAGTCTGTTTTATAAAATTATTTCTGTAACATGGTTTTCAACAGTACCATTATAGAGTATTTCTAAGTAACAATTATATTTCTAGTGAATAGTGACAATTTTAAGAGCCCAATTTTTATCTCTGAATATGAGATAAAATGCTTTAGTTATTACTTCTCAGGAGATTTTGGACCTGTGGCATTTTGGTGTTTCATTAAATTTTGAGAGACTGAATATTTTTCTTATCATAATGTGTGAACATGAGAAGGCATACAAGATGTAACTTTTTTTTTATTTTTATTTTTATTTTATTTTAGATTGCACATATGTGCATTGTGCTGGATACTGTTGAAGTACTAATTTCCTCTGCCTTTCTTCCGGTGCTAGTTTCCTTCCCAAAGGTGATCCAATGCTCCCATATATTGTCAGCAGTTTCAGAACTCACCCACATTTGTGCAGATTGTGAAGCAAATTGCCTTTTCCACTCATGTCCTCAAGTCAACCAATGAAAACACCAATACACTTAGTGCCAGCATTTTATTTTCTTCTTATCAGCTTCACATTAAACAAGGTGGCTGCGGAGTTGGTATTTTACCTTCAGTAAGGGTTTTTCTGAATCCTATAGAAAACTAACAAGGAGAGCGATCCAATTATTAATTCATTAGGTATTGAAAGATAGAAAGAAAAACAACAACAATTCCTCACTTCCACTAACTTAAAAGAGCCTCATTGTATTTAATTTTATATAATTAAATTAATAACATAAAATTAATCTTCTAGTATTTAATGACAAATTTTGGCTTAGGGTTAACTTTTACAGAAAGCTTATTAATCCTGGAAAATAAGAAAATGCTAAGGGGGCCCTAGCTGAACCCATGCTTGCAGGTGCTATCATAACAAATATTGCTGAATGAACACGCAACTCCAGTTTCCAAAAAGAGAATTTTTGTAACACTTCATTACTCTGGTTTCATGACTGTCATGTGCCCTAACGCCATTTTTCATTAACCTCACAGTTACTGGAGGGAAGATCAATCAGCACTATTTCCGCTTGCATTTTAAGGACTGTTTTTCCTACCACAGTGGAAGCCAAAAGCATGGTCTATTGCTTCTGGGAAGGCAGAAAGAGTAATATTAAAAAAAGACAATAAATAATGTAATGAAAATCAGTTCTGTTTAAGAACTCATGCTCTCATCATTGACAGTAGCAGAGACAGAGTAATTGATGGGGTTCAAAGGTATGACATGTTTCCTCAGAGGAGGCAGTTTGCTAAGATTTTCCATGTTCTCACAGCAGCATCATTGAGGGAATGGGTGTAGAGAAGTTATAGTGAATAAAAATTCATGCCATCCCATGGTAATTGAGCTATTTTGGTATGAATAAGGGATTTTTCGCCCATTACCAGTGTGCAGTAAGGCCATTAGAAGACAATTCTCTGCTTTCAGATGTCAAAGAGCATTGTGCTAATTTTAGTTTCTCTTATCAGACTAGAGCATTTTACTTTCACGCTATTCATGCAGCTGTTTTGGATCAGGATGCTCTCAACACAGAACGATGTTGAGGCTATGAAAATTCCAAACAGCTATTTGACCCAAATAGTATCCATATTTGGGTTGAAGTCCTGGCCCTGCTGAAGTCAATGGGAGATTTGTCATTGCTTTCAATGGGCATAGGATTTCACACATGATGTTTCGAAAGAATAGATAAGGTAGACCTTGAATTTGCAGTTGACGGTACATGGGTGGAATGCTGTGTCTGAATAGAAGTCAATATGGCTCCATGCAAGAGCAGGGCTCCATCTACGTGTTATAACTTCCAGAGGTGTATCCATAATTTATTGCTTTCTTACATGGGAAGGAGGGATAGATATATTTAGTTTTGTAAATCTCTAATTTTAAAATTCAATAAAATATTTGCTGAGCATGTGACAAAACCTCCATAAAACTGAAGGTGTTATATCTGCTTCTTTTTGTTGTTCTAATGATATGGATTTCTATTTTTCTGATTACATTCTGAAAGCAGGTAATTTGTAATAAAGCATGTATTTCAACATCGGTATCGCAGCACTGTATAACAAACCCTGTTGAAATTGCGCACCATAAGCAAAAAAATCTGTTCAGTTAATATTTATATAATAATTATTGTAAATGTGCAGAAGGGCAAAAGATACACATAAATGTAAATATGCTGAATACGTTCAGACAATACTATGCAAACATCATTTATTAATTTAATGAATAGTATATTTTACAATATGTTGTAGAGTTGTCCTAGTATTTCCATAAATATTTCCTTTATTTAAAAAAAAAACAATTAAATGTTTAATAAACAGTACTAACACTGATGACAAGAATGAAAAATTCAGTCAGAAAGTGCATAATATGTATTTGGTTATGGGTTCTCAACCTGAAATTCATAATCTATAGAGGACTCATTACCACTCTGTCCTTCTTGTATTGCTAAGTGGAGGAAGGGGGAGGAGAATGTATCCCGGCTAGATGGGAGAAGGGATTCCTAGTAAGGGAATAGGGGGGATCTCAGTATGGAAAAGGCTGAGTACCACTGTTTTATATGGCAGTCACATAACTTTCAGTGCACATTCAGCATTCCATTGCTAGTGAGACACAAGCCATCCCACTTGGACTTTAGGAGGAATTGGTAGTTTTTCACTTATCCCATTTTCTTCCCTGTGTCTAGCTGGTCTTGTAACAGCTAACCTTTGATTTGAGGGATGAGCAGCGGAGCTGGACAAACAATGCAAAATGTTCCCTGCAATTATTATTTAAACATGCTTAAAGAATTCACTTCAGCCTTGCTTGTGCCCCTTTGTTTGCAAGTAATAGGGTAATCAAGTTTTATTTGCCAAAATTTTCAGAGACTAAATTTCAGATTGTATACCTGAGTGGTTGTGGAAACCAAATTTTAAATTTGCACATGCAGATATTTGTATCAGGAGTTCTTCCATGCTCATCCAATCAGGGAAAAAGAAAAATACCATGCAATTTGCCTGACCAATCAAAACTAAGCAACACAGCGTGGATGCCAGCTCCTTACAATCAGCCCATAGAATAAACAATTGAAAAACTATTAATCAAATAAAAATGAATAAATAATACATTTGAGAAAATTATCATCTTCTGCATATTCTCAAAGCAGTTGGAGGCTAACTTTACCCGATAAAATATTTGTTATGATCATTTACACAAGCAGTAATGGAGATTATGGCATCCAATGAAAAATGCTCTTAAAGCTTGTTTTATAGGTCAGCTGAAAGCTATTCTAGGTGTTCAGGCACTAGAGTAATGAGTCATATAAATAGTTATGTCAAGGGCTGCTAGTCAGAAGAGGCTAATTGGGCTAATCCCACCAATAATGTCTCAATTGCGTGGTGAGGTTGATGTACTATATAGTGCAGCACTATCTGCTGCCACTGGAGACTCTGCAGCCACAGGGGGCTTGAGCTGCTCCAGTTCCTTGTGGCTGCAGTATAATTATCTACACTTGGGGACTTCTGGCCCTGCAGTACATATGATGCACAAAGCCGGGAATACACGCTTTTGTTTGTTTAATGAAAACTTTGAATTTCTGGTGAGTAAAAAAGGCAAAGTAAGTGGGGGAAATCTCATTGTGTTCTTCCACCATGCTCGTCATTGTAACATAGCTATGCTTTTTTATCACAGAAAGGGTTTGAGGGCTAAGCAAGGGAAGAGGCATACTTTTTCTTCCCATTTCCCTACCAGCCTCCCTTATCACTCAACAAAATATGTTCCTGTGACCTCCTGACTTCAGAGTTTCAGTTTTTCACTTTGGAAAATATGGTCAACTCAGGAGGGGGAGGAGAGAGAACTACCTGGAACTCCACCAGGTATTTTGGGCAGTAGCTGCCACTGGCTTACATTGGTAGGTTGATACACATGCAATGATGATCAGCCAGTAGTTCCCCAAAAACGCAGTATCAATTCTGTGATCTCAATCAATCTTATGAACAGATATCCTATAGTGACTTCCCCTGTACAGCATTAGCTATGTTGCACCATACCAGCCAGCTTTCCCTGATTGTAATGTATTATTTTTAGATTCTATGACTTTGTGTTTACTCACATGATTGATGAGAAGTTTAAGGCAATATTCTTATGCCTCTTTCTAATCCTCCCCCAAAGAGGTGATTTTATATATTATGCATAGAAATTACATATTAGAAGAAAAGACTTGATGCAGAGTCTGTATTTTTCAGTGACTCCACAATTGTTTTACTCAGTTGTCCTTGGAAATTAAATAGAACATGTATATATAAATATTTTTCTGTAAAATGTCTAATCTCTGGGAGATGGAATCTGAGAGTCACATTTTGAATTTTTTCAAAAATAGAAGAAACATCCTTTCTTTTTCAGGCAAGAGATATTGTTTTTGCCAAGACTAAATTTAATTTCCTTTGCATTCTTTGCTATTGATGTGTCATCCAGACAGGTAAAAATAAAATAGATGTCCATTTATTTGTGTGTCCATTACTTGCCAGAATAAAAAGTGGGCTATGATTGATCATATTGTCATAACTGTGCGTTCTGATATGCTGAACATGCTTTTTCAGGATACAGTATTTTGCATTAGTGATGTAAATGTTAATTAATGCAAAATAATTAAGAGTCACCTGCAAAGACATTTCTTACCATTTAATAAAGAGAAGTGGAATTCTTCATCTGACTTGTATGATGAAAAAAATATATTTTTAAATAAGCCTAAAATAATAGATTGTGCATGAATTAAAACTTTTAAAACTTGTTTTATCTATAAATAAACAAAGGCTGTTCGGAGTATATTAGAGCCTTTCTATAATGCATTAATGATGGGGGAGACAGTGCAGACTTCCAAATGGGGTGATTAATGAATAAATGAAACCTGATAAAAAATCAGGGACATTGCCTCACAACAAGTGCATAGCATCATTTATTTTAACAAGTGTTAAACAAGTTCAGTTATAAATATTTAGGACAATACTTTATAATATAGTAGTGACTGTAGTGTAGTCATGAGTACATACAGTATTAAACTGAAGCCCCAATGGAGCATTCCACTATGAGGAAGGAGCAGCTCTCCGTGTTAGCCGTGCTCACTGAAGTGACTGGCTTCACATACTAACTGTATTTTGGATTTGTTTAGCTACTTGCTTGATCTATGTGTTCACAGAAAGCTGAACTCTTAGATGCTTATTGACTCTTTTCTGCTTCCTTGGCTCTTCACACCAACATACTTCATCAGCACCAACTGCTGTTCTCCCTTACTTGCTCAGCTAAAGTAAAGAACATGGCTCAGGGCGATAAATTGGCTGATCTCCCCCTTGCAACATTTTGTTTTACAATATACTTGACCCTAACATCGACATTTTACTTTTCTTCCAAATTAATTACTGCTGTCTGCTAATTGAATTACATATATCTACACACGTGGGCTCCGATTCTGCTCTTTCCAGAAGCATCTTTTCAGCCAAGCAGGGCTCCATTGAGAAACTACTGGGGGCTCAGCATCTTTGAAAATCAGGCCACTTATTTAGGTGCCTTAGGAAGTAAATTAAACACGTGCTTAGTTTTAAACACTCCATTAAGGCCTGTGCTTGTTTAAGTGGTCAAGAATACTTTCCTGAAACAAGGCCTATATATGGATGCCCTTAGACATCGCTATACCTTGACCATCCCTGGATGCTCTAATATTCAATTGGAGCTATTGCCAGTGTGTTGTAAATTACACCAGATTAATTCGTGCCCAGCCAGCCCAGGATGTGTGTGGGAAGTCTCTAGACCAGTGTTTCTCAAACTTGTGTAGGGAAAGCCCCTGGCGGGCCGGGACAGTTTGTTTACCTGCCCCGTCCGCAGGTCCGGCCGATCGCGGCTCCCAGTGACCGCGGTTCACTGCTCCAGGCCAATGGGGGCTTCTGGAAGTGGTGTGGGCTGAGGAACTTACTGGCCGCTGTTTCCTGCAGGTCCCATTGGCCTGGAACAGTGAACCGCGGCCAGTGGGAGCCACGATCGGCTGGACCTGCGGATGAGGTAGGTAAACGAACCTGCCAGGGGCTTTCCATTCACAAGTGGCGACCCTAGTTTCAGAAACACTGCTTTAGACCCAACCACTTCTGGAGTTGTTTGGTGTAATTCTTTATATATTGGCTTTATACTCAGGCCATTCCTACTTTTTTTTAAAAATGTTAAATTAGCCCGCCTCAGGGTCCTTGCTAAACTACCTGTCATTTGTAGACCTACTGTTCATAGACCTTTCTATGTTTCATGTTTTTAATTACTTAAAGTGATACAAATGTTATAATTTGCATGTTCTTTCCCAATATGCCACTTGAAAAATATTTCATTTTAGCTAAGAGTTGCAGCTGAACTCACAGATTTTCTTAAATAGATTATTTTTCCCTTTCAATTTTTAACAGAGTAGGAACATTTCTCACAGATATATTAACAACTTATAAAGAGGGAAGAATTTTTATTAGAGATCTGATTCTCCAAAATCCTTTTAGAAAATATATTACATTTTTAATCTTAATTTACAATTGTGGAATTAGGCAGAAATTAAAACTCCCGCTGGAAACACAAATACCTGTTTTAAGAAATCAGCTATGAAACATGCTGTTGTTTAAAAATCTATTTTAAACAATTTGTATTTAAATGGAATTTTTTAGGTGCATTAAGTTTAACTGAAAGCAAGTCAGAACAATGAAAGCAGACCTCAGTCAATGAAATGATTGCCTGAAGCTCCATAATGAGTGGAACTTGTGAGCCACATGAATTTAAAATTAACCCCCCATGGTCACAATAATTTAGAAATTTCTAAACTACTCAGGGTGAGCATAAAATCTCAACATGAAAACTGAAGAGGCCAGGAACAATGCAAGTCAGACAAACACAAAAAGGAAAACAGAGTGAATTCTCTTGAAGTCTTAGTTGAAACTCATCTGTTTTAAATCCTCTTACACAGGAACTTAACACTGTCACTAAATGCCTTATCCTGAACCACTGAAGTCAATGGGAGTTTTCCCATTGACTTTAGTGAACACAAGGTCAAGCCATAATTGGATATTTTTTTTTCCATTTCCATTTTTTCCAAGAAATCTCCAATCCACTTCCAGGTTTTTTAAAAAAAGCATTGTGTGAAACCGCCCTAGTTAAACCACACTATCAGACTATATTGTACATCAGTAAATAGCATTGCATAGTGAAACCTGTTCTGCTGTTTTCTGTCAGGTTTGATAAACAATATTTGTCCTTATTGATTTAATCAGAACAGACATAAATCATATGCTCTGTAAATCAGACTTAAAAATGTATGTCAACCTGACCCCATCTGGCTACTAGCATTGTTTCTTAACATTCAGCTTTACCAGCACATCTTCCATGCTAATGTCTGTGATTAAATATGACAGCTTATTTCTGCACCATGTTAGCAAACACAGAGGGCCTAGGACTTAAATGTTTGTTGCCTTCATATATCCACAGCTGTAGCATGCAGAACAAATTATTCAGAAATCTCTCTTTATAAATAATGTTTCTTGGTGCAAAATGGTTATAGCCTGCGTAGTTACATTATATCTGATAAATAAGCAGTAGCACGCAAGGTGAGGTATTTTGTACCTGATGTGGAAATTGTAGTTTATTCTCTGTGTGTAAAATTTTTTAACTCGGTATGTTTAGGAATATGAGTCAATGATACTTAGGAATTAGTTTATAACATAAACACCATAAAGAACAACATACAGTTCTTCAAAGAGCATATAATACAAGGCCAGGGTCATGGTTTCAGGGGGTGCAGTGCTTTAGTCTTCATTTGGTCATCTCGAGTATACCTCACTCTGGAATCATGCAGTCCTACCACTTTAAGACTGGATCTTTGGGCTGCAGGCCCGCTGACTGTTTACCACCTGACTGGCAACACCAGGTTTGGCCCTTGTAAGCCCTTTTCCTCCCAGAGCCACTGACACAATAAGATTGCAATAACACAGAAACAGATTTCTGAAAACAATGGATTGTTATTCCTTCACCCAAAGGTATATGGCATGCAGACCCAAGGGTTAAAACTACAAAAGGCCTATATGCATGGGCCTCATCTCCACTTTAATCTTTCCTTGCCAGTTTGTAACAGTACTCCTCAGCCCAGTTAATCACACTGCTGGCTGAATTAAATAGACTGCCTTCTGCAGCCTAATCTGTCACAGCATCTCTCTCTGTCAGCATGCTGACAGCCTACACACCCTCTTCCTCACTTGCCTAAAAAAGCGTGTTTGTGAAACCAAATTGGTGTGTGATGCTTTAGTCCAGGGATCGGCAACTCTGGCATGCGGCTCGCCCGGATAAGCCCCTTGGTGGACCTGGCCGGTTTGTTTACCTGCCGCATCCACAGGTTTGGCTGATCGCAGCTCCCACTGGCTGTAGTTCGCCACTCCAGGCCAACGGGGGCGGTGGGAACTGGTGCGGGCCGAGGGATGTGCTGGCCGCCGCTTCCTGCAGCCCCCATTCACCTGGGACAGCGAACCATGGCCAGTGGGAGCCGTGATCGGCTGAACCTGCAGACACGGCAGGCAAACAAACCGTCCCGTCCTGTCAGGGGGCTTATCCTGGCAAGTTGCGTGCCAAAGATTGCCGATCCCTGCTTTAGTCAAACTTTTCTAATTCTGTGCTTCGTGTCCACCTGTATGGGAATAATTTATATAATATACTTTTAAACTCCCTGAGTTTCATCCTAATATGTATAATGTGGACACACTAGGACTGGTCACAAAATTACTAGTGAAAGTATGTGTTTATGGAAAATTAGGGGTTTGACTAAACAAAATCTCTTTTGTGTGTGTGTGTGGGGGGGTAATTCAACTTTTCATAGCAAAAGCAAATACCCACAAACTGAAAAGATTTTGCTTGGCAGCTACAACCTTAAATATTTCGGCCAAAATTGAAAGATATTCATTTGGAAATATCACCATGATTCCTTGTGGAAGTTGTAGTTCTAATTGAAATTGTATCTCATGTCCCATCTCCTCTATGTGTTGGGTTTCCTTGCTGGACTACATTTCCCATGATGCATTGTGGCTAGGGACAAGAGAAGAGATGTAGGTGCAAAATGTGAGCTGTAGTATGGCCAGGAAACCCACTCTACAGAGGAGAATGTGGGCATCTCACATACAACTCTCGTGGAACACGATGGTGGCCTTTCTGAATAAAAAAAAATATTTTTTTGGACAAATATAACCAGCTTTCAATTTTTCAGTGAAAAGTCATTTTTTCCATGGGGTTGGGTGCGACAGACATTTTCTGATCAGTTTTAGTATTCACTTTCCTTGTTAGTGAAGAAGAAGGAGGTGAGGTTTCCCCTCATAAGAAGTGTCATTGGGTTCAACTCTCAAAATCTGTGGATTTTTTGAGATCTGTGCAGATCTTGGGGGAGTCATCTGAAACTCAGAGAATATCATTTGGGGGGACCCTGTACCCCCAGATTGTCCCCTGCCTCCTGCCCTCTCCAGTTCCTTTGGAAGCATGAAGCCATTCTAACAGGGGCTCTTCTTACCATTGCTACCTCTGGGAAACCCCTGCTGGTAGAAGTGTGTTGTTACAGCACAGTGGAGGAACTTGCACAAGTTGACCACAATAAAGGCACAGTCCTCAGTCTGTCTTGGGCTCACACTTGGCTCAGCTGAGTTGCAGTGAGGGGCAGATACCACCTAATCCTAGGCTACAGAGCTGTTCCACTGTACCCCACAATGTGGTTTATTATACCCAACACACCCCTGGCACTGTCGGGGAGAGGAGGAGCCAAGGATTTCCCCACAATTTAGGAATTCTCAGCAGCTCTTCTGGGGGTAATTAAGGTTCCTGTGCCATTCTGTTAGTGCAAGGGGAGTAAGCAGAGACCAAGGATATGGCTTGAGAAGGGTGGGAGATCCATTACATTCCTTGTTTGCAAAAATGTGGGAAGGGGGGGGGGAGAATTCAGTATAAAAGAAGCATATCCAAATAATAGGGTTTTATTTTATGAATTCAACCTAAATATCTCTGTGAACTTGCCATTAATTAAAGGAGCATTCTAAGTAAATACACTATAAATGAGCACCCCATGAATAACTCTTTGTTGTAGGATTTATAGAATTGCTAATACCACTAAAATGAAAACATGGGAGCAAGATATTAAACTCAAACTATTTGATCTTTTCTACAAAATTAATAAACATACCATTGTACAGAAGATGAGTCAGGTCTGTCCTGATAGATTAGTAATGAATGAAACAGACAAGAGGGTAGGACCCCTAGTATGCTTATCTTGTTAAAATTGCTACCATTTTAAATCTCATTCTTTGCAAGAGCTTTTATCCCAATCTCTCATCCTCTGGCAAGGAGGCCTGAATGAGGCTTCTTTCTGTTGAGCCCATTAATGTCACTTGTTGCAAATTTAACAAGGGAGAGGAGAAACCTTGATATTTCAGACTTATGCCTGGCATGAGTGGAGGGGATCTGATGGCTGCATTTTCAGTACTGGGCATCGTTCTCTAATCCCTCTAGTGTCATTCTCTAGCATCCCATGCCACAATATTCAAAAAGTACATTGATGTGTACTGATAGATGGAGTCTCCTTTAGTCTTCCTAAACAGAGCCTGCATGACAGTAATGGCGGACCACATTAAAAGGAGGTTTAAAATGGGAGGAGATATATAATTAAAAAGCTGAGTCTTCTTCTCTTTGTCATTTTAACTTTCATCCATTAGAGGTATGTATAAGTCACTGGAGCTACCATCCTTGAGAGCCTATTTTAAACTCATGTTCCAAATTGCCTACATATTTAAAATACCCTTTGTTGGATCTTGCTGGCATCAATTTTTGTAAGTACATTTGATATACTGTTGAGAACATATTGTGAGAATTCCTTAAAGACCGGATTATAAATTGTGCATAGATATTCTCTTTCCATTTTGAAATCTCCTGTTCTACCCCAATCGTCACAGGCATTTAACCCTACTACTGCCCTAAAGCGACACTTGAGAGGATTAAAACAACCAAATAACTTCTCTGAACAATCTGAGGGTTTTTCCTTTGTTCACCCGTAGCTCTCAGTAGAAACAAAGTGTGCTTCTCATTAGCAAGCAGAGAGGCCTAGTGCCTGTTGCAGTGGGGAGCTGGGAGCTCATTGCAGCTACATGAAAATTGTAAATGTCAGATCTCAATTTAATTGTGGTTGAAATATGCAGTAGCTCGCCTTGAGTATTACACAGCTGCACAAATATTTTCAGAGTGGAATTTCTAGCATATAACGAGTACTCATATTTACAAGCTTCATTGATAAGGGCCTAAATTATGTACTAAATGAGAAGAAATAAGATGCTGCGTCCAAATACATGAACATTCACAAATTGTTCTGGTCCTTTGAAGGAAGGTATAGGTTAATTTAAAAAAAAAACAAAAACTTTTTTTAGAGGTGTATGTAGGTTAGAACTCCTTTGCCCCTCCTTATTGTACTGTGCTAGTATTGAGATATCATCCAATATCTGTTAGTGATGAGTGATACTATAATAATAATGTACTTTGTGTGTGGTGCTATTACAATAAACATAATTCAGAAAAAAGAATAGTTAAAAGGGTTTAAGATCAGAAGGTCAGAAGGAGATTTTTATTGTGAGCCTATTGGAAGGAAAAACTAGATTGTGAATTTGGAGAGCACATTGTGGCAGGTAAAACTGAGAGACTTGCGTGATCAGCATTTTCCTCAGCCTCTTAATAATTCACATTCTTCTCAGAAGATCTACTGATACTAAATAAAACTAATCTTCCTGACAGTGCATTTCATACAGCTCAGTGAAGGTACCATAAATAAAAGGTGGATGAAAATCAAATACAGCAAACATTTCTTTTGGAAACTCGAATCTAAATTTGAAAGTTATCTAAAGTATCATTGCTCTGTGATAGGGTTACAATAGCTTGAAGAAGAAAAGAAAGAGAGAAAAAACCTTCCCCGACTTTATTAAAATAAATTACCCTCTCTCTGGTCTGACCACAGTTGGCCATTGTTCCAGCAGAATGATAATGAATATTTCTTAGCTATTAACTAGATCTTAGCCAGTTTTCAAGTGCTTCCTTGACTTCACCTATAAGTTATCTACTACCACTACTTTTATTTCACCCAAACAGTTTTTTTTATGAGTTACTGAATAAGCATGATCAACTTACAACATTATTCTTCATGTTAACTGTGCTTCAGTCTGAAGTATGCTTTAAACACCTACATCTACCATGCAGCCTTTATTGGGCACATGGACAATGTGAGGGAAAAAATTACAGTCAGTAAGAAAACATTTTTGGTGGGAAAATGCATTTTTGTTTTGTTTTAATCAAAATATTTTGAAAAATTTCCAACTAGTTATATAAGTAATTCTATCCAGATTTCAAAATTAGTTGAAAGAAAAAAAGCACAAGAAGACAAAACAAATATACCTTTTTTTAGCCAAGCCATTTTGTAATTCTGAGGAGCCAATTATAGGTATGGGATATATTTCAAAAGGGAAAGCCCTTTATTTTTGAATCCTCTGAGTTCATTTTATCCAAATGAGTTGTCCAATTTTTGCCAAACCATGCAGGACAAAAGAAACTTCACTTAAGATCTGGCATATGAAATTTCCAGGTAGATTAGTTTGGTTATGGTAAAGTTTGGAGTCAGAATCCTAATGAGAGTATATCTACATTGCAGCTAGAGATGTAATTTCCAACTTGGATAGACATCCACACACTAGCTTTGATCAAGCTAGCATGATAAAAGCAACAGTGTAGCCATGGCAGCACAGTATAGTCACCCAAATACTTACCTAGAGGCATGCCACCATCCACACCTTCACTGCTACTCTGATATTTTTAGTGTGCTAGCTCAATCAAAGATTGTGAGTGTACAGCTACCCGAGCAGTGTAGAAATACTGAGAGACAGAAAATGGGAAGCAGTGTTGAAGCCAGGTTTTGCCTAAGATATTAGAGAGACAAGGTGGGCGAGGTCATATCTTTTAGTGGGCCAACTTCTGTTGATGAGCTAGCCTCTGAGCTTACACAGAGCTCTTTTTCAACTCTCAGTATCTGAAGAAGATCTTTGTGTGAGCTCAGAAGCATCTATCACTAACAGAAACTGGTTCAATAAAAGGTATTACTTCACTCACCTTGTCTAATAAAATGGGAAGACAGCCTAAATCTCAACTATTAAGGAACTAGTGCCTTTCCATTACCAGATAAGTAGGAGCTTAGCCTCTTCTCTCTTAGATTGGGTTAAATCTGGACTGACTTTATTGAAGTCAATAGAATTACATTAGTTTCTAATCCAGGGATTGGCAACCTTTGGCACGCGGCACACCAGGGTAAGCACCCTGGCGGGCTGGTTTGTTTACCTGCTGCGTCCCCAGGTTCGGCCGATCGCGGCTCCCACTGGCCGCAGTTCACCGCTGCAAACCAATGGGAACCGCGGCCAGTGGGAGCCACGATCGGCTGAACCCGTAGAAGCGGCAGGCAAACAAACTGGCCTGGCCCGCCAGGGGGCTTACCCTGGCGGGCCACGTGCCAAAGGTTGCCGATCCCTGATTTAATCAGTGTAACTGAGAAGAAAATCAGATCTTAAAGTAAAGGGGGCTGCCTTCTTGTACAATGTGAATTATTGAAGCATTCACCCATTTGTTTCACTGGGGTGGATTGGAAGACTCTCCATGGATTTTACCAGCAAAAATTTTGCATTTTACATTTCCTAAAATGGCTATGAAGACTTGTTCATCACAACAGAATTCAAAATGGCCTCTAGTAGTGATTATTGTAAAGACCTGAAAGCTTTGGTTGACCTTCAAAAAAGTCTGAACATAAATAAAGGTGATCCAGAACAGTCAACATAGATTCACCAAGGGCAAGTCATGCCTGACGAACCTGATTGCCTTCTATGATAACTGGCTCTGTGGATATAGGGAAAGCAATAGACGTGATATACCTCGACTTTAGCAAAACTTTTGATACGGTCTCCCACAGTATTCTTGCCAGCAAGTTAAAAAAGTATGGATTGGATAAATGGACTATAAGGGGATAGAAAGCTGGCTAGATCATTGGGCTCAATGGATAGTGATCAACAAATGTCTAGTTGGCAGCTGGTATCGAACTTAGTACTCCAGGGGTCAATCTGGGGCTGGTTTTGTTCAACATCTTCATTAATGATCTGGATAATGGGATGGAGTGCACCCTCAGCAAGTTCCCAGATAACTCTAAGATGGGGGGAGAGGTAGATATGCTGGAGGGTAGGGATAGGGTTCAGAGTGATCTGGACACATTGGAGGATTGGGCCAAAAGAAATCTGATGAGGTTCAACAAGGACAAGTGCAGAGTCCTGCACTTAGGACAGAAAAATCCCATTCACTGCTTTGGGCTGGGGTCCAACTCAGCTAAGCGGCAGTTCTGCAGAAAAGAACCTGGGGATTATAGTGGACAAGAAGCTGGATATGAGTCAGCAGTGTGCCCTTGTTGCCAAGAAGGCTAACGGCATATTGGGCTGCATTAATAGGAGCATTGCCAGCAGATCAAGGGAAGTGATTATTCTCCTCTTTTTGGCACAGGTGAGGCTACATCTGGAGTATTGCATCCATCTTTGGGCCCCCCACTACAGAAAGAATGTGGGCAAATTGGAGAGAGTCCAATGGAGGGCAACGAAAATGATTAGGGGGCTGGGGCACATGACTTATGAGGGGAGGCTGAAGGAACTGGGCTTATTCAGTCTGCAGAAGAGAAGACTAAGGGGGGATTTGATAGCAGCCTTCAACTGCTTGAAAGGGAGTTCCAAAGAGGATGGAGCTGGGCTGTTCTCAGTGGTGGCAGATGACAGAACAAGGAGCAATGGTCTCAAGTTGAAGTGGGGGATATCTAGGTTGGATATTAGGAAAAACTATTTCACTAGGAGGGTGATGAAGCACTGCAATGGTTACCTAGGGAGGTCGTGGAATCTCTGTCCTTAGAGGTTTTTAAGGCCCAGCTTGATAAAGCCCTGGCAGGGATGATTAGCTGGGGTTGGTCCTGCTTTGAGACAGGGGTTGGACTAGATGACCTCCTGAGGTCACTTCCAACCCTACTCTTCAATGATTCTATGATTCTAATGGATGCAGAGAGAGAAAATCCTTCTATTTAAGGGAGAGGGAGGACAGAATTAGAACACGGAACAATACATGTATTTTAAATAGGTGCATGAAACACTTTACAAAAATTTTAATTGTAGTACTTTATCTTGAGGTAATTTTTTCTAGAGCATTATGTTTATAACAAGTCATTCTGAAGAGATTCTGAATATTAGTTATGTGTTTGTGAATTTTCTAAAGAAAGAAATTAGGAGTGTAATCCTCTTGAATGAAATTAAATAATTTTGCAGAAGGAACAGACAGCATGCCTTAAGCATGTTGTTGGGAGCTAGTCTATCCAGCTCCTCTTAATATTCAACTTGACAGTAGTGTCAAGAACTGTTTAAGGTCAGGCACTAGGAGGCTATATGATAACTGTTCATATTGCTGAGAATCCCACATGTGGTTGAACAGATTAATCTCCACATATTGCTACACTGACACCAAGCTTTCTGCCTTGCATCAAGGGAAGCAGTGTTCCAGATCTTTATGGTGCCATCATGGGGTGTGTTTTAAGTACTATTGGTGTTTCTTAGATAAGGAGAAGAAAAGGAGAACTGACCATTGAATTATTACTTCAAGGCTTGAGCTAGAATCAGATGTTTTAACTCAAGAGCATGATTTTACCCTGCAGAGATGGGATGTCAAACTCATGGTCTGCTTGATGTATTTATCTAGGTCTTCATGACAGAGAAAGATTCACATTCTGAAGAATCCAAGTATTCCTTTTTTCTTTAAAAAGGAACTTTCGCTATTAAGGTACTTTTAAAAAATGTGCAATGTAGAGCTATCTTACCTGAAACCATTTAAGTGGGATGTTGAGTCTGAAGCCTAGTGTTATAATTCAATTGGGCATTTTTTCCCAATTATATAGGTGTGCAATGGTAGTTTAATTTGAATAGATTCTCTGCAGTAATACTTTCAAACTGGGCAATTGAAGCACAAACAGCCAAACCTACGTCGAAAAAACAGTGGTCCTAAAAGTGCCCAGCATTATTTTTTCTCACTGAGAAATTCTGAACTCAACATTATGTTCAATAATGCCAAGTTTAGTTACAACTAAGGGCAATAATCAGACTATATTTAAATCATTTGTCAGTGGGATATCCACTGTCGATAGCATAGTACTGCAGTTCTCACACTGTGGCATTTGTATCTCTGGCAGTATGCAGACAATGCTTAGGTGATACATGGGTTGATTTAATAAAAAAAAAAAAAAAGAAAAAAAAAGTCCCTTGTAACTACTCTGATTAAAATTACATCGGTCACTTGCCAAGTTGGTTTGTATTTAAAAGCAGTATTCTAGATCTTAAATTCTGAGAACCCCTGCACCTATGTAGAGGCCTATTAACTTCAAAACATTCTGTGGGACATAAAGATCCACCTGCATGAACCAGATTGCAAGAGTATATCTTTAAATTGTTCATTTTTTTAAGGAAGCTTACATTCCAGGTCACCTGTTTGACAATCATATTTGTCTTAAAAATACACATTTGTGATAAAGTCAGGCCGGATGGCTGCAAGAGAGTAATGGAAAGCAGATATGTTAGCCCTAGAATGTCTATGGACTTATGGGACTTATGGGTCTCTGGCACTATTTCCCTTTTTTGAGGGGGGAAGGAGCACACTTAGGCTCTTTCCCCCCTTGGGCCTACCCTGACGACACAGCTAAGGGAGCACCAAAGGGGGAAGGCAAACCCTGTCTGAGTGAGACTGATTACCCCAGGCCCACCATCGCCAGAGGGCAGAAACGTTAAGGCTGGTGAGAGAGAAGAGGTGCCTTGCCACTCATGATATAAATAGAAACATTTATGACTATTTATTCTTAAATAGAATATATATTGTATTAATATTAGCCTACATCTTAGATTTTGGAGTAGAAAACAAGATTAAAAGCTTAGTTTACATGGTAGGGGGAGATGAAAAAAAGTTGCTTGGACTTACCATAAAAATATCAATAAGGGGTCATTTTTAAATAACTCAAAAGCTTATTAGCAAAGCACCTGCTATTTACCTGAAAATTATTTGCATGTGTTTGTATTTGCCATCAATTTGCCATCATGTGCCATTATCTAACTGCGGATCAAGACTTTATTAAAATATGTTCATGGTCTATATTTTCTTCAAAAAATAGAATCACCGAAAGACCAAGAAAAGCTGAAATGTATGGAGGAAATCTATTTTGATCAAATTAGAATGTCTACCATTGTCTTTGCAAGTAACTGATATTGCTATAGTATTTCAATATTTATTGTAGTCCTTGGTCTATTGTAAGCATAGGAAATTCAGTGAATATCAAAGTAGTTATCTTCATACAAAGGCAAAACTGAAGTTTTTTAATGGTGACCACTCTGTCACTGAACTAACAAAAATATCGAATATAATGGTCCAAGACAACACAATACCAACGTGACATAATAGGCAACTGCATTATAAGAGTACAATTTCTGTTTCCAACAGAATGACCTATTTAAATAACATTGTACAGCCTAGGATGATTGACTCTTGAAATTGCTTTTTTCTTGTTTGTTTCCATAAAATATATGTCAAAAGCAAAATATAAGGATTTTGTCAAAATAGAAAAATAAATGGCTATTTTGAGAACTTAATGTAGTTTTAAACAAGTGTAGTATAGTTAGACTGATGGAATATAATACAGAAATAAAATAAAAGGAGATTTACTTCAAGGACATTTGAAAACTTAAAAACTGTTTTGTGTCTTCTTCAGTCATAAGCTTGCTTTACCTTCCTACATGACCCAGTTAGAGTAATTTCTGCACCCAGCATCCCCTCTGTCTTCTTTGCTCTACTTTTAGAGTATTCAGATGCATCTAACAAGATTGCTGCTGTATTTTATATGGCATCTGTGGAGAAAAGGCAAGGGTGGAAGTGCTTCATATTTGGAAAAGGGATTATGCCCTACGTGGTTAGTGAGGTCCACCAAGGGCTTCCTTACAGAGCCAACACTGGGAGAATTCTTTGGTCAACGTTAAAGGTCAAACTCTGGCAGAAACAAGACACAGTTGCAGGCAAAATAGAAGCCCAAGAGTTCCTGAGATCTATTAAAGTCAATACCTATCTAATCAGGCACCTAATCAGATCTTCAGATGCATGTGTGAGGTTGGGGCAGAGGAGGCATTGGTGGAAGAAATTCTTCACATCCTTCAGACCCCAGCTGTTAATACTTCTTCCTTTCTCCAGTGAGCTCCTTTCAAGTCATTTCTGGCCTCTTCTTCCAGACCACAAAAAGACCAAGGCTTCTAGCGTACTTCACCACCGTGGAAGAGAGACAGCAAGTGACGTCTTTTTTTTTTTTTTTTTTTTTTTAATGAATGAATAAATTTCAGATCTCATGGCTGCTCTCTGTTCACACGCATTAAATTCTTAGTTACAGATGCAGGAGCAAGAAGTTCCCTATGAATTCAAGAGTACAAGGGAAACTTAGAATCTTTGCTAACCCTCAAAATTCCTTCATAATATTTCTTTGTCTATTATGATATTGTCCTCTTTTCTCCTGAGAGGAGAGAGATTTTGGTCTGAACCTGCCATTATAACTTTCAGTCTAAATCATTGTCATGTTGCCACACCCCTTAACATGACATATTGGGTTCTTGAGGCCAAAGCTTTATAGGATCTCTATGATGAGAACTTTTTATTTAGTAAAAAGACCCCAACAACAACTTTTCTATATATTTATTACTCTTTCCGGGATCACTTGAGTGTCCATAGATCTGTAAAGAAATCACCTTTCAGATCTTGATTCAAATGTCCTTATATTGCCAGCGCTTACAGGAAAATCAGAGTTCCTGGAGAACTCAACACCAGATAAGGAGAAATTTTTATATTAGCACACATCTCTCTGCTTTTCCCTTTGGGGCAGATTTAAAAACTTTCCAGGTGAAAAGGTCTTCTTGACAAACAAACTGGTCAGTTATCTCCTCAGAACACTTGACAGAATTCTACTCTCTCCCTTCAAGCTACAGATTTATTTCATTCTACCCATGGAACAGGGAGGCAGTGAGACAAAGGCCAAGTCTGTCCTTGAAACTTTTGCTGGTATAGCAATATTGATTAAAGGTGTGATTGTTTTCGGATATTTTTATATTGGCAAAAGCTCTAGTGTAGATGCGGTTATAAAAGGGAAAAAAGAGTTCTTGCTGATATAGTTTATTTAGTTCAGGGAACTGGTGTAAACTATTCTGGCAAAAGTACTCTTTGGCCAGTGTAAACTTCTTCTACACTAGGAGGCTTTGCTGAGATAGCTATAAAGACAAAGCATCTCTAGTGCAGACTAAGGCTAAATTCACAGACATCAAAGTTGTAGTCCTTGTTCTTGAGCAAGAGTATTTATGGATGTGCTTTCTAAGGCCTGGTCTACACTGGGGGGGTGGGGGAATCGATCTAAGATACCCAACTTCAGCTACGAGAATAGCGTAGCTGAAGTCGTCGTATCTTAGATCGACTTACTTCACGTCCTCGCGGCGCGGGATCGACGGGTGCCGCTCCCCTGTTGACTCCGCTTCTGCCTCTCGCACTGGTGGAGTTCCAGAGTAGAGGGGGAGCACGTTTGGGGATCGATTTATCACATCTAGACAAGACGCGATACATTGATCCCCAATAGATCAATCACTACCCGTCGATCCGACGGGTAGTGTAGACGTACCCTTATACACAGTATCATAAAGGACAGAGGCCATTTTTCTAGAGAGTGATTTGATGATCCTCAAATGTTTTGCTACTTTTCAACATTTCAAGGTGGAGAAAATCTGATCTATCACAGGGGAGATTGAACTGGATGAGTTCTTGGCTTCCACAGATTTAAGAAAAACATAATGGGATTTTATGGTTGTTCTACAGAACCCGTTAATCCTACATTTGCTAGTGTGGACAGACAGCTGTGATTCATCATAAACTTGTTTCATTTCAAGTCACCTAGGGCAAGTTTTTTCCCTTCACAATGGCTAGTTTATCTGGAAATCCCATTTGATACCCCCAAGTTTCAGTCCAAGTGCACAAGATGGGGATATCTTTCTAGATCTGTTAGCCTCACTCTAAGCCTCCTGAAGTTCTGCACCAGATGTCTTCTGAATTTCCTGGTCAGGGTGTCTCTTTCTTCCCCCTCTTTCCTTCATTGCCTGCTCTGTGTGAAAAGGCAAAGCAGACAAGGCGATCCATTGCCCCTGACTTTCTTCACCAATTATAGTATTCAAGCTTCTGAAGAATCTTCTCACTCTTCTATATCTCCTATTCCAGCATGTGATTTTCCCTAACTCTGGAAAGATTCACTCCATGGTTCATAAAACAGGAGTCCTCTTTGGGTTTTGGAGAAGGCTCTGATTAAAATACTACTTCAGCCTCACTGGTCTTTTCTCTAGAGTAAAATACCTCAAGGATGGGGGGCACATTTTTAATACAGTATTCTTCTTTCACCCCCTTGTAAGAACACTAAGTGCTCATATTTTTCAAGTATAAAGTAGACAGAAGTTTCCCTCTATTTCATTCTCACTCTATTTTTGACCCAAAGAAGATTTGTGTGGCACACTTTGAGTTGCGTGATGAGATTTTCAGAGGAACCTCAGGGAGTTGCACTCCCAACCCAGTGGGATTTGAGTGCTTAACTTTTGAAAATCTGATTCATGGCTCTTAAGTAATTATCTTCATAAATCACTAGAGCTGAGGACATCCACTTGTTTGCCTTGTTTTGTTTCAGCAGGCCAAGAATGTCAGAAAGCATTCACTCTGTTTAAGCTAATTAGATCTCTGTGTATTAACAGTTCTGCATTGCTGTGATTTAAGGCTTATTCTGCTTAGAGCATGGTGGCCTCGAGATCTGCGATAATATTATTTTCTCATGAATAAATTCACCTGGCCACACCTGTCCCTGACGTTATTGGATAAATGAAGATGCATCTAGTGACTCAGTCACTACATATATGTAGCATTATGTTAGGATGTGTACTGTTCCTTTAAATCAGGACAGGGTTGAGCAATCTGAGCAATATTCTAGGAGAAGTTCTCCAGTGAAGCACAGAGACAGATGATAGCTCTCAAGATGATACAGTTGTCCATAGTCAAATAAAGCTTCTTGTGTTCAGTGGTAGAAGAAAACAAATCTGTGGCTCTTTATTATTGCAGCATGACACACCATTCCAGTCTTGCCATACACTAAGCACCTCCATGATTATTTTTTTCCCTTAGAGTTTGGGTTAATTTGGGTTATTTTGAGACACACAGCATATGGTTGCCATTTGGTGCAGTAAAGGAAGTTTTGTTCTTGCCCCCAAAATGTTGATCACTGCTAATTATCTCCACTGATCTGAAAGCCCCCCCCCCCAATTATTTATCTTGTAACGGGTTGGCGACCTTTCAGAAGTTGTGTGCCGAGTCTTCATTTATTCACTCTAATTTAAGGTTTTATGTGCCAGTAATACATTTTAACGTTTTTAGAAGGTCTCTTTCTACAAGTCTAGAATATATAACTAAACTATTATTGTATGTAAAGTAAATAAGGTTTTTAAAATGTTTAAGAAGCTTCATTTAAAATTAAATTAAAATGCAGAGCCTCCTGGACCGGTGGCCAGGACCTGGGCAGTGTGAGTACCACTGAAAATCAGCTCGCATTCCGCTTTTGGCACGTGTGCCATAGGTTGTCTACCTCTGAAATAGACTATGGTAGGTTCAAGAGTTTAGACTGAGTTTAGATCTATCCTGCTACATTAGTTCTCAACTGGTTAGCAGAAGGTGGGGCTACTTGTGAGAGAATGACTGAAGCTGATTTCCTTGCAGCCCATGAACCTAGATTGGGTGGAGCCTTTTTGCTGAAATTCAATCTTTGGATAAGAACTAATTTCTTTTTTTCTTAAGAATTAATTTAGATGTCTTATCTATAGTGCTGGGAAGGGCACAATATGGTGTTTAGAATATTACCAGTGTTTATGTATGAGTGCACTGAAGAATAAAGTCGCTGGATCTGATTATTTCATATTTCCACTGAAATTTAAGAGAAAAGGAAGATATCAGATGGAGTTGCTTAGCACAAAATAAACTGGTAGATAGAGCATGAGTGATCAGATGCCCAAAGCAAAATAAATGATAGGTTGAAAGACTAGGATATGCCTATTTATTTAGAAAATAACATTTAAAGGTAAATACCAGTTTGTAACGAGGCTACATGCCACATACATTCTCGTCAAAATACTTTTCCAATTCTATATTTTACTTATATAAAGAGAAAAATGATCACAGAATCCAGTGAGCCCTTTACGGGTTGCACACAAAATTTATTATAACATTACCTTTTATCCTTGGGTTGCGAGATTTGGGGAATTGTACTCCATCAAAGTATTAAAGTACAGCTATTTTCTGAGGTGTGTGACTTCAGACTTCACAACTTCCAGGATTTAGAATTTTGATAAAATATAGCAAACGGGATGGAAGTTTTTATCATTAGATGAATGGAGGTTACACTATACTTCTTAGAAGAGGACATTTTTTGTCAGGCTGAGAACCTGCTTTCCTTTTGCCCTGCATTTTTTTTACCCATAAAATTAATTCCGGGCAAAAATCAGAATACTGATGTTTCTTATTACCTGACTTTCACTCTCATTCAGCTAATAGGAGATTTAAGTACTCGGGTTTCCATCAACAGCTTGAGTGCAAGTGCAATATTAGGGCTATCCTTATGCAAATGTACCTATCAAATTCCAGTGTACAACCTAAACAAGTCAATTCAGAATACTTATACCATTCTGGAGCTTTCAAAAATCTAGCAGTAGGTTCTAGTGCAGGGGTGGGCAAACTATGGCTGGCAGGCCATTTTTATCCGGCCCACAAGCCGGGAGCTTGCCACGTTCCACCCGGTGCTCCAGCTGGGGGCTTGCCGCACTCTACCCAACACTCCGGCCGGGGGAGCGGGACCAGCAGGTTTGTCGTGTTCTGGCAGGGAGAGTGGGATCAGGGACTTGCTGCGCTCTGGCTGGGGGAGTGGGGCCATGGGCTTGCCACACTCCACCTGGTGCTCCTGCCCAGGGAGCAGGACCAGGGGGTTTGCTGTTCTTCACCTGGGCCTCCGATGGAGCGTGAGCAGGGGCTTGCCGCGCTCTGCCCAGCGCTCCTCAGTGATGAGCAGTTCATTTTGAGCACCATCTTTGGGGAAGATTCAGCATGCAAAATGCCACATTGCACAGGTATGACCCCACCACCTCTACGCATCAGTGTGCCAAATCACCTCACGGTTTCCTATGGCCCCACCCTCAAGAGCCTCGAGTGGAGGGAAACCGCCCAGTGCCACAGCTGCTCCCATTTGGGTTCCTCTGCACGTGGCACAGCTGCCTTGGTGTCACACTGCCAGCAGAGCCCATAGAAATCCCTAGTACCACCCCATGAAGCCCCCCACGTGCCACCCCTCATGAGTCCTCTTGCCACACTGAGGTAACATTCCTTATTATATACAAACTTTTAATGAACACAACTATGCAAACAGAACTCAAAGTACAACAGTAAGAACATTTTGGGGGGAATGCTGGGGCATAAAGTTACAGGTGAGTTTACACCTGCCTCTTCTTGTCCACATGGATTCTGGGATAGAGTGGCATGGCTCAAAATTGTCAAGGGTGCTGACGCCCAACAAATCCAGGCTAGAGAGAGGGTCCAGTTTTTTCACAGTGCATGCCATCTTGTAAAACAGCAGTTTGAAATAAGGACAGCTGTTAGGATTTTCTATTCCCTCTCAAATGAATGCTGCCAAAAAAAAAAAAAAAAGAAAAGAAAAAGTGGACAATGAGTGTCGGGTTTTCAACAAAGAATGGAATACAAAATATTTTTTCACAAACGTGAACTCAAAGACTGTATGCCTGTTTTGTCAGGAGAGCATCGCGGTGTTCAAGGAGTACAACTTGAATCGCCATTTTTCAACGAAACATCCTAATTATGGCAGCAATTTAAGAACTGAGGAAAGGGCAAGAAAAGCTGAGGAACTCGCCACAAACTTAAAAACTCAGCAAAATATTTATGTGCGACAATCTGCAATTCAGGAAGTCATTACAAAGGCAAGTTACGTTCTGATGTTCAAAATCACTAAACAAAATAAGCCTTTTGCTGAAGGGGAGTTTTTGAAAGAATGCATGGTTGATGTTTCTGGCATGCTGTGCCCGGAATACCAAAACAAATTTGAGAACATTAGTTTGTCACGAAGAACTGTTACTCGTTGTGTAGAAGTGATTGATGAACATTTGGCTTCTGAGTTGAACAAGAAAGCACAGGGCTTTACATTATTTTCATTAGCTCTCGATGACAGCACTGACATTGAGGACACAGCACAGTTACTGATTTTTGTCAGAGGAATTGACGACAAATTTGAAATCACAGAGGAATTTTTATCCATGGAATCAATGAAAGGCACAACTAAGGGATTGGATTTATACGAGAGGGTGTCTGAAGAGTTGAACATCTGAAGCTCCCCTGAAGTAAACTGGCAAAGGTAACCATGGATGAATCACCAAATTTAACATGGAAAAACATAAGGACTTTTTAAAAAGAATTCAGGACAAAGTAAAAGAAGATGACCCTGATAAAGAGGTGATTTTTCTGCATTGTATTATACATCAGGAGGCCCTCTGCAAAAATGTCCTGGACATATCACGTTGTTCGCACAGTAGTGAAAATAGTGAACTAGATAACAGTGAGGGGACTTAATCATCGACAATTAATTTCCCTTCTTGAAGACACTGACGCAAAACACCAGGACTTACTTTATCATACAAATGTCCGCTGGCTCAGCCTAGGAAAGGTATTGCAGTGAGTGTGGGAGCTCAGAGATGAAATTAGCACTTTTCTGGAGATGCAGGGGAAAGAAAATGATTTCCCTGAATTAAAGAATTCAAACTGGACGTGCAACCTCACTTTTGGTGTGGATATCTTGGCACACTTAAATGAACTTAATGTAAACCTGCAAGGAAAGAATGTGTTTGTACACAAATTGTATTCTACTGTGACAGGTTTCAAAGCCAAGTTAGTCTTGTTTTCAAAACAAATTAAGGACAAAGTGTTTGCTCACTTTCCAGTACTGAAATACTTGGAAGTGTCACCAGAGAAGAGAGAAAAGTACAGCAAAATTTTGAGCTACTTGCACGGAGAATTTTCTTGTCAATTATATGACTTTGAGAATATAGAGAAGACACTGGAGCTGGTGTCATGCCCACTGTCATTTGACTACAAGAAAGCCCCACAAGAATGACAACTGGAGCTCATTGATCTCCAGTGCGATTCCACCTTGAGGGAAAAGTATAATTCAGAAAAACTGGATGAGTTTTATGCCTCCTTGAGTGATACAAAGTTCCCAAATATCCGCAAAGTGGCACAGAAAATCCTTGTTTTGTTTGGCTCCACCTACATGTGCGAACAAACATTTTCCCTGCTGAATTACAACAAATCTCGCTACAGATTCAAGTTAACTGTTCAGCATCTCAGCTCGGTATTGTGGATTTCCACAACAAGAATGACACCGGACTTTGATGCCATTGTAAAAAAAGGTGACCAGCTGCATTGTTCCCATTAATCAAAGAGGGTGTGGAAAGGGATTAAGTTTGGTTTAATTATTGTAATACGTTGTTATGATGATATATTTATAATAAGTAGTAAGGTTTTATGTTTATTTCCACTAAAATGTATCTTTATTAAATAGAGTTTATTTGAATATCTCTGAATTGTTAATTTTGTGAGCATTCATGGCCCGCCATGAGGCAGTCGGGGGGTGTGAAGTGGGAGAGGGCAGAGGCCAGGCTGTTTGGGGAGGCACAGCCTTCCCAACCCTGCCCTCCATACAGTTTTTCAATGCCGATGTGGCCCTCGGACCAAAAAGTTTGCCCACCCCGTTTAGTGGCTTTTTCTAGATGTATCTTGAGCCTGATAGGCTTCTGAAGAAGGTATAAATCTAGGCATTCTTATTTCCAATTAACTTTCTTAGAAATTGTGATTGTTAAAGCGTGGTTGTACTCCTTCAAACTCTGATAATAGTGTTATATCTTTGGAGTAAACCTAAACATGGAGATTTGAGTTATTGTTAATAATTTGTTGGTGTTAGAAGCAACAATGTGCTAAGTGCTTTCCACAGTGTGACAAGGTTGGGACTCATCACTGCAGCGCCTCCCACTGGTTGTTCCGGGAATTAGCTCAGTCCATGGGGAGCACCTTCTGCTGGTGGTATCCCGTCCGTCATCTGTTCCTCACTGGTGTCTGGACCCGCGTTACTCCCCACTCGGCAGCGTCCTTTCCAGGCCACTGCCCTCTGGCAGTCCCCCCTAGTCCATCCTCACCCCCTTCCGGAAAAAGAAACTCTAATAAACAGGAGTCCTGGAAATGTCTGAATTAGTGCTTAATCACTGTATTTTATGTCCAGGATATCTTTGCAACTCCTTACTTTTAATTTAGTATATATGCTTCATGGAAGCCCTTGGAACTGGGACTATTTACTGTCTTTCACAGATACTTTGTTTCATAATATGTCCTTGTTTTTCTATAGAAAATATGCAGATATTTTATTCTGTGGAGACTACTCTATTGTACTGCCTTTCTTTTTTCTACCACGCTGTTTCGCCCCACCCCCAGCTTCTCCTTATGTATATATGGCTTCTGAAAGTCAGTCACAAAGTCATCATCTTGATCACTTCTTCCACAGAAATAATTTATCTTAAGCAAATGTACCCCCTGTTTTCTATTTTGAGAGGGTAAGGAAACAGATATTAATGGGGCATATTTTTGACAATGTCTGTTTTACATATTGCCTCTGTTCATAGTGCAGTGTGCGCCTAGCTGGCATTCATTTTCTAACATACTAAAACTAAGTTTAAATAAAACATTATGATGGTGACAGAAGCAAAGGAAATCAAAGTTAAGAGGGCTCTGTGCCCTAATTCACTCAGCTGTGCATAAATACTGCAGATACTGGTTGCAAAGATCATCCTTTGATTTCACAACTTCCAGTTTGCACCCTTGGATGAGTCAAAGATGCCATTTTCTCACTCAACCTCATATTTTTATTTAGTGTGAGGTCACTTTATAATCGACTGTTTAGAGCCACATCCCTTAAAGGGTGGTAGCCGGTGCTCCATATAAGCAAGTGAAAAAGATAGTATCCTCCAACTTAAAAAGCAGGGATACGGCATGATGACATCCCAAAATTCAAGCACAGCACAACTGTAACAATGGCTTTGCATAATATAGGTTCTGCACATGCTTACTAAAATTTAAAACAGATGATATAAATGTGCATTGATCTCACTATGAATGTAATGAGGCTCAGAAATGTGGGTTAAATGTGATGTCTGCAACTTAATTCATTAACCATTTACTTGATCTGAGGAAAAAGTAATCCACCATTACCCAGCAGGGGGTTACAGTGACAAATTCAAGATGGCCACACTGACCTTAGACATAACAGAAATCAATAAGACCTCAGTTCCACTCATCCTTAAACCTCCAGCTAAGGGACTTGCCTGGATAACCAGAGTCTCTGTCCCCTTCCTCACCTGAGTTATGTGAGGGAGTCTCAAGCTATGCAAGACACTGAGGCTATACCAAACTGAATCTCAAGACTAAAGAGGGAAAGGCAGAGGCCAAGCGCTCCATGGAGGCAGTGGGGAAGATTATCCAATGCCTGGCTCCGTCAGGAGAGCCTTTTTCCAGCCAGCCCCTTTGAATCCTCACCCTGGACAGCAAAGTGAACATTTGAGGGTGACAGTTTCAGATGTGGTTTACTCCATATAAACCAGAATATTGATTGGATTTTAAAGCCTTTCAAAAATTCCAAGTTGAATTTTCAGTAAAGACTAGTGTTTATGGTTGGGAGGGAGAGCAACTGTCTAATTGCTGCTGATTGTGGAAGATATAGTCTTTGCTATTGTCTCTACCTTCTCAAAGGGAATGTTATTTCCTGTCCGGAAATTTTGATACAATCCAATGTTAATACTTTGCAATACTGAAGGTGCGGTGGCTCTATACCTTTTCAGTTAGACATAAAAATGTTTTAAAGCTTTAAACTTCTTGCATGATTGTATGTACGCAGACGTTACATGAGAGCTTAAACATCCAGTATAATCAAGTTCCAATATTATGTGAGAGTGGTGCAGCAGCAACAAGAGCAGTGTCCCGTACAGTGCATAAAGCACAGCCTGTGCTGATTAGCACTCTTCTGGGGAAAACATCACTGTTTGTCATCCGAGTCTTGTACAGCTGAGCCAGATATTCATTTCCCGGCAAGAACATCTTGCTGAACTCTTGCATGTTGTATTGATATTGTATAAAAGAAGAGAAACTTTATGCATTATTTAAATGTGAGTCTCCAAGAGAATATGTAACCCAAACTGATGCATTCAAAGGAGAAGAAAATCTATACATGGTAGTAAAGAAACATCTAGTGTAGCCATTTACCTGAGATAGCTTTTCCCAGTGGCCCAATTAACTTTATAGTATCACACTAAGACTTATTTTTTCCCCTCAGAACAGAAGTTGATATGTTCGGATTTACACAGTGATCTTGTTTATATCAAACTCCAAAATAAGATTACAATTCTCTGTCCTCCACTTGCACTAATCATGTCAAATGAAAAATCTCTGGCTACGGAATAAGGCAGAAGCTTTTACATGATACACATTATCCCAGAAACAAAGAAAGACACACAAGATGCAAGGGAGGGTTTAATTAGGCTGCAACTTTATTATTTGTCTGGGTACTAATTGGCAATAACTCAATATGCACATCATCCTTTCTTCATAATCATTGCCACCTGGTAGAGGGCTGCTATCACACCCCAGCCCCCAGTACCCTCCCCAGCTGGTCCCGACTTGTCCCTAGAACCTCACTGCCTCCCCTTGAACCGGGGTTAAGGGGCTGGAACTCCTCACTGTACCAGATATTAGGAGCCCCCACCCCATTTCTAAGCTTCTTAGGGGACATCTTCCCCCTAAATCCACCTTCAGTTGCACGGAACGGACCCCCTGTAGTCCACAACACCCAATCCTGTGTTAATCCCAAGAGTGGAAGGATGGGAACTGCTGACTCTGGGGATAAAAGTGGTCATGGTCTGGGGGGGCAGAGTTTATATACCCTCCCCCAGATGTGCAAGGCCAGTGGCTTACCTGAGACCAATATGCCTGATCACCAGCTCAGGTGATGGTTTCTCCTTTCCCCGAGTATTAGCTCCTCCCAACTGCCAAGTGGGGGGGACCCTTAAAGAAGCTACTATCCTTTTTCCCACCAGCCCTAACAAAAGTCTCTATCTTGAGGTTGTAAGGCTTACATTTTATGCATAGTATGAAAAAGTCAATTAATGTATTTTAGTTTCCTTGGACTTGTGTGCTTCCAGAAAATCATACTTTACTAATCAGCCTATAACATATACATAGGAGATTGATTTGTTGTGCAGATAATTATTTTCTGAAAGCAAAATAGCCCTATTATTTGAAAAAGATTAAAATTATGCTGTCTCTGTGCAGGGTGAGATGATTTCCAGCAGAATCATTTGTTTCAGGCTGAACAAATGCCTGCCTGCAAAGCAAAAAACAAAAACAAACAGTTACATGCTGAAGAGATGATCTAAACTGAATTCATACTGAATTTATTTTTATTTTGTGCAAAATTAGTGGCATTTATTTCAGTTTGGGGGACTGGACAACTCAGGTGAAAGGCTTTTGTCTCTAATGAGACTCTGGGTGGCTTACTGTTTGATAGCTTTTTGGTCTGTGCAAGTTGGTTATTTCAGGCAATTGTCCAGGATGTTCATATAATGTATACCTTGGAGCGAAGGTGGTATCCTATTTGCCCAAGGGAAACAGATGTACACTTTGAACAGAATGGGTGACAGAATAGAAAAGAAATCTATGATAAATTGCATGGTAGAACACAAGGGAAGAACTGCCTCATACTACTCTGTGGATATCTTAGAAAGAAAAGAACAGAGCCTCTCAAGACGAATTCTGTCTACTTTTTGCTTGGAACCACAGATGAGTCAACACCACACGGACAACAGTGTGGAAGAAGTTGATACATCCACAATCAAAGTGGAATCTGATCTTCATCTAAGCAGGAAGATATAGTCAACCATAGCCTAAGCCCAGGCTTAAAGACTCAATGCTGATGAAGTTGTTCCTGCCACAACCTTCTCAATGTTTTCCCCCCAAAGAAGAAGAACTGAGACATTATAAATTGTATCTATTTACTTATTCAAATTATATAATTGTAGATGTCCAGCCAGTGCTCCAGATGCCTAGCCCATAAATTAAAAATCACAATATAAACAAATGAAGGATTGGTCTGAAATATTAACCATCAATGGTCTTGATATTGGGCTTTGCAGCATGTCTGGGAGGTTAACAAATATGGGGTCTGGCAAATACCAGGGGGCAGCAAACTCTGGATAGAGGACTTCTCACTAAAAATGCCATGTTATCAGTTCCATCTCATTTATACTGAGGCTCTACGTCTATAGCTTGTGGCAGTACATAACAGGGAAAGAGGCCATCTCTCCAGGTCGCACACCCTTTAGGGATTTATAGGTTAAAACCAACCAAGTGAAATCAAAGGAAGCACAGTTAAACAGTTCCTGATTTGCCTGACTTCTCCTGAGGGACTTTGGCAGTGTTTGGATGACTGGGAGTGTGACATCACAGAAAGCTGAAACCTAAGCTGAAGTTCTCACTAAATGAGACTCAGTCCTCTCTCCCACAGTAGAGGCCTTTGAGTGCTGCTGCTGAAATGTTAACATCATTTGATAGTCTGTCTTCAACATTTTTCCAAAAGAAGCAGTCTTAGCGATGCACAAACAAATGCGATTTTGTGTGGCACCCTCTTGTCCTTAGCACAGCTTCACAGACTGAGGTGAGGAGTGGTTGCAATAAAATAGGAAGAATATGGAAATAGCAGGCACTTGAGGTCAGGGAAGAGTGAGTGATATGACATACCTGGTGGAGGTAGAAGGACTGAAGGAACTGTGCTTCCTTGCCCCTAGTTAATTGATTCTTGATCCTCTAGCTCTAGGCAAGACTAGCAAGTTGGAACCTCACATTTCTGATATAAAAACTACCCATGTAGGACAAAACTTTAATTATATGATAAAAAAGCGATATTAAAGGCAAAGTGTTTGCTTCCTTGCTTTGGTTTTGTTTTTTGTTTGCTTGCTTGCCTGCTTTGCTGTTCACACATATGGTATTGTGTAGTGACAAGAGTCTGTTTTTACTCTATGCAAACATTCTTTCCCCTAAACAGAAAGGGGCTGGTGTGTAAGCTTCATTATAAATTCATGCTTGCAGCTCAAGGAGAAACTGTATTTTTATGAGGTTTCAGCAAGTAATATATCTGCATGATGGGTTGTTACAAGAAACCAAGCAAATGAAAATGTCAGTTTGCAGAAACTGTCAAACACAGTATCACCTCATTTTGAATGTCTGCATATTTAATAAACCACTGGTAACCCTACCAGGTAGGATCCTGTCAATCTGGCAGGAAGAAGCTTATTGAATATGCAGTTAAGATAGTGTTGGCAAACATTCTAGGCCTTGCTAATGGAAAAATGGCACAAATTAGATTTGGCTTGCAAACAACTAGTCCTTTCAAGCATAGATTGAATTCTTGGTACAGAAACACTAAAACCATAGATTAAAGTGTGTTTGACAATAATTTGGTAAAATTAGCAAAGTTTTTATGAAGAGCATTTAGAATGTGGTATGTGTGAATATTTTTTGATTTTTAAATTATTGATTTTTATCAGCCCTTTAAATGACAAAATAGGATATGTGGAAGCTAATCAACAACAATCACCACATCCAGTTCTTCATGTTCCTATTCAAATGCTCAACCTTTGCTCTTTCTTTCATTTACAAATAATAGTTTATAGACTTTACCACTGCGTGAACACACACACACACACACACACACACACACACACACTTTCTCTTAATATTGCTGAACTCTGATTATGGGTGTAAGGTACCGGATTTACATACTGTGGTTGGATATAGGTTGGAATTGAGAGTTTGTTGTTTAGGAGAGGGATCTTTGAGAGTGTTTGCGTACTGAGACGTTTGGTTGGTGTGAGATGTGACTTGAGGTTGATCTGGATGTTAGCTGTTATTACTTTTTAGTATTATACTAGTTTGCAGAACCTTCAATCGGTATTGGACCACATTTGTTCTAGGTGCTGTACAAATACATATGTTCTTGTCTTGAATAGTGTACAGTCCAAGAGGACAAATGCCATATGAAGTGTGGGAGCGGAGGGATAGCATAAAATATACCTTTATAATATAACTTTAGTTTTATTATTTTAAATACAAAACAGTACCAGTTCTCCTTCTACCCCTCAATCTCGCCACCATTAATTAGCTGATTTATGTAGATTTCCTGACATAGTTGTTTTAGAAGAGGTCTGAAGGATAAATGTTGGATTTACTTGATTTGCAGTTATTATGATGGCAGGAAATGCACTTCAACGTTGTTATAGTAGGAAAAGGAATTAAGAAGAACTGAAGTGAAGAACTATGAGGGAAGACCAGATAGTACTGCTACTAAAGGAAGGTGGAAGTTATATAGAATGGAAAGATCTGGTTAGTTCCATCAGGTCATCTTTATGAAGCTTAACAAATTGACAAGGAGTATTGGTAATAACTCTTCTTGTGGTTGAGATTAAGATTGAAATGTGTCCTGTATCTGAGATGATCTGACATTGTACATATAGGTGTATGAAGTTTGGAATTTGTACTGATGGTGGTTGTTGAGTTACAGTGGAACAAAACCAGTTAGGGTCTCAGAAAAGAATCATTTTGAAATAGTCCCTCTACAAATTAGTTAATATTTTAGCAAATAAGTATTATGGAATATGCAGTTATCTTCTGAGAGTTATTGCATTAAATTTGGAGACTAATTTCAATCATTGAAGTATGAAATAGAAGAATTTTAATCCTGCTTTAAGTGCAAATCTCAATGCAGTCTTAACTATGGTGTCTCTACTGATGCTTCCATAATATAACATCTTACAAAAGCCGTCATTAATGTACTGATGAATTGGATAAATCGAGCCTTCAAAATTCAAAAAAATTCAAAAATTGAATTTTTTTTGCCACAAAGTTAGCTTTAGCCTTTGTGCATACCTTGTGTATTTTAATTACTGTGTAGATTAAATGTCCTTAAAAGTAATACATGGTTTAAATTTAACAGAGGATACAGAGATAGAGATTGGTAAATATGTGCTGCTATTATTATTATTTATTTGTATTGAGTGCGACGAGCCGCAATCATGCAGCAGGACCCCATTGTGATAGGTGCTGTATAAACACAGAACAAAAAGAGAGTCCCCTGCCAAAAAAACTCATTTGGCAGAGTTAGTATTGGGGTGAAAGCTTTCAGTTTTTGAATCCCAGGACTCCTGTGTGCTTAATTTCACAGTTTTAACACTGCCTCCTTCTTTTGGGGTGGGAATGGTGGGGAAGGGTTGAGCTAAAATTTGGAAAACCTATTAATATCTGTATAATATACATCTAATGAATCTAATGAATCTTTTGAATCATAAATAGCTACTGCTGGAAACTATTATGTATTGTGCCATTGTGGCTTGGTAATTCTGACCATGGTAAGAGTTTCTGAAAATGGGACTTTTTAGTAAAAGAGGGGAAGGATTATTGTGATTTCTTCACTAAACTATGACATGTTTATTACTCATGAGACAAGCAAGAGACAAAGTAGAGGTACTACAACAAGACAAATCATCTCTGCCCTTAGAACTTAAATGCCAGCTACCATTCACAAGACTGCTGTTGCATTCCAGATGGAGGATGCTGGTACCAGCACATCTCCAAGATGTCCTAGCAATATGTTGCTTAAAAAAAATGGAATGGGAGGGAGAAGTTGAATATAATCTACACTAAATACCAATTCTACAAATGTGCATGCATATGTCTAATTTTAAGTATGTGAACGGCCCTGTCAAGGCTGATTCCCCCCTCTGGAACTTCGAGTGCAGAAGGTGGGGGCCCACCGGGATTTTAAAAATTAATACTGGCCACTCCAGGCTTGTATTAAACTCTCAAGGTTACAGTTTCTCTCTGACTTGGATCGGTAGATGCTGCCACCACCCAAATGCAAAAAAAAAAAAAAACCCTTTGAAACCAGAAAGGTGCACTTGGGAATTCCTTCCTGTGGGGTACCCTCAAGCCCTTTCACCACTGCTCTAGGGAAAAGCTGAGAAAGAAAAACAAAGGAAATCAGCTGTTGCCACCAGCTAATTTAACAACATGTGCACAAACATTTTAGGACACCCAAAACCCAATCCTGTTATTAAAAAAAGTAAATGTTATTAAAAACAAAAAGAGAGAAAATACATTTGGAACTTAGATTTTTGCTAGATTTAAAAATACCCACTTACAAAATTTAAACATCAAGAATAATCTTCTTGAGGTCCAGTTTAAAGGTTACAAGCAAAACATTTGGGGTAAGCACAGAGGAGTCCACAAGCCAATAACCCTAATCGTGTCTTCCTAGACATTCCCTAATTTACTTATATTTCTGGGATTCAGATAAGCAATCTTTAGGTATAGTCTGATGGTTTTTCATACCTGGCCTAAAGGTTCTCACAACATAACTGCTCCCTATTCCCCTCTTTCCCAGAGAACCACAACACACAGACAAAGGGAAGTATTTTCCCTCCCATTGGCTCTTTTGGTCAGGTGCCCACTCCTTTCCTTTTACCTGTGGCTTGTTAACCCTTGTCATAACTATAAAGGGAAGGGTAACAGCTGTCCTGTGTACAGTACTATAAAATCCCTCCTGGCCAGAGACTCCAAAATCCTTTTCCCTGTAAAGGGTTAAGAAGCTCAGGTAACCTGGCTGGCATCTGATCTAAAGGACTAATAAGGGGACAAGATACTTTCAAATCTTGGGGGGAGGGAAGGGTTTTGTTTGTGTTCTTTGTTTGGGAGTGTGTTCGTTCTCGGGACTGAGAGGGACCAGACATCAATCCAGGTTCTCCACATCTTTCTAAACAAGTCTCTCCTATTTCAAACTTGTAAGTAAATAGCCAGGCAAGGCGTGTTAGTTTTCCTTTGTTTTCTCAACTTGTAAATGTACCTTTTACTAGAGTGTTTATCTTTGTTTGCTGTACTTTGAACCTAAGACTAGAGGGGAGTCCTCTGAGCTCTTTAAGTTTGATTACCCTGTAAGGTTAATTTCCATACTGATTTTACAGAGATGATTTTTACCTTTTTCTTTAATTAAAAGCCTTCTTTTTAAGAACCTGATTGATTTTTCCTTGTTTTAAGATCCAAGGGGTTTGGATTTTGATTCACCAGGAGTTGGTGAGAGGAAGGAGGGGAATGGTTAATTTCTCCTTGTTTTAGATCCAAGGGGGTTGGATCTGTATTCACCAGGAGTTGGTGGAAGGAAGGAGGGGGGATAGTTAATTTCTCCTTGTTTTAAGATCCCAGGGGAGTTGGAACTGTATTCACCAGGAGTTGGTGGGAGGAAGGAGGGGAATGGTTAATTTCTCCTTGTTTTAAGATCCAAGGGGTTTGGATCTGTATTCACCAGGGAATTGGTGAAGGTTTCTCAAGGCTACCCAGGGAAGGAAATTAGCCTTGGGATGGTGGCAGCGGACCAGAGCTAAGCTGGTAGTTAAGCTTAGGAGTTTTCATGCAGGCCCCTACATTTGTACCCTAAAGTTCAAAGTGGGGATACAGCCTTGACAACCCTTTACAGGTAAAGCAAGTAGAGAACAGCTACTAAGAGGAATTTTATTGCTAACTGGCTGGTTGTGTGTCCATAAAGGGAGTTTCCCCCCCTCCCCTTCATTTATCACAGGTCCTGTTAAATGCATTGGTGATACTCCATGTTTAATGGTTTTGGAGATCAAAGTTTTAATGTCTAAGGACAAAGTCCTGACCCTGGCTCATTTTGTGGTAAGTAGTGGCACACAGAAGAATTATCAAAGGATTGTGGTACCATCTCAGTGATAGCTACATCTCTGTTGTGCATCTTCAAACCTGTCCTCCCTTGTCAGGGTTCAGAGCCCTTTGGGATCAGGCTAGAGAAGCCCTTAGCCAATGAGAACCAGATTAGATATGTAATACGATGAGGTGCAAAGCTTTTTAAACAAACTTTGATTCAACTGAGACATTTTTGAAACACATCTGATATACTGGGTGAGAGGAGGAAGGGAGAAGAAAATAGACATCAGTTGTGGAATTGGACACACCAAGCTAAAAAAGTGGGTCTTTAGGAATACCAGTTATCAACAACCAATACAATATATTTAAACCTGGTGTGGAATTCTTCCTGTGCTAATCATTCTATAGCAGTCAAAAATTGTGACTTGGAGGGAAAAAATGACTTGAAAAGAGATGACAAGTGATAGATGGAAGTAGTTTACATACATGCCTTATTAGACCATGATTATAAAAAAATAAAAAATACATATTCACCTTTTCCCTATCAATGACCTGTTAATGTGTCCTGGGAACTAGAATATGTAAAAAGTGTATTCTATCAAATTCCGGGGGCGGTGGGGTGGGATATAAAAAACTGACTGTTTCATGTCTTCTTAGAACTTAGTATGAATGTCACTTTTATATATAGATAGATAGATAGATATATCCATGCACATTATACAAATCTCTGGCATACATCAATTTCTAAAAGAGCATGCTAAATATTTTGTTTAGTGACTTTGGATAATATAGTAGGAGAGAGGTAGTGGTTTTAGCAAATAAACGGGAGGGAAAGCATTTTTTGACAGCTTGTCTTCTGAAATTTATGAAAATTGAACTAATCACTCATGTGAAAATAGAAGGCTTGAACATAGATTAAGGCTTGTTTATCTGCATTGTTAATTAGGAATTTATTTTATTGTTCTTATTTAAAAATTGGGTAAATGTCCCAAATTTTAGCTCTTTTATGCTGCTTTTGAATAATAAGGTATTGGTGCTAAAGAATTAACAGCGCTGGTTTTGTGGCGATGAGGTATTAATCCACAGATCATAGATGGCATAATAAGGTATATGTAATACAATTCTGGTTTTTTATTTTATTCTTTTTTATTAATCCCACCTCAACTGTACCCATCATACTCCGTCTCTGTCAGATGAGAGAGCATTTAAGTCTTGATTTTTCACTCACTCTTGTGCATCATTTGATCTAAGATGTTAATACTGCACATGTACAGAATTTACATATAGAGATATTCTTGTAAAGACCGTCAATAATGTAGCTGTCATTTTTTTGGTTACCCAGTGTCTTTGATCATTATTGGACATTATTGGAAAGCCAGTGACTTCCTAAAAAAAAAAATCTGGAAAATGGGTGCCATGCTAATCAATGGAAAGCTTTGCATTTACACAGATGGAGTCTAAGATAACTAATGAATAACTGGCACTGCAGTAATTGTTCAGGGAGATAGGGCGGCATCCATTAGCTACTCAGCACTAATTCACAGATGGCTGGATCCAGTTCTTTTGAAGTCAGTGGCAAAATTACCATTGATTTCAATAGCTCAGGATCAGGTTTATGGCCTTTGACACTACAACTACTTTTATTAGGAAAAAAGATTATTGACTGGAAAAAGGGATTTTAATAGAGCTAGGTGATGTTTTTTGTTCTAATAGTAAATTTGCCAAAAATTGCAGTTTTGGGGTGGCTGTGAAACTATTAGTGAATTTGAGTGGAATTCGGCCAATAGTTTCAGCTAAATACAAAAAAAAGAGGATTTTTTTTCTGAAAAATTTGAAAGGGTTCATTTTCACATTTTCAAAAAAACCCATCTTGATAGCTTGTTTCAAAATGAAACATAGTTTCAAATTGACATTTCATTTTGAAAATATCTTTTTGAATCAATGTTTGAAATGTTTCATTCAAGCCAAATGATTATTTGGCAGGGGGGAGGGGGAGAGCAAGAAAAAAATCAATATTTGTTGGAAGTAAACCAGGTGGTTTTGGTTCAGTCACCAAGTAAAAAAAAAAAAAATATTTACTTAGCTCTAGTCTTAACTTCTGCCTGCAAATCAACAATGCACCCAGTTGTTGCACACTCTCATAGTTGGTGATTTTCTTAAGGTTAAGCTTTCATTTAAAAAAAAAACAAAAAACAAAAAACAAAAAACCTTTTTAGCTCTTATGGTTGCCAAGAAAAGCTTGAAATTGTTACTTGTGTGTACCTGTAAGATTAAAACAACAGGCAAATAAAAACTCCCCTGCCTTTTTTTAATGTCAAAATTCAAGCCAATCATATTAGTTTGGGTGCTTGAGTCATGATTTTTGAATGCTTGAGGTTGGCAATACTATATGGTTAAGAAATCTCACCTGAAAAATGCTACTGAGTTCACTCACCACCACTAGTGCACTAATTGCCAGGTCCTTGCTGAAAAGTAAACCTATGATCTTCTGGTGTGAATGCCTTTGTCATGTGGGTAAGTATGTCCGTATTATAGTTTTATATACAAATGAAAAATGTTGAGGTAAAGATCATTTTCAGAGTAAAAGAAGTGAGTGCTGTGATATTCTACTCAATATATTGATATAGGAAAGAAGAAAAGTTATTAATAGTCGCTGTAACTTGGAATCAAGGTAATTTTTACAATTATTGTTTCAAAAAGAGTGGTGACCCAATCCAGCAATGCAATAATGTACTACTACATTCAATATGTAGCTCATAAATGCTGACAGCTCTATACATTAACTTCTTTTTCCCTTTTGGAACAGAATACAGTTATGCTGCGATGTTCTAATTATTAAGAATTTTATTAAGTAGATACATATTCAGTTACGGAATAATGAAATCAAAATATTTATTACTTCATAGTAATTATAGGTTGCAGAAGCAAAATGTTTTTGGGAATGAAGGAGCAGAAAACAGTATATTACTTTTTACTTTGCTACTGTTACTTTTGCTAAGATTGAAGTCAAAATTTGGAAGCCAGTACTACTAAAGATCTGATACTTTATTATTTATTATTCTTTAGTCCTCTGACCAAATGCCAAAAACTGGTACCCTAATAAGATAGTACATTGCCAATATGCTATAAAAAGTTAGCACAAAAGACTGTCAGAATTAATCGTGGAATCCATATTCCCTTTTTTCTCTCTTTATATTGACCTGACCTGATGCTCAAATACCCTGCACTTTGTGTATCTATTTACATGAGAGTTGGTTGGGAAATTGGTGATGAGTGGAATTTGACAATTTTTGTTCCCATTTTCACTGAAATTTCATTTTTTTCATACTTTTTTGATCAGTCCTAAATGACACGCTCAAAGTAGGTGTTAAATGATGCCAAATCGTCCATTCATTTTCATAAGTGATATTGTTTTTCACTCACTTTATGGGTGAAAATTACTACTGCAATGCAGTGGAGAAGACGCACTGTAACAGCCCTAGTTTTTCTCTCATGAGGAGGACTGGGCAGAATTCCGTCTGGAACTCATAGATACTGTTAATGAGACTTAGGATAAACATTTTCAAAGCTCCTAAGTGATGTAGATGCCTAAGTTCCATTTTCAAAAGTCACGGAGAAGCCTGTGTCAAATGCCGTCCACCTGCATAAACGGGTGTGGGAAAATGAGGTGGGCAGCGGTGAAAGAGGTACAGTCCCCAGGCAAGGGAGGGAGACATTTGCCAAGGAACAATAAATAGCTCCACCCCCTGCAACTCTCTGGCACCCATTGGCCACCTGGTGGAGAGGGTGCCAACTGGCCACCATTCCCCAGCTCCCAGGATTTAGCCTAGTGCAGGGGCCATGTGGAGTGTCTGTCAACTCTGTTCCAGCAGCCCACCTGAACTAGGATTGGCAATCTGACCTGACAGATGCTGTGGGCTATCACCTGTTTAGGGAGTCAGGAAGGATTTTTTTCTTCCATGGGCCAACATGACTTAACATGCTTAGTATCTCACTGAGGTACTGGACTGGTGTTGTTCATTCCCAGAAAGACCTGGGATTTTGGTGATGAGCCTAGAGGTCAAATGATATGTTGAGACTTTCTGACCCTCACAGTCCAGTGTCATCACCCTGCTGCACCCTCTGTCCTCCTTGCGGGGAGGAGGGTGCTAGGAATCAGACAGCTGAGTTATGGATTATATGGTAAGGAGCCCTGTAACCCTGGCACCAGTTAATGGGTTATATGGGAAGGATCCCTGTAACCACTGCACTGGACCCAATTAAATGCCTGGCGTAGGGGAGTATGGATGATGGACAGGGTAGTGCCCCTCCATTGTGCTAAAAGTTTAATAAAACTTGCAGCCTGCTGGTCAATTCCATGCATGTCTGTCCTCATTTTGCTGCTGTCTCCACCTCTGTGGGATTTAGGCTGTTAAATGTCTAAGTCATTTAGTCATTTTAAAAATTGTTACCCTTAGTGCCTTCTGTTGAACAACATAAGACACTTCTCTTAGGGTCTGAGAAACTGATTCCCTAACACCCCTAGTCCATCGTAGATGGCAAGTTCCAGAAACTGAATCTATCCTGGACTCCAGTTGGCAGTACAATTAATTGCTACGAGACACTAAACTATCCTGGAAGCCTGACTTCATTAATTTAATCTTTGTTCAAAATATCCACAGTTATAATAGTTAATAACAAAGAGTATCGAAAGGGATAACTGTTATGTCTCCGGGTTAAAAACAATTTCTGACTACCAGGGATTGGATAAAACCTTCACAGGGATGCAGATTACAGCAAATCTGTTTTCTGTGAGGTCTCTTGTTTTTTTTTTTATATATTATTTTTATTCCTCTGAAGCTGGACTCTGTCAGAGACCGGATACTGGGCTAGATGGATCATGGATCTCATCTAGCATAGCAATGCTTATGTTCCAAAATACCACGAGGAAGGTAAATGTTATTTTCTATTTTAAAACACTTTAAAGATATTGATAGTTTTCCAAACAGTACTTTGGTAACTCTCTCACATTTTGATCCAATTGGAATATTTCAAGTGTTTTGTGCTGAGATATCATGAAGGGAAATGTTACCAGATGTTACTATAATGGCAACCTGAGGCTAGGTCTACACTACCCGCCTGAATCGGTGGGTAGAAATCGACCTCTCGGGGATCGATTTATCGCGTCCCGGTGGGACGCGACAATCAATCCCCAAATCGGCGCTCTTTACTCCACCAGCGGAGGTGGGAGTAAGCGCCGACGACAGAAAGACGCAGAAGTCGATTTTGCCGCCGTCCTCACAGCGGGGTAAGTCGGCTGCGATACGTCGAATTCAGCTACGCTATTCACGTAGCTGAATTTGCGTATCTTAAATCGACTCCCCCCTGTAGTGTAGATGTACCCTGAGAAAAAACTTGTGAAAGTTCAGTGATATAGGAGGAATCTCCATTGCAATTAAATGAAAGATTTGTAGTACCAGTAACTCTTCCTGGGATTCATTATCCTGTATTCATTTGGTTGATTCCTTGAGGGCTCTCTATACTCTATGTACTGTGTTATCTCATGATAACATCATCATTAATATTTAAGGACAACACTTAAATAGTAGACCAAAAAAAGAAATGATCAAAAATTAAGGCAATTACTAAGATCAAAATGGTTTCAGGTAGCATATTTTATTTCTAAGTTTATCTGTCCATTAACAGCATTTGCATTGATAACTGACAGCTTTTTAAGTTGTTGTGGACAATACAGGTCATGTGGCAATCAATTGTGGTGCAATAAAAGGCAGAGATTTTACTTCTGTTAGCTAGAAAACTAGACAGCATGCAGTTCTTTACTAATCAAAATATGAATTATAAAATTTAATATTTTTCTCTATAAATAAATTCAGAAAACTATGATGACATTTGGTCAAAGTATCAATTTTAGAAAGAGTTAAAGAATAAATACTATTGTGATATTTTTGGATAGTTAAAGCCTCTGCTGCTAGTTATGACTTGATATAAGTATGATATTGGTCTGTATCACTGCTTTGGTACCTGTTAGAAGGTCAAAGAAGAAATCAAAGACAAATGAAGAATTCATTTTTTCTAGTATACAAGACAAGATTGTCCAAGGAGAAAAGAAACTTTTACACTCCATCCAAAGAATACTCCATTGTTTAATAAATTGGAGTACTGTGGTACTGCTTCAAGACTGTCATCTTTGGTATCAATGGTAGCAGCAGTTTAACTATACTGAGTCAGTATCGCTGTCCACATTAATCACTTCTTTGATGATCAAATCCGGGTCTGAATACCTGGCTTTTCAGCTAATGTTTTAGGTTTTGCATGAATGAACTGGTAATGGTTCTGATTTTTTTCCCCTCTTGTTCTCTTCCTACCTTTGTGCTTTCTTTAATTATTCATGTATGTGGTCTGAATATCCCACTATTTGCAGAGTGAAGTGCATTGATGAATACTACTGGTGTGGAATTTACTTGGAAGTTATTCATTTTAAACAAGTTACTTACACAGATAATTTCATGAACTATGTGTATGTGAAGTGGCAGTTTTGGATGAATTTTCTATTAAGAGAAATGCAAATATTTCTCACTGTACTCCACCTGTTGCATGGGCTGATAAAGTATCCAGATCTGTCTTCAGTGGACCTAAAGAGACCATAGCTCCTTGGAACAAAAAAGATTACTTGGAACAAAAGTGTTAGAATCACTCCCTGACTGGATATTCAGAACAATAAACTACTTTCTGTACCACTTTATTCGGAGACAGCTCTCTTTATGCCACAGAACTCATCCAATCACCAAATTATAATCTCTCCACTCGGGTAGATAGAATGTGGGTAGCAAAACTCATATGTCAAAGATCTTCCAGTGATGTAGCCATTTTCTAATGAATATATGCATGTTATGCAGCGTTTTCACTAACTGATTAATCACACAGTCTCTATCCTCATTTATTATAGTCTACTTAATTTACTTTTAACCATGATTTATAGGATGCTTACTACTATGGGTAGCAGGTGTCACTCAGAGCAGAACTTCTCAATAGCTAATTTCATTACATTGATCAGTAGCAAAGGGTACATATAAATATCCTTTTCTGGCAGTTTACCTCTAAAGAGTAATGTAATGGCATCACTGAGGTCCCTTTCCCTGTCATGGATTGAAGTGTCACGAGAGGAGTGTGACGTTGTGCAGTCTATATGGTTTTATAAAAACTTGATAATAANGGGGGTTTCTGTGATCCAACCCGTCACAAGGAGGTTTTGGAATTAATTGATAAACTTAACATTAACAAGTCACCGGCACCAGATGGCATTCACCCAAGAGTTCTGAAAGAACTCAAATGTGAAGTTGCGGAACTGTTAACTAAGGTTTGTAACTTGTCCTTTAAATCGGCTTCTGTACCCAATGACTGGAAGTTAGCTAATGTAACGCAAATATTTAAAAAGGGCTCTAGAGGTGATCCTGGCAATTACAGACCGGTAAGTCTAATGTCTGTACCGGGCAAATTAGTCGAAACAATAGTTAAGAATAAAATTGTCCAACACATAGAAAAACATAAACTGTTGAGCAATAGTCAACATGGTTTCTGTAAAGGGAAATTGTGTCTTACTAATCTATTAGAATTCTTTGAAGGGGTCAACAAACGTGGACAAGGGAGATCCAGTGGACATAGTGTACTTAGATTTCCAGAAAGCCTTTGACAAGGTCCCTCACCAAAGGCTCTTATGTAAATTAAGCTGCCATGGGATAAAAGGGAAGGTCCTTTCATGGATTGAGAACTGGTTAAAAGACAGGGGAAAAAGGGTAGGAATTAATGGTAAATTCTCAGAATGGACAGGGGTAACTAGTGGTGTTCCCCAAGGGTCAGTCCTTGGACCGATCCTATTCAACTTATTCATAAATGATCTGGAGAAAGGGGTAAACAGTGAGGTGTCAAAGTTTGCAGATGATACTAAACTGCTAAAGATAGTTAAGTCCAAAGCAGACTGTGAAGAACTTCAAAAATATCTAAAAAACTAAGTGATTGGGCAACAAAATGGCAAATGAAACTTAATGTGGATAAATGTAAAGTAATGCACATTGGAAAAAATAACCCCAACTATACATACAATATGATGGGGGCTAATTTAGCTACAACAAGTCAGGAAAAAGATCTTGGAGTCATCGTGGATAGTTCTCTGAAAATGTCCACGCAGTGTGCAGAGGCAGACAAAAAAGCAAACCGGATGTTAGGAATCATTAAAAAGGGGATAGAGAATAAGACTGAGAATATATTATTGCCCTTATATAAATTGATGGTACGCCCTCATCTCAAATACTGCGTACAGATGTGGTCTCCTCATCTCAAAAAAGATATACTGGCACTAGAAAAGGTTCAGAAAAGGGCAACTAAAATGATTAAGGGTTTGGAATGGGTCCCGTATGAGGAGAGATTAAAGAGGCTAGGACTTTTCAGCTTGGAAAAGAGGAGACTAAGGGGGGATATGATAGAGGTATATAAAATCATGAGTGATGTGGAGAAAGTGGATAAGGAAAAGTTATTTACTTATTCCCATTATACAAGAACTAGGGATCATCAAATGAAATTAATAGGCAGCAGATTTAAAACAAATAAAAGGAAGTTCTTCTTCACGCAGCACATAGTCAACTTGTGGAACTCCTTACCTGAGGAGGTTGTGAAGGCTAGAACTATAACAGAGTTTGAAAGAGAACTGGATAAATTCATGGTGGTTAAGTCCATTAATGGCTATTAGCCAGGACGGGTAAGGAATGGTGTCCCTAGCCTCTGTCTGTCAGAGGGTGGAGATGGATGGCAGGAGAGAGATCACTTGATCATTGCCTGTTAGGTTCACTCCCTCTGGGGCACCTGTCATTGGCCACTGTTGGTAGACAGGATACTGGGCTAGATGGACCTTTGGTCTGACCTGGTACGGCCTTTCTTATGTTCTTAGTTATTTCTAGAAATTGCCTCCTCGTTGTGTAGCAATTTATATTCTAACCTGAGCAGTACTACTAAACTAAATTCTAGTTCTTCCATAAACAATCTCTAAACATGTTCCAAACACTTAATCATTTTCCTGCCATTGTGGTGGCCTCTAGCACTGGTCCACTGTGGTTCCTCTTTTCTCTGCCAGTGGCACATAATAGTTTTACCTACTGTGGGCTGTAGCACTTTGTTCTAATTTTGGTTATTGGGTTTAGTGTGCATGACCTGGCTGGTATGGGTGGCCTGTGATATACAAGAGGTCAGACTAGATGATCTGGTGGTCCTTTTTGGCCTGAAATTCTATGACTCTGTGCCTTATCATTAAGTATCATTGTGTTTTTTAAACTCTTTTGTTCATGTCACTAAAACCTAAAAGGTCTGGCAAAGTAAGAAAAAGAAGCAATATATATTTAAACAGAATATATTTAAAATCATACCATTGCCTTTCTTGTTTGTTTCAGCAATGATAGCTTGGCTGTTGTCCAAAAGTTTAATTAGCACTTGTTTGCCTTATCTCCTATAACAGATAATAATATTACTGAATTCAGGGACTCTGAAATCCCATATCTGACAAAGTAGGCTTAATAATGAGAATCACTTAGTTTTATGTTGTATTTGTCTTGGCTAGAACACCTCCCTGAAAATATATATATTTCTTCCACTAACTAGAAAACATACAGACATACAGGTCAGAGTTGCATTCCCTGAGTGGTTCACTATTCAGAAAAATACAATCGAATAGGAATTTAAAACGGAATGAAATTGGAGTGGGAGTTAAAAAGAAGGACAAAGAGTGCAGTACAGCATTGGTTTCTGTATTGATGTTAATTTGTTTCTCGGTGGATAAAATGGATCTGATTTGTCTATCTTTTTTGTCTGAATTTTGAGCTGTTTTAGACAAACTGACAAATATGAAATGCTACATACATAGCCCTTTGTTTGGTTGTCTGTACTCTGATTTCTTCTAAATCATACTGGAAGGGTGAGTGTGTCTCCATTACCATGCAAGTTTTTGTGTCAAGGCTAATCTCTGCTTTCATTTAGGAAAAAACAGTAGTGGTTGTTTCTGTCCCTTTTAGTTTCAGGAATAGCCTTCATAACATACATTAATCATTAGTGATGAAAGTTGTGCTGATCTATTGTTGATCTATTTGGACCTCCTATATAAAACAGGCCATAAAACTCCCCCAAAATAATTGTGTGTGTGTGTATGTATTAGAAAAATATCCCATCTTTATTTAAAAAAAAATGGTCAGTGATGGACAATCCACCATGACCACTGGTAAATTACTCCAGTGGTCAATTACCCTCATTTTAAAAATCTACACCTTATTTCCAGTATGAATTTGTCTAGCTTCAACTTCCAGCCTTTGGGTCATGTTATACCTTTCTCTGAGAGCCCATTAGCAAATATATGTTCCCCTTGTAGGTACTTACATATTGAAATCAAGTTACCCCTTTACTTTCTCTTTGTTAAGATAGACTCAAGGAGTTCAATCTATTTATCACTATAAGGTGTGTTTTCTAATCGTTTAATCATTCACGTGGCTCTTTAAACCATCTCCAAATTGTCAACATCCTTCTTGAATTATGGGCACCAAAACAGGATGCAGTATTCGAAGAGCGGTCACACTAGTGCCAAATACAGTAAAATAACCTCTGTACTCCTGTTTGAGATTTCCCTGTTGATGCATCCAAGGATTGCATTAGTCCTTTTGGCCACAACATCGCTTTGGGAGCTCATGGTCAGCTGATTTTCTAAAACAACCCCCTTTTTTTTTTCATAGTCACTCCTTCCCAGTGATAGAATCTCCAATCCTGTAAGTATGACATACAGAGCTTAGAGTTGGCCTTTGGAGACTGAAACCCATGGTCAAAAGTCACAACATTCTTCCCTTGTGGGAGGAGAGGAACTCATGACCAAGTAGCGTCAGGGAGGAATAGTGTTGCCTCAGTTACGAATGACACAACTTGCCCTTGTTCATTAGGAGAATTGACCCTTAAAAACAGTTTTAAATGTTGGCAGTTATGCAAGGACTGCAGTACAAAAGTTGGGAGTCATCTTCTCCCTCCTCTGGAGACTGATTGGGACACCAAGAACATTTTTCCCTTTTTAACATGAAATGAGTCAATGAGCTTCAGAAGGGCTCCAAAGAGTTTCTTCACAAAATTTCTTCAAAATCCTAAGTCTGGCCCTGCTGTGATCATGGTAGAAAGGGATTGTTTACATCAGGGGAATGGCAAAAGGAATAAATTATTCCACCAACTTACTGAAATTCTGTTATGAAGGAGGTGTTAATGGACAATCATTGGGGTACTGAAAGCAAAGGCAATTACAGACCTTGTTAAAGAAAACAGGTATAATAAAGCACCCAAGTGAAACTGGTTTGTGTAGCAAAAAACAGCTGCAGACAAAGCAGAGGGGTGGATGCCTGGAGCAATCTAGCAAGATCATCATGAGCCCAGGGGACTTCAATCTCAGGGGCTGAGACCTGGGACAAAAGTGTTGAGTGGGAATCTGCAGGAGAGTCTTTGTTTGCTGTGAGTCTGTGTGCATCCTTAGAAAGAAACAGAGACAAGAGATCTATTTCCTGGGATAGAGTAAATGTGCCTGGCCGAAGGCTTCTGCAAAAAGAGAGTTGTCTGTTTTGTTTAGTGAACAAAGAGATGTGAATATTGTCTGGCTATACTGAAAGAAGGACAGGAGACGTTTGACATGGGTTTCATCAGGCTGCAACTTTATTATTAGCTGTCTGGGACTACATGGCAGATACAAGTGTACAGTGCAGGTAACCTCATGTTCATTCCATAATTACCCAGGGAGCTTTTACCAGCTCCTCCTCTTTTTCCATCCAAGTCCCTCCAGCAAATCCGAGATCTTACCCTCCATTCCCCCCTCCCATACAGCCATTAACTTGGCTGCCTCATCCCCAAACCATGACATCTCCTCATACCCTCTTTTATATCAGTTAAAAACATGACAGTGCCTAAGTCTGACAGGTGAACCCCATCATCCTGAAACAACTGTGGTGCCCCATGTACTATGCCAGTATGTGAAATTACTGCCTCTCCTAGGGTCCCAAGGAATTTGGCCATATTCCCTGTTCACATACCTCCTTGCCTTATCCACCCTGTGGGGGGCTCATAGCTCCCAACCAGACCCTGTGCTGAAGCATGTCTGACCATACAATGTTAACTCCTGGGAAAATTTCAAGGATCAGTCCCTCTTTGCTCTGAGCATTAGTTCCCTGCCTTTAAGCATTCCCAAATCATTTCCCCCAAGGTGTACCACAATTATATCTGGGGCGGCCACTGACTGGCCCGCACAGCATACAACAGCGGTATCAGCTGATCCCATTACATGCCCTTCTTTGCATGCCAACTGAGTATTGCTTCACCACTGAAGCCCAGCTGCGAATGCTCGGGCAACTTGGAAGCATGTCTATGTGCCCAAAAAATAATACTGTACCTGCAGAGCCACACCACCATCTGCAGGGCTGGTCGTCCAACATCTGTAATGAGATTACAACAAATTAAGGCCGATTTACTGCCTGAGGTCTTACATACGTTCGTTACACGTCCGAATGCCAATACCCGATTGCCTGAATAGCCTCTGCTCTCATACCTAGCTAGGCTGCTGCCATTGCTGCCCCAATTCTGAATGAGTGGGAACCAAATTCATGGGCTGGCAGCCCCAACCTCGTCAGCCCCCATCTCAACATGGTAACAAATTGATATGCTGTGAGGGACTCCCATCACTGTGCATAAAAAGGGGGCATTCCCCATTTCGCCATATCACCATGTAGACCTTCAAAGCCTGAACAAGGCAGGCCACAGGCTCACCACCCTCCTGGAGGATAACAAATTTCCTCCTGGACGACTTGATCCATCTTTGATCTTTGCAAATGTAATATCATTGAATGCACATGCCATTGTATATCATGCAGTTCCAAAGCCCTTTCTGTACAGTCCCTAATGGACTCAGGTACTAGCTCGCTGATCCTGAAAGCACCAAAAAATGCTATCAGGAGTGCTGCCCTGAACAAGGCCACCTCCCGTCCACTCTGACATATGGCGCCAAGGATCTGCATGAGATCCCTGAGCATGAAAACTGTGCTGGGACGACGGGAATCCTCTCTGGAGCCACCGGTACGTGATCAACCTGCCAAAAACATTCAAACTAAAAAAACACTGCAAGGATCAGGATAACCATTTAGCCTATTGCCGAATGTAATGGCAGAAAGACGATTTGAGATTGTGAAGGACAGCAGTTGATGGGTTGCCAATGACAGCATGTACCACAGCACCTGTTGTAATGGGCCATATTGCTGACCAGCCTTCCTGATCCTGAAATTGTGTGAAACCATTAAAACTTCTCTCACAGCTCTGCCATGTGCGTGGAGCAACTGATCTCTGCACCACACTGACAACTGTTCCATAGCACTGGTGGCTTCTGCCTGGGTTCCCGGCTGGCTCCCAGAAGTGTGTGGATCTGAAAATGCAATCAGGAACCTTTATCCATTGTTGATTTAATTCACCCCAGCCCTCAGCATCTCCCTCCTCTATTGCAATCACCTGAGTGGAATGTCCTGGATCTGGGCAATCCATTACACTTTGTAAGGCCTGTAATGCTGTGGAAACAATTTCAGACACAATACTTGTATCAATACCTGATTACTTGTACCAAATCCCTGCTGATTGTCCCACCATCAAACGCAGCCAGCTCACTTGCCTGGGTGAGTGCTTCACCTGGAGTGCCCCCTTCCCCAAGCTTGATAGGCTGCCTTTAATCATCAAACACACTACCCCAGGCTCCCCCACCCCTTCACCCTTGTATCCTGCCCTTGGCTCACCCTGAGCCAAATAACAGGTCTCCATCTACCTGTGCAAGGCTTGATTGCTCCCCATCTCCCTGTCCCAGAGAGACTAACCTGGGAGGTGGGAATGAAGCAAAATACGCCCCCCATACTGTCTCCTGCCCACAGCAGGAAAAACCTGAAACCCGATTCCCTAAACCTCTATACATAGATGCTATGAGAGGGGGCAGATGTACCAGAACCTACAATATATAACCTTCAACATGCCCAACAGTTTCTCCCTCATCTACACTGCTGTTTTTAGCAGTGTAATAGTCTGCTGCCTCCCCTCTGTCAGAGCCTTTCACCTCTGGGTGTAGTTGTATATACCGCAGGATGAATGCCACCTGGCTTTCACTGCAGTATGTAGGTACATGTGTCATGCCTGTACCCTACATGCTGCTGCCAGTGTAGACAAGATCGTAAAAAATGCACTGACTTGGTCAGTAGTTTCTCATTGAAACAGAAAGCACCCTGCAAAGCCCGAGTTTGAGCTATTATTCAGCTAAATGGGCAATAATATTAAGGGTAGATGCATATTCATTTTCTGTGCTTTCTACAGAGAACTGGGCATTCCAATTATATCACTTTTACAGTTACATCTGAATCATCTGACTTTCCCATGTACCATATTGAAAACTCATTGCCCACAATATTTTGCTTGCCTTATTTCTGTAAGTGTCTCTCTTTTTATTATTCTAAATTGTTATTTTGGGATCCACTGTTGCACACTGTCTCTGTGTTCTGTACTTTTCCAATTGCTACAAAATTTTAATAATATATCATAATGACCTAATTGGAACGTAATCTTCTAAATAGGGTATAATCAAGTTGACACTCTCTTTGAGTGGTCTCAAGTTCTTTCAAATAGCAGCCATAGTTTGTAGTTCTGAATCGTAAGTAGGAGACATGGAAGAAAATTAAGCAAAGGAAAATGCCCTAACTATTTGAGAAATGGTGAAATAGTTTCCCAAAGGCAGTGGTGAAAGCTCCATCACTTGAGTCATTTATAATTAGACTGGACAAAGCACTCAAGAATATGCTATCATGTACAATCCTGCATTGTCATGGGGTGACTGAAAATACTTTTCCATTAAATGTTATACATTTAATAAATTTGATGAAAGCTGTTTTCCATAAACGTCCAATGCCCTTCTGTCAGGATCCAATGGCAGGACTGGCCTATAATGGTTATTTTTAATGTTTGTGTTTTGTAGGTTCTTTTTGAAAAGTTACAATATTCCAAATTTCAGAATTTATATTCAAAGGATAAAATACTAGGTTTCATTAATAAAAGATCATCTATATGCTACAAATGGGCTTATGAGTAGGTGTATTAGTATTAGTTATTTTATAGCTGGAAATCTGATCCATGGAAGGAAATCATTAATCTGATCATTGGGTATTGCCTATTATTTTGTAATCATCAGGATATGTCCATTTTTCCTGCAACAGCAGTTTACATGCTCTTTCTCCCCTGTGTCTGAGATAAATTTAACAGATCCAGAAAGGAGGTAAAACAGCCTTTCCAACCTGCTAGACGCAGGTCTGAGGAAACAGATGGTGCTGCACAATAATTGGCTGTGTTATATTGGGTATAATGAAAGAGGCTGTACCTAAAGTAAATCTGTCATAGTATGCTTTGTTTCGTAGTTTAAATGAATGCTTTTTATTTTTTTAGTTGTGGAACCTTCATTTTCATTTCTGCACTCATGTACACAGTGTGAATTTTTGTTTAAGGTAATTTTGCTTCATGTAGTGGTTTAAATTGTGTTTGTTCTCTTCCTTCTCCACCCCTTCTTATGTCTGGCTCCTTGATTTAGATGAATGAATATTATAACATCACAAATTATCTATGAGTAGTAGAAAAATTGCATTTTTTCATAATTTAAATTTAAAATTATGCTTCTATTGATGACTCATGGAAAACTTTGAAAAAGATTATTCTGTGAAATGTTGATCTTATCCCTTTTAATTTTTTGTCAATCGTTCATTTCTTTAGATATTTAGTATCCTTAATTCTGAAGCTGCTCATTCTGCTTTTTCTCTCCAGCAGATAGAATCCTCTGTTTGTGATATGAGAATTAGGTCATCTGGATTGAAATAACCATAATATCACACTTTTACAATGTGGTCTAAATTTACCAAAGGAACTAGTGATTCTGGGTGTTTCAGTATCCATGTTCCAAACTTGAGAGACAAACTTGAGCCTGATTTTTCAGAAAGTACAGAGCATCCACCCTCTGACTATTTCATGGGCACATAAGGATCTCAATTTGGGCACCCAAAATCACCAGTCACTTCTGAAAACTTGATTCCATTTCTTTATAAATATAATGTGTGGCAGGTGAGAATGAGTGGACCCTTTAACTGAGTGCAGAACATACCACATAGAATATGTATCTCAGGTTGTAGCAAATTGTATAACTTTATATTATATTACTTCAAAAGTAAAGTGTGATCATAGAATTAAAAGCTTTCAGAATTCCAGGACAGAAAAGGGGAAGAGTTAAGGTTGCATTTGCAACTTTAACACTGGCATTTCATGAGTTTTGAGTAGAGGTGGCTGTATACTGTAAAACACTGTGAACATACATTTAATTCTGAACAGCTGCTTGATTCAACTGTGTTTGTGCAAGGTTTTGTTTTTTTGTTTTTTCCCCCCACAGGTGCTGAGCACTTGCAACTCCCTTTGAAGTAAAATGAAATTTGGGTGCTCAACCTCTCTAAAAAGGCAAATGATTTTTTTTTTGTATGAAACATCCAAGGCTTTTTATTTGTAAAATAAAAACATAGGATAGGGAGGAACAAAGTGAAGCTTCACTGTTCAGTTCTTAGATGAGTTGCTACAAATTGAAAATAGTGCATTTTAATTCCCTCACCCTGGGACTCTTTGGCTGGAGGACATCAAAATGCCTTGGCCTTTAAGAGGTCTTGCATTGCAAGAAAACCTTATGACCTGCACAGATGCTGAAGTGTATCAGGGTGGGGAATGTATCAGACTGCAAATCTTGCAAAGAGGCTTCCCTAACATTTTTCACCTTACAAGCTCAGCAGCCCTTGTCCCAGACACTTCAGAAAGAAAGACAAGACACCAGAATATGATATAATTAGGCTGCAACTTCATTATGTAGCACATCTGGGAACTATCTGGCAATAACTTGTACAGAGCAGGTCATCCTTTCTATTGTAGACCATTCCACTTGATGGAGGGCTGCTGCCAGTCCCCAACCACCACCATCCCTGTTAACCTGGTCCTAGCACCATTGTTGAAACCTCCACATCCCTCCTTCCTCTCAGGGTTAAGGTGGTGGGGAAGAGTGGATTGTTTCCTTACTGTAGCACTAATTAGGAGCTCCAGCCCCATTACCAGCTTCTTGGCTTCTAATCTGCTTTCAATTCTGATTTATCAAGGAAACCAACTCACTATTGAATAAGCACCTGCATTGGGCACCTGCCACCAGCAAGTACTAGCACGTTGCATGTCTCCCTCCTCCTCTTGCCAGAATTCACGTGCAATCTGTACTTTATAACTAGGTTAGCCACATATGCATGCAACTTTCTAAACTGCAAACTTCATATCCACGCAGAAGGTACTCTGCATGCACAATATGCAACTTCAGCTAAGTTAAGATTTATTTGCTGTAAACATGTGCAGTGGTATAATGTGTTGTTTTATCAGTTTATCTAGTGTTAAAAGTATAAGGTTGGAGATGAGGTTGTATGTATAAGGTAGTTGTTCTGTTTTGAACTTTTCTTCCCCAGTTTTGGTTTAAAATGAAATTCTGGCAAAATCAACCCAGTTTTGCAGAGGGCTTTGATTTTGTTGGAACTGCATATTCCAATGGAATGTGGTTTCATCAAAGTTTCTCTGACTAGCTCTAGTTAGGAGTGATGAGGGTGTTTGTTGGACATAGCGAAAAAGAGCAGTAGGAGAGCAAGGAAAGCAGCTGTTGGGTCTGGGTAGTTCCAACACTTTTCCTTGTGGAGCTAAATTATGGTATGGTTACGCAGTGGAATAATGGAACATTTTGATAAGTGGCCTATCTGAGATGGGACTGTGTATGTATGTGTGAGGATTGAAGTTTGGGTTACTGTCACTCTTTGGGTACAAAGAACCCATAATTCACTGATTCTTAGGGGAACAAAGGGGGAAATCATAAAAGTATCATTTTTAAATCACACTGTCCTCTGTTTAGAGAAAAAAAAAGTAAATGTTATATAAAAATAGAATAGAAAATTCAGCTCTGCTCTGAAAAGTTGTTGTGTTAAATCTAGAAACTAAATTCAATCAATGAAGTGTGAAATAGAGGGATTTTAATCCTGCTTTAAGTGCAACTCTCAATGCAGTCTTAACTATGGTGTTGCTAACAATACCTCCATAATACAAAATGTCATGTCATCTAGAGAACATATATAATCATGCAGGTTTTGTAATTAAATTTTGAACTTTCAATCCCTGCAATTTAAAAAAAAAAAAAAAAGCCTTTCTTTTCTCCGCTGCCATAAATAAAAATCTGAAAACAAGAAAACTCCTGGGCTGGGTGGGAGAGGGGGAAGGGGAATGTGAAAATCATGGGATGAATACTTCTGTGCCTCATCCAATGTATTTGCTCTGTTATACGTGTAAAATAATATGCCATACAGTGAGCTTTCACACATACAACATACATACAGGGAATATTTTTTTCCACTGCCTAGTCTTCATGGTTAGTGCAATATTAAAGTACTGATTTACAGTTGTCACACAAAAGCTGTCTCATGCTCTATTTTCATTATTCTAAAATGCTGCTTGTAACATTGGACAGCCTGCTGTGAGTTTTTATAAACAAAATTAATCCTTTAGTGAAGCTTTTCCAACATCACACTTAAAAGGTAGCTGAGAGGAATGGAACCTCTAACAGAATGCTTAATTTAAGCATCAGATCAATCTGTACTTTTTAATAGAATCCTTTTGATGTTGTGGAAGACTTTATTTGCTGTGGTTAAGTGACCCAAAAATGGGTAAATGGGTTTATTCAGTATGTTATTCCCATAAAAGACTGAGCCTTCCATGAAAGGGTGATAATAACACTGTCAGTAACCCTTATAAGAGCTGAGTTTACAGACACATTGCAGTACAGCAGTGTACAAAATGGTAGCCAGGAAAAAAAAATATTATCACAGAAGTTTCCATGGACATTAAGAAAACTGCAATAAACCAGGAGAGTTTAGTAAATATTATTATTCCACCTGTTTGTAGACCCAGGTTAAAAGCCTAAGGTGTCAAATGAGAAATGGATTTTTTTTCTACCCTGATAGTGCTTAGACTAGGTGCAAAAAGAACACACCAGAGGAATACCTATTCTTTGCTCCTGTAGTGGTACTAATTTATTATTACAAGCATGGATAAGGAATGGCATTCAGTGCAAAATACTAAGAAAAAACAGTATAGAAGGGGGAAAAAATCTCTGGTCAATATCATGAAGGGGCTGTGAGCTATAGAGGTAGGACACAAATATTCATACAATACCTTACATGGACCTCATAGGGGCAAGGTACAATTGTTGCTCCTCTGCTTAGGAAAGCATGGACTCAGAAGGACAAACTACTTCTTAAGATGGAAATGCAAGATCAGAGAGGTTGTGGAACCATTGTCCCTCCTCCCTCTGCATCACCTGGTAACATGGGACCCACGTTATATGGCAATATGATGCACCTTATAAGAAGGTGTAGCCATGTCCATGTTTCCTTTTACTCACCAGGGATCTATAGGAGGCATTCTGCTGCCCTGCCAGTGCAGTGTAGCGCCACACCACCACCAAAGTAGGCCACAATTGAGCCCATCATTAGTGGAAGTGCCCACTCAAGACATTGATATATTAAAAATGACAAAATTATTTTCATATTGAATCAAAGATCAAATCCAAGGTCTTATTATAAGTCTGCACAAAATTATCTTCCCAGCATAGGCGCTGACTTACTCAGATCCTGGGGGTTGCTCGATCCCCACTGCACCTCAGGCCCAACTTCTAGCTCTTCCTCCAAGCCCTTCTTCCTGCCTCTGCCCCGGCCCCATTCCCACCCTATCCCGCCTCTTTCCACCCTGCCTCTTTTCACACCCTTCCCACCTTTTCTTGTCCCCAGTCCTCCCCTTCTCCTCCCCTCCCCCAGTGCCTCCTGCATGCTGTGGAATAGCTGATCGCGGCAGGCCAGAGGCGCTGGGAGGGAGAGGGAGGAGCCAATTTTGCAGGGCTGCCAATGGGTGCTGAGCACTCACTTTTTCTTTTTTCCATGGGTGCACCCACGGAGTCAGTTTCTATGCTTCCCAGTTATCCACCTGAACCCTCAGAAGTATCAGAGGTCGTGATTGTATCCAGCCAAAATTCCATTATGTCACACGCCCAACATTTGAAGTGTTATAAATCCATATCTGGATTTGAATTGAGCAGTGTGGGCCCTTCTCTAGCCTCTCTCCTTTTCACCAAAACAATAATGACATTCATAGCACTGACACTTTTTTTACCTGCCTTTCCCAACCCTTCTCCCCACCAAAACCAAGCGAAGTAAGACCTGAAAGTTACACACACTCTCTCTCTCTCTTTCATACAACACAATAACAGTAGTGCAGAATTTGTAAGCCAAGCAGACTTTGTATACTCAGAAAATGAAGGTGTGTCAGAGACTTCAGGAAATCCAGGAGGAACTTCACTCTTCTACTGATTTTATGTGAAGTTGCTCAGATACTACGGAGATGGGTAGCAGTATAAAACCCTGCAATCAAAAGACAGACATGCGACTTTTGACAACATTAACTGTGGTCTTCTTGCAATCTGGTCCTTTCCTGTGCCTCCTCCTACCTCTCTACCGTTCCTTCAGATATTCTTCTTTGTGATGACTTATTCAATCCCCACCCTGGGCCAGGAAAGGTTAAAAGGTAATTCCAGACCCAGGTGGTCCCACCCCTCCAGGTCTGCCAAGCATGCACCAACTGGAGGAGCGAGTTAAAAGGAGCCCAGACAAAGAGTGCAGGAGAGAGGACCCCTCCTCTAAGGAGCCAGACAGAAGGCTGAGAGGGGATCACAGAGCAGAGAAGGCCCGCAGGCAGAGCCTTCCCCAACCAGCACCCCTTTGAGAACAGACTTAGAATTAGGCTCTTTTCAGGAAGGACCCTGCCAGTTTCACTTCCCACAGGGCCCTGGATTTGAACCCAATGTAGATAGAGGGCCCAGACCCCCCTATCGTGACCCACTTAAGGGCAAAGGCCCAGACAGGGTGGGATGGGGTGAGGGGTGGGGCCAGGGCAGAGCAGAGCAAAGGCGGGAAGGAGGGCTTGGAGGAAGGGCTAGAAGTGGGGCCTGAGGTGCAGTGGGGATCGAGCACCCCCCAGAATCTGAGTAAGTCAGCGCCAATGCCGGGAAGATAATTTTGCGCAGACTTATAAGAAGACCTTGGATTTTAATAAGATCAAATGCTCCTAGCCTAGGTCAGGAACCAAGCACCTCTACCATCCCTGACAGAGACACAAAAGTAAGGTGAACTAACCGCTAACCTGCCTGGCCCTCCGAGTGTCCTAACACACTCTTCATTTCCTCTTCAGCTTTCTGTGAGGGTTCCTCTGGTTTGTGTCCTTATCTTCTGCCGCCACACTTTCTCTGGGTAATCTGATCCACAAACACAAATACCTCTACCACCTCTATGCTGATAGTTCACAGAGCGACCTCTGTTCTCCAGACCTTCTGTCGCCTTCTGTCCAAACTAAAACTTTAGACTATCTCTCTGACATCCGCTCACTGATGTCAAGCTTAACATGGCTAAAACAGAGCTTTGTAATCTTCTCCCCCTCAACCTGAGAAGGTTGTGAAGGCTAGGACTATAACAGAGTTTAAAAGAGAACTGGATAAATTCATGGTGGTTAAGTCCATTAATGGCTATTAGCCAGGACGGGTAAGGAATGGTGTCCCTAGCCTTTGTCTGTCAGAGGATGGAGATGGATGGCAGGAGAGAGATCACTTGATCATTGCCTGTTAGGTTCACCCCCTCTGGGGCACCTGGTATTGGCCACTGTCGGTAGACAGGATACTGGGCTAGATGGACCTTTGGTCTGACCCGGTCCGGCCTTTCTTTATGTTCTTATGTACCTCCTTTCTTGAACACTATGGACAACACCTCCATCCTGCCTAACACTCAGGCCAATAAGCTGGGGCATCATCTTTGACTCAGACCTCATTCTAGGTTCTTATATCCAGGCTATATTTAAAACTTGCCAATTCTTTCTACATAACATCTCTAAATACAACCTTCCCTGTACAGCTCCACAGGTAAAACTCGCTTTCAGGTTCTCATCATCTCACATCTTGATTACTGCAACCTACTTTTCTCTGGCCTTGACAAAAACAATCTTGCCCTTCTTATATCCACGATGCTGCAAAAGTCATTTTCCTAGCCCCGAGTCCTTCATGGCCTATCCCCACCTGAAATATTATTTTTGATTCAGTATTGTGATGTCGACTCCTGACGCTAGACCATGATGCCAGCCTCCATTGCCCATGTTATACTTTCGAATGAACACCTTCATGCCTTCTCCCATGCTGCCCTTCATACTTTGGAGGAGCTCACTATAATCATCCACAAAGGCACCTCATTATCCTCCTCCAAAACCCTCCTTACAACTGTAGTTTTCTACAGAAAACATCAGTTAGGTTGCTGGTGAGATGAGACCACTGCCTATCATTCTGACCAATATTCTCATTGTTTTCTCGTCCTCCCCCATCTATCTGTAACTATCTGTGGTCTTTTGTCTTATACCTAGAGTGTAAGCTGTCAAGGACAGGAACCTTCTTTTTCTTCTGTATTTGTGCAGAGCCTAGTACACTGTGTGTCTGTGTGTGACTAGAGCTCCTAAGCACTACAATAATACAAATTATAAAAACAATAATAGTGCACTTAGAAATTCTCATTTAAAAACTCAAGAACACATAATCAGCATTTCTAGGCCATCCACACAGCAATAGGAAAAAAATAATCAATAAATCTGGGGTAGCATTCAGTTTCTTCCCTGCTGGTCACATAAATAGACTGTAAACTCCTCAGGCCGGTGATCATTGTCTTCCTGTGTATTTATACAACTCATAGCATGGTTAGGCCCTGATCCTGTGTGGGCCTTTGGGCATTATTGTAATATAAATACTTAGCAATGACAATTCTTTTTGTCTTATAGAAGCCAACAGGGGGAAATAAAGGTGAGTTTAAAAAAAAACAGTTATTTTTCTGCTTAACGCAACCCTGCTACTCAGAACATTATAAATGTTGTCATTTATGTGCCTCTCTGAAGACTAATGGAATCTGGGATGGAAAACAAAGCTTTGCTTGACAATGGAACACCACAGGCACCATGCTGACACCAAATATCATAACAACATTTTTCCATAGACATGAGCACACACTTGAGATCCAAGCTTCCGTTTGTAAATTCCAAATTAGATTTCCTGTGTTGTTAGCATCAGACTCTGACTCCAGTGACCCTTGAGCTGGCAGGCCTCCAGTTTACAATATGAGACTTCAGAGTCTCATCAGCTCTTTACCCAAACTTCAGCAACACCCACCTTTAATAAATAAACTGTGTGGTGGGGAGGGAAAGGAGCTGAATAGAAGAGGGATTACACATTGAATTGAGCAACCTCTAAGGAAATTTTAAATAATCACAAATCAAAAACTGTTTCATCTCTGTGAAGGTACAATATATACCAGCATTTTCTTTACCTCTATGCATTTGAGGTATTATAAAAGCTGCATAGAGATCAAATAGAGTGAAGCATCACTCACTAAAACTGTCATAAGGAAACCTAGGATATAAGGTTGTTCTACCACCAGCTCTAACTTCATTCACACCCTTTTTAAAAATGTCCATTCTTTGGACAACTGGAAGAGCTTTACTTGGAGACTGCAGGACTCTTTCTTTAGAAGTGCGATCATTATTAGTGTCTGGTTTTTGTCACCGTTGTTACTGCAACATTGATGTGGTGTTGGAAGATGTGATATTTCTCAGAAAATGACAATTTGTTCTAAAGAACAAAGAATCACACTTCAATATAAAATTAAATAAAAATTCAGCCCCATTGTATAATATAATCATATATACAAACACAATTGCTTTTGGTATCACCGAGGCATATGCAGTGAATTAAAATTGACGCCGAGTGTCAAAATATGATACACAGCATAATGCTGGACACTTCTATTGCCTCATTTCCCAATAATGGATATTGTTACACATTCAGTACAATACTGAGTGATGAAGTAGTGTGGTTCACACAAAACTGAATGGCATCACACTGCTATACAGTAAAATAAACAGCAGGAGAGAAAGATATTCCTCATGATATAGCAATCCTCATGCTGATATGCATCCAATTTGGAGTCCAGCAGTATCTTCATCTCCAAACCGGGAGTGAATCTTTTTGGTTTGTTGAACTGACCCAAAACATTTTGTTTCAAGACAGTTCAACAATAAACTGCATTTCTTTATTGTGGTAACTAATTTACACTAATGTGTTTTGATTTGTTTTTAGGGGGAGCTAATTGCATTGATTTATCAATCAGCAGAAGACTAGAGCTATGGTTTTCAAAGTTATGACCCTAACTCCCTCTGAATTTCAATGTGATTTGGGCACCTAACTCACTTAGGTGCCTTCAAAAATCCTAGCCTAGATTGCAGTATACTCCACTTTAAGCTAAGTATGCCTGCTAAACTTTAAAGTGAGCTTTGGTTAAAAAAAAAAAAGAAAGCTTTTCTTCTCATATATTTCCACTAAAGTAACACTGTTTCTCATTTCTTTTGCCTAATGAGATTACAGTATCAATCCACTATATTATATGGCCTCTATCTCTTTGTAGGTTACTTGAGAAAGCTTATCAAACATAAAGAATGTAGGATCGGAAGGAATACCAAGTGGCATGTGAATTGATATTGGGAGCAAAGCTTCACAGATTTACTATGTCTTTCATAAGCTTTGGTTCCCAGACTTAATATGGTTATCAGGGCAAAAAAAGGAAGGGAATCTAGATGTTATGGGAAGATGAATTCTTCTAAAGTCAAGAAATGTACAAAGCGAAGTACAATGACTTTTCATAATACTTACCTTGTAGATACATGGTTCTTGATATATTTTTCACTTCAAATTTCAGGTGTGTATTATTTTTCCTTGCTAAAGTTTTTAAGAAGTTTCTATTGGAAATAAATAGCCGCCTTTTCTGGCTGGCGGCATCTGCAATAAGGGAACATATATTAATAAACAATTACAGCATAATACCTCTTCAATTAGAAATGAATTGCTGTGTGATTAGTGCACAAACAAATCTGATCTGTCTTTAAAAATTTGTTAAGAAACACTCAATTATCCCTGCATACCATACACAGAGAGAAGCCCTTTTTGTAAACATAGTCAATCTGTGGTTTTGTAACTGTTGGCACTAAAACATAGTTTAAATAGTTTATTTTTCTTTTCTGTTTTTCTTACATGATGCATTCAGCATTCATTAAATTAACAGTCATTGCACATAAAAGGAAATCCACTCAATATAACCAATTTTGGATTGGCAATGGCTTGTTCTTTTATTTTGACATTAGTACATATCCTCTAATTGCTGCAGTAATGTTTCTGGATTGGTGTCTGTGGGTAAGCATATCACAAATACCATTAATTGCTTTTGTTGCTGACAGATTCACACTGAAACTTTTATATTCTGATAGATGTCACCATAGTAAATGAAAAAAAATGCCCCCCCTTGTGTGAGTTGGACATTACTATTATTGTTATTTTTAATACACACTTTAAGCACCAGAATAGTTAATTCTTAATAATATAAGAAACCAATTGTGTTGGTTTCCTGGCAACTGTCAGGCAGCAAGGCTGAGACTGAAAGTAGCCATATTAGTATTAGGTGAGAAGAAACCACAGCTCTATAGTGCCAGTCAGTCTTCTCTATGTAAATGTTGGGGAGAAATTTTGACCCCATTGAAGTCAATGGCAAAACTCTATTTGATGTCAATGGGGCCAGGATTCCCCCCCCCCCCCAGTATTATGTAGCTGATGTTGATAAAATGGCTCCTAAAGTGCAGCATCTCCAGATATAGGTGTTTTTGTTGTTGTTAGCTAGTGCAGCTCATCACAAGGTATTTTTAAATATTTTTTACAGGTCAAAGAAAATTTGGCATTTCTCATGTTCAAGAGATGGGTAGTTTTTCCTAAATGCCACCTATCCTCATCAATGGGTGGGTTAACTTGAGGGGCTAGTGGTGAAAGGAAGACAGTTCCAGAAGCAAGGGAGGAAGAGACTTGCCAAAGGACAATAGGTAGCTCCTCCCACTAGGAGTTTTTGGAACCCATTGACTAGCTGGGAGAGAGGGGTGCTCAAGGCCACTATTCTCCATTCCCAGGATTTAGCCCAGTGCAAGGGCCATGTGGAGCCTCTGCTGGCTCATTTCCAGCAGCCCACTTGAACTAGCAATGGGAACCTGACCAGACAGGCTAGACCTGCAGCATATATTACCAGTTTAAGGGATGAGGAAGGAAACTTTTCTTCCATGGGCCAATTGGTGGAGGACTGGGGAGGTTTTTTTGCCTTCCTCGCAACACCTTCAAGCTACAGTGGGTAAAGTAGGAATGTGCTTTGTACCTAATTGAAGTACTTGGATGGTGGTGTTCATTCACAGCCTCTTGCAGCCAGTTTCCAATGTGATTAAGAGAATGAAATGAACAGTTCCCAGAGGTAAAAGACCTGGGATTTTGGTCATGGGCCTTGGGCTCATGTGATAGGGTGAAACCTTATGGTCTTTGTGGGGAAAGTCAGAATTTGAGGCCCTTGCAGGCCGAGGTCCCCACCCTGCTGCACCTTCTGTCCCCCCTGCAGGAGAGATGGTGCTGGGACTCAGAGAGAACTGATTCTTGGGGAGGTAGGCTGAAGAGAGCCACTCACATTATGGGTTACCTAGCCTCTAACCCTGGTGCCAGTTAACAGGTTATATATTAGAGAGCCCTATAAACCCCACACTGGAACCAATTAAATATCAGGTATAAGAGAGTAAGAGTGATGGGCAGGTTGCGCCCCTTCCCTGTGTTAAAGTTTAATAAAAGTTGCAGCCTGCTACTTCATTCCATGCATGTGTCTGTCCTCATTTGGCTGCTGTGTCCTCATCAATCTTTAATTGCTTGCTCCAGATTTATGCTGGTGTAACTGAGATCCTAGTCTGACCCTCCCTGTATCTAGGCAGATCAGAAGCAGGGGAAACACTCCCATTCCAGCTTCACTTATTTGCTAGACAGAGCAGTAGTAGCCATGACATTTATGACTCACCACCAGGCTTAATGTGGTAGCTATGAAATCACTGGGGTTTCCTAGCACCTGTGCACTACTTGCTACGGAACATTAGCTGAACTACCTACCATGCTCAGCCTTATGAAGTGCTCCTGCCCCTGCAGCTCACTCTAGCATGGCTGTAGTAGGAACTGAAGTGGGTTCTTGTCTCAAGTATTACTTTTCAGATGTTTGTAGAGAGCATAAAATAACACTAATAATTACCACAAATCCTTTCAAAACTAATTTATAACAACATTGTAAATTTCACATTAATATGTTGATGCAAATATTGACATCATGTTTCTATCCATGAAAACTTTAATTACTTTCTAGGCCCCAATGTGTACAAACACAGACACAGTTAATCAAATAAAGTAGAGACATGCACTCATTTCACAGTTACCACTTAAGAGCATTTGAATATTTGCTCTGGCAAAGTCACATAATACTTTGTCCCACGAGTTACATATTTTTTCATAACCTTTTTCAGTATGTATCACAATAGCATTTGTCTATACTATGAAATATGACAATGTGTAGAGACTCTATAGTTACAGACATACCAATAGCTATAGTTGTGGATTGAGATGCCTGCTCACACATATCATGAATTCAAAAAAATTATTTATTTAGAGTACAGCAGGGCTCACTGTGAAATATAACACAGAGACAAATCTTATTATCCATAATTAGATGAGCCCAGTTAAGTCAAAGGGAGTTTTGTGTAATGAATGCAAGTTTAATGAGAGCTTACAAATAGTACCACTGAAGATATGATTGACACTTTAGTAAAACTAATATTTTCACGTTTTTACCAAGTAGTGCTATCATTTATACAGTAACAGTGGAAATAAATTATGAAATATAAATGTGTATTTAATACAATGTTGTATGTTACTGTAGACCAGGGGTGGCTAACCTGTGGCTCTGGAGCCACATGCGTCTCATCAGAAGTTAATATGCGGCTCCTTGTATAGGCACCGACTCCGGGGCTGGAGCTACAGGCACCAATTTTCCAATGTGCCAGGAGGTGCTCGCTGCTCAATCCCTGGCTCTGCCACAGGCCCTGCCCCCACTCCACACCTTCCTACTCCCGACTCTGAGCCTACCATGCCCTCACTTCCCCCCCCCCCCGAGTATCCCAGCACACCATGAAACAGCTGATCAGGAGGTGCGGGGAGGGAGGAGGAGGCACTGATTGGAGGGACTGCGAGTGGAAGGGAGGCGCTTGGAGTGGGGGGCGGGAGCTGATGGGAGGCTGATGACATATTACTGTGGCTCTTTGGCAATGTACATTGGTAAATTCTGGTTCCTTCTCAGGCTCAGGTTGGCTACTCCAGCTGTAGACAATCACTCTGCATGTCTATATACATATTAATGACATTATTGAACAGTTTTAGAACTACCAACTTTTTGCGCTTTGACTTTATTAGTTGAATAAACATCATCCTCTGACACACATGTATTTCATATCAGCAATAATTCTGTGGCTTATATCTCTCTGACTCACTTCTTTGAAGTCATTAAAGTGATCTATCTGGAGGATTAATCTCCCAGGTGTGTTGAGCACAGCTTTTATGTTAACTCTCCAGAAGGGCACGTGAAATGTTTTTTCACCCATCTCCCTGCCCGGGGTGAAAGTAACTTAAAGGACTTACCAGTATGCTGGAGTCCTGAGCAGGGTGCGGGGACTCAACGGGAAGGGGCCTGGCCTAAACCAGAAGAGGCGGGGCCTTTAGAGCCCTGGGCCCTTTACATCCTGATTTAGCTTCAGCTGTGGTAGGGGCGGCTGGGAGCCCCAGAGCCTTTAAATCTCTGCCAGAGCTACTAGCTGCAGAGGCACTGGGAGCCCCAGGGCTCGGGGGCCATTAAAAGGGCCTGGGGCTCCAGTTGCCACTACTGCAGCGGAGCCCCGGGCCCTTTAAATCGCTACCCCTAGTCACTCTCCAGTGGGCATGGATCCAAATTCCTAGTGAGAGCCAAACATCAGATTTTAAAGTAAAAAAAAAAAAGCTCAGAATCTGTTGGGTTTTGTTCTTTATTATTTGTTAAGTACCAGTGATAAGATACCAAATGCAGACAGTCCCTGACCTGAAGACATACAATGCCAACAAGACAGGCACATGCAACCACACAAAGTAGGAGGCCAGTGGAGGTAATGACAAGGAAATTCTTTCCTTAAAATATATTAATATTGACTCTTTACTGCTGAGCATCACAGTGAACCTTATGGAAGGATGTCAAAGAAGAGACACTATTGGCCTGTGTCACAGAGTAGGGTTGGAGTTCTGGGTACGGAGAAACCTGTTTGAGGGGAGGAGTGTATTCAGACCCTATGCACTCTAGCATGCTGCCGTTTTCCCTCTGATGACTGATATAGCTTTCATCACTTATCTAGTTTGTTCTATCATGAGCTTTCCGATTTTATAAATCATGGTACAAGTGATGAGTTAAGGAGGGTTACTGTTTCAGAGATGTGATCTTGAGAAGGGCTTGTCCAGGGTGAAAGACCCAAATTCTTCAGTGAGTAGAGCATATATTATAAACATGTTAGGCATAGAGGTCTTTTCACCTCTTTCTTGTACTAGTTGAATCAATCAACTATCCACACTTGTGATCATTCTAGTCCTTCACTTGGGAGTCAAGGAAAATAATGAATGAAACATTTTAAATTAACTGTTTGCAAACACTCACAATTTTCTTTCATAACCAGGTTTATTTCTTCACCTGTCTTCCCCCTACATATAGCAAATGCACTCATTAGTTCTCTTAAAGGGCCAAATCTAATGTTTTAAACACTCAACTGACTGAAAAATGGGGTATTGTGTGGGAAAATGCAACTGAAGCATTCCTTAACAACTGAAAATATCTAAAATAATTTTTACGTACCTCTCTTAAAAATATAAACAACACAAACATTTGGAATGAAAGTAAAGCATGAGAAATTTCAACCCAAAATGTAATTTTGAGATAGAAGCAAAATGAAAATAGGAACTTGGAATGAAAGTGCTAAGCCTACTAATGTGCAAAACTACACATTTGATAACATTGATAACAATGTTAATCCAAAAGGAAATAAATCATATATAAAATGTACTTGACTGTCATTTTAAATTATTAGCATCAATGATACATCACTCTTTTCATGTTTCCAATTTCATATTGAAACTTTTTTTTAAAAAATACAGTATGACAACACAATGATCTATTTAAAAAAAATAGCTTGATCAGATTCCTTTCTCATTCTAAAACTATCAATGTGTGTAACATTTTTGAGCCCTATTTTCTTGCATTTGGGGAGGAGATTATTATTCTTACCATCAATTAGAATGATACTGTAAGAAAAAATAGCACACAATCCAGAATTTGTAATATAATCAGAACACAGACACTAGATGAAGTGGGTGGATGGCTAATCGGTTCAAGCATTTTGTTGAACACACTGTGTTCAAGCACTATTCTTTTGAGAGCATTCCCTCCACCTCCCTTTTTTAATGTTTGTTTTTTCTAATTGAAATAACTAAAGGAAACAACCTGAAAAAGGTACAGGGAATGCCTCAGGATATACTGCTAGTTTTACCTTTCCAAAATTGGCTATGTGATAAGAATGCTGATTAGATAATGTGCTTTAAATGTGAAAGTGTTCCAGCATGAATTCCTAAAAGTTTATGAATTTCATGTTAAAGAATCCCAATGTGTTTAAAAAAAAATCGGGGTGGGGGACATCTTTTTTAATACACATCTTTTAAAAAAAATGCAGATGTAGTTTTAGGAAGTGTGGGTTATTGTTAGAAACTTTCTCTTTGAAAGTGTGGTTTTCACATAATGGCATAGCTAAATTGGTAGTATATAACAGGAATTTAGATTTCGGAAATCATACTGGAAACGTGGGCACCTCTATTACTTCACAAGAACCAGAAATTGAATTGAGGTTTTGTTGCTATGCCAGGTTGTGGCAATGGACCCACAAGTCAGTAGCTCAATTTTCTACTTCTCTGCATCAAATTTTCCCTTGAAAATGATGCATACAATCTTGAAAAATGGCAAGGAGGATGCTCTTAGAAGTGTTAAATATTTGGTTCACTGGGTTCTATCAGTAGGTAGGGCCTGCAGGGAGTTTGTTTATCCACCAGAACGATCTCATTATAAGGACAGTGATGTAGTGTGTGGTTTACTTCATACTCTGTAGCCATTCGAGGAAATAACTGAGTGAATGGTCCCTGTATTGTGCTATTATAAGTAGCAATAACTGGCAGCATATTAAAATGGAGATCAGGGAGTACAGCCACTCAGTTGAATGCAGCACTAAAATTTCAAGGCTGTTGAATTATTCAAGTATTTTTCAATTTATAAAATAAATATGTGATTGCTTGATGGAGTGATAATAGAAATATAGACAGAGAAAGGCTCAAGCTTGAGAAAATTCTCAGTACATATTTATTTGTCATAATTGTTTTCTGCCAGCATGAATGTATGTATTGATTGTGTGATGCTGTGATCATTGTTGTCATATACAAAGAAGGGTAACACTGGATCTGATTTTACAAAGTGTATTGAAAGATGAAGAAGAGAAAAGCATATGATCAAAGCAGAAGTGGGCCAAAATTGAGAACATATCTCAGTGGCACAAATAGCATTCTGCATACTCCATCACTCTTCTGAGTAGTGTCTTTGGAGGGAATTCAGCAAAGCATGTAAGCACCTGCTTAACTTTAAGCTTCTGCTTTAGTCCATCCCTATTTAGGAAGGCACTTAAGTGTGTGCTTTAGTAAGTCCCAGTGACATTATTAAGTATGGGATATTTTTTCAAACAGAAATGTCAGTTGGGTGCCTAACTCCCACTGAGTTTTTCAATGGGAGTTAGGCATGTAATTGATACCTGTGCCTTTGAAAATACATCCCTATGTGCTGCAGTTATTTGTGCATCGGGACATTAATTCCCATGGATTTCAGTGAGAGTATTCTTCATGTAAGGTGTCACCTAGGGTTGCCAACCCTCCAGGATTGGCCTGCAGTCTCCAGGAATTAAAGATCAATCTTCAATTAAAGAATATGTCATGTGCTGAAATCTCCAGGAATACATCCAAACAAAATTGGCAACCCTATGTCACCTCATGTGAATTGTATAGAAGAATCTGACCCTCATATACCTAGAATTATTTGACTTTAACTAAATATGTACAAATTCTCAGTGGAGAAGAAAAACTTCTTTTTTTGTTTTGTTAGCCAGATTTTCTAATCTCTTTAAATGCCTCCGGCTGTTCTTAGTCATTGTAAGTGTACTACATCAGATCTTTCTTGCTGTGCATTTTAGCAAGTCCCCTTTTTAAGTATCTGTTAAGTATCATTTGTCTATTTCTCTGTGTATATTTCTTTATCTATTGTATTACCCTATCACTATGATATCTCAAATACAGAGAGATGATTGCCTGCTAAAATATCACTATCAGTACCAGTGAAAAAAAAAATCCCTAATGGAATAACAGATAGACAATTCCATCATGGTATGAGTGCTTTAAACCTTCTGTCAAAAACCCATTTTCACCTTCTCATGGATCTAGACCTATTGGTATTGCACTTGAGCAGAGTGGGGTATCCCACATCTTATGTTTAACATATTTACAGTCCCTTCCAGCTGAAATGAGCTTAATGCAGCTACAACTGACTTGAATAGAAGTGTTGGTAGAGTTAAACTGGTGTAAAATTGGTGTAAGAACAAAATCAGAACAGCGCTCTCTCTCTCTTTCTCTCTCACACACACACACACACATTAAAAGCACAAATGAAAAAGGGACAAATATATTTCCTTAAGCTTAGTGTTGACAGTGATTCTACAGCTCGGTACCTTATGTACTCTGCATCATCAGTAACCAACTGAATTTTACAATGGGGTGAATTCTGATTCCATTATGCATATTTTCCTGGGTTGTTAATGTGTTTGGGAAATTATTTACTTATAGTTTAACTCTATTAAAACAACCAAACATCTTTTTAATATGAACTTTTGATAGGAAAAACGTGGAGTGTATGAGGGGACATGACAATATTAGTGGGGTTCTCTTACTACTTTCATCTGTGTTGAGAATAGTAGTGGCTATATTTAAATTTATCCAAGTGTGTGCTTTGTTTGTTCATTTTTTGTCTCTGAACTGGCCTGTAGTTTTCTTGGGGATTATATTCTAATAATAATCTTTTGACAACCACTTTAGATTACCACGCAGGTAATCAGTCTCTGTGTATCACAAGTATGTCAATTCAGAAGCTACACTTTGACGTGATGTATTTATATGTGTCTATAGATATATACACAACGTTTCTGGAAACCTAAGGGCTTGTCTATGCTTCACAGTTATTTTGGATTAAGGTATGGTATGAATTTAAAGCATGATAGCTATGCTGGAATAGTTTGTGTGTAGACATTCTTATTTCAGAATAAACATGTCCCTATTGGGAGCTATTCCAGTTGCTTTTCTCAGAAGACCAGTCCTAAAATTGTCTTATGTTCTTTAATTGTCCAGTGACAAGTCAGAGCATTTTTCAGTAGAGGAAGATTAAATATAAATAATTAATTGATTTCAGAAAGGATCAATCTGCATAAGAAAAATCTAGTATCAGAGGGGTAGCCGTGTTAGTCTGGATCTGTAAAAAGCAACAGAGAGTCACCCACAAAAGCTTATGCTCCAATACATCTGTTAGTCTTAAAGGTGCCACAGGACTCTCTGTTGCTTTTTAAAGAGAAATCTAGATGTTTTTTGTTGGCTGTAAAAATACTGATCCCCTGGTGTCAGTACATTATATGCATGTGTCTCTGCAACCACTAACTCTATGATGCTGTTCGACAACAAAACTCTGACATATTGCCTCTAGTAGTGAACCTGTTATCAACTCAAAATATGAGGAAGAGTTTCATTTTGTTTTGTTTTTTTCTTGATGGGAATTATGGTTAATCCATCAGGAAACTTTGAAAAATGCTACATTTTGAAAATTGCTTTGCAGGCAATACGCTATCTCTTCAAGCTTAAACTTCACTCAGTTAGGATCTCTTCTTGAGTCTTTGTACAAAGTGGGACTATCCAGCCGTATAACACAAAGTCTTATAGACAAATCAGCATCCAAATTTGTTATTGCATTTTCCAGTAAAACAAGGCAAGAAAGAGAGAAAATGATAAACTGGTGATATCACCCAGGCACTAAGGTGCCTGTTTTTGAAGGGAATTAAAATTTTAGCATTTTTTGTCCGCTTAAAAAAATTCTGAAATGGCAAGGCATTTTTCAGTAATGCTCCTCTCCTTTGAATATGGCATATTCTGGTGGCATTAAGTTTACTGTAAACAGAAATAATCTCATGAGGTGGTGATCTGATTTCTAATCTGGTTTATTGGTAAACTCGGCAATGAATCTTAGCACGTATAGATCATGAGATCTCAAAGCTCTTTTTACAAAGAATGGTAACTATCATTATCCCATTTTACATATTGGAACTGAGGAACAGGTAGATTAAAAGACTTGTCCAAGTCTGTGGCAGAGAGAGGAGCAGAACCTAAGATTCCTGTAGGCCCCATGCCTTTTCTTCAGGACCACAGTCATTCTCATCTGAGTTTTGACTTGAGGCTCAGTCAGGGTTAGGACTAAGATTGGAATTAGACTCAGATAGTGCAGACATTTTGAGAAGAGCTGTGAGTTGATTTTGACTGCATTCAAACTGGAAGGTATTCCCCATTCTCTTTTCGAATCTAACCAAGATCCAAAACATATAGGAGCGTGTGATTGGTTCTGGATTTTTAACTGTAAATTTCCACTGAAATTCTAAGGATTTATTTTCAAGTTTTGCCCGCCTCAACTGACAAAGTGGAATTGGGCTATACTCTCAGAGCCCAATGGAATGGCTGGGTTTTACATTGTGCCCTGAATTTCAACAGACAGGCTATTTCAGACCAGTGGGGGAAATAAGTCTCAAAGCTGGGAGCTTTGACTCCTAACTGCCAGATGTTCAAATCTAGGTACAATCAGAAGAAGTATCCTAGCTAATCCCAGTTGTTTTGACATATATAAAGAGCTATTTTCTCAAGTAGCCAGAACTCAAGCCACATAAAACTTGAGATCATCACCAAGAAGCTGAATCAAATCCAAAAACTAACAGGAAGTTCGTACACTTTTCAGAAAGTTGGTGTAACATGCTCTGGTCATGGTGCATTTAGTACCATCTGTTATTTCCAAAATTACAGTAAAACTACCAAATATAAATCTGTAGTTATATTACAGTGTAAGTAATAAATACTTAAATAATATTTGTGCTTTACAGCAAACAGCGATAGAGCAAAATACTGAAAAACTGTCTGCATTTAAGATTTTCAGGTTTTGTTTGTTGTCATAGAAATATCATTTTTATATATGCAGTAATAGTTTCACTGAGCTTCATTGCAAGTAGAATATTTGTACAGCCAATTTATTTTTAATGCTCCTTTAATACTACATCTCTTGAATTTTAAAAGCATTATTCATTTAATAGTTAACTCTTCTTTTTGCACATGAGTGTATTATGCCTTCCAACACATTTGACTAAGTTCACTAAACTAGATTGCAAGTGACACAAATACATGTATTGTCTTGGTATTTTTTCCATGGGGAATTCTAAACTGAAATAAATCAAGGTTAAGTGTTCTGCATAGCTGATCCTCCATTCAACACAAACAAAAATATGTAGTGCAATAGGTATTCTTCCATAGTATGTTTCCATGGATTCATCATGTTCAAGGGATCTGGTGTCACTAAAATTGAAGGTCCTGAGAGAGAAGCCAAGGCTAATAAAGTGGCATTATAAACCAAAAGCATACAAACTAAATTAAATAGTAAAGGTCAAAATTACAATCTGATAATGAACTAACATGAGGAAGCTGTTACCTAATAACTTATATAATGGAGTTAACACTGCTCAAAGATGCATTTTAATTTACTGATTAGTTCTGGGTTTCCAAGCCGACAGATTTATGGTGCTCAGTAAGGTAAAGACTGGAACTATCAGAAATGGAAATTCATTCTAGAATTACCAATACTGTTAAGAACGCTGGGGCCCTGCTGGAAAACAGGGCATATGCCCCCGCTAAATTGTATAAAGCTCCCATTGTAACCCCTGCAGATTTCCAAGATATGGGACTTTAAAAAAAATACATTTGTGTATTGTATCGCAACCTCATCTCTTCTGCAATACTGAATCTTGTCTGATCTAGGCCTCTGGCAGAGGTGATTTTTTTGGCGGGGGGGAAGGGATGGACACTTTGGGTTATTTGAAAATGGAACACCCTCTGGCCTCCCCCAAAATTAAATAAGGAAACTAATTAATCCACAAACAATATGGAATATTTCACTATATGGATGGCCATTCCTTACACACCTTGATTCTAATATTGTCCTGTACTGTATTGACAATGTTGGGCAGCAGTTATACTACTATGTCATACTTTATATATTCATGTCATCATAACATTTGACTATATGTAATATATACTCCTTTACATTTATAAAAAATATGTATATTATATTATCTGTGGACTCTTAAAAATGATTTTTTTTAAAAGGCTTTTCTCCCCAATTAAAAAAAAAAAAAGAATCTGGCATTGTACAACTACATAGCAATAGATAGTAAGACTAGTTGTACATTTTCTGACAAAAGGTTTTTGTGACAAAAATTGGGTTTTTGAGTACACAGTTATTTGCAAGTATCAGAGGGGTAGCCGTGTTAGTCTGAATCTGTAAAAAGCAACAGAGAGTCCTGTGGCACCTTTAAGACTAACAGAAGTATTGGGAGCATAAGCTTCGTGGGTAAGAACCTCACTTCTTCAGATGTACTTGCATCTGAAGAAGTGAGGTTCTTACCCACAAAAGCTTATGCTCCCAATACTTCTGTTAGTCTTAAAGGTGCCACAGGACCCTCTGTTGCAGTTATTTGCAAGTGTCTGTTCACCTTGAAAGTTTTTGATTTTTTTATTGGAATACGATTTTTTATAAAGTTTGAGAGGTTTTTTTGGTAGAAAGTCAACATTTCCCAAGAAAATAAAAACAAACCAAAACCCCCTCTTTTTTGAGCAAGTCTAATTGATAGATCCTGTCCTGAAGAGTTACTTTGTTCCTCTATGTTGCAGTTATGATTGGATAGCGTTAACCTTGACTGAGAATTTAGTCTGTGCTTAGCATTTTATGAAAACTGAAGTACAGAATTACTGGTAGCAGGAACAGTAAAATACCAAACACAGGACATGCTATCTCATCCCCAGCATTTTGTAGCACTGAAAGCTCAGATTTTCCTAGTAACCTGTTCCTTCATTTATCAAGTGAGGATGCCTTGAATCATTTTTTCCTAATACTCTGTCCTGCTGCACAATCACCAATACTGTTAAGAACTTTTTTTTCATAAGATCTAACTTAAACTTTTCCTTTCTTAGCTTCAAGCCACTGCTCCTTGTCCTAACATCATCTGAGACTGAATAATTCCCTTCTTTCATTTACATTGTTACCTTGAAGGAATTTGATTAATGCAATTCACTGATTATGACACCTTCTGTGGCAGGTGGCCACCCTGTTACACTAATTTAATTCCAATATTTTATAATAATTCACTTTAAAGTTACACAGTAGAGAAAAATAATAATTGCATATAATCATAGGAATTATCAAGATTTACCTTAAGTTCATCTGATAACTCTTTTCTACACAGTAGAAAAAATGGTGTTAATAGCAAAAAAGAAAAAAAAAAGGCAAGTTTTGCATGTACTTAACAATTAATAGTGCTGCTAGATGTTTCAGTGGGAATGGTGTAAGATAGAGTGTTTTTACCTCAGCTGTAACCCGTGTAACTTTAAACTGCAGCTCTGCTATTAGGCTGCTACTGTATTTAGTTGGCTGAAGGCTCTGTTTACATATACAGTTTAGATATACAGTCTGTATATACACACACATTTATTTCTCTCTTTCTTTTCTTTTAGCTGATGGATGCACTGACTGGTCGGTGGATTACAAGAAGTATCAAGTTCTAGTGGGAGAGCCTGTTCGTATAAAATGTGCATTATTTTATGGCTATATCAGAGCAAATTACTCTCTAGCACAAAGTGCTGGCCTTAGTTTGATGTGGTACAAAAGCTCTGGACCTGGAGATTTTGAGGAACCTATAGCTTTTGATGGAACTAGAATGAGTAAAGAAGAGGATTCTATTTGGTTTCGGCCAACAGTGGTGCAAGACAGCGGTCTTTACGCGTGTGTTATAAGGTACTTTTAAAAAAAAATTATGCTTGAATACAGTGAAACACAGTAGAATTATTGCTCCTAATACTGAACCTTTATGCTACCATCCACAGCACATAATGTTTTCAGTGATTTTGGTCTTTTTTCCCCCTGATTGTGAATGTTTCATGAGTAACTTAGGTTTTTCTTGAAAGTACTCAATATTCAGAATTATTTGCTGTATAATTTATAATTTTAGCTTGTAGATTTATATTCAAAATGTGAAGTATATTGATTAGTTTTTATTGGACATATCAGTCATGTTACAGTTCCCTCTTGGATGTGCATAACTATGAGAATGAAGTTTCTAGTGTGATTATTTGTTTACAAATTCAGAATTTATTTTCTACACGTTTTCTCCAATATTACCTTTGTACAGACTGATTTTTGCAAAATGTTTTGCTAATAACTAATTAACTAGAATATTTTCATAAAGTGAATTAAAAATGGGTTTAAATGCAATCAAAGCAAACTCATTAAAAAGTTTACAGTATATGCACCCTTCTATAACTGTCACTGGCTCAGTCCTGGATTGGGAGCTTAGGATGCTCGGTACCTTCCAAAGGTACCCAGCACCGTATAGTATTAAACCCCATTATCACAAAATCAAGTGTAGTTCTATTTCTTATTTTGGAGATGAATGTTCCACTTCTTTCTGCATTTCTGATAGGTCATATTGATGTATTGTTTCCAGCCCACAGAGAAAATAGAGACCATCTGGCCACCCACTTATCTTTTCAATATAGAATTAATTTTACAGATAAATTAAAATGATGCAAATAAAAAAACCCTACTTGCAGAGGGGAAGCACAGTGGTAATTATAGGTAAATGCTTGTTTTTTATCATGAGCCACTGTATGTGATAAACATTAAAACTCCTAGAAAACTATTATTTTTGTATCCTGGTAGCCTGTATTAATGCACTTTTTTAAACAGATTTTATTTATGATGGTTAAGAACTTCATATAATTTACTTGGAAAGAAATGCTACTCTTGAAACACCCACAAACTCTGCTGGATATCAACATGAGTTCTGTGTGCGTGGATAGAGGGCAGATAAATATGACCTTTTTGCCCAAATCCTGAAATCTTTTGTCAGGTATAAAGCCTATTAGCATTTAAAATCAGTGGGCCTTATTATGATAATATGCTCTATACCCAACAATAAGAGTTTGTGAAGTTGGACCCCAAAAGTTAATATATACAGTACTTCAGTGACCTTATTAGAGAATATAATGTGAGGCAAAACAATAAAACACAAAACAGTGAATTACTAAGTGAATGCCTCCTCTCCTAAATTCTCACGTTATGAACTAATGGTCTTAACAACATAAGTTTATAAAAAATATCTGAGATTTTGAGGTAAAGCAGTGCAGAAAAATTCACTAAGGTTCTAGCAGCTCTTCCTAAGCTATCACTGTTGAAATAGCTAGGAAAAACCGCACCATCATGACAGCTCTGTTACTGTCATCACCACTGAAACTACTAGAACATTCTGCGCTGCTGTCTTGTAGGTGGTGCCAGGAGGCAGAGTGAGCTGTAGAATCTGGAGAGGCATATGTAGGCTTGTATGTAATTTTTGCCAAGAAAGACATTGTAATATGCAGTAATGATGTGTGTGTGTGTGTGTGTGTGTGTGTGTGTGTTTTAAGATTCTTTGTTCTTGTTCAAAGGGTCTCTAAAACAATTCCACAATGATGCTAAGCTTACTTTAGGGCTGTACTGAGCAGCTCAGTTAAGGCAAAGGGGACGCATAGTGATACACTCATGACCATAGTGTGACTACTTGCACTGTTTTGAGTACTGTATGGAGCAAGGAAAAACACTGTGCTACAAATGAAACTTTTTGAAAAGTTTAAAGCAAATAACCCAACTCTTTGAGTTCTAAAGCTCAAAAATGACGGTGGTAGAGAAATCACATTTCTGACAATAGCAAATGAGTTCTTATTTAAGGAGTATTCATAACTCAGGAAGAGATCTTGACTTTGACTTCAAATTCCTTGCACACTTACTCCTCCATGAGAACTAATATGTAAGTCGGAATGCAGCTTGTCCTCTCTCTGTATCCGATATATTGCTTTGGCAGTACTTGAATCACATAAATCGTGTTAGTAGGCTCCTACTCCCAACTGCATGTCACAAATAGTCTTAAGAGTTTCCCTCTTACCACATCCATTCTTGCTCTGACATTTGTGGTCCTCTACTTGCCATATGTCTTGGGGGACAAAGGCTCAATGATCCATTAGTAAATAAAGTCCTATCACAGAGTAGAAGAGGAGCTAAATTGTTGGGGAGGAAGGGAGGGAATCACTGAAAAGAATTTTCTCATGACCTCTGGAAGGAGGTTGCCTCTTGTTGTTAAGAGCAACAGAAGTAAAGAACAGAAATGGATGGTTGACAAGTCCCTGGGCCATCAGAAATTCACGTAGGGGCTATCAGAGCATGAAGAACAGATAAATAGGCAAGTAAGGAAGGTGAGCTTTAGAAAAACTACATACAGCTTTCTTCAAATCCCAGACATAGGAAGAAGGGGTGGAGTGGCCCGGGGTTTACCATTTGCTTTGCCCTTTGCAACTGCTCTCCTCTCCTCTGCTGGTATCCTATCCCATTTCTGTACCCCTGATCCTTATGTAAACAGTGACGAAAAGAAATTTCTCAGCTTGCAGAAAAAATAGAGCAACTGGGATACTGAATTGTGAGTATATAGATATAGTGATAAGTGAAGTACTATATATAAATGTTTAGATACATGGTTTGGGCAGCCTCCCAAAAGGATGTGCTAGCAGAAGCGAATAATCTGATCCCAAGTGGAATACCTCTTCCCACTTTGTTGAGGACAGTTCTTTGCCAGTCTGACTCCCTTCCCTTCCCTTCACTTCAGGAGCTAAAGATTGGTGCTTGTGTGCGTGTGTGCATGCACACACCCACATCCTCTCACTCCTCTCTCCTATGCTTGCAACATCAATCCTCTCCAACTTCCCATTCTAGCCCTCACCTTTGCCCTTCAGTAAATGCTGCCAGCCATAAGAAACATGCACAGCATCATCAACATTTTGCAACACCTTTTTGCTATATTCAATTAATCTGCTTCAAACATGCAGGCTATAGATACCTTCCACCAAGTTAATGCTTCCTGGAGGCAAGATGGAGAGGTCACCAGATTGGGCTGGAAGTGGAGGAGAAGGCTTGCTGTCCCTGTGGCTATCTTCTTTGATCACTATCACATTAGTAGCATTGAAAAGACTGCTAGACCTATAGAGTAATGATGCATACCACCCATTATTTTGTAGCAGCCTTATACATGTAAAAAAAGTAAACAAATTTTATCTTATATACAAAAGTACTTTCATGTGCTGTGACCTGTATTCTGCGTTGCAACCCTGAGGAAGTTGAAAGCTGTAGAAAATAAAGGTTTACAGTGGATATTCCATCACGCTGTTATCTATTGTGTTTCCTAGATTGCACTATTGTTGAATGAATATATTTCTAAAGAATTCTCAGATTTTTTATAAAAAAAAACCTTGCCTTTTCAGTTCCAGGATCAAGTCTGTCTCTCTAGATGATCAACTTTTTGTTCATTATTACTGCCCGATGACTCATTAATGTACAGCTGCTAAGAAAAAATAGTCTTTTGTGTAGACAGACAAGAACTTTGTACATTGTCATTATGCTGTGTACGTACTTGTAAGAGTTTGTGCTTGAATTACAACTTATATTATTTCTGTGATAGCAATCAATAGTCAGTATTCTCTTCTCAAACTCTGCATCCCTCTTCTTGCAACAACTTGTGACTATGATACCCTTTTACATTATTTTCCTTGTTGTCTGGCTATACCAGAAGGAGCACAGGAGACACTGGGTATGGTTTAATTATTAGATGTCTGGAAGAACCCTGCAGATTAAAGAGTACAGTGCAGGTAACTCCATAATCATTTCAATATCTATTTGGGGACTTCCGTCAGCCCCCCGCCCCTTCTATCTTGGTCTATGAGGAGTAAGGTGGGCTATAGAGGAGGGGGTGTTTGGCTCCCTGCCGTGCCAGTCATAGGTGCCCTGAACATCTCCCTATTCTGCTTCTTTAACAAACACCTTCTTTAAATACTTTACCAAACCATCCATGTGATCTCTGTATCCCCTCCCTTCAGAGTACCTGCACTGGACGTTCACCACAAGGAGGCACCAGCAGTTAGCTTGATTGCCTCCCCCACATACCCAGCAGGGTTCCCAGACATCTCTCACTGCCCCCTATAATAACCAAAAATGTGTCTGTGCCCAAGTCCGACAGGTGAATTCCATTACCTCTGAATAATTCTGTTGCCCCATATGCTATGTCAGGATGCAAAATTACCAACCTCCCTTATGATCCCCATGAATTTGGCCATGTCCCTACTGATATAACGCCTAGTTTTATCAAACTGTGGGTGGGAGGGGGCTTCACAGCTCTCTGCCACACCCTGCATTGAAGGACGTTTCACCACACAGTTTTTACTCCTGGAAAAAGTTCCAGGATCTGCCTCAAGTCCCTCTTAACTCTGAGCATTAAGGCTACCCCTTTACAAATCTCTAAATCATTTTCTCCAAGGTACACCACTATTATATATGGTGCCTACTGATGATCCCCCACAGTGTACAAAAGTGACATCAACTGGTCCTGTAACATGCCCCTTGTTCTGTGCCAGCTCAGGATTGCATCATCACTGAGCCCCAGCTGTGAACCCTCAGGCAACCTGAATGTCCGCTTACGCACCCAGTGAACAATACTGTGCCCACAGATCCACACCACCATCTGCATGGCCCATCTTCCCACATCTGGAATAAGAACACAACAAAAAAATTATGCTGACTCTCCACTGGGGTCTCGCATACATTCTATATGCTTTCAAATGCCAACACCCAATTGCTTGAATTGCCCCAGCTCCCATACCTGGCTGTGTCACTGCTGTTATCTTCCCAAACCTGAATGCATGGGAACCAAATTCATGGGCTGGAAATCTCAGCCTCGTCAGTCCCTGTCTCAACACCATAACAAACGGATATGTTCTGAGGGGACTCCCGTCACTGCATAAAGAGGGGCCCATCCCTTCCCAGTCTTATTGCCATGTATGCTCTCAAAGCCTCCCCTGGGCTAAGGCCAGGCTTGCCACCCTCCCGTAGGATAATGGTTATGCCAAAGCCTCCTTGATCCATCTTTGACTTTCTCAAGTTTTAATATAACTGCTTGCCCCTGCCAATGTATATTCCACAGTTCCACACCCTTCCAGTAGAGTCCCTACAGGACCCAGGTACTAGCCTGCTGATCTTGAAAGTTGAAAAAAATTACACCAAAAATGCTGCCCTGGTCATAATCATAGAATCATAGAACCATAAGGTTAGAAGGGACCACAAAGGTCATCGAGTCTAACCCCCTGCCAAGATGCAGGATTTGTGTCTAAACCATCCAAGACAGATGGCTATCCAGCCTCCTTTTGAAAATCTCCAGTGAAGGAGCTTCCACAACCTCCCTAGGCAGTCTGTTCCATTGTCCTACTGTTCTTACAGCTAAGTTTTTCCTGAGATTTAATCTATATCTGACAGCCAACTGGCGATGTAAGTAATGCAGTGTCTACACGGACATTGTGTTGCCCTAACTATATTGACCTAAGTGCTATGCCTCTCAGTGAGGTGGAGTTTTTAAGTTGATGTCGTGGTTAACTTACATCGGCCAGGGCATCATTGTAATGTATACACTGACAGAGTTAGGTTGACGTAAGCTACCTTATGTCAACCTAACTCTGTAGTATAGGCCAGGCCTCAGTATCCTATTATGCAAATATCTTATAATTTTTATAGCATCTCATAAATCCTGAGCATTTGAGCTTTGGAATCTAAACCACGTGTACTACTAGAGTCCCTCTGTTTTATTGTATGGCCCTAGTTATGTTAAAGAAAGCTTTCTTAACTAATTTGTTTTTTTTTTGTTGCTGTTGCTGTGCTCAAAGATATTATTTTCTTGGACAATTGTGAACATTTGAGAAAAAGAATTTTTGTGGCTTGTTTAAATAAACACCTCCTGGATATTACCAACCACCTGATATATTACTGACCACCTGACCAGGATGGTGATAGTGACTGTGAAATGCCCATGGAGATTAGAGAGGCTATTAAAATAAAAAATCTCAATAATAATGGGGGATTTCAATTATCCTCATATTGACTGGGTACATGTCACCTCAGGACGGGATACAGAGAGAAAGTTTCTTGACACCTTAAATGACTGCTTTGTGGAGCAGTTGGTCCTGGAGCCCACCAGAAGAGAGGCAATTCTTGATTTAGTCCTAAGTGGAGCACAGGATCTGGTAGAAGAGGTGAATATAGCTGGACCACTTGGTAATAGTGATCATAATATAATAAAATTTAATATCCCTGTGGCAGGAAAAACACCACAATGGCCTAAGACTATAGCATTTAATTTCAGAAAGGGGAACTACACAAAAATGAGGAGGTTAGTTAAACAGAATTTAAAGGGTACAGTGCCAAAAGTGAAATCTCTGCAAGCTGTGTGGAAACTTTTTAAAGACACCATAATAGAGGCTCAGCTTAAATGTATACATCAAATTAAAATACATAGTAAGAGAACCAAAAAAAGAGCCACCGTGGCTAAACAACAAAGTTAAAGAAGCAGTGAGAGGCAAAAACGCATCCTTTAAAAAGTGGAAGTTAAATCCTAGTGAGGAAAATAGAAAGGAGCATAAACACTGGCAAATGAAGTGTAAAAATGCAATTAGGAAGGCCCAAAAATAATTTGAGGAACAGTTAGCCAAAGTCTCAAAAAGTAATAGAAATTTTTTTTAAGTACATCAGAAGCAGGAAGCCTGCTAAACAACCAGTGGGGCCACTGGATGATCGAGGTGCTAAAGGAGCACTCAAGGATGATAAGGCCATTGCAGAGAAACTACATGAATTCTTTGCATCGGTCTTAACAGCTGAGGATGTGAGGGAGAGCCATTGTTTTTAGGTGAAAGATCTGAGGAACTGTCCCAGATTGAGGTGTCATTACAGGAGGTTTTGGAACAAATTGATAAATTAAACAGCAATAAGTCACGAAGACCAGATGGTATTCACCCAAGAGTTCTGAACAAACTCAAATGTAAAATTGCAGAACTACTAACTGTAGTCTGTAACCTATCATTTAAATCAGCTTCTGTACCAGATGACTGGAGGATAGCTAATGTGACACCAATTTTTAAAAAGGGCTCCAAAGGTGATCCCAGCAATTACAGGCCTGTAAGCCTGACTTCAGTAGCGGGCAAACTGGGCAAAACTATAATAAAGAATATTGTCAGACATATAGGTGAACATAATTTATTGAGGAAGAGTCAACATGGTTTTAGTAAAGGGAAATCATACCTCAGCAATCTACTATAATTTTTTGAGGGGGTCAACAAGCATGTGGACCAAGGGGATCCAGTGGATATAGGCTATATGCATCCGAAGAAGTGGGCTGTAGTCCACAAAAGCTTATGCTCTAATAAATTTGTTAGTCTCTAAGGTGCCACAAGTACTCCTGTTCTTTTAGTGGATATAGTGTACTTAGATTTTCAGAAAGCCTTTGACAAGGTGCCTCACCGAAGGCTCTTACGCAAAGTAAGCTGCCATGGGATAAGAGGGAAGGTGCTCTCATGGATTGGTAACTGATTAAAAGATAGGAAACAAAAGGTAGGTATAAATGGTCAGTTTTCAGAATGGAGAGAGGTAAATAGTGGTGTCCCCCAGGGGTCTGTTCTGGGACCAGTCCTATTCAACATATTCATAAATTATCTGGAAAAAGGGGTAAACAGTGAAGTGGCAAAATTTGCAGATGATACAAAATTACTAAAGATAGTTAAGACCCAGGCAGACTGTGAAGAGCTACAAAAGGATCTCTCAAAACCGGGTGACTGGGCAACAAAATGGCCTATGGTATCAGAGGGGTAGCCGTGTTAGTCTGGATCTGTAAAAAGCAACAAAGAGTCCTGTGGCACCTTAAAGACTAAAATGGCCCATGAAATGTAATGTTGATAAATGCAAAGTAATGCACATTGGAAAGCATAATCCCAATTATACATATAAAGTGATGAGGTCTACATTAGCTGTTACAACTCAAAAAAGATCTTGGAGTTATTGTGGATAGTTCTCTGAAAACATCAACTCAAAGTGCAGCAGCAGTCAAAAAAGCAAACAGAATGCTGGGAATAATTAAGAAAGGGATAGTTAATAGGACAGAAAATATCATGTTGCCTCTCTATAAATCCATGGTATGCCCACATCTTGAATACTGTGTGCAGATGTGGGCACCCCATCTCAAAAAAGATATATTGGAATTGGAAAAGGTTTAGAAAAGGGCAACAAAAATTATTAGGGGTATGGAATGGCTTATATATGAGGAAAGATGAATAAGACGGAGTTTTCATATTGGAAAAGAGACGGCTAAGGGGAGATATGATTGAGGTCTATAAAATCATGACTGATGTAGAGAAAGTAGATAAGGAAGTGTTGTTTACTACTTCTCATAACACAAGAACTAGGGGTCACCAAATGAAATTAATAGGCAGCAGGTTTAAAACAAAATAAAGGAAGTATTTCTTCACACAATGCACATTCAACTTGTTGAACTCCTTGCCAGAGGTGGTTGTGAAGGCCAAAACCATAACAGGGTTCAAAAAAGAATTAGATCATAGAATCATAGAATATTAGAGTTGGAAGAGACCTCAGGAGGTCATCTAGTCCAATCCCCTGCTCAAAGCAGGACCAACACCAACACCAATCATAAATTCATGAAGGATAGGTCCATCCATGGCTATTAGCCAGGATGGGCAGGAATGGAGTCCTAGCCTCTGTTTGACAGAAGCTGGGAATGAACGACAGGGGTGGATCACTTGATGATTACCTGTTTTGTTCATTCCCTCTGGGGCACTGGCCACTGTCGGAAGAGAGGATACTGGGCTAGATGGACCTTTGGTCTAATACAGTAGGGCCATTCTTATGTAGCATACATGTCAAACATTGCAATTCTTGTTCAGGTATACAAGACAGACTTGGTTATGATAAGGCTAAGCAAAATAGCTCCATGAAGTAATTGCCAGCAAGAGCCTTTTTAAGGTTGACCTAATGCATCGTAAAGACACTGAAGCAGTTTACAAATGTGTCAATTAATAAGAATATTTGTGACCTGCCTTCACCTGAGTTAATGCATACCCAACAATCAACTAGGTATAACCCTATAGTTTGTATAATAATTTGAGTTGCTTTGAAGGTTCAGATTCAATTTTGAATTTCAGGTTCAGATTGGGAATAACAACTGCCCAGATAAATACGTTTCTAGTTGGGATGGGCAAATAGATTCAGACAAATTAACCAACTTGTCCCACAATCTTGAATCTTCAACCATTACCAGGATCAAATTTAAACCTAACATTTTGGGGGTTCTGAAATATTCAGATAAGGGGAGGTTCTACTTCTGAATGAAAACAGGATGTGAGAAGTGATCTTATTCTCATGAAATTTTCAGCCCACTTTTGCCAGGTCTAGAGGCCTAAACAGTTAGAACAGACATCCAGATTTGTGTACTTATCATAACCTAAACTTGAAGCTTTTTGGTAACCACCAAGTGCAATTTTTATTTTGGGGCAGATCCACAATAGGAAGAACTTAAAAATTCAAGACTGTAGATGCGTGGTAAAAAGGTAGATTATTAATTATTCATATATTATAAAGCCAGAAAGGACCCTAGTGATCATCTCGTCTGACCTTAGAGGCCGTAGAATTTCCATTAATTAATTCCTGTTTGAACTACAACATATCTTTTAGAAAAATGTCCCATCTGGATTTAAATATTGTCAGTGATGGAGAATCCACCACAATCCTTGGTAAATTGTTTCAAATGGTTAACTACCTTTACTGTTAACATTTTGCTCCTTATTTTCAGTCTGAATTTGTCTAGCATTCAAATTCCAGCCATTGAGCAATACACATCTGAGTTGCATTAATCCTGCTATGACATATCAGTAAGGGCAGTGGCCTCAGGATCAGGGTCTTCCTATGCTCTATAATATAGTCACTGATATTCTGCCGATGTGTTAACATGAAGGTGCTTCTGACTTTTCACAACGTAAGGTAATTTTCATTGCTATCTAGCTACACTTTTAACCCCTGCAGTACATAACTTAGTTGAAACTTTTTTGCTTTTATAAAGACTAGAATATGGGAATTCTACGATATAGTTGCATAAAAGAAATAATGTAACTTCTCTGCCGCTTAGTTTAATTGTAGAAATTGATTCTACTTGTGCTCCACACAAGGGTATTTTAAATAAAGAAATATATTGACTTTGTCAACAACATTTTGTTTTTAAAAACAACTCCAAATAGTAGAAATGAAAATGGTATAAATGAATGTGTATTAGCCTCTTATTCATTCTTTCCCTAGCCATGATATGAACAACAAATTGAGACTACCATCAATTTATGAAAAGGTAATCCTATTTCTTTAACTCATAGCAAAGTTTCATTGGGTATGTCTACATTGAGATAAAACCCCACAGCTCCGTGTCTCAGAGCCTGGGTCAGCTGACTTGGGTTCACCAGGCTCTGGCTGAAAGGCTCACAATAGCAGGGTAGACTTTAGGATCAGGCTGGAGCCTGAACTCTGAGACCAGCTCGACTCTCACCACTCATGGGGTCCCAAAGGTCTATACTGTAGTTCTATAGCCTTGCAGCCCAAGCCCGCGAGGCTGAGTCAGCTGACCCAGGCCAGCTGTGGCTATGCTGTGCGTCTTTTATTGTAGTGTAGACATAACCATCATTAGTTTATATAACATCAGATTTATCCAGTGGCTGGATTTGAATCTTCATATTCATTTTAAAGATTATCAGCATTGCTCTTCTCTGGCTTACTATTAACTTTTGGAAGAGGCTGTCATGAATGACATACCCAATGAAGGCTATTTCAACTTAACTAACTTAAGTAATTACAGTCCTAGTATTCACTTGCAATTACTGCGAAGAGCTAAATTATGCTTGTGATGTATCTTCATATACTGTTGTAATTTAAGGATATACATATGAAGTTTACAATATTACTGACATGTACAATTCATTTATCTAAAAAAACCCTGTAATTTTAAGCCAAAATAACACAACAATTATATACTAAAAAAAAACAGACCAAACCAAAACTCACCACTTTCAGGGAAGAATTCTTTTAAATTATCATTTAGGGAGCAGTTCAAATCCTGTAATGTCTTAGTCCACTCCCCCGTGAAGACTTCTTGGATAGCAACCTCTCTGTGCACTGGTTCCTGACAATCACATTGTACATATATACATATAGGTGTTGTAATTTCCATTGTCAGAAATATTGAATAAAATACAAGGAGGGCAAAGACACCTCTGCTTTTGGGGTGGGAGGAAAGTTGAGTCTAAAAGAAATAGGATTCATTTTTTCATAAACTTCAGACACCATTCCTAAATCATCATAAGTAACATAAAAGCTTTTACAAGTGAGATTTACAATGCCACAATACCTGGCATTCTTTTAATGTTAGTACTGATTTCTAAATATCTCCACTTGACTCTGAGAAGGATTTTTCCCCAGCTAATTAGATACATACAGAATTATAAATATTTCACCTAAATGATTTTCAACATTTATTACTTATACGTATGTTTTATTTTCTGATCTTGTTTATGTTAATTTTGTTTAAAGTAGCTTACACAAATGTTAAAGTTACTATATAATTTTTATTTGTTTCTCTTTTGTAGAAGTTAGTATTAACTGAGATTTCTTAATGTTTGTCTCTTCAGAAGGTAATCTTTTAGTTCCCTGTGCCGTTCTATATAATATAATGTTTCTAACTGAAAACCATCCTACACTTTTAAAGTAGATGCCAGGGAGCCTACCTTATTGACTGGCTCTTCCCGATATACTACTTTTGAATGTAATATTGTCAGGCATTTCTTTAAAAATCCATCCTTTCTACCAAAATATTAGAAGCTAAATTTTGAAAAATAAGAGCCTGATATGTACATGCAAATTGGGCACCTAACTCAGAGAGCAAGTTCAGGTGCTTACATTATTTAAGTTTAATGTTGTTATGGCATATTGCAGTCAAGTCCCGAGGCCCCAGGTAGGGTCAGGGTCTCCTAGTGATGGGTACTATACAAACAAATTAAAAGACTTCCTCAAAGAGCTTGCAGTTTGGCACACTGTAAACAAAGATACAAAAAGAGCAGTTAGGATGATGGTGTGGATGGATAGAACGAAGTGAGGAAAAATAGAAGGAAATAAGAACTGAGATAGAAGCAGGATTTAAGTTGTGCAGATGTTTGAGAATGGAAATTTTGTGTGAAAAGGAAAATCACAGAAGAGATTTGATAAGGGAGTGATAAGTTCTTTGTAATGGTAGAAGATAATTTTAGCAGTAATGTCTTAATAAACTGGAGAAGAGGAAGCTGAGAAGCAGATAGAAGTGGAAGATCACCAAAGAATGAATGAAATATTGGGATGGGGTAGAGAAGAAAGTAATATTTTCAGTAGTAATTAATATGCAGGATTTGGGAATGGATGTAATATTGGAGGAGAGAGATGAATTTAAAGTGACAGTGACCAGACAAAAGCCACTATAGAGCCAGTTTTAGTGAAGTTGAAGAAACAGATTCCCATAGTCAGGGGCCCAAGAAAGAAATTCTTGCAAGAGTTCTTTATCTGATACCAGTTTTCTTTTACTGTTAATTATTTTAATACTGAGATCATAATTTCTTAAGGGAATCAATGGAATAAAATAGAGATTATCCTGCAAATTACGTCAGTTTCTTGCTAGTACATTAGGATTTTAATTATTCTTTCTTGTAGTGCAGGCTTTACCTCCTTTGTATTCATTGTCACATTTCTTCTTTGCTCCAATAATTAAAAAAATCATGTCCCACTGACATGGGGGAAGTTATTTTATACAAAATTCAGCTCAGTTTCCTAATATGGTCTGTTTGTGATGGCTGATCTTGTAAAACTGGAATCTTCAGAAAAAATGTGTATCCTCTGTAAGTTACAGTAGCTGACTTTATTTCTAGTAAGAAATGGAGCTGACCACTTATTAAAGGAAAGAAGTATTGGACTATTCCAGACTCAACTGTTAGGGATGGATAGGAAATTACAATTCTGTTTAACTGAAAATTATTACAGTTCCAGAATGAATTTTTTGTTCCAACACAGAATAAAAAGGACTTCTGATGATTTTTCACTAATAAACAGGAAAGAGACAGATGGACAGATGCCTTCCCTCTCCTGCCTTCCTTTTCCCCTCCAATAGCCAGTAGCCCTGTGATTAAGGCAGGCGTCTAGGAGATGCAGGTTCAAGACCATATAGGGTGACTTGATTTTTCATACTTGCTAAGACTGGGCTCTCTCCCATTTTGACCAAAAATTCCAAGTTGGACCTGAGAAACCTTCCTGATGTAGTTTTCATCTAAGCCAATATGTTTCTGCAAAACTTTTTTATTTATTTATTTATTTGGTTGCAAAATGACTCATTTCAATAAGAGAAACATTTAATTGACATTTTTTCAACCAGCTCCATCTACTGTAAACTGCAATTAATCTATCTGGCGAGAAGGGATCACATGTTATATAAAATAATGCAAAACAAAGATGTCCTATCATATGTCCCCACATCAGATAGAAAACAGTATTGATGTCTTTAATAGACTTTTTAAAATAAGGGCAACCAGATTTGCTCTTTAATGATCAGTCTGAGACCTACCTTTTGAACAGAGACCTTCAGAATGTGCAAATTCAAGTGGTGGATAAACATCTTATGCAAGAATTGATATGAGGCTGACACAGTAAAGGTTAGTTATGAGATTTCAAACATGCTGCTTACATATTGCAAAGCAGATGAGAAAATAACAATGTGACTGCAGTAGCAAACTATAAAAGTTTGTACGTTTAAAATTAAAGTTGAAAATTTTACTGCAGTTTGTAATTTTTAATAAAAAGATAAAATTAGCAGCATAAGGTAATAATTCACCTTTAACTTTTTATTTTCTGTCATTTTATTTAGGCAAGGATTTTTAAAGGAGATTACACGCATGTACATATATTTCTATTATTAAACCAGTAAACTATACTAACTATTTTGCTATGTAGTATATTTTCAGTTTTGACCATTTTGTAAACCTGGAGAATATTTGGAATAGTAACATCATGCCTTACTCCTTTCCATTTCTAAATTCACTTTTATGGTGAATCTTGAAATTTTCCAGTGGCTAAAAGCTGGACTGGGCACTGGACTGGGATTCAGGATACCTGGGTTCACTTCCTAGCTCAGCCACTGGCCTGCTGGGTGACCTTGGGCAAGTTATGTCCCTCCCTGTGCCTCAGTTTCCCCATCTGTAAAATGGGAATATAGTAGACCTCCTTTGTAAAGTGTTCTGAGAACTATAGATCACAAGTGCTATATAACAGCTAGGTACGATTGTCATTATTAAAAAAAAACAGGAATTGTACATCGACTGGGATTGGGAAATTCTGAATAGTTATGATGAGACAAGCAAATGCTTGCAAGTTACCTGTCAGGACATTTACATGGTGGAGGGATAAATGTTGTCACCTGCACATTTGGGAGACAATGCAATGAAAATGTAAATTATGACAAGTTCTTGAGTGCAAGTAGAAAGCAAAAAAAAAACACAAAAAAAAGTGAGAGAGAGAAAAGAAGTAAAATGATTATCACAGGTTTAAAATAATTACTTTGATTTTCTATTACCTTCAGAGATAATTTTACTCATAATTTTGCCATCCTCTTACAAATTGTTTATGTTAACTTTCTATGTCTTGTTTCAGATGAGGCCTTGATCCTGAAAACACTTACTTAATTTTACACAAATGAGCAGACCAATTGATTGTGTTTAAAGTTAAGCACATACATTAAGCATACCTCAAGACTTCCAACCTGCCAGTGTGTTACATAAACCATCCAATTGTGTGCCAATCAACCAAAATGTAGAACACCTGCATTTTGTTGTATGTTTTGGCATAATTGACAGATTATATTTTTTTAAGGATAAAATATGTTTGAAAAGTTGTTTCATAACTAAATAGTGTGAACGCATTAAATCAGTGTTATATATTCTTGCCAACCCCAAGTGTTCAAAAATCATAAGTCAAATCCACCAAAATTCATGAGATTTGCTTAATATTTATATATTTTTTAAATTATTTATTTTTACTTTTCTATTTATCTTATGGTTTTTAGTATTTAAGGTTCACATTTTCAAAGTTTCTTCACAAACATGAGAGTTAGAAACTTCCTTTTTTAAAAAAGAAGGGAAAACTGAAATTCTCATGAATTATCTGATTCCAGGAAATAGAGTTTTGAAAAAAAAAAAAAACAAGTATCGAGTGACTCTCCATGAAATCATGAGAAAAAGCAGCACACTTTTACAGATGAGATTAAAGTTGGAGAAAAGGTCTCTGCCAGGTTGATTGGGGATATGGGGTGGGGAAGCTGAAGAGAATGTCCCTGCCTCAGCTTGTCCTGAGGCACGATGGTGAAGGGACCTGGGGAGGGAAGGGAGATATTTCTCAAGGTTGCCTCCAGGAAAATTAATTCAGACCATCCACTGGTTTCCCCTGCAATTAACTCAGCCCCTACACACCAAGACAATTCAGGTCAACCCTAGTGTAATTAATTGAGGCACCAATCTCTACTCCAGTACCATTACTCACCCAACCCTGGTACAATTAATTCACGCTACCCACAAAAAAAAGCATCGATGTAGGCCAGTCCTACCTTTCTGCAGGGCTTCCTTGATGCTGCCATAAGGAGGGTCCTTTCTGCTGCTCCAAGCCTTGCTTCTCTCCCCCCTTTCCCAGTGAGAGAATGCCCAATTGCAGACAGTGATTTCCAAAAGGGGAAGGGGGAAATGAGAGGGAATAGGCTGTGTCCTACCATCACTGCTTACAACACAGGGGAGTTTGGGGAGGGAGCTCCCCCAGCCTGTGAAGACCCTGTAGCTTAAGGCCCCTACTCCACTTTCTCCCACCTTTGCCTCCTCCTTCCTGCTCTAGCCAAAAAAAAAAAAAACAATTCTCATATTCTGAGTCTGCTACTGAGATAGGAGGGGAACTGTGCCTTGAAGGTCTACAGATTCAAGCTTTATGAGACCAAACAGGCAAAGCAAATTCCAATGGGAAGGATATTACAAATATCAAAAATCTGTTTGAGGAAAGGCAAACAAGAGAAAATTAAGCACATATAAATCAAAGACACAGAGATAATTTACAAATAAGGAGAAAGGAGCAAAGAAAAGAAATCAAGAACAAATTGTTTAAGGGACAGTTAGAGGCTAGATGAAATCCTGACAATCAGAAATTATCAAAAAACAAAACACTGAGAAACAGAAGGTGACAAAAAAGATAACAAACAATAGCTGAGGAAATGAGACAGACCCTAAGATGGTGAGAAAAAATAAATAATTGGAAATTGGAAACTTTACTCAAGTGTTGCCAATTCTGTTCATTTTTTGTGAGTCTTGAGATATTTTATATTTTTCATAAATCCCCATTTCCTAGTGTCCACAGTGGCTATATCAGAAATATAGTAGAATCTCCGAATTTGTTTTTAAAATAGAAGGGAATGTTTAGCCCTAGTGGTTGCAGAGAAAAGCTAGAGTGTGTGACCCGACTGAACACTAAAAGCTAAAAGTCAGGGTGGTGGGGGGAAGAAGCTTCCCAATTAATATATTTTTTTAAAATATCTTCATTTGTGAGGCCTGACATAATTTTTGAATGCTTAGGATTTGACCAGACTGTTCAACTTATTGGCAATTTGTACTGTTTAAAGAACAATACAATACTCTGCCAAAATGAGATGTGCCAACAAAGGTGAGGGTTAAATGCATTGTCCTGTAGAATGTCAGTTTCAGGCAACCAGAATAACATCACTGGAAAGAATATGTTTAATATATATTTTTTTCCTTCAAACTTCAAGGCTCCACCAAAAAAATTCTGATTCTAATTCTGACCATAAATAATTTTCAAGTGGTTTGTATTGATGAGGCTTGTAAGTTTCAATTCTTTTCACTGTTACTAGGGTTCTTAAAATTAGACAATCCTTATTCCTCTTTTAATGTAACTTAGTTTATCCCATTTCTTCCCATAATTACAGATCAGAAAACATATTGAGCTGGAAGAGTATTAGTAAAAACAGAGTCCTGAATATAGATCCACAAGGCAATGTCCTTTAATGCTACTAATGGAAAGGCTATGTATGATTGCTCTGGTGATAATAATAATGATAATATTTAGCACTTAAATAATACTTTTTCATCTTCAAAGTGATTACATTAGACATTTCAACACCCCTGTGAGATAGGCAATTAAAGTGAAGCACAAAAAGGTTAAATGACTTCCCTAGGCCACCAAAGCAGTCAATGACCTGTCCTGCAATCCAGCTGACAGACACTACTACATTTGATACACTTGCTGGGAGTTATTTGGAGGAGTACTTTATGCCTGGCTAAATCAAAGGGCTTTGGCTAATAATAACCCACAGTGTACCTGAGCACTTTCAAGCACAGAAGAAGATATGAACTTTGATGCAAAGTTCTCACGATCCAGACAGTGAATAGGAGGAACAAAAGCAACAGATATGGAGTTATATAGATATACTTGTTACTGAATACCAACATTGTTCTCTATGTATATATTGGTGGGTGGATGGAAGGAAGGAATGAAGGAACATGGAAATTATACCCAAGTTACTCCTCATGCCTGACAACTTCAGTTAGCAAGTTTCTTATCAGCATGGTGACAGAGATAAATCTTCAGGAGGGACTTGAATGTGGAGAGTGTTAGGAGGCCGGCAGATGAGCCCAGAAAGGACCTTTCATTTATAAGGGGTAATATGGCTGAAGAGACTGTATTGGTGTAATAAGTGACAAATGGGAAAACGGGGTAGCATCACTGGCAGAGTAAAAGAGATACAGGAGGACTTGGAACTTCATGAGGCAAGATAAATAAGGAGAGGCAGTCATGCAGGACTCTCAAGTCAGTAACAGGAAGGTTAAGTCTGATGTGGTTGAAGAGGAGCAGTAAAATGTGTTTTTATTACAGTGTTCTAAAGCCATTGATTTAGGGAGATCATTGCTGACTTTAGTTACAGCTGGTGGAAGAATAAAAAAAATCACTAATAATTCTTTGATGAAAAATGTCAAGATTTGCAATGAACATATTTCACAATGAATTATTTGACCAGCTCTGCTTTAATTGTAGAATGACTAATTTTGAAGCATGTCTACATTGGAATAAATATATCCGGTTGGGATGATTGTCTGAAATCTGTGAGTGTAAAGAAATTTTCAGTAATGTTTCCTAGTGATTCACAAGATTTGACACACTTTAAATCACAAATGCTCAGACATCGCCACTACAGAGAAAGAAAAGCCAATGCTATTTCCACACTGATGTTTACCCAGTACTGCAAGTTGATAAGTTATTATTATGGTTTGGGGCAACAGTGCAAAACTGAGGTTGGATCTATCCAAGGAGTACTTGGAGATGTACTTGCCTTCAGAGTCTAAAGAGAAGATGACCTGAGGGCCAGGTTGTCTGTACAAACCTAATTTGGCCCACTTGTGTTTATGCATTATCATTCAATCTTTAATTACATAATCACCTACTATTTATTCCTCAGTCATTGTGAAGGATGGACCAGGCTCTGGGAATGAATCTGGGTTGTATAGTAACACAGGCTGTTTATTTGTTGCAGAAGTGGGAAGGTGTGTGCTGAATGAGGTAGAGGATTGCAGAAAGGGAAAAGGCACAGTCTCATTGTTAAGATAGTTGAATGTTGCCCTGGGGATTTGGACTCTATCCCTGTGTCTGCAACAGAGTTCCTATAGATGCTGGGCAAGTCACTTATTTCAAACTTTTCACAAGTGGTCACTAATTGTGTAAAAAGAACAGGAGTACTTGTGGCACCTTAGAGACTAACACATTTATTAGAACATAAGCTTTCGTGGACTACAGCTCTGTCTCCCAAGATCTGTGAGAGTAAAGGATCATCTTTCAGGATAGGACTCAAAAACCAGTGGGAGAACACTTTAACCTGTCTGGTCATTCAATGACAGACCTGCGGGTGGCTATCTTACAACAGAAAAACTTCAAAAACAGAATCCAACGAGAGACTGCTGAGCTGGAATTGATATGCAAACAAGATACAATCAACTCAGGATTGAATAAGGACTGGGAATGGCTGAGCCATTACAAACATTGAATCTATCTCCCCTTGTAAGTATTCTCACACTTCTTATCAAACTGTCTGTACTGGGCTATCTTGATTATCACTTCAAAAGTTTTTTTTTTCTCTTACTTAATTGCAGGGCCGACTCCAGGGACCAGCCCACCAAGCTCGTGCTTGGGGCGGCACCTGGAGGGAGGCGGCGCGGTGCTCCGGCTCCGGCCGCCGGGGAGAGCGGGGCCACGGCCGGGGCTCGCCGCCCTCCCCCTGGTGCTCTGGCCGCCAGAGACAGCGGAGCCGCGGCGGGCTCGCCGCCCTCCCTCTGGCGCTCTGGTCACCGGGGACAGCAGCGCCGCGGCGGCTCGCTGCCCTCCCCCCAGCGCTCTGGCCGCCGGAGAGAGAGGAGCCCCAACTGGGACTCGCCGCCCTCCCCCTGGCGCTCTGGCCACCGGGGAGAGTGGAGCCCTGACCGGGACTCGCCGCCCTCCCCCCGGTGCTCTGGCCGCCGGGGACAGCGGAGCTGCGGTGGACTTGCCGCCCGCTGCCCTCCCCCGAGCGCTCTGGCCGCCGGGGACAGCGGAGACCCGACCGGGACTCACCACCGGGGAGAGCAGAGCCCCAGTCGGGGCTCGTCGCCCTCCCCCCGGGGCTCCGGCCGCCCTCCCCTGCCGCGCTGGGGGGTGGGGGCGGCAAAAAAGCCAGAGCCAGCCCTGCTTAATTGGCCTCTCAGAGTTGGTAAGACAACTCCCACCTGTTCATGCTCTCTGTATGTGTGTATATATATCTCCTCAATATTTATTCCACTCTATATGCATCCAAAGAAGTGGGCTGTAGTCCACGAAAGCTTATGCTCTAATAAATTTGTTAGTCTCTAAGGTGCCACAAGTACTCCTGTTCTTTTTGCGGATACAGACTAACACGGCTGCAACTCTGAAACCTGTCACTAATTGTGTGTTCCTCATTTTCCAAGTACCAAATTTGAAACTGAGAGGACTGATATTCACAAGTTCTTTTAATGTTTTTAGTATGTAAGGTTCAGAAACATGAAAGTAGGTTAGAGAAAGTGTGCTCCCATGCAGTATAATGAATTCCACATCATATTAAGTTTCAAACACAAATGCTTTTTTTAGTTCTGACAATTTGCTGTTAGTCACACCTTGCATACTACATTAGCACAAGCTAGTTGAGAGATCTGACAAAAATATAAGGAGACTTTAGGCAATTCTTTTTGTATGATCTCTGTTAAATATGGATTGCATTTGTCTCTGGTAGGCAACCCCCCCAACGGACTATTTATTCCTTTTGCTTGGGAGTATGCTACGGAACTGTTGAGTGTCTGTGACATTTAAAACAGAAACTTCCTTTTACTGAGTATTTCCCTGGACACTATATTAAGAATGTTTTGGGACATACAGAATAAGGTTTTTTTGATTGCTCCAATGAATGAAAGAATAAATAATAGAAGGCTATATAAACTACTTTTCTCAAACAACAGCTTCTACCTCTCAAGTATAAGGGAAATATATTAAAAGATAAGGTACAAAGGTTCAATTTAAGATGTTCTTCAGAGATGGCATAATATAATGTATGATGGCTTAGCAGGAGTCTCTTGAGGTTTCCTAAGTTAAGCTTTATTGTTTTAGCTGAGTAATTGTTAATTAGATAACGGAGGCCATGTCTTCACTGCAGCATTAGCTAGAGGTATAACTCCAGTGTTTCCCTCAACCCTACTTGCATCTGCACACAATCTAGCTTGTGGTAAGTGGTGCTTTGAGCTTGAGTGATGCTTGACTGTCGCTGATGCTCAAGTTAGTAATTCAGCAGGGACTGAATTACAGTCCACTTGAGTGCTAAGAGTTTCCCAATGTCTTCCCCAAATTGCTGCTCGGATATATTTCTTGTGTTTATCCTCCCCATCTCATGACCAGAAGTTATCTCGATAGCATATAAATGCCCACTTGAATGTTTGGACCCCTCCTTCTATGAGGTTCTAGCTCTGATTCTGCACTTTAGTTCAGCCAATGGTGACTGAGTAGAAACTTCTTCCCCAGCATGAGGTGAGCTGGCCTGTGGATGACACCAAGCATTTTATTTCATTCTGGTGTGATTCCAATCGGACTTAAGATTTTGGATCCAAGACCCCAAAACAGCATTGTTATAACAGTACATAATCCAAATCTGTCTGAGGAAGGGATCCACAGTACTGCCACCACTCTTGGGACAAGATCAAATATCTAGAGATACTGTACCACCAAGCAAAGGACCACTACTTTTAGTCTAGTAAAAGCCTGAGGAGCTACTGCATGAGCAGTTTGTCCAGGTGCTCTCCAATACTCCAAGAATGGAGCCTGTTTACACCCTGGAGAAGTTTGTGGATGACTGACCACAGAGAACCTGACGACAACCAAATGCAGGGCCATCATCAGGCACAGCATTCTTAAATGTGGAGGAGCCAAAGCTTCTCAACGGGGGACCACAGCCACACTGCTCAAACCCAAGACTCTGAGAAGGAGGTAGAGGAACAGACTGTGGAGGAATGGAACAGGGAGGAAGCTGAGAAAGGATCCCCGCAGCCAGGCAAGGACTTGATTCACCATTTTAGTTATATTTGGAAGGATATGATATAAAGGGTTCATTGTGTATGTAAGAACAATCTGTTGTCTGATGGAAGATGGATTTAAGAAATGCCACTTGTAGGTTCCTTTTAGGATACAGGTACTATCACTCCCACCTCTTTTAATGCTGCTTGTATGTTCCCTTCAGGGTATGACAACTTTCTCCCCTTTTTTCCTCCCCCTCTGACATCCACATAGTATGCTGCAGCTATTGTCACACCTTCCAATCCCTGCTGTGTATGGAAAATCACCATCCTTCCCATCCGGCATCCAGTAATGGTGTGTCCATGTTCCCTGCTGGGCAGACAACCAGCATTTCCCTCTCTATCTCCCCCACACCTCTTCTCACATCTGCATGGGGATCCAAGATGGATTCCAAATGGGGAAAAACATTTTAGCAGAGATTTATTGTAAAAGACACTGCTGCATGTGTGCATTATTAACAAAAGCTTATAAATGCCTGCCAACCCAGGATCAGAGGTATGTTCAAGCAGTTGTGGGTTGCATTTATAGTAGTATGCTTTCTCTCACTTTTGCACTAGCATTTAAACATTTAAAGAGATAACATGTCCCCGGAAGTAAGTCCACTGTAAGGCCTTTTAGGCGTAAAGTCAAGAAATATTGAAAAGTCTCTTGGCAATATAGGACCAAGCTCTGACGACCATGGATGGAAGGGGTGGAATGGCATTGGATGGATGTTTCTGCATCTAATTCAGCAGGCTGCTTGTGGTGGCCAAAATTTTACTTAGCAGAACTTCTCAAAAATGAATTTCCAGTCTTTCAAATTTCTAGGCAGCCTCAACTTCCCACACCCGCCACTGTAGCAATAATTGTGCTAGTGACTCCACAATAAAATTAAATCTCTCTCCCTCTCTTGTGGAGACAAAGCAATCCCAGGGCTTGTCTTCCCTGCAGGGTTAACTTGAATATTGCCCCTAAATTAAGTTCTAATCACACATACCTTGACTGTGGTGTTGCTTTTAGCTCAAGTTGGCTGTCCCATTACAGGATATAGGCTACAATTTAAGTTAACACAACTCCGCATCTGCTAACACAATCACCCTGTGCAGAGTGAGGGTTATTTCAAAGTGTGGCTGCTCTCACTTGAGCTAGACTAAACTGAGAGTTAACTTGAGTGTAGATAACCTGTGTTAACTCTGCGGTGAAAACATAGCACTAATCCCTTTGTGTACATATATGGTGAACCATTTGGGCTCAAACGTTAAAAAAGGAAATCATCTTCAGAAAGAGACAAGGCCTGAAACATTTCAGCTTGAAAGATGAACATTTCTGAAGCCCTCAGATACTATAATAAGAGCAGCATACAAAAGCCCATGAGAAAACTAAAAGTTTTGTATTCACTGCAGGATGTGGATAGTATGCAATAACTAAGGCCTGGGGCCACACAATGAATGTTGAGGATAAAAAGAAAGATTCAACAGCTACCCATTAAATGAGCACTGCAGGCCCTGGGGGGTGATCATGTAATTAAATACAGTATCATAATTAGGTTTTCCAGAATGTGATTTTTATATAATTGCAACAGATATCAATGTTTATTTTAAGCATTTTTCCTATATTTATCAATTTAAATTTTCACAGTTGCACAAAATTATGAAGAGGTCTGTCCATAGGAGGAGTGAGACAATAATTTTGTAATGACCGTAGATATTGGGATTCAAAAAGTTAGATTTATTATTGTTAAAACACAAATTGTCAATATCACATCAAAATATACAAAGTAAATATCCTTAAATTAAACTCTAATAAATTCTCAAGCAGCATTTTTCTTACTTTGCCTTTCAGTAAGTTTCAATTATTGCAGATGGAAGTATTTTTTGTCAGTTTGTGTGTATATGGTGAAATCGACGTTTACCGACATATACCAATGAAAATGTCATCCTTCCAAGCCTAGTCATAATGCATCCGCACAAGAGCGTCAAACTAAGGTTGCACAGGCAACTTTAATTATGGCATTTCCTGACTTTGAAATGCTTGATTTTCCAACTTTAACATTCTGGTTTTGTATGTAATATAAATATACCCATATAAAATTGTGTGTGTAGTATTTGTGTGTTAAGGTGGAAAGGGGGTGTTTGCTTTTGTTTGATATAACATATACACTGGCTTTGACTTCTTGTCTCATTTCATACTCATTTTACATTTTGTCCCATGGTGAGTAGTATTGGAGGTTAAAGGAGAATTGTAAAGACTATTAACAAACTGCTTAAGTCTCATAATTTGTAATGGTGAAGTATTTAATCCTTCTCCTTTTTAAGACTCCTCTGTGAGCTGTGGTAATTAATGGGTCACACAAGGAGATCTCCACATTCTGAGTTGTTCCATCATTCTCCTAGGCCACCATGTGGGAATCAATAGAATAATAATCCCTAGGTAAGTAAAGAATATGAGGATGTGCTTGATTTCCAAATTGCAGAATGCCGGCTGCAACATGATATACTAGCCTTTCTCAGAACAGTGGCTTTCAAAGTAGTTTTTTTTTTTTTCTTTCAGGTTTTGAGGGAGACAGTTCCTTATTCTGCTGGCAGCTGTGTTGCCATTGATTCATACCTCAGTGGGAATGAGAAAAGAATCACCTGCAATAAGAGTGATATCTACAATAATGTTACAGTGTAAATCGGCAGTAAACACTCCAGTTCATTTGTGAACATTTAAATTGCAAATCAGCATAAATCGTTTTTTTCTGTTTGACTTTCAAATCTTGAAGCCAAAATGCAGTGTAGATTGCTTTATGAGCCTAGGGAATGCCCTCTAAAATTTAGGTCTGTTACCAGTTCATTTTTCAGAAAACTGTTATATCAGATCCGCTGTCTGGCAAGAAACATTGCCCCTCGCTCTTGAAACATTGCTCCATTTTCTATGAGGAGTAGTTTTTTTAAATGGAGAGGGATACGTGTTCAGGACAGACTCTTTAATTTCCAGCAATGGTTCTAAATCCACAGGAGTCTCAGTAATAACCTCATAGCCAGGGCTAGTCGTCCACAGGGCATACGTAAAAAGAGAGGCCTTTGTTAAACACCCAGATTGTTCACCAAAAGGAAAATGATTTTTTAAATTAGGGCAATAAAATAACTTTATATTTAATAATATACAATTTGTTTAGGGGGTTGTTGTAAACTTTTTCCTATTCCTTACTGGAGAAAGCCTCCAACTTTTAATCATGTCTCATGGGTGTTTGCTGGGTGTGAAAAATTAGCAAAGGAAAAATAAAATCACAACAGCTTGGACAGAAACTCTAGGAAATTCTTCTTTCTCCTTTTTAAATATTAGATTATATCTAAAATAATAAGTTTATATTCAGTCTGCAAATTACATTTCTATAGAAGTGTTGGCTTGACAGACTTTGAAAATGTAACTTCTACAGTATTCAGGGATAGTTTTGTGCTGCTTATTAAATTTGGTAGTAAAAGACTGTATGTTTCCACAGAATAGTGTCAAAATACACATTTTTATCCTTTACAATGTAGTTTGCAGTTCTAGTGGGTCAGGTCCCTTCTAGATACATTTTAAAAAGTCACAGTTAGTCTGTAGTACTTTCTTCTATCAAAAGGATCTCATAGAACTTGGCAAACATAAAAGCTAGAGCAAGGATCCTGGAACATGCTCTCTGTGTGGGACAACTGGAATCCTGGCCCCGGGGAAAATCTAGTACCACGTGCTTCCTAGCTGACCTGCAGCTGTGGCAGACATGAATGTCCATGAATAATGGAAAAAAAAATAGTTGAAAGTTTGCAATGAATGAGGTAGGGATCTGCAGGAAGCCCATAGCATAATGTATTTGCAAAAGAGGGCAGAGCTAACATTGCATATGTCACCTTAACATTAACTAAATCCAGTGAAAGCTACTTTTCACTTCTTGGGAAGTGGGCATTTATTTTTTTGGACCTTCAATTTAATTTCTCCTTTAGAACATTACTTTTAATGGGGGGGGGGGGGGGGACTACTTGCAGTTCATGCAGTTATAGTTGTTGCCACTCAAAAATCAACCTTTATTAAACCAGGGTAATTACTTTTTTACCACAGGAAATACTGCTGTAAAATTTAATTACAACAGTGTGGTAATGACTGTGGATTCTTTCTTTTAATAACACTACCTGTAAGAGGAATTCTATCCTAGTAATTCAAATGTAATAATTTGAATGTATGGTATGGTCTCATGTGTGACTGACTTCCTATTTTGGTGAGTTTTTATTAGCTTCCATGAAGAAGTCAAATATCTGCATGTTAGGCCAGTTTTGCAGCTAGCTATATTACAGTAAATAAAAGTTGAATCTGGATATTTAAATGCTACCATTTATTTTACTTGCTTTGCATCTTGGAGGTTATTTTCTTTTTAAATGGAATAGACTCAGTGTTACTAGGACAACAACTTCTATTATTCGTCGTATATATAAAAAAACCCTACAGCAATGACTGGATTTGTTCACAGCACAGAGGTGGGAAATCTGCTTCCAGATGCCTAAAAATGCAATGTAACTTATGGGAATTCATACATCAGTATATTTCATGTTTTGCATGTGTTTAGAGTGATGTTTATATTGCAACAAAGCTAGTGAGCAAAGAAGTCAAATTCAGAGTATCCAATCTATCTTGCACTTTACTGGCAGTGCATACCAGTGACTAAAGGTTGGAGAGAGGGGTTTTTTTGTTTTTGTTTTTTTTCCATTTGCACTCTTACATTTTTTGGAGAATTATTAAAATTTAATTAATTTAAGAAGGTATCTTTTCAGTGTAGAGGAAACTTAGGAGCTTTGATATGCAATCATTAACAGAATATGCCAAAATATTTCCATATTGACAATATTGTGACCCTATTAAAATAGTGCAATTCAGGTAATATATTTTTTGTCATCTACATATTTAGTTACCTGGCGGAAAGCAAAATAAAGCAAACAGACTAGGCATATAGATTCAAATGCTCTTAAAAATTCTAAAGATCACGAAATAAGTTACAGGTATGTATTATACAGTAGTTATATATTCATTCATTAGAGAATGTATAGGTTCAGGAAGGTATATGTAGTATCAAAGTTTAGCATTAATATCTGCAATATTAGAGGAAGCAGAACCAGATTTGGTAGCAAAGAAAGGATATACTCTTAATGGTTTGTTTAACATACATGTTTGCTTCTTTGCCTTCATATGAATTAGTACCTTATGCAAGTACAGAGGCCAAGGTATCTGTGTGCACTTGTGTGGGCATGGGAAGAAAAATATCTTCACTCATTGCTGCATGGCTTTTGCAAGTGTTGTCATAATCAGAGTCACTGTGCTTGGAGAAGCTCCATACGTGCACCCCTGCAGGCACAAATTGCCCCAAGGGAGGAGGCAGTGTATCTCCCTATTTTCTGCACACACCAAGATAAGTAGGTTCTACCCCTTGAAACCTCCACCCTCAGAGTTTCCCAGTCGCTGACATTTCTGTTCTTGCACTTTCTGGAACAAGTAATATGGAGGAAGGTCATTAAAAACAAGGCTATAGATAAACAAGACTAGGGTTAAGCTGGTCAGCTACTTGTTAGTGATATATAGGTTTAATCAAGAATTCTATATGAAACCTTCAGAAAGTTGCCTAGAACACTCTCAATTCTATTTTTTAATGATGTTAATTCCAAACCACTGGGATCTGAGTATCACCTGTTAAGAAGTTGGAAAATCTTAAAGCCACACTGAAGTGGAATCAAACTACAGGTATTCCCTAACTCAGTACTTGGAATGTGTAAATCTGCTACAGAGGAGTGAGAGTAGGCTGCTTTAAGATCCCTGTTTTATTGTTTATATTGATTTTAGCCTTAATGATTTTGTATTAGGCTATAAGTAAACCATAAATATAACATATGTATCCTTTAACCTTGCCTTAAAGGTATTTTTATATTCACCATAGAAACAAAATAACCATAAATATTCAGTAATTTCTTGCTGACAATAGACTTTGATGATTTACTTTGTCCCATTGTGAATACATTAAGATCAGAGATAATGCATTGCATTTAACTGTACATGATAATAATTTAAAACACTTTTAATGGGATATATATCATATCCTGGCTTGGAAAGGGTTAATATGGATCTTAGAGGCAATTAATTAAAGATGAAGCACCACTGGAGAAGGAGCAGGGTGACTGCTATAAAAAAAGGAAGTCTGGAGCAGAAGGGGACTGCAGGGAGAGTGGGAAGAACTCTGCCGTCTCAATCTGAGTAATAGAAGGTGAAATTGGGAATTATACAGAGAAGACCCTGGGGTGGAGCATGCTGCGGTTCTGAATTCTGACAAAAGGGTAGGACCTGGACCTCCAGGAAAGAAAATCCAGGAAGGTGATCAACCAAGGAAGAGCTTCAAGAAGGAATTTATGCCCTGGTGGGAAAGGACAGCAGAAGTGAAGGAGACATCTGGAGTGGTCCTGAGAGAAGGCCAACCACAGGTACATGGCCTTGGGGGTAGATGAGAGTGGAGGATCCAGAGTAGAAACAAGGTTCCAGAGAGGTAACTCTTAAGAGTCAGCATTTTATAGATGAATAGAGAGCACCCAGGATGGATTAAAAGTGTAAGCTCGAAGAAGGGGGCAGAAGTTGCTTTTGATGTGGTTTGCTTTTGAGTTTGATTAAAGGAATCCAGGGAGGGATCCTGTGGCTACTACTGTGACAGAAGAATTAAATGTTAGAAGAGCTCTGTAGGTGTGGAAAACATCAGTCACCAGTGTTTCATGGGGACACTATTTGGGATGCTGATGCCCCAGAAGGGGAGAAACTTTAAAGTGACCCAGCTAGTGGTCAGAGTCATGAGAAGAGAGACCACTGGAGGCCAGAGTGGCTGTCAGCAGGAGGCACTAGATGAGGAATGAGCTGCCATGCCCAGACACACAGGGCTATGACAGTGGGGAGTCTTCCCTTCTACAACCCCAGTATTCCAAACAAAAATCCCTAATTTTTTACCCCTCCACTACAGACTTCAGAGCGTGGTAGGCTGTGATATCCCATTTATCTGAAAATCAGTTTTTTCCAAAATTATCTATTGTCCACCCAAAGCTTCAAACAGATTTTTTTCTTAATGATGATATAGTTTAATAGAAGAAAACATTTAATGAATAGAGTTAATTTAAATACAGATGATACCCAGTGGACTGTATATTTCAATAATACTCAGTTTGTAGAATTACCCAAGAGAAGGGTGAATTGTTGTTGTCATTTATATTATGGTAGCATTTAGATTGTGGTTCTCAACCTGCAACCATCTGTGGGCGAATCAGCACACAGATGCGGCGCATGTGACATCCTCAGAGCCATACAGGTACATGCAGTGTGGATGCGACCTACATAACATATAGAGAGCTGTATATGTGGCCCACAATGGTAAATGGGTTGAGAACCACTGGCCTAGATTTTGTGCACACACAACTACTGCTTTAAATAGATTTAAAGGATTAAAAACCACTTAGAGCACAAGAAATAATTGTAAAAGGGGAACCATCATCCACGGGGTTGTTCATACTGGGGCCCCACAACGGTCTATTCTTGACCCAAAGCTATTCTATTGACATTCCACATGTACAACAGTAAAATACTTTTCTTTTCACTTTCTAAACCCAACACTGGAAAATATTAGTGATTATGAGTCATGTCACCATCACACCAGTACTAAACATCTTCAGGAAAGATATTCTGGCTTCTTTTTGTAAGATTGCATTGCCTGAAACAGTTGTGTTTTATTTTCGTTCTAATAGCAATAGCTCTCTTGATATTGGAATGTCCAGGCAATAAAAAGCTTATGCACTGATTAAATGCCTCAGCTTTGCTCCGGTATTTAATCAACTGTTAGTGCTATTTATTGCTTAGTATACCTTTTCACCATGACCGTTACCCCTTTATCATATTAGTGTAGAAGCCAAAACAAATGCCAAGGCTTCAGAATACAATAAGATAAAAATGCATAGCTTAAAATATTAAAAAAGTAAGATTCTTCTACCATACCATATATCAAGGCTACGTCTCTACGTATGTCAGAGTGTAGAGTACATACATTGCACACACACCCCAGCACAGGTGTAAATAGAGTTAAATATTAAGGCACTTCATAGGTGAGTAGAATAAAGACAAGATAGAACCTTATGGTATATACCTTACACGGCTCTCTATACACCCAACAGTGCCTCCCATATCTACAATGGTATTTTAAGCAGTGTGGTATCCTGCTGCTAGAGTTTTCCCCAGGGCAGCTCCTCATTGCTGGGGCCTTTTTTTGCTGTAGGAAGCTGCTGGAGTCTTTCCCTGCCTCAGAGAAAGACTCTAGTAGTGGAGAAATGCTCTGGGAGTGGGAAGGCAATTGGGAAATGTTCCACAACTCTCCGCTGCCTCCCTCTGCCAGAGGCATTCGCTGCTATGTGTAGATAGACACCACAGTATCGATTCAGTCTTCAGCATACAGCTACACATACCTAGGGCCCTTCTAAATTCACGGCCAAGAAAAACACATCACAGACCGTGAAATTTGGTCTCCCCTGGTGAAATCTGGTCTTTTGTGTGCTTTTAACCTACACTATATACCCTTACTTCTGCACTGCTTCTGAAGGCAGCGCCCCACCAGCAGCAGCGCAGAGTAAGGATGGCATGGTATGGTATTGCCACACTTACTTCTGTGCTGCTGCCTTCAGAGCTGGGCAGCCAGAGAGTGGTGGCTGCTGACCGAGAGTCCAGCTCTGCCTTCATAGCTGGGCTCCCAGTCAGCAGCCGCCGCTCTCTAGCTGCCCAGATCTGAAGGCAGCGCCGCCGTCAGCAGCAGTGCAGAAGTAAGGTAGTAGTGCGTGGATTTATGGTGACAAAAAAACTAAAATCACTATAGGCTACTAGTTAATGTAAATCCACCAGCTGTAACTACGGAATGTTTAAAACAAATCTGCACATTTTCAAGTTCTTGATTAACTGCAGCTTCTGACTGAAACTGACAATCGTGCCATAAGTATTAATGAATTTATTTATCTGGATGATAAAAGAATAAAAATGGGCACCTATCCAAGGCTCTAGGCACCAGTGTTACAAGTATAAGAACAAAAATAAAATTAAATAGCAGTGTATGCCCTAGCATTGAGTAGAACTCAACCCACTATAATTCACACAATTTCCTTCCCTACACGCAGATGTAAACCAAACAACACTGAAACAAGAGCATGTGATGTGGTGAAAAGTTCTAATTATTATTATTTATTTCTCTTACAGTAGCACTTAAAGCTCCATTGGGCTAAGAACTGTACAAACACAGAAGGGCAGAGGACAGCTGGTGAAAATTCTCTTAATAACTTTGAAGTCAATGGAGCAATGACCTTTTACATTAGCTGAGAATCTGTCACGGAGTGGGAGACTGTCCTGATGGCCAACAGCCTAGCAAACTCTGTACTACCCAGGAAAAATGATGATTGGAAGGGGAACAGAGGCAAACTGTCAGGATCACAACTGGGACGTGGACAGTGAGACCTAATGGTCAGAGCCATGGTAGTGGACAGGCCTAAAGGTTAGATCAGAGCTGAGCTGGAGTCAAGAATCAGCACCATGCGATGCTTGGAGGTGTAGTTAGGGTTGCCAGGTGTCTGGTTTTTGACCGGAACGCCTGGTCAAAAAGGGACCCTGGCAGCTGCTGACTGCCATTAAAATTGAACCCCTCATTTCTGGCCCCACACCAGAGCCCATATCCCTAGCCCAGATCCTGTACCCCCTCCCACATCCCAATCTCCTGCCTCAGCTGAGAGCACACATAGAACTCCTCAGCCCCACCCCCCATCCTGGAGCCTCCTCCTGCACCCCAACTCCCTCATCCCCATCCCCACCCCAGATCCCGCACCCCAAACCCCTGCCCCAGCCTAGTGAAAATGAGTGAGTGAGGGAGGGTGGGAGTGAGCGAGCAATGGAGGGAGTGGGGAAATGGAGTGACTGGGGGCGTAGCAGGGGTGGGGAAAGGGTGTTCGTTTTCGATGATTAGAAAGTTGGCAACCCTAGGTGAAGTTGAAAGCAAAACTGAGGGTCAAAGCCAGGAGTCACAAGCCAGAGCCAGTAGGTGAGCCAGAGGCATAGTCAGGAAGTGGAGCCAGGAGTCAGAGACAGGGTGTCAAGGATGGAGAAGGACAGGAATTGAAATGGGCACAAGAGCAGGCTGGACTGGAGCTGCAGTGGGAACAGGGGCAGAGAGGAGGCCCAAACACAGCTATGCGTGTGGAACACATTCAGCAACCCACAAGCTCTGGCTGCTGCTGGCTCCAATAGTAGCTAGCTTCACCCCTCTACCAACTGGGAAGTGCAATCCATCATACAGCCCCTGCCAGGAACAGCTGTGTCCTGTGTGTTACTAGGAGACTGACACTGCTGCAGCTGGCTCCCTGCCACAGACACACATGAAATGACTTGTCCAAAATTGTGCAGTAGGTCAGTGGCCCATCACATCCAGGTGCTGTCATAGTTTCCCATGGAACTTGATTTGGCATCATAATTTCAGTCCTGTCTCATACATAATTCATACAATCTGCTACTGTAACATAGCTAAAGTAATATTTTTAGGAGAAACGGGAGTATTCAATTTTCAAGAAACAACTTGATTATCTGCTTTGTACTGATAGTCCCACATCACAATTAAATAAACATGAGAACTACAGTGTAAGATTTACAGTACCATAATAATCATGTAGTAATTATGCCGCTTGTGCCTCATTAGTCTCTGATCTTAAGTCTTCTGACATATTCTCTGATCTTCTCACATCTCTGATCTTCAGTCTGTGTTTCAGAATAAGCAGTCTAATTTACTTATAGTAAAACTTTTCGGAGGACATTTCAAATGTAAAAGCTTGTAAGCAAAAATCATTGTTGTGTTTGGACAAATCAGAAGAAAGTCTGGGGCAACTTATCAAATAACAAAGTTTTCTAAGAATATATCTGTGCATAGGAGGGTGTCACGTTCTGGGGTGCAATCCAGACCAGTAATGGGTTGTGTCACTTCCTGACCTGTAACCCTTAAATTCTCTGCTGCTGTGGTTCACAGCCTGGAACTGATGACCAGTAGACAAGCACACACTGAGCAGGTGTGTGTTTAGTAGCTCTGACACAGCAATGCTGATTCCAGCAGCCTGTTTGTTGCATTTGGCATACACCACCTATGTTTATATCTGGCAAGATGACCCCAACACTACCTAGTCCTGAATTTTCCCAGAACCATGTGATCTCCAATGTGTAGCCTTTTCTGAACCATTCAGAGGAATAATGAGGTTTGTTTGCTCCTCTAATTCAAAGTTTATCACAAAATTCACAGCTTATCACTTTAACTAGAGTTAACTATCATTTCAGTTCAAACACAGCACTGGGTGGTTTAGATAAAAGTAAAACATGTTTATTATCAAAAGAACATAGGATTTTAAGTGAGTTCAAGTATGAAGGGCAGATTTAGAAATGGTTACAAGCAAATAAAGGAGAAAAATGCTTTCTAGAGGCTAAGCCTCAACAAAAAAGTTAGAATCATTATTCAAGATAGTTTCCTTATCTCTTTGCCTTTTGGCAAGATGGCCGACTGCCTCTCTTGTCAGGATCTCCCACGAAGTCCAAAATGCTTGGTTCCTTTTTCCTCTTGGGTGAAAGATAGCTTGGGGGTCTCTGCCCCTCTTTTTATAGTCCACTGAATCTTTGAAATGAATTATTCTGAAGGTTACTGCCCTCCCCCACCCAAAGTAAAGTTCATTCAAGCTGTGAGGATGGTAACATGGAGTCTCCTGGTGAACAAAGTTTCATGCTACTTTCTTCCCTGCGGGTGTTTTCTAAAATGCAAATTGATCTGTTTCCTGCAATCTGCTCCCCCTGCTGTGATGCTGAGTGGTTATCTCCTCCCCTTGTTGGCTTGATGGTCCTGTGTTACCGTCTATGTAAATTGCATTCCCATTGTTTCTCAATGTACCTTAGGCCTTGGCTACACTTGCAGCTGTACAGCGCTGTGAGGTAAACCTGTCTTCGTACAGCTGAGTAGGGAAAAGCGCTGCAATCTGTCCACACTGACAGCTGACAGCACAGTGGCGTGGCCACACTTGCAACATTTGCAGCTGTGTTGGGAGCGGTGCATTATGGGCAGCTATCCCAGCATTCATGTGGCTGCAACGTGCTTTTCAAAATGGGGTGGGGTGGAGTGTGACAGGGAGTGGGGGGGGGGGAGAGTGCTTTTTGGAGCATGTCAGCTCTCTATTTTGCAAGCTCTGAACTCCCGACCCCCTGCTCAGTCATTCACTCACTCAAAGCAAACAGCAAACTGTTTGCTTTTTCTCTGTAGTATGAGCTTTGAAACCGGCACTTCCGCATTCCTGCAGCCGGTCACAGCAATGGAGAGGATTGGCCAATTGACAAGATGATTAGTACAGCACTGCAAGCATTTACACTCACACCCGTGAGTCATAGCCACTCCGCTGTATCTCTTATGCTTCTCAGGGAGGTGGAGTACCTTTAGCAGTGTACCCAGGGAGATACAGCACTGTAAGTGCCCTGCCAGTGTGGACGGGGAGTGAGTTACAGCGCTGGGGGAGGTTTTACAGTGCTGTAAATTGCAAGTGTAGCCAAGGCCTTAGAAATACCTTTCACCATTCCTTTGTCTAGTCTGGGGTAATTTTAGCCCTGCCTGGCAGAGGCCCTTTAAGAACATAATTCCCAATATATTTGTAATTTTCATTTTTTTTTCTCCATACAGACACCATACAATAATTTTAATGATCAGTAGTTTTCTGCTGATATCTGACATGACACCATTTAGATATAAGTTATGGCATTAATGAGTTGGGGTACATGCACCTGTTCAGGTCAACTGAAACTCACTACCAGATACAATTGAGCCTCATTGGGATACTTTTAGGGTCATGGGGGGAGGGAGGGATAATTCTGAGTTTCTACTTTTCTTCAGCAGTATATGCAGTCATGACACACTCAGCCAACGTAATGCTTCCTACCCTGAGTGACATCATCTTAAAACAAAATCCTACCCTTTGACAGGATAGTGTTTCCATTGTTTTCCAAATTAGCCTAGGTGTATTATAAATAACTTAATACTGTATGTGATGACAATAATAAAGCTAACCTTATGAACAAATTCCTAACAATCAGTCAATCCTGATGCTATTTTCCCATTCTCAAAGCGTCAGAACTTTGAGAAGATAAATAGAACTATTACAGTAAACAGTAGCCTTACACAGTGTTGCCAATTCTCAGGGTATTAACATGAGCTTCACAATATTTTTTTCTTAAAATCCAAGCTCCCGGTGTCAAGTGAAATGGATATGAAACTTTTAGCTTTTTTTAAAAAACAGTAAGTTTCTAGCCCTCCTGTTTGCAGAGAAAAGCTTGTGAATGTGACTGACCTGAGAGCTCCCTAAAGGCTCAAAATCAAGAAGTAAATAAATGAACCCCAAATATATTTATGTATTTTGTTAGTCACATGATTTTTAAGCAAATCTCATAATTTTATGGGCCTGACATATGTTATTTGTATTCTTGGGGTCATCAATACTGCTTGTATTCCCTATGTGACTATTTTCTCACCAAAAAAAAAAAAATATTTATCTTATTTCCTTTCTTTCTAAATGTAATGTGCCAGTTCCCAGCTGCTGTAAATCAGATAGCTCTGGATCTGAGTGCATAAGGTGATATTTATTAAACTTTTCCAACTTCATGTGGTTCCCCCAAATACATAAACATAAAATGCCCTCTGAACTCTACATGTTGAAAATTAACTGTTAGCCATATTTCCTTTGACTTGTCAAGCGCAAAATGTTTCTAAAGAAATGGTTAACGAACCATTTCACAGACCCTAAATTTGACCCCCCTAAAAGTGAGAGTCTCACCTTTCTTATACACCCTGAATAATGGAAAATCCTACAAATATCTTAAACAGTAGTTACAGTAGTCTTAAAATCAAATCTTAAAGCATGCTGGAGATTTGAAATCTGTAATGTTCTTATCGTGATGCTTAAAGAATCAGGTATCTTTTGTTTTAGTCATATAGACAAAACTCTTTGGACTGGATTCACAACAGTGCTACTTTAGTTTTAAATTGGTGAATCTACACTAGCAAGCTTTCAGTGCACACCACCAGCGTGCACACAGACTGTTAGCGCACTGGTGCTCCCTACAATTTAAACCCCAGCTGGTGTGCGCTAACACACCATGTAGGCAAGCCCTCATTGTAACACTTGATTCATTTTACAGTTAAGACTGAACTACTAGGATGTTTCATACAACGGGTCATTTCAAAGTAAGGACCTCTACCATTGAAGCCAGTTTCAAGCAACAAGATTAGAATCATGAATAATTACATGATTAATACTTAATCTAGAATCAATTTGTACAATTCCACTCTTTTGAAGTTATTTGAAACTGTTTTGTCCTCAGAAATTATGATGAATTTGGATAGTTACCTGATTACCCCTATGGGCATGCAAAGAAACCTGCACTGCTAGCTCTGTGAGCTGACTTGGTAGGTCAGTCAATATTTAAAATCAGCTATTTTCTTCTTATTTGTCACAAGACCTCTCTTTTATATCACTACAAAGACAGAATGAGTAAGGCAAGGGTGGGAGGGAAAGAGACAAGTCTTCTAATAAGTGACAGTAACTCAGCCAAACTTCAATGTAAGCTCTGTAAAGCTGATATTTCTTGTCTAGCTACTCAAGACCAGATATGAGAATACATATTGAAATACAATTGGGACCTTATAAAAGGTTAATAGTTAGGACTCTGTATAGAGTATAAAGTTTCATTCCAATCACAAGTATCAAGATCTACATAGGAAACTATGGAAGAATGTGCAGACAAGAAAAGTCTTGGAAGAAGTATTCCCAGATGCTAGAAAATTCCATATCTTCCTTATGGAAAAAAGAGAGAGTTGCATCAAGTCCCAGTAAAAAGAGTCTGCCTGGAATCTTCAAATGCATGAAGATGCTGTGGGGGTAGACCAGCTATTAAAGATGAAAAACAATTATAAAACATCTCCATTTTCAGACCCATTTTCACTTTTCTGGAACATTCACTTTTTGGGCTTAAATTTGTCATAGTTGATCTCTTCCAAACATAAACAGACAAACACCCCAAAGAGAAGACAGAAAAGTAGGGAAGAAGGGAGGAAATAAATTGTTTTATGTTAGGCAAAAAACATTCAGACATTTGAGTTATCAAATACAAAAAATATTTTCCAGTGCAAAAATATCGGTCTATTGCTTTTTTCCAAAATGGCTTAACTTTACATTTTGGCATGTAAATACCCAATAATGTACAGTTTTGTAATCTGTAAGAAATTGAGTGTCAAACAATATTATGAATATTTGGGGAAAATTGTATCATATTATTTAAAGTGTGGACACATTATTAAAGTTTTCAGAATGTAATACACAAATTCAGGTTAGCACACTCAGGATCATACTTCACTTATCCTAACTTTAGAGTATTTATGGGCAACCTTAGCACTCTCTAATATAATTTGTATTCGTGGAATTTGTGTATGTATCTGTATCAGATACAAAAAGAGAGGGATCATATATAGAAAATATAGATGTATTCTATGTATTCTCAGCTCTTTGTATTAGAACTGAGTGAAAATCGGAATTTCTGTCCCGCAGGATTTGTCCTGAATCAAGTCAATAGAGTAATATTTCATATAACAATTTGTTCCTCAAAAAATTCTTAACATTTTGAATTTTTTTGTTCAAAATTAAACGTTTTACCATTCCAGAATTAAAACGTTTCATTTCAGTGTGTTCAGCTGAATCAAAATGCCTACTTTCATGCCTGTTTGATATTTAATTGCATCTGATTCAGGTGCTCTGATGCCTCATAAGAGTTGTAGATTGGGCACCTCATGCCATTATTCTTCCCTATGGGCCAGTCTCTCTGGTTGGACCACATGTCCCACAATGCACCACAGTCATATAACGCCAATGATACACTAACCCCATGGACAGAGGGGAGGCTATAGTGCCTCATGGGAGATGCTGACTGTCCAAGAAACCCAACTCATAGGAGGGAATGGGGGCATTCATCACCTGCACTACAACTCATGAGGGACCATGACATCTTAGGCAGATGCAGTTTAATTTTGAGTTGACTCAAAAAATGAAATGTTTTGGTTTAATTCAGGTCAAACCAACCCAAAATAAAATATTCCATTTGGAAATCAGAATTTTAATTTTGCAGAAACTGAATCTTTTATTGAAAAATCATTTCAACAGAAAATTCCTGACTAGTTCTATTATCTATTAATACAGCAAATTCAGTAGTGGAAGACTGTGCTTATATCTTTATTACTTTTTCTTTGCCTCATTAGTGAATTAATTATTGATTGATTTCTAAAGGATAAGAAAGTAGTTCTTGCTTAAAATGTTGCATAATATAATTGCCAGTATTCCTCTTTTACCTTTAAGTGTTAATTAACTGTAATTTATAGAGTACGCTTTCAAAGCGAGAGCATTATTTAAGGATTCTAGCACTGTAGGGTGTTTTAGCACTGAAGAAATGAAAATAGGAAATCCCTAAAGAATATTGAAAGGCATTTTTTTCTTGAAACTTTCTTCTGAAGCCTGTTAATGGATTGTCAAAGGAAGAATGACGTTGTACAATTTCAGTCATGAGCTTCAGAATTATACAGGGATTGATGGGTTTTCATGGATGTTATATCATTGTTCACACAAAGTTGGATTTTTTTTTCTTAAAATGGAATAAAAGCTACTGCAAGAAATAAGTGTTGAAGGGCATATGTGTAAGCGTACAATGAGCTGATAATATACATAACACATTAGCAAGCATTGCCTGTCACTCAAGGGAAATCAGAAAGTCAGAGTTGGCTAGAATGGGCTGTCAGTCTTTTATCATAGACTGAAATAAATGACATGGTTGTTTCCTTTACTTATGAAGTTGTCTGTCTTTAGTTTTCACTTTAATATTTTTGTTTCTTATTTTCTTGTCCCATTGACACTTGCAGTGGGTAACTATATCTTTTTATTTTAAAGAAAGATGATATCCTCCCTACTTTGTAAAATACTTTGCAATACTTTCCTCCAGTTTCCCAGCCACAATTTTCTTTGATGAATCTATATTTTTCTCATTTACGCCTTAATACTCATAATTCCTCTCAAAGTACTGATTGATATATGGAGTTCAACTTTTGACCTTGAGAATTTTCTCTCGGTAAACTAATTTTCAAGCCATTAGTAAGGACTTCAAAAAAAGAATCTGTTCACCAACAGCTCAACTCTTTGTATTTTAGGTCATCTATACTTCCAATCTGTGCAACGTCATCCTGTTATTCCAGCATTTAGTTCCTGAATTTTGAAAATAGAATTAATTGTTTGTCATATTTATCATCAACCTCTGTGGGGTATTTGGGTTTTTTTTTTAAATACTTCTGCAAATCTGAGGATTTGGCAGAGTGTTTGTCATCCATCTCCTGTTGTATACACATAGTATACTGGAAAATAATGGGCTTTATTGGAGGCATTTGTCATTTTCTCCTGTTGTATAAAAATATTTAAACACATATATATTGGGGGAGATGCTGATAAACATCATGGATAAAACCTCTGGTTTTCTGCCACTGACCACTCTCCAGATCCTTCAACATTAGGTCCAGTTAGCACTCTCCTCCTAACTCAATTTGAGGACTTTAGGAGATCCCTTTATGATATACTACAAGGTGGTTGTTTCCCTGATTAATTCTGGATTTAAACGAAGGTGTCTTCTACTTATTCAACAAAATTAATTAACATTATGAAGGCATTCTACGCCAACTCAAAATGCTGGCATTAAAATGGAAAATGGATTGAGTAAGCCATTCAGCATCAAGACAGTCGTAAGGCAGGGGTGCATCCTGTCTCCCTTTTTGTTATGCTAGTCATCGACTATGGATTCTAACTGTGCGGCAGTGATACATATGGCCTAAAATGGAACAATTCAAGGATATCTGATCTAGACTTTGCTGATGACATCCCTCTTATCAACAAAGATGCCGATGGACTACAAAAATGCACAAACCAAGTAAAAGAAGTAATGGAGAAGATAGGTTTGAGATACAATGCAAAGAAATGTAAAGTCATGTTATGACTATAGGGACAGAAATCAAAATTGAAGAGACATTGGAGAAGGTGGACAATTTTATGTATCTTGGAAGTACCATCAGCCAAGATGGTACCTGCGTCAAGGAAATAATAATAATAAGAAGAAGAATTGGGAAGACAAACGCTGCATTTGGAAGACTCAAAAACATCTGGCAACTCAAAAACATCTCCCTCAAGACAAAACTGAATGTGTACAAAGCAATTCTTATCGCCATCACAACATATAGCAATGAGACATGGCAACTTACCAAGAAAGATACCCAAAGCTGGATGCATTTTATCACAAATGTCTGAGAAGAATATTGGGAATAACATATAGAGATAGGAAGACAAATGAAGAAATCAGAAAAATTACTGGACAAGGCACCCTCTCACAAATAATCTACAAAAGAAGACATCAGTGGCTGGGACATGTACTGAGAATGGAAAAAAAAATTCTTACCAAATGCTTCCCTTGAATGGAAGCCAGAAAATACAAGAAGAAAGAAAGGAAGATTATGAATAACATGGAAACAAACAGTTCTAAACGACATCAAGCACCTCAACATGAAATGGAAAGATTTGGAGAGCAGGGAAGTTGACAGGCAAGGATGGCAAATGTGGGTTGCCCAATGTGCAACAAAGCACGGGATGGACTAAGTGACTAAAAGTGAAGTCTTATACTCTAGATTTTGATACTATCCTCTCTTTTGTTGGCCCAATCAGCAAGGTCTGACGTTTCAATCTGCTGTCACCTTTATCTTCTCCTCCCAATGCTCTTGTTTCTATTATCACCTCTTATGCTTAGTCTCTGTTTAAGCCCCATTTCAGAAAAGGATGTATTTTTTTTTCTATTACAAAAAAATCACTTAAGCAAATGTTTAAAGCCCATGTATTTTCATAGGGACTTAAAACTTGCTTAAAATTAATCAGACTTAAGTGCTTTCCTGAATATAGATGCTTCCCAAATTGTGGTCTTAGATTGTGTGCTGTTTAGGTCAGGGACAGTCTTCTATTTTATGTTTGCACAAAGTCCAACACAATGGGGGTCTTATTTTCATTGGGGGCTTCTTGGTGCTACTACTCCTCTTTCCCACCTCACAAGATCTTATCGGCCAATCCCTAACATCTGCTCCCTCATACATGAGAGTATTTTTGGTGGAAGTCCTGTAACCACAGTTTTTCTCTACTGCATTTTTTGTTCCCTGCCTCCTTCAATTCTGCCATTTTCTTAGATAAATAACGCTACCCTTCCCCACCCTGATTAAATCCCATTTTCACAAACCCAGCTATCTATTTACCACTTTCAACATCTTCCTTAAATACTGTCCTCACTTCCCCCATTCTTCTTTCCACTCAGAATCTCATTGACATTTTCAAAGAGAAAATTTACCACATCTGACATGAATTCCTCCTCCTTCTGTATCCCCGTTCTCACTTCCTCCTTCTAGTCCTACTATTCTCTTCTTCTTCTCCTGCATCACCGACAGTGACATTTCTTCTCTGCTTTTCTTCTCTAACTCCTTCACATCCCCCAGTGATTCCATCCTATCCAGTTTCACTTACTCCCACTTTCACTCCTCCTTCTCCACAACCTTTTGCTCTCTTTAGCCTACTTTTCCTCCTCCTCATAATACAGGAATGTTTTAGTATCCTCCATCATGAAAAAAACCATCCCATTGCTTGTCATTTCAACTAGTGCCTCATCTTCTTGCTTTTCTTCACTTACAGATATATTCAACGGGATCTCTATAATTGCTGCCTTCATTTCCTACCTTCCAGCTCCATTCTTGATCCTCTCCACTCCACTGAAACTGCTATCATCAGTTTCGCTATCTCAAAAGACCTCTTCCTGGCCAAGACCTAGTGTCTCTACTCCAAACTTCCTTGATCATTCAGTATTTTTTTAAAACACTGACTGCGCTCAGCATCTTGAAATCCTCCCTTCCTTTGGCTCTCTTGTTTTTTGTTTTACCACTCTGATCTTTCTTTGGAAGGTCCTCCTCTTCCTCTCTCCTTCTTACAGTGGACATCCCCAAAGCTTCAGTCCTGCCTCCCTTGCTTTTCTTTATCTATACCTCAATTCATTGTGCTGTTATCCACAATCATAGTTTTATATATCATCTTATTGTTGATTATATGCAAATCTACTTGTCTACTAAAGACCTGTTCCCATCAATCCAGCCCTGAATCTCATCCCATATTTCTGGAATCTTTTTGTAGATGTCCAGCTGGCAACTTAAGTTCAACATGCCAGAGAATTTGGTCTCCCCAATCACAGCCCAACCCTTTACTTTTCCCTGGTTTCTCCTTCCTCATAGACAACAACATCATCCTCCCACTCACTGTTGGCCTTAATCTGGGTGACCTCTTTGACTCAAAATTAATGGAGATATCCCATCTCTTAGAACTGGAAGGGACCTTGAAAGGTCATCGAGTCCAGCCCCCTGCCTTCACTAGCAGGACTAAGTGCTGATTTTGCCCCAGATCCCTAAGTGGCCCCCTCAAGGATTGAACTCACAACCCTGGGTTTAGCAGGCCAATGCTCAAACCACTGAGCTATCTCAACCTTCTCCCTTGATCCACATATCCAGGCCATATGCATGTCTTACCATTTCTCACTACATAATATACTCTTGTTAGACTCTTGTCTCATAATAGGCCTTCATCTTCCTGCACCTTGATAACTGTAATTTCCTTCTCTCTTGCCTTGACACCAATCATGTGACTCACCTACCATTCATTCAAAATGTTGCTGCCAGGTTTATCTGGCTGGCTTGTTGCTCTGACCATATCACTCCCTCTTTAAGCTTCTCCAGGGGCTCCCTCTCCTCTATGGCACCAAACAAAAGCTCCTCCTTTCAGGTCTCTCACCATTTAGTTCTACCCTGTCTATCACATCTACTGACTTATAAAGCCATCAACTCCAACCTTGATTCCCCATTTGTCCATTTCTCCTTGAGCACCTCCAAGTTTTCACCCATGTTTGCATTCCCCCACCTTATGCATGAAAAAAACCTCTCCATGGCTGGGCTAAGGTTACACGCATCTTTTTTTGCCCTGTTTTACCACCACCACCACACACACTTGTTACTTTTTGAATTTTAGTTTGCGCACTGTTTGTGGCAGGTCTGCTTTTTTGGCTTGGCACAAAAAACTAGTCCTACTCTCGTAATGGGTTTCTTGTGGGGATTGGCAACAGTATCACGGATACTCTGTTGCCACTTCTGTTTTGGGATGAAGTTACACATTTCCCATCAGAACTAAGGACCTGTTTTTGCTGGTCTGCCCCCTTGTGGTTAATCAGCCAAGTTTCAGATAGTTCCAACTGAGAATACCGTTCAGTCAAAAGTCCCCTCAAAACTAAATATTCCTAACCTTTTTATTCTCTTCTCACATAAATAAAAGTCTTTCTGTGCATTTAATCATTTTCATTGTTCTCCTCTGAAACGTTTGAGATTGTTCAGTCCTAGTCATTCTGAGTATTCACTGAAAATGTGCTATCCATTTATTATTCTCTCTCTCACACTTTCATAAAACTTAGCATCTTCTTTACATTTTGGACAGCAGCTTCACATTGAGCTTTTCCCAATGACTCCTAGGTCTTTTTCCTGAGCAATTACAGCTAATTTAGAATCCATCAATGTGTATGAAATGTTCAGATCATTCTTTCCAATGAGCATTATCTTGCACTGTCTATATTACTGGAACTTCTCTTGGAGGGTTCAGGTAGCTGATTGGTATATGTGGTGGAACTGAAGGAGGGGAGTTTATTTTGTGACAAACTGAGAGGCTTTTTTTGAATTATCTATATCTATGTAATATACACACTGACCCAGTTTAATGTTTGTGTATTTATCAAATTATAAAGGCACCTAAATTACTAGATAAGTACTTTTAATACAGTGAAATAAATACATAAACTGTTGACATTTCTGTTTTTTGGTGTGTTCAGCCATTTTCTTGTAAAACGTCCTTGTTCCATATTACTTTAGGATATATTTTGCATTGATCTCCTAACAGTTGGCAGATGAAGAAGCAGTGCTTCTTTTTAAATGCAAGGGATCTGTATGGTGCCTGCCTTGCTGTGTTTATATAACAAGTGTACGATATAATTTTTGTGAAGAATAGTTATTTTTTTTTATTTCAGTATACTGATTTCCATTGGTAGGGTTTTAATAACGTTTTTAAATCTGTTGCATATTCTTTTCTTTTCTTTTTTCCCCTATTGGACAAATGAAAGGCACAGACCAGGATAGTCCTGGGTTCTAATTCTGACTGAGCCTCTGACTGGATGATTTCAAGCAAGTCACTTGACCTCAGTGTGCCTCTATTAACCCAGTAGCAAACTGGGTAAACCACCAGACCTCACTGACAACCAGCTGCTGCATTTGAACTGAACTGTCCTAAATTACATTGTATTAGCATTGCCACTGGGTCTCCTAAGACTTGAATTTTAATTGTTTTGTCATCATAATCTCACATGAAAACAGCATTATAAAGGCATAAAAAATAAGTGTCTCCAAAGATTTGCATTGAATTGCCTGGCATAGTTAATGGGAGTACTCAGGGCAAATGCATAAAGTAATTATTACAAATCCTTAGTACTTATTTGTCAAACTTTTTGTCCATATCAAACTAAATATATATTTAACTGTGAGCACTGTGTGTTTGATCAGTTGATATCAGTCTCATTTTCAATTACTCAAATGATTCAAAAAAGGTAAAAAGAAAAAAAAAATAGACTGATTTTGAGGGCTTCTACTAGAACCTGAGGATTAAAATTGTTCTTTCAGTTGTTCAATTTTGTCCCAAACCAATAGAAATATTGTATCCTTCCAGTGATAGTTACTGCTATTCTCCTCAAACCCAATACATTTCTTTTTACCAGATTACAGTATCAGTTCTTTCAAGGTATTTTTATGTTATGTGATTTGTCCAAAAACTAACTTGTGCTGTTGCCATCAAAACCTATGCCAAAGACCAAGAGTTTAAGAACATGGGGAAATTGTTCACATCTGCACCAGTTTTACAGCAATGGTGCAACAGTCCTTGAACATCTTGTGCCTGTAGATGGCCCTTAGACCAGGCATTTGCTTTCCCTATTGTTCTATCAAGATGCAAGTCTGTTAACCTTTAGGGCAAATGTAAGACTTCTCATGCCCCTTAGGTTTTGCTTGAAAGAGAGAGAGGCATATATTTTGGGATCAGAATTTTCATTTCATATTGTCAGGTGTCTGTGTCTCTGTCATCTTTAATCCTTTGTACATTTGTGGAGAGCCTCTTGGGTGGCCTCATGTTATAAATCAATCAATATACTATGAAAAGCATCAACATTACATAAAAGTTGCTCACAAAATAAGACTTGTTTTAGCCCAGGAACAATATTATAGTATTGAAACAACAATTCTTATTTCTTCTTGTTCACTGTTAATGACTCGCGTATCTGGCTGGAATAAAATGATCAAATGTTGGCTTTTTCATGTTTTTTAAAGAGGTTAAATATTCATTGCAATAATTGTGTTTTCCAGTGCAGATTTACAAGCTGTTAGTATCCATAGCTAAAAATGTTGAATGTTGTTAACTAATGAAACATGGAAATTGAAATGAATTGTTTATGGATTCGTAAGCATCTTTGAGTATGTCTACACTGAAGATGGGATGAGCCTCCCAACCCACACGGACAGACTCATACTAATGGGGCTAGCACTCTAAAAACAGCTGTGTGGACATTGTGGCTCCAGAAGAAACTCGGGTTAGCCACCCGAGCTTAAAACCACCCGCCCATGTAGGCTTGAGCTTGACTAGCCCAGCCCAAGTCTCCACTGGAGCCACAATGTCCATACAGATATTTTTGGCACACGAGCTTGGGATCTCTAGGAATGTGCATGGATTCCTATAGTGGGCCTATTTTGATGCTACAATCTTTCCTGATTGATTCCTGTGACAGTTTTGGTATTTGAAGGGACTTCTTAAGGGTGCAGAGCAAAATGAGCAGTGCCCCCTTACTCTGCTGGCTCTGTCTAAGAATAAGTTGTCCACTAATGTGTTAATCAGTATATTTGGCTTGGGACCATCTGCTTGATCAGTCACGGCTTCTCACTGTGCACACAAGCTTCACCTTTAGACACTTTGATCATGAATTCCCTTCCTTACCATCACTAATTTGTTTTCCAGAAAATGGTTGTTATTGAGATCACTGACTTCTCTGTGACTTTATTCTCTGATCTAATTTAATGACTCTTCTTGGGGGTAAAGAATCATCTACTGTCCTTCAGTGTTACAAATGTTGAATGATGGGATCTGCTGTTAAGTCATGTGCTCTCTGGTTAAAGAACACGTCTTTATCAATCAATCCCAGTTTTTAAAATGGGGCAATCACCATAGTTGCTGAGCGCCTTCTAGGAAGTTAAAAATAAATCCACAAATGGCATGTGGCCTAGTTTTCTTCCTGGCTTCTCCAATTGCAGTCGTGTAATTTATTTTTCTTTTAGGTTGCATTTCCTCCTCCTTTCTCCTCACTCTTCTCCCCCCTCCTTTTCTCTCTCTTTTTTTTTTTTTTTACTTCTTCATCTTATATAGTTTTCATCCACTTCCTCATATTTTTTATGCTGCTTTTAGTTGCATAGCTGGAAAAAATAAATCAAATGAGTTTTGCTTCTTTCACTCAAAGAAGCTTTATCCTGAAGGAATTGAAATGTGTGCTCATTCAGCAGTCCTGTGGAAATGAAGTCCAAAAGTCTTCACTATTGCAAAGAAAGTCCTGTATACTGCTCTCACAACCTTCAAGCTTGAGGTTGGCAGCTTCATAGGTCCTGAGGAGAACACAGCTGCAAATGAGATCTTTGTCACAAAGAAAGAGGCCTTCTCTAAAATATCTAGGGCTAGTTCTGTGGAGGGCTTTAAAGATAAGGACTGAGAATTTGTGAACTGGACCCAGTGTCCTATGATGAGGCAGTGTACTGAGCAGAGTTCCAGGGTGATTTGCTCTCAGCAGCCGGAATTTAGAGATTTGGAGTGAGATTTCATGCTGTACTTTAAGAGGCTCAGTATAGAATTTGTAGCTCAGAATGACAGGGAACTAAAATGGCTTTAAGTTACCTTTGCATCCTCCCAATCCTGCGATATTTCAGGGACTGGAGAAGTCCTCAGCATAATTTAGTCCACCCTGGAGCAGGGGTGCTCGAACAATTTGTATGGGGGATGGGGGGTGCTGAGAGCCATCAAACCAAACTGTAAACCCTGTATGATGGAAACCACTTCAAGCCAGGGGATGCGGCAGCACCCAATTCCAGCACCTATGCCCTGGAGGCCTCTCTAAGTTCTAGCAGCATCCCCAGGCTGCCCTACGAGCTTCAACATGACCCAGAATATCACCAATGCTGCATTCTATGGCCACATGACTGGCACACGCCACCTGGCCCCAGTAAGTCCTCTATGCAGGGGCTTGAAAGAAAATTCGTATTGTTTTCTGTAGTACTTGTACTAGGGGAATCCTATGCAGACATTTTATACAGCCCATTTATGTTCCTCTGGCTCTTTGACCCAGATAAGAGGGCCAGAGAAGAGGTGAAGCTCTCCCCCTTTACATCTAGTTACAACTTAATTTTATGCTCGTTCTGTATTCAAGTGAATGTTCAATTTGCATCTTTTTAGGACAAATGAATTTGGTTCTGGTTGAAATTATGTTCTAATAATATTCAGTTTTTTGAACAATTTATGCCTATACCAGTTTATCCTGACTACTGTGAGATACTTTTTCTTTCATATGTACAGATTTAGTAGCACAACCAAATGTTTTTGAGGTACTGAACCGATGTCACACTTCCATTTAAAGAAAGCTAATCCTATTTTATTCGTGGAAAGCTTTTCTAGATAAACATTTGAAAGAATGTTGATAATTAACTTGCTTCTCCATAGGTTTTTTTGTTTTCCCCAAATTCCATTGATTTACCACTGTAAAATGTGTTGTAACCTGCCCTTTCCTAAAGTGCATTTGTGCAAGTTAAAATTATATAGGAATATACATGCTGCTGCTAAGGTATCTAGTTCTAACCTGCTTTTGGTAACTGATATGTCTCACTACATTGGCAATCTTGTTTTATCCAGGTTATTTATAGTAATTTTTTCTGGGTTGGAGAAAAATGGCAGCTTTATGATTTGATGTTGGCAATATTTTTATCAGCTGAATTTGAATTTTAAAAGTAATACTAGTCACTTGCTTTTATTAAGACTGCACTCATTGTTAGCAGAGGAGGAGTCATTCTAATTTTGTTTTTATGATATCATGAGTTAGAGAAAAGGAGTTCATTCTCAACATATAGAAGAGTAATGCATTGGCTATTAGAACTCCATTACTTAATAATGTACCCACAAAAAAGGCAATGAACAATGACAATCTGACCCTAATTATGCAACATAAACTTAAGTTTCAAATTTCATACTGAATATACTTTAACAAATACAAGGTTTAACCCAGCATTGAATGGCTATCTCATGAAGAACAAGGAATTGATGTAGCTGTTTTTGTTTTGCTTCTAGGGAAGGAGAGTGAGAATTTAAATGCACACAATAGGAATCTTTCCTTTTAATGTTATGTATAGACTTATGGGACTGGGTACAGCATGTGATTACTCTATATGATTTTGGGAAACTGTATATAGAAAATCTATAATATATATGCAATAAATGAATGGTAACCTTGGTAATGTTCTGGCTTGTTTGCACTGCTAAATAAGGTTTAGAGGCTTTAGTTAATTTTTAATTCCCTGGTGAATAGGTTCTCTAGGGTAAATTTCACTTGACATTTTAAACTTCAACTGACTCTTCATAACAGAGGTTACTATGAAATGTTGTGGGAGATTTTTTTAAGAATTGTTTTGCTTTGTTTTCATCTTTCATGATCATATCTCAACAGAAGATGTTTCCTTTCAGCCCTATTTCATGGAAAGCTGTATTTAAACACAAGCTCTAATGCACACAATGAGCTAAAGTCTGCCTTCACTTAGGGTACTGTGAACTTTGGCCCAGAATGGATGTTATTTTCTTAAGTACATTCAGTTTGTATTGCAAAATGTTTATTAGGATTTTAATTAATTACAACATTTATTCTTCTTTGTCAAACTGCAAATGGTTAGTTTATAATTCTTAGTATATTAAATTACCTAAGAAAGGAGAAAAATACTCAAATAAAATTCAACAGATGGCCAAAAATTCTTCTGGTACTGATGTTTGATGTTAGCTAGGGGAAACATGATACATAATGCTTGGAAGGTCTAAATTTTTAAAAGTGACTGATTATTTGGCATGCTTTATTTTTTGGGTGCTCAGCCTTAAAGGGGCATGATGTGCAGAGGGAAAGGTGCTCAGCACTTTTTGAAAATCAGTCCCGTATAAAGTGTCTTAAGTTGAGCACCCATAAAACGAAGAACACGATATCTAAAGACTCTTGGAAATGTAGGTCATGGTGGCTGGCAGGAGGTGCTTGTGGGAGGGTGGAGAGCAGGCAGGGAGCCTCATGGGAGGGGGTGGAGTGAGGATGGAGCCTCGGGGGAAGGGGTGGAGCAGGGGCAGGATGAGGTGAAGTGAGGGCGGGGCCTCGGGACAAAGAGGGGGTAGAGCACCCACCAGGAACCATAAAATCAGTACCTATGGAATGAAATATGCTGGCATTGATGTCCTCATTTTACACTTGGGAAACTGAGACACAGAAACATTAAATAATTTCCCTGGTGTTATTCAGCAAATCATTTGAAGAGGCAGGTAGGACTCCTTCTACAACTCTGTGACTCCTTCAAATGCAATGCAAAAGTACTCTTAGCTTGCTTGTTTCAGGATCCAACAGAAGAACTGGCCAATATTTGCATTTTTTTTTTCCTAAATCTTTTAGCTATTTGCAGGATACAAGTCAGAAAAAAGAAAGCATTCACTGAAAGATTTGCCAGAAAGCATCAATGTTAACCACTGTTTTTCTTCCATTTTTGTGTAATAATGACATTGATTAGTCTTACTGTTTTGGAGATGAATCTTATTACACTTGCCAGTTTTATCTTGGTTTGGCATTAGTGTTTTGAATTCCAGGTGAAACTAGATGTCATAAAACTATACAAACTATTCCCACTGAAGCAGTTCAGCAATTCTACTGTGAAGTGGAACTGCTGGGGTTCGCACATCTCCACTCGTGCATATCAGTCCCCGGTTCTGATTACTATATCCTCTCCTTTAAACTGCAGGAACATTGAAGGTTTATTTTTTGTTGTTGTTGTTATATGTGTTTATTTTATTTCTACATTCAACACTGAAAACAATTTTGTATAAATTCACTGAGCCTGATCCAAGGCCCAGTAAGTCAATGGGAGATTTATTGTATTTAGCAGACTGCTTATGACTTTTAATTTCCAAGTGCCATGGACTGAAAAACAATTGTGTCTTCTACTTTGTGTCTGGCATGGTCACGTAAGGTGCTTAATTGAATGCTTGACACCCTTTGGTGAATACATTTGGGAGATGGTGAGGATGAGAAGGTGACTAACACTTCTCCACTGGAGTGATATTTCTTAATCTCTCAACTGTATTTTGATTAATCTTCCTCAGTCCATACACAAATATTGGGTAAAAAATATGATATGGACAACTAACATATCTGAGTTCCTTTGAAGATATCTTTCCAGTAACATACAAGTTAACATTTATATACATATAAAGGCTTTGACATTCTCTGTAATGTTTGGATTGTGGCTGTTTGGGACTGTAAAATATAAATTACTAGCTTTTACAGCTTTATAAGGCTGTATTTGTTTCCCACTCTTCCACGCCATCAGTCACTTTCCCCACGCAAAGGACAATTTTATTACCTTTCAGTTAAAAACCCTAATCTATATATGTTTTATTATATCTTTAAAATATATATTTAAGTTCTACATTTATATTGATTTATAAACTGTTCTGTGTATTTATTGATATATAAAAAAAGTCCCTATTGTCAAACCTCTGGGTACATTTAGACCAATTAAAAACATCAGTGCTACACAAACATATTGACAAATGTCAACTGAATTAAACTCGTCCCCATCCTCTTTAAAAGCCTGAGTAAAGTGAGTAGCTCATTGTGCCCTGAAGGTGAACAAATATTGCTGTGTTGCATCTACATGGGAAACAGATTCCAGAGTCTCTAATTCTAGACTGCTCCAAAGAGACCCTGCTTCCTTTCAAATAGTGGTCAGTGGAAGACATTGTCTCTTAAGGTAGCCAGCAAGAAAAATATATAGGCCACAGTTTTCAGACTAAGGACCAAATCTTGCAAAGACTTTAACATCTGCTTAACATTAGGCATGTATGTTGTCCCACTAACTAAACTAAGTGTTTGTAGGATCAGGGCCTGAGACACCTAAAGCCAGACACCTCATTCTATACTAAGGCACCTAAATAAAATAGATCTGATTTTCAAAGATGCTCAATATCTCCTGCTTCCATTGAAAAAAACCCAAACAAAACATAATGCTAGACTGCATATACCATCTTCTCCCTGGGGAAAGAAGAAACCATACATGAAAGATGTTAGCCACACCAATTTAATGCACTTCTGAAAGCCATTAAGGTATGGTGATAAGGGTTGTGTAAGAACCTGAGGAGAAAAGAAATTGGGGTGTTCAGCACCTCTGAAAATCAGGCTACTTTTATTTAGGTGCCTAGGTATGGTTTTGTTGAAAATCTTAGCCATAGGGTTATATCGATCCATCGCAAGAACTTGAATTGCACCCATAATAAAATCAGAAGCCAGACAGTCTGAAGATCTGCATGAATGCAGTGTAGTTATATCTATATCAATCCCAGGATATTAGAGAGACAAGATGGGTGAGGTAATATCTTCTATTGGACCAACGTCTGTTGGTGAGAGAGACATGAGAAAGAGCTCTGTGTGACTTGAAAGCTTGTCTCTCTCACCAACAGACATTGGTCCAATAAAAGATATTACCTCACCCACCTTGTCTCTCTGCAGATCTCCAAGACTGTTCCCCATTCATGACCAGTAAGTTGCAGACATTACCTTGATGCCATTTTTCCTACCCCTCTACCCTCAAGGTTAGACAACTGCAATGAACTAACTTTACACGGGGCTGCTGTTTCATTCACAAAATGTGAAGTTGAATGCACATTAAGTTGAGCAAGTAAAACTTTATTAAATCATGAGGACTGAAATATCCATGTGACTGAATTGATTCCAGCCTAGCTCCCCATGTTTCTGGTTCCACTGGTGTCCTGTCAATAACAGTTCCCTTAAAGGAACATGGAATATGGATCCTCTGACTCTAGTTCCATGATTCAGCTACCTTCTTAAATTATCTTAGAAACTGAAACTAGTGGAAAGGGTGACAGCTCAGTTATTAAGTGGAGTTTCTTGTCTTGAGCCTGTGATAGCAATGTTCTGTGCTTTGCACTTGCTGCCTGTAGAATTCATGTTGGAGTTTAAGGTTTTGGTATTGAGTTGTACAGCTCTAAATGATCTGGGACTTGCTTATCCGAGAGACTGCCTCTATTCCTGTGCCATAGAGCAACATCTGTGATCAGCAGAGGTGTTTAAACTCGATCCTTCTCAGTATAATAGAAAAAGAGCTACTGGCAGGGATTTTTTTTTTTTTTTTTGAGGAACCTGAGACATTTGACTTCACTTAGTCCAAAATGGCCTGAATATTTTGTACTTCATTCTGTCTGAAGACTTTTGGGGAGAAAGTAGTATACTGTGGTGGATGTATAGGGAGTATATTTTGCACAGTAATCAGTAGTTGTGGTTGAACTTAAAAGAAACTCAAGTATATCAACATATGGAAGTGCATAGCTAAGACCACTAAAACAATATAAACTCTTATTGTACCAGTGCACTCAAAACCACAGAAACTCTGATCTACATTATCAATCATAACAAACAGTTTCATCTCATCAGTGACCACAAAAACAAGAATGCCTTACCGCTAGTCATTCAGTGATTGCCTAAAATCCCATATTCTTTCATGACCTTGAAGTGAAATTATAAATGAAAATATCAAAGGTTAGTGTGATAGAATGTTGCCCTGACATGTATAAAACCAGCAATCTGTCTCATTTGTTTTTCATCGTACTCCCACAAGCTGTATGTTTTCCAAATGTAAAAAGTGTGTGGTCATGCTAAAGCCATAAAGTAAAGACTTACAAAGAGGGGAGGATAACAGTAGTAGTCTGAAACTGTACTAGTATTACAGCTTTTCCAAATTAAAGTTATCCACAGCCTATAGCTACAGCCTCCTTAAGCCTTTATTAGATGTGGGCAGAAAGCAGGGGATTAACATGAAAAGGTTAGAAGTAATTGAAAAATTGCTTTGGGACATGTTCAAAGATAGCCTACTGATGTCTGTTTAGTTGGTAAGTTTTTCTGAGCCTGATGAAGCTCTGCCTCCATTGCAATATTACAATTATATTTTCCCCACCTGCCATAATAGACAGAAGTTATTATTTTCAGGATACTGCTGGCGCAATTTTACATTACAGTAATTGTAAATGTTCGAGGAGAGAATTGTAGATTTTGCAACTAATTTTAGGAGTTCTGCCATTTTTGTTGCATTATGGAATATTCTTCAGAATTGATTTTAAAATAAGTGTGTTTGCTGGGAAAATATAGTGGTCTTACTTTATACAGTAAACAGTTATACAGCAGCTTCCCTAAAGTAACATTGCAGGAAACTGCATCTGTTCAAAATAGAGCAACAGTAGAGGTGGCAACAACTAACTTCTCTCCCATGACAATCAGGTTCGTGAAGGGAGAAATTCAAAGCCACATTAGGGCCATTTAAATGCTAGAATTATTGCTCAGAACAGTATTTTCTCATTTAATTAAAAAAAGGAAAACAAGGTGTCTTCATGATATTACTACAACTGTTAAAATAGAATTTAGTTAAAAAAATATTAAAGTACGTATGCAGAGTGTATTTAGCTACACAAACACATATTAATCTATATATTTAAAATACAGAAAACATTTTGTACTGCATGTGCAATGTCTAATGTGTTAGAGGAACCTTCATTTTTGTATTTCTTATTTTTTATTTAAAAAAATTGCAACCTTAGGCCCAGGTCCACAAAAGGACTTCAGTGCTGCAATGCTAATTGTTTCAGCACCTAACTTTTATATGCCTAGCTTACCCAGTGGACTCCACAAACCCTGAATTCTGACCCCAGGCTCCTATACAATGCTTGGGGAGAGATAGGCACCTGAGAATGGGATCCCACAAAAGTCAGCATGTTAGTTGAGGAGTTGCCTAAGCTAGCCAATAGTAGATGCCAAAGAGAGTGGTGTGCCTAAGTCTTGCACCTCTCAGGATGCTATGTGTCTAAGCTCTACTGGGCTGGAGGAGGGCACCTATCTGTGCTTGGGATCCACAACCAGGAACCATCTCCTGGAGTCAGGTGCCTAAACCATTTCTTGCAGGAAAGACGGCGGTGCATGCTTTGCTCCACAAAACATTGCCAAGAGGTGAGAGAGAAGGGAAAAGCTTCCCTTGCAACCTTTAGCCCAGTGGTTATGGCACTCACACAGGATGTGGGGAGACCCTGTTACAATAGCTTCCTCTGTCTTATGTGGGAAAAGAGGGGTTTTCTCAGTGACATTGGACTACAGAGACTAACTCTCTCTGGCCCAATGTGTATTCAATTATTTAAGTATGTGTACAAAGTAGAACAGCTTCAACAGAAGAGATTGAGACACCCACCCACATCAGAATATTCCCATTGCACAGTGGTTAGGGCATTTGCTTGAGAAGTGGGAGACCCCTGTTCAAATCTTTTCTCCTTATCAAACAGGGGGAACTGAAACATCCACATCTTGCACCAGTGCCCTAACCCCTGGGCTAAAAGCTATAAAGGAGGCCTCCTCTATTTTGTGGGGAGTGAGGCATACACAGAGCAAACCTACTGGATCTGGCCCCACAGGTGAGATAGTTGAGGCAACGTGTATCTTCACCTGGTTTGAGGATTATTCTGCCGCTTAGGCATGAGATAAGCACCCAGACATTTGTCTGATGCAGCAGTGTTCATGCCCAGTGTTCATGCTGAGGGAAATTTTTTGGATCAGGTGATGCTTTAATCTTGATGTAGGCATCTTCATCCATTTGTGGAAGTGGACCTTAATGTTTAATAGCATAGAAATATATATTGCCCTGATTGTGATAAGAGAATAAATTAAAGAAAGAGAAAAAATGTGTTAGAGAGTGCAGTGGGGAAGAATATCTGTAGAATTTGCTGCTATTGAAACATTGTAAGTTTCCCAGATCATTTAGAAAACTAGTGTGTTATCCCAATAAAAATAGCATCTGTAAGTGCACTTTGCTAGAATTAAAAAATAATTAAGACCTACCCCTGGAAATGCATGTGGGAATTATCTAATCACTAGATTGGATCGGATACCAACAGTGTTATATGAAAGGACATTTTAAGGGTTTCACACATTCCAGCATTGGCTACTTTGTGATACATGATTCTGGTTTAGATGGTCCAATGATCTGTTTCACAATGACTATTAAGTTGGTATGGAAATAAATATAAAGACAAATTGTAATGTTTTATTATTTACTCCATAAACCATAATGGTGCAATGTATCATGTAAATTATACATTAATACATTTTTAAAATGTGTGTTCTGTTCTAAGCCATTATGGTTTATTGTAAAATCTCAGTCTACTTTATATATCCATCATGAAGTTATTCAAATATGCATATTTGGCATTTTATGAACAAAGTTACTATGCCTGTGTAGTAGCCATTTTCAAGTGCTTCATTTAGAAGTGTTAAAAAGCCTTCACCTTGTACTGGTAGCCTGCAAAATACAAAAACAAGCTGGTTGATAATACATTGTAGACAACATAAAATTCTGAGGTGTCTGATCGAGTCTCACTGAGTTATAATAACTATAGTAGGCATAACAAAGTTATGGGAAGTGCTAGTGTCTTGTGCAGATTAGTGTAATATGCCTTTTAGATATTCATACTGCTGTCACTTTTACAATTTGACTACCTATGTGTTACCTACCATAAGATAATTATCCACAATATCTGCTATTCTTCCAGGCTAAAGGTGAGGATGCATAATCCCATCATTGGTAATTATCTTATTGCATAGACCAAACAAAAGAGGATTATGGGTTGTTTTTTAATTAGTCTATTTATATTTACAGCAACATACAGTATCTTTGGGGAAACATATTGTATTAAGTTTATGTATCACTGTGGGCTAGGGGTTGTATGTATGATTGTGTTCTACTCCCATAAGGGAAGGTTACCACAGCTCCTTCAGGAACTAAAACAGTGTATGTGTTGGGGTATTAAGGTGAATCATTCATGATGTAAACACTTCCAGAGAGGTACTATCCCCTGGGGAACTTTGCATATTCTGTTTCATACTGGGTTTCCAGAGATTAGGAAGACAAAGAAATGTCTTTAGGTATAAAATGGCTGCATTTAAACTGATCCAGGCTGAGCCAGCAAATGGATAGGGCCACCAACCTTTGCAGAAGGGTTTTGTCTACCAGGGCCCCATAAGACTGATGGGAGATCTCTGGTAAGGTTTTGCATATACATAAGACATTTTGTCATTTTTATATGTGCTCTCTCAAATGCTTTTACCTTAAGAATAAATGGCTTGTTTAGAAATAGCTCTCTGATAACTTGTAATTGCTAGCAATCCAACAGTCATAGCCCTCAGAGAGAAAGCAAAGCACAGGTGCTGGCCTTTAGGAAGACTGGCTTTCTAGATGTGATGGAGCACAGACTCACCACCACTGCACCTGCTACTGGCTTGCTCTGGGAATTAGCTCATTCAGCTGTGGTGTGCCCTCTGCAGGTGGTGTCTTGCCTGTTGTCTGTTTGGCTGCACTGTCTAGGACCCATGTTGCTCCCTGGCTTGCAGCATCCTCTTTTGGACACAGCCCTCCAGCTGTGCCCCTGCTCTATTCTCCCCCCCTTCTGGGGGTATCAGCAGTCATCAGTCTGTACCTGCCTTCGTGGCCACCTGCTGCCCCAAAGTCTAGTCCCTTGCCTCAGGACATGGCAAGCCATGCTCCTCCATAGTAAGGTGTGGTGTAAGGGAGAAGGGGAGGACCTAGGCCCTCCCGCTACTCTGGGTCCTAACCCAGGGACCCTCTAGTGGCAGCCTCCCACTGCCCTCCTTCAATCCCCTCTTCCCCCTGTGCACCCTGGGCCACTTCCCCTTGGCCCGTGCACCTTCTTGGCCCTTTTCATCACGGGCCACTTCCTGGCAGGTAACAGGACAGAGCTCGCTCTCTGCTCCCCTGAGCTTGCCCAGCACTGGTCTAGCCTAGGTGCTCTGTCTACAGCAGAGGTGAAAGTAAACCGGTACGCCCCAGTATGGCGTACTGGCAAGAGCCGGTTTGCCGTACCGGGGCGGCCCAGCTTCCCCAGGGGGCAATTTAAAGGGCCTGGGGCTCCCAGCAGGGGCTGGAGCCCCAAGCCCTTTAAATTGCCACCAGAGCCCCACTGCTGGAGCCCTGGGGTAGGGCTGCGGGGCTCCGGGGGCTATTTAAAAAGTCTGGGGCTCCCGCTGCTTCTACCACCCTGTCCCTTTAAATAGTCTCCGGAGCCCCACCGCCACTACTCCAGGCCTCCCGCGGCTATTTACAGGGCTGGGGCGGTAGAAGCAGGGGAGCACCCGGGTCTTGAAAATAGCCCCTGGAGCCCCGGGCTGCTGCTGCTACCCCAGTGGGGTGGGGGACACTTACCTTACAGGGTAGGCTGAGGCTAGCTCTGACTCCCTCAGCCACGCCTCTTCCACCCTAGGCCCCGCCCCTTCCAGGGGCCAGAGCTGACCCCAGCGTACTGGTAAGTCACTGGACTTACTTTCACCCCGGTCTACAGGGAGACAGTCCTTCTCCCTTGCTTGTCAGGAAGAGACTGTCATCTCCACTGCTTTGCAGCCTTTATATAGGTCCCAGCCTGGTCCTGATTGGCTGCCTTTTTGCCCTTCTCTGATTGGCCAGGTTCTGCATAGGCTCCCTCCAGCCTGCTTTAATCCCTCCTCTGCCAAAGTGGGCAGTATTCACTACACTAGGAATATCACAGTGTAAGGCAGGGAGTTGTGCAGCCTTTAAAACCCCAGTCAGGAGGGGGATAGATGCGGAACTCTACCCAAAAGAAGTGATGTCTAGGAGCTGGAAACCTTAAATGGGTGCCCTCAAAGGACCATGGAGGGGGAAATACAGGTGCATTTCGTCTGAAGCTGTGGCATATACGTTATAAGTAACTGTTTTTAATCTATGTGATCTAAAAGCAAAAGATTCCATTTTGTAGCATAATCAACGGTAAACGTATTTAAAAATGTTAGAGTTTAATGGTAGCATCAGACTTTACGAGGGTTAGCACTTGCCCACCTGAAATGAATGTGAATGGTACATTTTTCCTTGTTAGCACAGCTGACTCTATAAAATATTTTAATTATTCTGTATTAAAACACTGCATAATGCATAGCAACATATGGAATTTGAACATAATTTATATAATGATTTACATTGTATTGACATTAATGAAGGTTTTCGAAAAACTAGTCATATTAAAGAAAAAAAACCACTCTCCTGTATACTGAAGATTATCAGTATGTGAACAAATTTCCTCATAGAATTTGACTTGCTTGTAGAATGTACTTACATAGAAATCTATTCAAAAACCCTAAAAACTGATGGATCAGCTCTCACATTTCAGGTAAAGAATAAGTTAGTGAGGATTTCTAAAACAATTATATTTTGCTAGTAAGGAAATAATTTTGTATCTTGCCTGTACTTGTTTAAAAACATGCTTTCTGTGCTCCTTACTTAGACTTTCACCACAATGTGCTCGTTACTCATGTTCACAAGTCAGAGGTCAGGTTGTTCTAGTAGCAACTGTGGCTAAGCTTCCTTTTGCATCTGCACTTGGCGAAATGGGGAGCGACCCCTTTTCTTTTAGATATGCACCTCACGTTTAGTTAAACATCCTCTTGTAACCACAAGCGGTGCACTGTAAGATAGTTTGGAAACTTCTGGAGATGCGTGATGAGATATACACACCCCTAGGCAGGCTAACCACAGATTAACAGGGGGCTGAGCCCACTTAGGCCACTGGATGGTATTCTGGAGGGGTGTTTGTTATAAAAAGTGATCAAACCCACTTGGGAAGGAGCTGCGTCTTTATAAAGCAAGGCACACATGGCAGTATAGAAACAAACCAGGGAGGAGACCCAGGAGACAGGTGCCTGGCAGTTTCCTTTCTTGGGTTAAAGGCAGAGAGAAGCCTGGGAGGTCTGGAGCCATAACCAGAGTCTTCTGAGCCTGAAGAAAGCTAGATAAAGTGATGGTAAAGCCTATGGGCCATTGTCCTAGTGCAGCCATCTCCAGAGCACTACTCATGGCTTCAGAGTGCCCTGAAAGCAACCCTTTCACTCGATTTCCCTCTTCCCAGCACTTGCAGCTCCTCTCTTCCCAGGGGCCCGATCATCTGTCCACATTCTCCACCATTTGTAAAAGGGTGGCCGCACCTGGGGTGCCATCCTGTGGGAGGCTGTTGTACAACCACAGCACACAACTCAGTTTTACCTTTCTTCCAGAGACCCACAACCATAACTCAGCAATACATTCACTCTTTCAAGTCCCAGTAGTCTATCAATATGGCAAGTACTGCTCTAGCATCTTTTGCCACACTCTGGCTTTCCATTACAGCACCAGCATTTCTTACCACTTTTCACCCCACTCTTTCTCCTGCCTGTTTCTTCCTCAGTTTGATTCTAGGTCTTGCCCAAAGACATCAGCAAACTCAGCCCTTCATCATTCCCTCTCTGGCTTCAGCTGTCCAGCTCTGAGTGCCATCAGGTATCTTTCTCTACTGCTTTCAGCTTCAGTCCTCTTTAGTCAAAGTTCTTTGTCCTAGTGACGTTTGTAGATGACCCCTTGACTGTCTTCTGCTTTCACCATCCTGATCTAGTTCTAGTGCTCACTAGACCTAGACTCACACCGCTCCTTCCTTCAGAGGCATCTCCTCCCTGAAGCTCTAAACCCAGCTGTGGTGTTCTTCTGAGTGTGGCTGTGAACACTTGTGTGTGCTCTCTCTCTCTCTCTCTCTCTCCCTATCATATCTAAAAACTTGATAGGGAGAGAGAGAGAGACACAGAGAGAGAGAGCTCTCTCATTTATAACTCCTGGGGCACTATGCCAAATTAAGACACTCCTGGATTGGGACAAGAGACGTGGACCTGATTTCAGGTAAGGGGTCTTCTACCCTGTTACAGACATTTGAACTGGAGTTTGAGAGTCTGCAGGAAGGGGAAGAGGGAAAAAGAACTCTTCGATCACTCTCTTGGCACTAGAAAAGAAAGATACCTGGAAGCATGCGCCTGTGGCTGACCAGGACCGCTTCAGAGGAACCAGACCTCCGCAGAGAAGCCCTGGGAGGCATTGTGTATTACAAAGAGCCCAGGGAGGGGCTGAAGAAAAGGCCTAAAGAAAGGCTAATGGTAGGAAGGAGTCCAGGGAGTCTGTGGCAAAGTGGGGTCCATTGACTGGAACCAGTACAGAGGGAGGGCCTGGATTCCTCTCCCAGCCTCTGGGGGGAGACATGAAGATCCCTGGCATAAGAGGCTATGGACAATTAAAAGACTGACAGAAGGGCATAAGGAGAGTTGGGGCTAAGGAACAGATGTATGCACTGTGGTTGGACTTTCTATTACCCCAGAAGGAGTGGGGCTAAAATGTGACCTGGCCAGAGGGCCGAATTGCAAAAAAAGGCAGATCACTATAGGACCAGCGTAATGACTGGCAGGGGGCACTAGAGAGAAAAGAACTGCTATGCTATACTCACCCAGGAGGGGGCTGCCAGATATAGTAATAATACCAAGCTTGTATATAACATTTCACAAAGGCGGTAAGTATTATTATCCCCATTTTATAGATGGTGAAACTGAGGCACAGAGGGGTGCCAGAGAGGCCAAAAAGAGGTGGGAATAGAAACCAGCTTTCATGAGTTGCAGGCCAATGCTTTATCAAGTAGTCCACATTTTCCTTCTGTGCTGGTCCTCGCATTAAGCATTTCTTTCCCACGGAGAACACATTACATTTCTGCTCCATAGTCTGCACTGGTTTCTAATTGAATTCTTGGCAGAATTTAATATGTTGGTTTTGGATCTATAATGTCCTAAATGCTTTAGGTCTTGGCTACCTGACAGTATACTGGCTACCTACAGTGTTGCTGCAGCTACAAAGAGTGGAAGTGCTTGAACTGCAAGTTGAACTGCAAATTCAATATCTGAAAGGGATAGAGCTGATTACAGGGTGTTTTCATTGAAGGACCTTACCTCTGAAACTCACTTGTTCTGACAGATCCTAATTTGTAATCATTCAAGATATGCTATAAAGCTCTTCTGTTTTGCTGGACTTCAAATGAGGATGATGGTGGGAGATATTGGTTGATTGGATAAGGTAGATTATTATTTTGGGATGATTTATATATCTGAGAGTTGGGGGTTCATTTAGATTGGCAAATCACTGTTTTGGGTGACTGTTAAGTCTTAGTTTTCTATATTTTAAACATCTCTAAAAGTGCCTGGAGCCTGGAATAGGCTTTTTAAAAAAAGCAAATTGAAGAAATAAATAAAAATTCCCTATAACATCACAAGGTAATGTACTATAATAGGTCCTATGTCTGAAGAAGCACATTTTGTCTTAGTGAGCACCATATGTAGGCAATTTGAGTAGCAGCTGTTTTCTCAATGTTGACACAGGAAATAAGTCTCAAAAAATGGGTAATTTTTCCTCTTAAACCTGTCTTGTTCCATTTCGCTGGAAAGAAGGAATTCTCTAGGCACAGCATTTTCCCTGTCTTGGCATGGAACGAGGCTTAAAATGTGTGTTTATTTCAAGGGCATGCACTATCTTTTGACATCTGTGCTGGCTCTTCCCGACATCTTGAGCTTAATTTCAGAATCTAGTTATGCTATTAAAAAAGAAAACCTGCTCTTCATCTGTGTCTCACATGGCAGCAACTTAATTTTTACTTTAAAAACTGTTCACAATTTCTGGGAAATGTGTTCCCAAGTCTCCTCGTAGAAATTGTCTGCCACCTGTTCCAAATAGATCATGTGCCTACCTGTCTGAAATAGAAGCTATGTGGCTTCTTTTTTACTGACTGACTTTATAAACTGATTTAACATCTACCCTTAAAGCCTGAAATTGATTTTAAAGGACTCCCATTCTAGGCTGCCTCTCTTCCTGGAGTCAAGCTGGTTGAACCACAGAAGTCAACAGAAGTGATTCTGGATTAGGTGAAATACTGGGGGAACCATTTATAACAAACAAGTCTGTGCAAACTTTACATAAAATGTGAAATCAAATCATGTTATATTTCCCATGACTTCCTGCAACGTGTGTGCGGCAATGGGGAAGAGCATGACATTTTTGTTGTACCAGCAAAAGGCAGTTTTAATTGGTGAAAATTGTCACATGATTTCAGAATTCTTAAATGACTGTACATTTTCCAAAGTTTGGGAATGTTTGTGCTCCAGAATGTTTCTAAATATCTGCTGAAGTTTTGCTATAGAAGCTCTGTCCCTGGCTCTTCTGACAAATGTGTTTTAAAGAGGGGTAGATTGTGTCTAGGTACAATATTTACGTGGATTGGCACCCTATAAATATTTTAGTTAGGTAAATAGATTCCTCAGCAATCATGTTCCCCAACACAATATTCTATGAAAGTGGTTCTCTATCAGTTGTAACAAAATGTGTTGATTCAATTTAGTGGCAGACTATTGAAAGCTTCAGAACAGGAATCTCAGAAACAACATTGAACAGTAGTCTCAGAGAATTGAAGATACCATGCACTTTGTATTCAATAAACCATCTAATTTCTCTAATAGCTTTTTACACTTTTGGCCCATACCCCCAGACGCAAGTCTGCTGAAGTCAGTGGGAAAACTTCTGTTTAGTTCAAATCAGGAATGATTTGAACTATATCATGCTAAAGCCCGCAACAGACCTGCATGCATCCTACTGCATGGCATTTCTCCACTGCCAGTCTGATTCTTTCTATCCTCCATGCTCCTGTCAGTCTTCTTATCTTTTTCTTCCCTTCCATTTCCACTTCCTGTAACCCACTCCTTTCTTCCTATTGAGTCACTTCCTCTTGCTTTTCTGTAATACAAACAAAACAAATTAAAATAAATTCCAATTTTAGAAAAGAAGAAATGGAATTAACAAGCCAGGTTGAGCATCAGCATCATCCTGATCACTTTGTTTTTGTGCTGTATTCCTTTCTGCCATCCTTTGCTAGGGCTGAGGCTTCTTACCTTTTTTAGGACATAAGCTCTTCACATCAGAGATTGTGTATTCCTATGTGTTTGTACACAGCACCAAACATCATGAGACATTGCTCTTGACTGGAGCTTTTGGACATTACAAATAGCAAACCACAGCAATAAATTCCGATACATAAAGAGCAGCATGCACCATTTAAAATTCAATATATCCTGAATGTGAAGTCATATGTAAGACTGGGTTTAAAAATAGGGTTGCCAACCCTCCAGGATTATTCTGGAGTCCCCAGGATTTAAATATTAATCTTTAATTAAAGATTGTCATGTGATGAAACCTCCAGGAATATGTCCCACCAAAATTGGCAACCCTGTTTAAAAATATCAAAGAAAAATATACATTTGTAAATTGTACATACAGAGAAAATATTTTGGTCAAGATTTCCAAAAAATTAACTGGTGATTTTGTGTAAATCGATGTGGGGGGATCTAACTTAAAACACTTTAAAGGGAACTGATTTTCAGAAAGTGCTAGTACCAGCCTCCTGAAAGCCAAGGCCTTTTAAGGTGTTTCAGTTCGTTGGGCTCCCAAAACAGCTAGTCACTTTTGAACCATTTGGCTTTTGTTTCTGTATTTAAGAGTATGTCCTGTTCAGCCCTCTTAATCCTGAAGGATCCTAACACTCATGTCAGACTATATGCTCTGCACAGGGATTACTTGCTTTCAGTGAAATGCAGCTATCTCCTCAGAGGTGGGCAGTGCTAGAACCACCACAGAACAGTGCAGCTTCTCCTTGTTTTTAATTAGTCCTACATATTTCTCAGTTGGAATGAAATGGATGTTTTGTAGAGGAGAAAAATGTGTTTAAATCCTGATACTGCACTGCAGTACTAAGGAGTACTGTGCTATTGTTAGAAGTGATGTCTTTTGACTGAGACATTGAACAAAATTCTCGTCTGCCTCTTTTTGCTAGTTGCCCAGGTGGAAGTTGAAGAGATACTGACATACAACCAATATTCTGTCTAGCAATAAAGCAAGTCCTTTTTTCTGAGGCTATGTGTGAGCTATTGTTTGGTGCATACTGGCAATTTGGCTTTGTCTGCACGGTTACTCAAAGTGCTCTATAAAGATGACAGGTACTATTTAAAACCTGATTCATTTTTTTCTTTCTATACAGCCTTTTTACATGATAGACAGGCATTGCGTTCAAAATGTTTTTGCTCTTGGCCCAGTGTAATAAAAAAAAGTGAGTGTAGGCCCAGCAGAGAAGAATATGATTGTTTAGGAAGCTGAGACTGATTACAACAATGAATGACAAAAAAACTTAATTATATTAAAGGGAAAATTGCAGATGTTAGGGTTTTTTAAAAAAAAATACTGACTTGACTAGTTGGAAGGAACTAGTCTTGGCTTAAGCCAGGCATAGTGGGCTCATACTCTACAAGCACTCTCCCTACTGAGCACTCAATGCTAGTGTACCTTGATCACAACCGTCAATACCGATTATTCGCATGTTATTGCAGTCTGGGAATTTTCTGAGTGAAGCCTTGCAGTCATGCTCAATTCTACACTTGTATTTTCTTTTAATGTGCATGTCTGGGGACTAGCATGAGACCACCAAACTAATTTTCTTGTGTATCCTCCTAACGCATAATTTAGATATGTAGTGCACTAACCTACTACAATAGCTAGCTATTGATGTTCTCTCTCTCTCTTATTAAAGCTATAGAGAATCATGCAAAATACCTGTATTACTCCATTTATATGTTCTCCGAAGATTACAATTTATACTAGGTTTGCTAAAACAGAGTTGTGGTTGTTTTTTAATATCTGAGGAGGACATTAGGACTAATAACCTACCTTTGGAGAATATGCAGCAGTAAAAGTAATCTGTGCTTTGCACACCTTTAATGTTCAAAGTTGCTTTGAGTACCAATGGTGACTTTAATTATTTGCTCTGTAGTTGGGGGAGAGATAGCTCAGTGGTTTGAGCATTGGCCTGCTAAACCCAGGGTTGTGAGCTCAATCCTTGAGGGGGCCATTTAGGGATCTGGGGCAAAAATCTGTCTGGGGATTGGTCCTGCTTTGAGCAGGGGTTTGGACTAGATGACCTCCTGAGGTCCTTCCAACCTTGATATTCTATGATTCTATGCCTGCTTGTTCCAATCTGCATTTGGCCTTAAAATTGCTGTTGGCATACAGAATCAGAGTTGCTGTTTCTCAGACTACTGCTGGTCTTGTTTTGTCCTTGCAGTTTTCCCACTGATCTCACTGTCCTATTATGTATCACTATGAAAAAACAGCTATAAAATCTGAACAAATGGGTAAAAATGAGATTCTCATGAGGGCTGATCAAATTAATTGGCTAAAAATAAATCAGGAATACAGCTTTATCTCTATTTGCTAATTGTGAATCAAACCTGAAAAAGAAAGGTCCAGCATTCTTCTGTCACCATGGGAAAGTTACTTAGGCTACATCTACACTACAGGGGGGAGTCAATTTAAGATACGTAAATTCAGCTACGTGAATAGCGTAGCTGAATTCGACATATCGCAGCCGACTTACCCCGCTGTGAGGACGGCGGCAAAATCGACCTCTGCGGCTTCCCGTCAACGGCGCTTACTCTCACCTCTGCTGGTGGAGTAAGAGCGTCGATTCGGGGATCGATTGTCGCGTCCCGTCGGGACGCGATAAATCAATCCCCGAGAGGTCGATTTCTACCCGCCGATTCAGGCGGGTAGTGTAGGCCCAGCCTTAGTTTCTCTGTCTCAGTTCCCTCTCTATAAAATGGAGATAATAGCACTTTCCTACCTTCCAGAGATGTTGGCATAATACATTTAAAATTGTGAGGTGCTCAGATGCTATGGTAATAGAAGGCATATAAGTACCTGAGATGGAGATGGATGAACAGATCTGTACCAATGTATTTGTTATAGCTATGTTTTCACCAACTATTCTGGATGAATAATTATCTATTAATGGTTGTTAATATGCAGTTCATTTGGACAATTTGCAATTCATTGTATATTATGTGTAGTTGGTTATTCACTATAAGTCATGTGGTGTTTTTTCTGTTCCATGATTGGATGTCTGAAATGTTTTAAGAAGAGATTATGGAATAATGAACATCAATATGCCTCTTCATTCAAAAATACCCTTTTTTGCAGAAGGGTATGGGTATTCAGATGAGAAAAAATCATTCCAAAATATTTGTATGAATAAAATCCCATTTGGCTAAATGTTTGACTAAAATTGAGTAAAATTAAAAATGGAATATCCATTTGAAACTCAAATATTCATTAATTCTGTTCTTACAGTATTCAAACAATTTAAGCTTTCGAAATCCATTTCTTCATCTGAACTTGTGGTGGAACTAATAATCTTCCCTTGCTTATGAAATATACAAACACATAAATACAGTACGGAACACTCTTATTATGCTGACACTGTATAGATTTTATTGACAAAATGACAGATATATTGATCATTTAAAATATATATCATTTGCTGAATTTAATGAAGTTTTGTAAGAGTCAGTATTATAAAAATGGGGATGGCATTTGCATTGCTGTTTAATTTCTATGGAGTGATCATAAAAAGATAAGAGAGCTTATTAAAACTGAAATGAGGGCAAGTGATAAAAGAATGGTGTTACAGGGGCGCCACAGCCAGAGGTCTGTTACACTTTCCATCATAATCCCTTATTTTCTCTTTTTTTATATAACTTTATTGTAAAAATTGCTTCAGGGTGAAGCTTGGTGTACAAGGTGTCAGTGAGGTTTGTCAATTAAAAATATATATTGCATGTATTAAAATAACTTTACTTAGTTGACATGTCAAGTACGCAAAAATTAGGAAATGCTAGATTTAAGATTTCCCATGGCACCTTAATTTTGTCTCTTTTAGTGTCTATCCTGTATATTAAATGAGGCAGAGGTGCAAAAAAATATGTGATCGTATAATTAAAGGTTATAACAAAAAGCATATGCACTATGGGCAGAATTAAGGTTTTGTGAACAACTATAAATCTGGGATTTCCTAACTCTTGAGTGTTTGACATGGCAATAATGTTATTTTAATTTAGTATTTTAATGTAATTTTCTGTGTGTTTTTAAGGTAAAAATAAAATTTGGTTATATGAAACCATAGCAAGCACACAGTACTACACCCCCACATCATCAGGGTTTGATCTCTTAATATCCACCTGTACAGTTCAGACTGCTACTACCTGACTACAGCACTATGTTATTTTATACCAAGAGAAGGCTGTTATCCCAGAGGGGACTCTGTTTTGGGTCCCAGGGTTGGTCAGCTGTAGCCTACCCTTTCTTTCCCTACTACTACACCAGCTGCTTCAACATTTCCCAGACATTCCCAGAGTTGCCAGGGGGACAAAAGGGACAGTTTGCCCCAGCCGTCCCCTGCCCCATTTTAGAGGGCCCCATATCCCATGGAATTTGAATGGGTGGTGTTGTGACCTGGCATGTGGGGTTGTAGTGCCACTCAGGTATTAACCAGTCTCCCCTCCATCAAAGGAGGGATGGTTGCATCAAAACCAGGTAGTGCTGCAACCCTGGGGAGCTGGGCCCACCCTCTGCAGGGTGAATGTGAGGTCAGCTCGCTCTGCACAGCACCCAACCTGGCGCTTCAATTCCCAGGTGGGGAGAAGGATGATGGGACTCAGTTGCTGATTTTATCCCACTCTCTCCTCCTCCCTCCCGCCACCTCTTTGTGACCCTGGTCATTCCCAGTGCCAATTTTTTCCAGAGGTGTGCAATCAAAAGAAGGGAATAGTGATTTGCAACTGTTTGCAAAACCTGATTTGGAATTTCATGTTACAAAGAAAAGGCACTTCTCTAGCAGAGGGCTTCCTCTTTGCCAAATTTCAAAGGACTTCTGCAAACAATAGAAGTCTTAGAACCCCCCTCTCTCTCTCTCAAAAAAAAAAAAGAAGCCGTAAGAAGTTTTTTTATAATTAGGGCCCCACCAATTTAACAGCTGTGAAAAACATGTGACGGACCATGAAAAAAGCCCTTCCCTTTAAAATCTGATCTCCCCGAAATCAGTCGGGCTGGAGAGGAACAGGATTTGTCTTTCCCCTGCATGGCTGTTATGGGGGAGATCAGACCCACCTCCACAGGTGGCGCAGAAGTGAAAGAAGTGAAGGTGGTACCACCTTCATTTCTGCGCTGCAGCAACCCCAGAGCTGTGCTCTGGGCTGCCACCCCCCACGGCTCTGGCTGGAGTTTGGGGCACCCAGGCTTGTGCCTGCTGCTTCCCGTGGCTTCTCCTGTGGCTCGGGGCATCCTAGTTCCGGAGCTTCTGCCCTCCCCCTGAGGCTTCTTCACAGGCTTAGGGCACCCTAGCACCAGGGCTTCCACCCGCTGCCACCCCCTGCTAGCTGCTGCCCCAGCCCGGGGCTGCCCCTCCCCCCCCAGACTTTCCCTCCCCCCCTCCCCGGGCTTGGGATGCCCGAGCTTCAGGGCTGCTGCTGCCCCCGGGGCTCCTTGCACCCCCTGCAACTCCTTCTAAGAGCTCAGGGCAACTGGCCTGGGGGCTATCACCCCCCATGGGTCAAGCGGGAGTTGGGGCTTTCGCTCCCTGCAGCTCCTGCCCGAGCTCCAGGCTTCCCCTTTCCCCATGGCTCCAGCTGGGGCTCAGGGTGCCCGAGCTCAGGGCTGCTGCCCCTCGCAGCTCCTGCCAGGGCCGAGGCACCCATTTTTCAAATTGGCCCATATGTTACTCCACCACTGACCCTGACTAGCAGCTAGGAGCCCCCGGCTGGGGCGCTCCCAGCAGCACTGGGGAGATGGGCGCCTCCACCAGCTGCAGGAAACTCCGCAGCTGCTGCCTTCAGAGTTGGGCTCGGAAGGCAGGACAGAAGTGACTATGGCAATCCTGAAACCCCCCTACAACAGCTTTGGGACCCCCGCCCATGATCCCCTTTTGGATCAGGACCCCCCACAGTTACAACACCATGAAATTTCAGATGTAGACATCTGAAATTGACCACTTTTAAGACCTTGTGGCCATGAAATTGAACCAAGTGAACCGTGGATTTGGTAGAGCCTTGTTTATAATGGAAAGAGTTAGTCCCTTTAATTATAGAGTAGTCTGTACCGCCTCCCCAATAACAGGTGGGTTGCTGGTGAACGGATGTGGGATGACCTGTATTTTGAGGTTACTAGTCCCACTAACACCTTTCAACTTTGCCAAATATACTAGATTATTAGTTCTGTAGACCAAAGTCTAGCAACTCAGCACAACATGTAGTGTAAAATTGTACAGTAGCCAAAGGAAGAAAATCCACTCCAGTGATGAAGGGTGCCAGTAGCACAGCAAGTATGCAGTGTAGTCTAAGAAGCATGTGCTGTAGGCTGCTCCACCCAACACAGTGGATGGAACTGATGATCTACATACGAGCCACAAAGAATCCATAAAAGGTAGTTCTTCCTGTGGCAAGCAGTCTGATGACCTTTGAAAAGACACACTTGTGTCTGGTATGGCATAAAATCACAAATTGATTTGGTAGCCAGAATCAGCACTGTTATATGTGTCAATACAGTAGAGGACAAATATAACCATCTGCAGTATGCTACACAAATATATACCAAGACACATAACTAGAACAAGGTGAAATTATTTCCAAGTAATAGTTTATATGCCAAAAAATGCCGGATTTTTTTTGGAGGGTACCTACTTTCTAATGTTTAGCTCAGTGATTAGGGTATTCACTGGGGATGTTGGAGACAAAGGTTCAGATTCCTATTCTGGAGCAGGGACTTGGGTAACTCCTCCAAAGTGAGTGCCCTGACCACTGGGCTAAAAGGTATTCTGTGATATTCTCTCAATCTGTTCTGTTGAAGCTATTCCATTTTGTATAAAATACTTCAACAGTCATTGGGCCAGAAAGGAAGAATGGCTTTATATCCTAATGGTTAGAGACTTGCCTGGGATGGTGGAGACACAAGTTCAAGTCATTCTTTCAAAAATTATTTATACAAAGTGGAACAGCTTCAGTAGCAGAGACTGAGAGAGACCCAGAATTCCAATAATCTGATAGGGCATCCACCTACGAATCAGGAGTGTCTCCTGTATCCCACACGAGTGCCTTAATCAATGGATTAAAAGTTATAAGTTGGTCCAATAAAATATATCCCCTCTCCCACCTTGTCACTAAGCTAGGCACTAATGCTAGACATTCTGGAATACAATAAATTATCTGGCTTGTATTAAAAAAAAAACCCAGCAACAATCCATTAGTCTCTGCAGCACCTGGCCAGACTCAGAATCTCTTGGAAGATAAAATATTTACATGTATATTAATCATCATGAAGACATCTCTGAATTAACTAGAAACCCAGGTCTATGACTAGGACAGATCTTTACAGAGAGCACTCCATCAGAAAAAAAAGATGAGTCCTCAGTGAAGCTTTTTGAACAAGAAACTCCATTCTTTGCTCTTAATAAATCCACTGACTCCCTAGCTCCCTGCCATAGCTCTGGAGAAGTGTTAAGGATATCTGTTCTTGCCTCTTTTATTTTTCCCTTGCTGGTTCCACTTTTATCTTCCAGTACTCCTTAACCTGTATTGTTTCCCTCATTTCCTCTCTTCCATCCTGCTTTTCTACTCTTCCTTTTTTATTTTATAGCAGCCTTGAGAAATGTTGCTTGAGAGAATCAGAGAGAGACGACTAATGGAAAGAGAGGTCATTTTTTATGAGGGGGTTTAGAGGAGGAGGGTGTGGCTGCAGGATTCACAGGGTCAGGAACAATGTTCCAGGCAGAGCATTGATGAGGCATGAGATGAAGCCTGGAGTCACTCACGGGAGTCAAGGTAGAAAATAGTAATGTGAGCTGAACTGCCAAAAGCCTGGACCCTGCTGAGAAGGAAACTTTAGCAATGAAACGTAATTAAAAGTGAATCTGCACTGGCTTTTGGAGATCAGGATGAGGAGTTTCTGCCTTAAGAAGAGCTCAGCAGCTTAAAAGAGTGAAGGTGACTGGCAAGGAAGATAATCATTACTACATAGTTTCTATGGGTAAAGCAATGAGTTTTTTTGTGGTAACTTTGGGCCAAATTTCTGAAAAAGTAAGCTGTTTGGAAAATGGATTTTTAATGGGTTTGTATAGCCTCAAGCAGGACATTGGTGTGAAGCCAGGTGAAGATTTTAATGACTCTGGCTCTCCCTAGATAGCACATGTTATTACTCAATATTCTGAATTCTACAGGTGGTTTTAACAATCTCCGGAAAATTTTGAGTACAGCGATATAGGTGGTGGATGTTTTGCTGCTCATGATACAGTATTAGCTAATAGTATGAACTTGGGAAATGGCCCTTCTGCCACAAATTACAGTAGAATTACTCATGCAAGAAGTATGTTTGTCTCAGAAGGCTCACCTTCCAAAAGTAGCATCTTCAGGAAATAAGTCACCACCAAGTAGTTTGGCTTAACTTTGCAGGGAGAGGCTGCAGGAACCAGGAAGAATCCAATATTTATGTTCCTCTTCCTCTTCCCATGGTTGATACTAGTTGCAACCCTCAGTTGTAAGAAGGAACAGCAAAATAAAATGAACTTCTGCTTTCCCTCCTGCCCAACTTTAAAGTGTAGCAGAGCAATCATTATTATTCATTCAGAAATATTTACAGAAGAAAAAGAACACATATCAAAACAGGAAAATGTATTTCATGCTCTGTTTTTCTGTGAGCATTTATTATCATGTGAAGATTACTTTGGTTTTAAAACTATTTTCTTTCCATAGGAATAGATTGGATTGCTTAGTTCTCTGTCTGATTGCTGTCATGCTGAATCATGCTCAGGATAATATTTTTCTGTATAAAATATCTCACACGTTAAAACAGAGGCTTCCTTTTACATTACATATATCTGAAAATACTTTTGAGTTCCGTTCTTTATTCCTAAACCTGAATCAGTTATGCATGCAACCCCTTTGTGGCTATGGATTTCCTTTCCAACACTCATCCACAATTCTCAGTTAAAAACCAGACAAAATATTTAGAAACAAGTCTGCAAATACTTCATATATATGTATGCAAAGTATATACACATACAAAATAACATATACTCAGCATTCCATATTTCTGTCCTCTTGTCCTTTATGTCTAAGTATATTTGCATGAGAATATGATCTTTGTTTAAGAATTCAACTGTTCCAACTGCTGTTTCATTATTATTATGAGACATCACAATTGGGCTACTGTGGACATTTGTATGGTGCAACCAAAGTAGGATTATAACTTAATGTGGGTCTTAAAAGTAGAAGTAGATGAATTTGTGAGAATCAAATGTTGTTTTCATGCATATGGTTTCATAATAACAATGAGAGAATGACATATCTACCACTAATCATGCACATATGTAGGATGAACCTGGCCCTACTGAAGTCAATGGGAGTTTTGCCATTGATTTCAACGTGGTTAGGGTTTCATTCATGAAGTCTAACCAACAAAAAATGCTTATAATTCAGAAAGAGTGTTGTATCCATTTCCCCCCTAAAACTTTGAATATGGCATCAACAACCCTTTATTTAAATCCACCTCAGCCAAGCCCTCCCTACATATTTAATTGGCATACTACAATCTGCATCATCAGTTAAGATCTCAGTGTTATCGTGTTGCCCCTTTTTCTTTCAGTAATTGGAAACAGAAATATATTATAGTTATTTGTCTCTTCCAGAAAGACTAAAAAAGAGAAGTTGCACAGATAACTTTGATATTATGGAGTAGTGGTAGTTGCTCCAGAACTGTGGTTGAAGCTAATTTCTCACCATACGCCTGATTTAAAAATAAACAAACAACCCCGTAAAAAAAAAAGAAGAAGAAGAAGAGGAGAAATAAAGACAGACACATCCTTCTAAAAATAGCAATGTAGACTTTAGGGCTCAGACTAAAGCCAGGGATTTGAGACCCTGGAAAGGGAGAGGGTCTCAGAGCCTGGATTCTAGCCTGAGCCCAAATACCTACACAGCAATTTTATAGCCTCACAAACTAAGCACTGTTAGCCTGAGTCAGCTGACCAGGGCCTAACCACAGCCATGCCAGGGGCATTTTATTGTAGTGTACATATACCCTGGGGGGTGGGGTTGGGGGTCACATGACTGCAGGTTACAAATGGTGCCTGCTATAAATACAGGCAGCTGACCTTTATGAGGGAGAGACTCAGGTGCCAGGAAAGACCTGGGAGTTGGTGTTTCATACTAGTCCAGCAGAAGGCCTGAGAGGCAGATGACGGTGGGAAGCAGAGCTGGCTTGGAAGAAGACTCAAGTGGGGAGAGCTAAGAAGCTATGGAAGAAGTGAGTGTGAGGACTGTGAATAATATCCAGGAAGGTCTACTAAACAGAAGAAGCTGGGAAAGCTTCAGATAATTTGTATTTTGAGTTTACTAGGCCTAGGTTATTTCTAGAGCTGGGCAAAATCTCTCAACTGAAACCTCTTTGGTGAAAAATGCAGGTTTGAGTCAACCTAACATTTATGAAAATTTGTGTTAATTTTGGCAAATTGTTTTGATGGAAAAAACCCCAAATTCCAAAATGAAACATTTCAACTTTTTTATTCATGGACTTTTTGATTTGAAATTATCTCTATTTTTATTATTTAAAAAAAAATGAAAAATGCTCAAAAGCAAAAGGAAATGTTGAACATATTTGGCGTGGGGTTAACCAAAAATGATTTAATTTTTTTTTAACTGCCAGTGAACTGAATTATTTACCCAGCTCTAGTTGTACCTTCTATTATTTAAATAAAGCTAACCCTGTGGAGAAAGTCTTGAAGTAGAGAGTTTCTGGGATCTTTATTCTGCCACTATTCTACAAATTGGATACCTAAGAATAATGAATGTTGGCCAGGCCACTAATGTTATTCTCTACTCTCTTAAAAAAAAAAATTCCAGAAGACCTTTAATTTTTATATAAAATGCCATCAGAGATGGCAGAAAAGACCAAAAAGTAGTATCTCCTCTGCTGGTATTACACTGTAATTTGTAGACTGATCAGGGCAGTGTCAGGAATAGGATGCTTTTAGCTAAATAAATATGGCAAGAGATTAAAAAAAAAAGGAGGCATACAGTCTAAATTGTTTTTAGTGTCCAAACATTTAAAACAAAGCAGAAGGGGAATACAATAAATAAAAATATATCAAAATGTTTAATGAATATAAAATGTACAAGCTCTTACTATGCTTTCAGTCTCAGGTTTGTCAAGGGATTTCTGACTGAAGTACATTAGCTGGAGTAGTAGGCTGGCAAGTAAAGGATAAACTAGATTAAGCTTCACACTCACTGAGATTTTAAGTGCTTTTTGGTAGAGTAGTTTCTTTATTCACTTATTTTTATTATACAATCTTGTGACTAGGCTTTAAGCCAATGCTTAATAACACCGTGCCTAGGAAGTAACCATATGAGTTTTTCTGTATTTACCACAGGGTGTATTTTAGGATGTCTCATTAGATTAGAATGTGAAAAGCTAACCCACTGGTATGTTGTCAAAGCTCAAGAAATGGACATGTTTTGCACAGCCCCAGTTAGGTAAAATCACTTGAACCTGTCCACTTAGGTATGCCTTCTCCATTCTTATTACTGATGTTCACAATCTACATGGATTTGGATTTTCATTTCCAGACACACTGGATGAGTCAACCTTCTGAGAATTATAAACAGCAGCAAGGTGTTGATAACCACTAGCTAAGGAATGAAAAGATGTCATCATGGTTTCCAGCACCCTTCTGTGCCTCACACTCATGCTGCTCTTCTCATGGGGGCAGCTGAAGATCCTACAGCCTATTTATTTTACATCTCTGACCCATTTGCAGAGGGAGAGACAAAGAATGCAGTTTCATATGCATGTACTTACAGTATATCTACACTGCAATAAAATGCCCCAGTCTGACTTCTCAAACATGTCACATTCTGATTGGGCCATACCACAAAATATGGAAAGCAGTGTCGGAGAAAAACTTGCTTGTGTTGGTATCCTAATTTACCTGGAATTTCTTTTTCAACAATTCTCTATTTCTAGCTCTGACGTATTTTAAAATTTAAAGCATCTTCAGGCACATCTGTAATATATCATTTAGAATGTTCATGTAAGAAGAATGGCATCTTGGGACATTCACTTAACTTTCCTGTTCCCCAATAAGTAAAATGGAGATAAAATAACATCTCAAAGAGAATGTTGTGAGGTTAAATGTATTAACTATTGGGAGGCACTTTGAGATCCTTGGATGGAAGACACACACAAATTATAAAATATAATTTATTATTTATTGAGTCAAATGCTGTAATTCTTATATGCATTTTACTTGTGTAAAATCTCTATTAAGAACTTCAGGATTTTTTCATTATTATAAAAACTCAGAGTTTAACCCTCATTAAGATCAGGGTTATTTATTTCCCTGTCTTCTCCATCCCCCCAGTAGTTTCTTATTTGCCAGTAGGGAAGGGACTACCATAAAACAAGTGTTTTCACAGGACTCTGGTATTTCCATTTCCAGTCCTAGATGTACACAGGAAATGCAGAACAGTTTTTAATTTCATTTGTAGGGCTTCATACCATCCAAGAGCGATTGATTTCCCCCTCTCTAGTCCTACTTCCAAAGGAAGAGAATAACAGGCCTGTGAATTACCAAATCAATCTAGGAAAATGAGTGTCTAAAAATGTGTTGAATGTATCAAACAGTAGGTGGTCATAAGCATCACTAAGGATAGGTTATATATTCATTTTAAAGTGGTCTCAGAGCAGCTGTGAGGGCAATCACAAACTTCCTGGGGTTTAGAGTGATGGTATCTGGATACTACGTAGAACCTGAGGTAGCCTATGCAGATTTGCTTGATTTTTTTTTTCTTTTGAAATATTAGGAGGAAGCCTAATATGCTCACTCTCCTCCAATTTTAGGTTTCAGAAAGAGGTATGGGAAGGATTCCATAGGCATCTTCTTTATATCCATATTTTTGTCCCCAGAATATTCAAAATAAATACTGTCCTCTATTGACAACTCTAAGAGATAATGTAATGGAACATGAGAGACCAAAAAGTATCACCCTATGCAGAGAAGAACAAATTGTTCCAGTTAGGTCAAAATATTAATGTATCCCCTTCTTCACTGATTATATAACAATTGGTAATTTGCTTGATGTATTGTACTAACTATTTAACAAAAGAAGCTAGTTTAGCATATGACACAAAGGTACAGAAACTTTCACAGTTCAACTGTAGGTTGGGAACTATTGTTTGTACTCATATTGCTTCAGCACTTGGACGGGAAGGAGAGAGAGGCCACACAGCAAACTACTTTATTTCCAAAATTAGTGTTTTTCATTTAAGTTATATAAAAAGTGGATTGACTCACTGTATGGGATGTCCCAGTTGTACAGTTGTTCCAGTACCTCTGTATGTAACAAACCAGGTAGTAAATACTCCCTCATAAGAACCCATTTTTGCATAGGCACTCTGGCTTGAACTGCTTTGGCCAGGCAATAGACCATTTTTATGACCATCTGGCTTCAGTCAGATCCTCTGCCAATTCATGTTTACTCTCCTGTCTGTTTCCTTTCTATTTAAACCATTAAAACAGTATTCCTGCTTTAGCTCCCTCCTGGTTACTAGGAAAGCAAGGTGATACGAGCACCATCCACCCATAATGGGAAAGTGGAAGAGAAATAATAAACTCCCCAGAAATTGGTATTGATGTTCGAGACTGCAGCACTACATTTCTGCCAGCATGTGATACTAAGTGAGGTTTTAAATTTGCAGTCCTTTGATCTCACTCAAGTGGATCAAGAAGGTCTCTCCCAGCAAAAAAGCAGGCACTGATATCTTCTCCTGAGACCAGAGGAGTTTTATCCTAAGGTATTAAAGGGTTAATGTTTCTATCTCTGTGGTGTAGTTGGTAGAAGAATGGAGGGAACCAACTCCACGTTGTGCATCCTACCACTGGGTTTCTCCTCCTCCTCTATCTGAGGAATCCATGTGGAACTTCCTTAGGGAAGGGATTTGGTGGTATTAGGATACCTTTCTAGTTTAATTTTTTTCTGCCTCCCTGAGCCAGCTTTTCTTCTGTGGTGATTTCTCTATCATAGGGACCTTTGGTGAAATGTTCTTGTGACTGACACAAACATTGTCAAATTACTGAACTCTGTATTTTACACATTTGGGCACTATGTACATACTGGGGTGAAATTCAGGCCAGTTACAAGTGGCTGTAATTGCATACTTTGACTCACCATGCAGACTGTGCATAGTGTCTTAGCTTCTTGATTGATGCTGTAGTTAAAGTTAGCTGTGGTTCTTTTGCAAATGTCCCAGGTGTAAGTGTAATTCCCAAAAGCAGCTTTCCATTAAAATTCCTTTTTATATGGCGCATTGCTTTCAGTAATCGTATCTTTCCGCACAATATGTAATATCTATGTACAATAATATTTGTGTGCATGTTGCCTCCAATCTCATACACATGCTCCGTCTTCTCTTTTCCAAACTAAACAAACCCAATTATTTCAGCCTTCCTTCATAGGTCATGTTCTCAAGACCTTTAATCATTCTTGTTGCTCTTCTCTGGACCCTTCTGGTCATTCAGTGACTGACCTGCGGGTGGCTATATTACAACAGAAAAACTTCAAAAACAGACTCCAAAGAGAGACTGCAGAGCTAGAATTGATATGCAAACTAGACACAATCAACTCCGGTTTGAATAAGAACTGGGAATGGCTGAGCCATTACAAACGTTGACTCTATCTCCCCTTGTAAGTACTCTCACACTTCTTATCACACTGTCTGTACTCGGCTAGCTTGATTATCACTTCAAAAGTTTTTTTTTTTTTTCTCTTAATTAATTGGCCTCTCAGAGTTGGTAAGACAACTCCCACCTGTTTATGCTCTCTGTATGTGTGTATATATATCTCCTCATTATATGTTCCATTCTATATGCATCCGAAGAAGTGGGCTGTAGTCCACGAAAGCTTATGCTCTAATAAATTTGTTAGTCTCTAAGGTGCCACAAGTACTCCTGTTCTTCATTTTGCAACTCTCCTCAGTTGTTTTTCCCCTCAGTCTTGATTCCCATGGGACCTTACCTATCAGCTCTCTGAGCTTACCAAAACCTGCCTTCCTGAAATCCATTGTCTCTATTTTGCTGTTCGCCCTTCTACCCTTCCTTAGAATTGCAAATTCTATGATTTCATGATCACTTTCACCCAAGCTGCCTTCTACTTTCAAATTCTCAACGAGTTCCTCCCTATTTGTTAAAATCAAATCTAGAACAGCTTTTTCAACCTTCTGAAATAAAAAGTTGTCTGCAATGCAGTCCAAGAATTTGTTGGATAGTCTGTGCCCTGCTGTGTTATTTTCCCAATCTATATATGGATTGTTGAAGTTCCCCCATCACCACCAAATCTTGGGCTTTGGATGATTTTGTTAGTTTTTTAAAAAAAGCCTCTTCCACCTGGTTAGGTGTCCTGTAGTAGACTCCTAGCATGACATCACCCTCGTTTTTTACCCCTTTTAGCCTAACCCAGAGACTCTCAATACTTCCGTCTCCTATGTCCATCTCCACTTCAGTCCAAGTGTGTACATTTTTAATATAAAAATTTTATATTAAAAATGTACACCTCCTCCCTTTTCCCCCTGTCTATCCTTCCTGAGCAAGCTGTATCCATCCACACCAACATTCCAATCATGTGTATTAGCCCACCAAGTTTCAGTGATGCCAACAATGTCATAGTTGTATTTATTTATTAGCACTTCCAGTTCTTCCTGCTTATTATCCATACTTTACGCATTTGTATATAGGCATCTAAGATACTGATTTGATCTTGCCTGCCAGTTTTGCCCTGACCCTCCTTTCTCTCTGCCATTATAGCCCACACTCCCTCCTATTTCTGACCCATCTCCCAGGTCTCCATGTTCCCCACTTACCTGTACACTTTGCACACCGGTCCCCATCGAACCTAGTTTAAAGCCCTCCTCACTAGGTTAGCCAGTCTGTGTCCAAATAGGGTCTTTCCCCTCCTTGAAAGGTGAACGCCATCTCTGCCTAGCAGTCCTTCCTCGAATAGCATCCCGTGGTCTAGGAAGCCAAAGCCCTCCTGGCCACACCATCTTGCGTGTACTGGGAAATTTGCTTTGAATTTTTTATTACTAAACTCTAACCTCTGCTTAAGTTTAGTGGAGAAATGATGGAATTCCATTTTATTTTATCCATTTGAGCCCTGGGGTAATTGCCATTTCAAGATCTTCCCAATGTGGTGTGTTTTCAAAGAATACTTTAGCATTTCTTTTATTTTTTTTTAATTGAAATTTTATGAAAACGTGGGAACATACCAATATGGTCTTGAATCTAGTGTCTTCACAAAGAATGAGTTTGACTCAGACTTTTAATGAGTCAGAGAGCAAGAGAGTGCTGTGTAATACATGAAAAAAACATCTTACTGATTTACTCACAAGGGAAGCCTTAATGATTATTTTTGAGTGCTATAAAGGAAAAATGTCTGCTTTCTAAAGGCAATTTTTTGTATCACAGCATCAATAAAAATTCAAAATCAGTAGCTTATTTAAACACAAGCACTTTAAGAGCAGAAGTTGGAGTAAGGCATAGGTGCTCCTTGCCTATCAGTAAATATTACAGTCAGTGAGGGACTACATTGTATAAACCTGACATCCTCTTCAGGTAATACTGATGAGGACAAGGAGGAGTTCAGGATTACACTATGTGTGCCTATTTTTTTTAGGAGAGGAGAAATGAAGCATACAATGAAATAGCTCAGTACTTCTGGTGTGATTAATATGAATGTGCTAATTAAAACAAATATCTTGTGGGACTTGTGCACACTGTTATGGAAATAGGGCATAGCCACTCTGGTGCTCACAGAAGAGAAAAGCAGTGTTTCCTTCAACCCCTCTGGCCTCCTTACTTCAGAGCCATCAGATCGGAGCTTTCTGTGCTCTTATAACAAGAGGCACACATACGCATTCTCTTTCACATTCCCTTCTCATTCACATGTACTCAGTGTGTGTGTTTTTTCTCTCTTCCCCCTTCCTCCTCCTCCTCCACTTACCTGTTTCAAAAGCAATGGAATTTTAGATGCATTTTTTGTCTTAAACTACTGTTGCCTGTTCCTTCTCATTACTGCATTGTATATACTTTTAGTACTTTAATATTTATTTAATAAAAAAAACAACAGCTGCACCTGAGGCACTAGAACATAATCTAAGTGGATTCTGCATTTCTCTACACTAGACTCTGACTTGGGCCATCTTCAGAAGTTAAGATGAGGAACAAAGCTGACCAGCCCACCAATTAGGTTCCATCATTATGTTAGGAGGACAAAGGAAGAAGTAAAAATCTGTAAGGCCATTATAAAAATAATAATCAGTTGAGAGGCTTATACTCTACAAGTTACCCACTGACATTTTTCCTAAGCAAGCCCCTTAAGGCTGAATTATGGCTGCTTTGGCTGCTAACAAAGTAAGGTGTCTAGATCAGGTTAAGATCAGGTATTGGGGTAGCCGTGTTAGTCTATATCCACAAAAACAACAAGGAGTCCGGTGGCACCTTAAAGACTAACAGATTTATTTGGGCATAAGCTTTCATGGGTAAAAAACCCACCAGGTGCATCCGAAGAAGTGGGTTTTTTACAAAAGCTTATGCCCAAATAAATCTGTTAGTCTTTAAGGTGCTACTGAACTCCTTGTTGTTTCTGTAGAGGTTAATGGAAAAGAGAAATGTTTCATAAAAAGATCCTTGATTTTCTGGATCTCTCTGCCCCTTAGGCTCCAGACTGCTACAGTATAAATCTGTAGATCAATAGATGTTATATACCTCCTTTCTTCTGTATTAAGCTTAGTAGTTAGTTCCATAAGGGTTTCAAATGCTGGCAGTGTTAGCTATTTATTTTAATTACAGGTAGATGACAATTAGTAGCATTGTTTTGTTAATATTAATAACACTACCATTGTATTTAGCTGAATTTAAATGAACAGTTCTCTTAATGCTTTAGATGTAAGTGTTAGCCTTTCACAGCATCGAATAAATAATCCTAGTTAGTGATAAGCATTGGAACAAAACCTGGTGTTCATGTATTATTAGCAACTGAAAACATTTTTAGATGATCATCTTCATTATCCATATGTGGCTGTAATGAAATAAGATTAATTCATATTACTTGCTCTTTCTTCTGTTTATAAACAAGTTAATAGCTTGGTAGAACCTCTTCTATATTAGTAATGGTAAAATATTGAAAAAGATGCTGAGATTTCTACCAATTTTGTGGCCACAAACCCTCACTTCCCCATGTATTAGAGGCATCAATTAACAGGAGGAAAATTGCTTATAATGGTCCTTCATTTATTAAACACTATGTGTTATAGCAATGTTATACACAACGTTGAATAAAATAGCAGGAAATATACTACTTATATCTCTTACTCTTCCCTCAGGTAGTCTTTTGATGTATTTCTGCATTGTGTAGACTTAACAACATTTCTGGATGGATTTTGCCTGGTGCCACTTTACAGTTTGTATAATAACAATTGACCTTAATAGTAAAACTAGAGATGGTCAAGAATTGAAATATCCTATCAAATCTACCCAGAAGTGGGTAATGCCTAGAAGTTCCCCACTCAGATGTCTGTGACTTCTAGAAAACATCCACTTTCCCCTGTGAGAACGTTGAGGGAGGAAAAATTAACTTTCACATCATTTTTGAAAACATTGTCTCTAAAGGTTGTATTTCTGAGAGTGGAATAGCAACAGCGAGCTACTGTTCACCCATGTTGTGACATTATTTCCAGAAGTATGGCTGTGGAAGTTGATAAGATTCATGTAAGTAGGCTAGATATTCCTGAGTCATCAAATCATCTGGATTTAGGCCAAATCTTTATGTAATCTCTTAACACTTCAGTGTTTGGAAATACCTGAGATGATTTCATCCTTTTATTTGACCTATTACAATGCTAAAAATGTTGCCTCCAACGTCTTCTAAAGTTAGCAAGTAATATACATGTCCTCATATTCAACCAGAGTAGGTTGCCTAGGGTATAAGTGCAAAATTTTAAATTTAAGCTAGAATGTTTTAGGCACAATGTCCAACCAATCACAGAGATATTCAGTGGGCCAGAATACAGCACATAACCAAATAAAAGCAAAACAAAATTGAAACATTTTATGAAATTAACCTCTATGCATTTCTCTCTCTCTCTCTTTTGATCAGGTGATGTTGCTCTCCGTTTATTGTTGTCCTGGGGATTTACCTATTTACCTCATGAGTTAAAACATAGATTAGTTAAACCAACCTGGTAAACCATGTTTACTGTTGTATTTCCACTATTTCATGGAACATTTGCATAGATCTCCTCTAATAACTATTTATAAAAATGCAGTAGTCGGCAATGTTTCTTTATAGCCTAACACTCAGTCCACTTTTTTTTTTCAACAGTACTGTTAATTGACAACTTGTTTGATTAAATGCCACAATCCTGTGACATAATTTATGTCCATAAAGGGTAACACCTTCCTTTTCCTTTGGCTTCTACTTGGTACATAGGCATCTCTGCTGTGGTGGAAATAAATACACTAGATTTGTTTATAAAGAGACTCCAAGTGCTTTGTTTTATTTATTATTATTATTATTATTTTATTGTTGGTTTTCAGTCTCAATTTCTTCCTACAGAAGATATGTGTCATTGTTATAGCTTATCTATCATACTAACAAGTAGTGTCTTTTTATAGTGCCTTAAAGATGTTAGTATCGTGGCTTCATATAGTCAAAACTGTAAGAGAAACACAAGGAAATTAAAATGTCAAAAAGACAGAGGTAAGCTGGTCTGAAATTAATAAAGAAACACAAGCTGACTCCTGAGCTTTATTATCCTTCACTTAAAGTTCTCACTCCTGTAAATATCTTGATGATTTTGTATTTAAGAGGTCTGTATCTCTTTACTATATGCTCTGTATCTATTCATGAAGGTTTTGGGACCTAGCATGCAGTATTCTAACTAGATTCCACTTTATGCCAATTAGATACATCTCCAGGCTCCTTGTGTGTTTCCAATCCAACCTCTAGCTGGAAAAATCAGGGATTAAAAGTAGAGATGGTTGAAATTTGGGGGTTTTACGTCACAAGATATTTTGGAATTTTGCAATTTGATTTTTGTTCTGAATTGGAATGAAAGCAAATCTAAATCAAATTTCCCATGAACTGAATATCTCCCCCCTCCCCTACACACACACACACACACACAAACCCATTTTTGTTTTGGAAACACTGAAACATGATATTCCCAAAAGAAAGGATGTGAAAGTGACACTCTTGTCAGTTTAACCACAGCAGCGTGGTGACCCAGTCCTTAGAGTCCTGGCAGACTCCCTGCCGCAGAGCCTCCCAGCCTTCAGAATCCCACCTCCAGCTGGGACTCCCAATGCTGCAGCTGTAGAATGGAAACCCTGCCAGCCCGCAGAGCACTAGCTCTAGTTGGGAGTCTTCCTGACATGGAGCTTGGCATCCCTAGAGTCCTGGCTCCAGCCAGGACTCTGGATGGACTGATGACCTCCCTGCTGGACCTGTGGATCCTGGAATGCTGACAGGTTTCAAAAGGAAAACTGCCTTTTCAATGAAAGTTTTGTTGAGAATGTAATAAATTTGGCAAAATATTTTGCTTCAGAAAAATTCCAGCCAGCTATAATTAAAAGTAGTATTACTGTACTACAATCCTTTGATTGAGCTGAGAGACAAGCCTAACTTGGGCACCCTGCTAATATGTTTGTCTAAAGACATCCAAGGCTTCCTAAACAAGCTAATAGTGGCAACAGTTTCTGACATAGTGATGATCCACACAACACTCATAATCTTGGGAAATTTCAATAGCAATGCAGACAGCTTCTTTGATCTGACAATCCCAAGCTTCCTATCCAAACTCTCCATGTTATGTTTACCACTGGCAGAGACCCACACATGTTGCCTGGACTATACCCTCAGGAGAGGTATGGACATAAAAGGCACAAGAACTCCTACCCATTAATCCTGGTTCGACCAGTTTCTTCTCAAGACAGACAGAAGAACTTCCTATACTACATGTCAAAAAGAAACCATCACCATAGTCTGCTCTAAAAGGCTGGAAGGCCCTACCAAATTCCAGTGCTTACTTATAGAAAAAAACTACTCAACCAAGAAGCCAAGGAATAGAAGCATTAGCAAAGTACTACAACTATAAGAACATAAGAATGGCCATAGTGAGTCAAACCAATGGTCCATTTAGCTCAACATCTTGGCTAATAATCATTGATGGACCTATCCTCCATGAATGTTTCTAGTTCTTTTTTTAACACAATTATAGTTTTGTCATGCACAACATCCCCTGGCTATGAGTTCCATAGGCTTCTTGTATATTGTGTGAAGAAGTACTTCCTTTTGTTTGTTTTCAGCCTGCTGCTCATTAATTTCAGTGGGTGACTCCTGGTTCTTATATTATGTGAAGGAGTAAATAACACTTCTCTATTCACTTTCTCCATACCATTCATGATTTATAGATCTCTATCATCTCCCCTCTTAGTCATCTCTTTTCCTAGCTGAACAGTCCCAGTCCTTTTAATCTTTCCTCATAGGGAAGCTGTTCCGTACCCTTAATCATTTTGTTGACCTTCTCTGTACCTTTTTAATTTCTAATACATCTTTTTTGAGAAGGGACGACCAGAACTGCACAGAATATTCATGGTGTGGGCGTACCATCGATTTATATAGTAGCATTATGATATTTACAGTCTTGTTAGCTGTCCCTTTCCTAATGATTCCAAACATTCTGTTCGCTTTTTTGACTGCCACTGCACAGTGAGCAGATGTTTTCAGAAAACTATCCACAATGACTGCAAGATCTCTTTCTTGAGTGGTAACAGCTAATTTAGACCCCATCATTTGACATATATTGTTGGGATTAGGTTTTCCAATATGTATTCCTTTGCATTTATCAACAATGAATTTCATGTGCTATTTTGATGCCCCGTCACCCAGTTTTGTCAGATTGCTTTGTAATTCTTCACTGTCTGCTTTGGATTTAACTATTAATTAATTTAATTTAAAATTGAGTAATTTTGTATCATCTCCAAACTTTGACACCTCACTGTTTTCCCCTTTTTCCAGATCCATTTATGAATATTTTGAACAGTAGTGGTCCCAGTACAGACCCCTGGGGACATCACTATTTACCTCTCTCCATTCTGAAAACTGACCATTTATTCCTACCCTTTGTTTCCTATCTTTTAACCAGCAAGAGGCTGCATGAGAGGATCTTCCCTCTTATCCCATGAGAGCTTACTTTATTTAAGACCCTTTAGTGAGGAACCTTGTCAAAGGCTTTCTGAAGGTCCAAATACATTATATCTACTGGATCATCCTTGACCAGATATTTGTTGACCCCTCAAAGAACTCTAATATATTGGTGTGGCATGATTGCCCTTCACAAAAGCCGTGTTGACTCTTCTCCAACAAATCATGTGCCTCTAGGTGTCTGATAATTCAGTTCTCTACTATAGTTTCAACTGAAGTTAGGCTTACCATCCTGTAATTGCCCGGATTCCCTCTGAAGTCTTTTTAAAAAATTGGTGTCACATTAGCTATTCTCCAGTTATCTGGCACAGAAGCTTATTTAAGTGATAGGTTACATACCACAGTTAGTAGTTCTGCAACCACTCCTTGACTGTTGCTAATAGACACTCTCAGCCTGTTTTATGCTGAGGCAACTCCATTAACTTTGGTGGTGCAAAAATGTCTTCTAGTATTAAAATATGCCTTTGCACCTCATTGCCCACATAAATCACTATTATTTTCACACACAGAAACAAGTGAAGGAAGAAAACATGGTCTAAGGAAGGCAGATCAAATCAATCAATTTCTTTTTGCTTTGATGGAATAAAAGGTGCTTTTTTTGTTTCGATTTTAAATTCTGGGGGAGTACTCTAATACTAAAATAAGGACAAGTAAGTAGATAGATTTTACTCTATCCTATACTAACATCATAGTATGAACAATACAGGCATTGAGCTGAAACCAGTAACTCTAGATGATTCCTTAAACTGCTTTAGGGGACACTGAGAATTTTATAAGTTATTAACACTTGTTGAAAATTCTTAGAGAACAGTGCTTTACCATATTACCCCATTTTTTAATGTTTTACTACTTTTTGTAGCAAGCACCTTAAAAACAAAAATCAAAGAAAAGGGCACCATATTAGAGGTTGGATGATTTGTAATAAACCGTTCATTCTTTGAATGTCAGCATTTCAAAAATGCTTTCATTGGACACATCATTTTATGACTGGGTGAGTATAAGTCTTTGCTTTCTGGAAATACTTCATTAAATGTTTAGGTTACAGTAAACATTCCAGCCAATAAACTCATTAGTTAGACTAGTCACAGAAAGTAAACACTAGGGGACAACCCCTCCGATGGTGTAAATTGTTGTAACCCCATTGAAATCAGGGAAACTATGACTATTTACATTAGCTGAGGGTCTGCCCCAAAAGGACTTCAAATGCAGTCAGTCAACTTATTTTAAAATTTCACACAAATATTAGTGAACTGTGTGTGTGTGTGTGTGTGTGTGTGTGTGTGTGTATTCCCTGCCCTAGATATAATGTCACACTGGGGGAAAAAAAAGTGTATGCAGATGACAGTAAAAAAAGCATAGTGTCTGTGATGTTTTGGAGTGCTACATTGCAAATGTCTGTTAAGAAAAAAATATCCTGGTTTGAATCCCTCAGAGACTGTCAACTATAAATATTGACAAGGTAGTTTAAATGTTTAGGCCTAGCAGTCTTGAGAAGTTTCCCTTTATTCTGTGATATTTCATATTCTATCTATCCTGTTATGATTTTCTGTTAAATTAAATATTATTATTATTTCTTATTTCTTGCAATGTCCACAATATACCAAGCACTTTCTACTAAAGAAGGACGCAACCTGTGCCCTGAATGTGCTTATCTGTTCTAAACCAGATGCTGGAAATTATATCAATCATATTGTCAGAAAACAAGGCACATTTGACAGTTCACTTTAAGTTACTGAATTTAATTACCTAGATCAATGTCACTCCCAGGGTTTTGTCCACACGCCACTTGGGAATATGACAGAGGCTGCCCAGTCAGTCATTTCAGTATTTATTTATCTTGTTTCTTTTTTTAATGGGCAGAGTTACAGAGGCTTTGTGAGACAATCATAGGACTGGAAGGGACATTGAGAGGTCATCTAGTCCAGTCCCCTGTACTCATGGAAGGACTAAATATTATCCAGACCATTCCTGAAAGCTGTATGTCTAACCTGCTCTTAGAAATCTCCAATGATGGAAATTCCACAACCTCCCTAAGCAATTTATTCCAGTGCTTAACCACCCTAAGAGGAAGTTTTTGCTAATGTCCAACCTAAACCTCCCTTGCTGCAATTTAAGCCCATTGCTTCTTGGCCTGTCCTTGGAGGTTAAGAAAAACAATTTTTCTCCCTCCTCCTTGTAACAACCTTTTATGTACTTGAAAACAGTTATCATGTTCCTTCTCAGTCTTCTCTTTTCCAGACCAAACAAACCCATTTTTTTTCAATCTTCCCTCATAGGTCATGTTTTCTAGACCTTTAGTCATTTTTGTTGCTCTTCTCTGGACTTTCTCCAATTTGTCCACATCTTTCCTGAAATGTGGTGCCCAGAACTGGACACAATACTCCAGTTGAGGCCTAATCAGCGTAGAGTAAAGTGGAAGAATTACTTCTCGTGTCTTGCTTACAACACTCTTGCTAATACGTCCTTGAATGATGTTCGCTTTTTTGCAACTGCATTACACTGTTGACTCATATTTAGCTTGTTGTCCACTATGACCCTCAGATTCCTTTCTGCAGTCCTCCTTCTGAGGCAGTCATTTCCCATTTTGTATGTGTACAACTGATTGTTCTTTCCTAAATGGAGTACTTTGCATTTGTCCTTATTGAATTTCATCCTATTTACTTCAGACCATTTCTCCAGTTTGTCCAGATCATTTTGAATTTTAATCCTATCCTCCAAAGCACTTGCAACCCCTCCCAGCTTGGTATCATTTGCAAACTTTATAAGTGTACTCTCTATGCCATTATCTAAATCATTGATGAAGATATTGAAGAGAACCAGACCCAGAACTGATTCCTGGGGGACCCCCACTTGTTATGTCCTTTCAGCATGACTGTGAACCACTGATAACTACTCTCTGGGAATGGTTTTCCAACCAGTTTTGCACCCACCTTATAGTAGCTCCATCTAGATTGCATTTCTGAGTGTTAGATCACCACAAAACAATCACATGATATGACAACAGAGCAGTCTACTAAAATGCTCCTCACTTCCAAATACTGGAATCATGCTGGTGAAAGCTAAAATCTAAACCTGTACATCTGCTTCAGATATAAGAGAAATATTGTGACCTGAAAAGCATTATGCTTCTATCCATGCTGTGCATCCGGATATTATGATATGAAATATGACTTATAGATGTCATGGGTAAAAATGGGCAAATAGTGGAGAAAGTTATTCACAAACATATTGCAAATTCTGTCTAACACTATTCATTATCTCATGTATTTGCTTTCTGTGAACATACACAAGTGAAATTGTTAGACAGGTGGTTGTGGAAAGAGAAAATTACAACTACTTGTGTGAATTTGTATATATCTGCCTAGTCACACTAGGTATGAATGTACAATCATCGGGAATGCACCTTGAGAGCTTGGGATCTGGAAGGGAAGGAGAGAGGTTTTATCAGAGAAGCAGAATAGGAAAAAATAAAACACCACCACATCCAAAATCCCAAACAAAGCAGAAATGGTGAGGACATGGTGGTGGGTTCTGTGCCATTCTCAGGAGATGGAGTTTGAACTATGACTTTGCCCAGGATTCATAAAAGCACAGCTTTTCTCTACTCTGCTTATTCTCATCCAGACACCTCCTATCTTAAATAACTTTTCCCGGTGTTCCCTCCTGCCTTCCAGTATCCCATGTTCCTCCCTTCACCCACACATGCACACTTACGTGTTCTCCCAGGTCCCCATTCAGAGCTCATATACAGCCCTCGTCCTCCTCCCCACCTCCTCCACCCCATCTCCACTTCCTTTTCCTTCCCTATCACACTCACTTCAGGGTCAAAATCTAGAAGTAATGTAGCACATGCAATGTGCTATACATATTCCGACCAAGAAGCATTTAGATGAATCAGGCAGCAATTAACAGTCAAGATGTTAAGGGCTCTAAATGATAGAGAATGAGTGGATGGTGTATGGAAATCCTTTCGTGGTTGTGGCCTGTATGAACAAGACTTTGATATTTTGTGTTCTCTCTGCACACTTCTGTGTGTATATCTAAGGAAATTAAACACCACCGATGGAAAAAGGATGAAGTAGTAAGGCAGGAAAGAGTGCCACAGAAATGCAGTTAAAACTGGAGTGGAATATGGGGTGGGAAGATTAACACAGTCACTGACAGTGTTCCCAAAATCTGTGGCCAGAAGTCTAGTGCTATTGCAGTGAGTTGGACAAGGGTGTATGTCTACTCCCTTTGCAACTAGGAATGAACACTGTAATTCTACTGAATAGTTATAGATGGCAGAAAATACAGCCTGGGAAAATGAATCAATATACTTGCTAGATATTTTTCTTTAACATTTATTTAACAGTAGCAGACAGATGACCTGATCAGCATATTCGCCTTGCTGGGCTATGAGCTGTACAAATATAGAACTAGATATAGTTTCTGCCCCAAAAAGGCTTTATAAAATATTGTTATATACAGAATATGACAGTTAACATAGTTTCCTAAGCCCCTTGCCAGAGACTCGCCATGGAGACAAATGAGAAAGATAAAGATATGCAGCCTTTGCAAATAGGACTGTGCAGTTATATGTGTAACCCACTCCAGCCCAGTGTCAGTTTTCATCCCTGTCTGGTGGCTGGGCCACAAATGTGATTGTGACGCTCTGTATCTCGGGGGGAACACACAGCACCCCCATGTTCATCCTTATAAAATGATTGTGTGGTATCCAATGCAAAGTTTGTCATGTCAGGTGTCTTTGCAAGGCTCATGATGCACTGAGCATTGTTGTTATAGTAATTATTGTTACAGTAATAGAAACTCATTCTTTTATTGCTGAAGGTCCAGGATTCAATCCTCTTGTCAGCTCAAGTGAATACAGAAGTTGCACAAAATGTAGTTACCTTGTGAAGAATGAAAACCAAAAGTAAATACAATAACTGTTCTATTCAAACAATACAATCTGGTCTTCAGTGGAATATAAAATTTCTCTAAAGTTACCAGTGGTACAGGCTTCTGTTTGCTATAATGCCTCCAGTGATAGTCATATAGGAAACTCCCCTAGTTCTAAGATTCTTGACCCTCTGAGCCACTTGTAGGCTAACTTGAAGGCTCTGCTACACGATACACATTTTCTTAGCTCATGGGCTCTACCTACTTCTAGGCCAGCTGCTGTCAGCCAACAAACCACCTCCCCACTGGAGTTGTTGCCTTGCAGACCTAACTGTCTCAGGCCATTAGGGAGTGACTGATTTTTTTTCATCTTTTTCTGGTTCTCTGAGTCCAGTAACCTGGTTTTCTTCGGCTCACATCATTTTATTTTGTTCTGTTTTCTCTACGGTTCCCTACAGCGAGACTGGCCTGGATGCAACCTGGGCTCCTGGCAGAGTGCCATATGAGCCTCCTTGTCAGTGCTGTTACTATTCAGGCTCACAGTGGAAAAAAACATATAGGGAGACATGTCATGTGAAGGATGCTAAAGCTTTATGCTCCTTTTATGCTGCTTCGAGCTCCCAGTAGAAAGTGCTTTTGAGGGACCCTATGTCATAGAATCCAGTTGTCTAAGTATCCCAGCCTGGACATGTCAGCACCTTAGACTCTGGGCTTGGCACTTCATAACTGAGAGCATCAGCACTTTGGAACCCTATCCGCTATTTGAGCAGATGGACCCAGTTTCATCTGAAGTGCTTATGCACTAAACTGTGAGTCACTGTGGTGCCACATCTCTCCTCAAACCACAGATACACCCAGACTAGGATTCATCCTAAACAGGATCATAAAATGTAGAGGTCTGCATTGCATTTTCTGCCCAGAATATCATGAAAGGAGTTTGAAAGTCCAGACTTTAGCTGACATGAGAATCCCCATGGTGCTTTCTGCTGGGAGCCAAGGAAATGACTAGTTGGGAGGATGAAACCTCAAACTTGCCTCAAAAGGAACCTTAGGGAAGAAATGGCAGAGAAAATAATGAAAAAAGTGTGATCTGTAGCAAACCAAGTTATTGCGAACATACACTAGAAAGAGTACCCAGAACCTAACTGGCTAGGGCAGTTGCACTGGTTAAAGCTTAGAGACACCATTTCCTGTGCTGACCGGCGTTAGAAGGGAACCAGCTGGATTGTTCCAGTGCCGTTGTGGTACCTGATGTTGGCATATGCTCAGCAGGACAGGGCTTTTGATTAGGCAGGAAGGAAAAAATAACTCTTATACAGGGTGATGTGTTCCAGAGAGATGTGAACCAAGAGTGAGATTCCTGCCTAGCTGGTTTCTTTAGCAAAGCAGAATTACAGGTTAAGTGATTTTCCCTTCTGCCTCTGTTAGGAAGGAATTTTCAAATCATGGGGTGATATATGCAACATAATGGAGACATGTAGAAAGAAGAAAATTTAAAATGTACTAATTAAATTCCCCATGCCTGCTTATCTTCTTCTACCTGTCTCCCAGTAGCATACTCCTACAGTGAGAAAATCCATGCCCCTGGTGAATTGCTTTGGCCCCCTTCTTCTGACAAAGGTTAGGTCATCCAATCATAGAAAAGAAAAAAAAAATACCAATATCGGCAGACTTAGGTCACAACTTAGGAAAATGTGTGACTTAGGAATGATCTGTATTCAATAATTAAATTGTTTGCTATGGATACAGTAGTTTTACCAACTCCAATCACAAGTATACACGGGAAGCATCGGATAGCTCCAAGGATGGGAGTACAAGCTGACTCCACTCTGGGGAAGATATTTTATATTTGTTGCCTTTCCTGCCCAGAAAAGACATGCATGATTTAAGGTCATTGACAGAATTACTGCGCTTCCAGAAATGATATTCTTATTAGTAATTAATAAATAGTGCCTTTGAGGTTTACATTTTCTTCTAGAAATGAGGCTGTGGTGCTCTTTGTATGCTATTTTCCTTACTTTTAGCCTTTTAATCATTTCCTGATAAACAGAAAGAGTAAACAGGTATTAAGACATCTAAAGGCAATCTGAAAATGCAGCTATCTTTGAGAGTCTGCAATGCTAGATATACACTAGACTCTTGTAAATCAGCAGTCATCTCACAGAGTCTGAGAGTGAAAATAAGTAAAGGAAAAATGTCTTAGTGCTCTCTGCAGGAGCCACTTTCAGCAGATTAGGGGTCAAATGCATTTAAAGAACAGTAGGGGAAGATGCTTGCACTGTCACAGTGTACTGCTAGAGAGTACTCAACCTTAGACATTCTCATCCTGCCCATCTGGAAAACCAAAATGAAAAAATAAATCCTTTCAAGTCATTTTGTCTTTGAGACTAATTAAAGTACATAGTGAAATGAGGAAAGCAGAACAATGTTCCCCAGTCTCTGGGTGTCTGGCATATCAACATATGGCCACCAAAGGAAAGTAATAAGTTGCAGGACAGAGCCTAAGCTAATGAAAGCTGAGGATAATGCAGGGGTAACATTTTGTCCTGGGAATATGGGGATGAGAGGCTAAGGTAAACAAACTGGTAGTCCTCTAGTTTAAAATACACTGAGATTAAACTGTTTTCTATGGGGTGAAAGGCCACAAGGCTGGTTTTTAATCAAATGATGTTTAAAACTATATTTTTAATTACTGCTTCACTTGAAAACCTGCTTACATTTGATGAATGTGGGGGGGCTAACCCACCAGTTCATGGTGTGATGCCAAAAGTTCCAATTTGACAGTAGGCTGCTGTGCAGTAAACTGATTTGCTCACCTCAGAGAGCTGTTGTAATAGTGTTTGGCAGAAGGATGATTATGGTGCTTTGCTGGTTAGTGCATGAAGCTTTTCTTGGCCTTTACTTAGGAGGAAGTTGCCCGCCAATAAACAGTATGGATGGACTATAATGATGGAGGGAAGGGAATTCAGAGGAAAGGAAAGGGTTGATTCATGGATTCATGCCAGTTATTATTATTACATTAAAATCTAGTGGTTGAGGTGGGGATTGGAAAGAGAAGAGCCTATTCTGAATAAGTAAGGACTACACACAAAAGACATAAAGCAAGAATAGTTTGATTTCTCTCTCTCTTACCTACAATGAATATAACTGCATCAAAAACAATTATGTGACTGGAATTTATTTTTCACACTGGACCCATTATTTTTATTTGTGTTATATTGCAGAAACTCTACTTACTGTATGAAAGTATCCATCTCACTGACAGTGGGTGAAAATGACACTGGACTCTGCTACAATTCAAAGATGAAGTACTTTGAAAAAGCTGAACTTAGCAAAAGCAAGGAAATCTCATGCCCTGACATAGAGGATTTTTTAATTCTATATAGAGAGCCTGAAATCCTGTGGTATAAGGTAAGGAATACAGAAGACTTCTGTTGCCTTCAACAAAATATTATGTCAAGTTCTGCTGCATTTTCAATAATCTCAACATTTATCTGGATGTGATATATAGCTTGGATGGATTAAAGATACATTAATAATAAGACAAGGGGGGATAGGATGAAAAAAGAACTAGATGGTAGAGTGTTTTAATATACTAGCTTTTTAGTTGTAGAGACAAGGATTCAAATACTTTCTTAAGTAACATTGAAAACTCCTTATTTGGTATCTTCCTATTCCCATCTAGCTGTACCACAAAACAACCAAATAATTGGTGGTCCTCTTTCAACTGAAAAGTCCAAAACTGGAAAAGAAAAAATGTTACCAGGATGGTCTGGTATGATACACATTGGTAAGGCTGGGTGGGGAAGCAGACACAGCAATTGTCTGCACTATGCCAGATTCAAGCTTGTGCTAGTAGAACCCTCAATTTCCAAACATGAAATTCACTCAGAAAGATATGAAGCGAAAACATTATTTCAAGAAGAAGCTGTGCACATTTTTTACCTGCATACACAATTTAAATTGTACCTCATACAATTCAACAAGAATCCCATGTTTTCAATAACATTAAAACTTCAAATCTCTCCAAGAATAAAAACTCATGTTTAAGGCTTGTGATCTGCCCATTGTTTGCACAATTAGGGGAAGAAAAGGGAAACGACGATGTCCCAGATAGAAAATTAGCTTGCACTTAAAGTACCCATATTTCTCTATGGCTTATTGATAACTTTATTTCAACATTGTGCATTAATTTGCTTTTCTGGAGAGTTATTTAGGCCCTGGTTCTGCGAGGTCCTTGTTTAATGCAGCTCCCATTGACTGCAGTTGGAACTGAGGGTGCTCAGCACTTTGCACATTGTAGGGTATATTTTTTAATGTACCCTAGTTCCTGGATAAACCAAAATAGTTCTGATCTCATAGGTAAACCTGAAATAAGTTTGTGTATACAGGAATAATTAACTGTCATTTTCCAGTTGAAACGTATTTCACTATGCTTTCTAATTATAAAAACACACAGATGTACCTAGCCTCACTATGAGTACTTGTAAATTGTATTGTCCAGTGATTATAAAGAATTATGATCTAGGAGGATTCTGGCTGAGCCACTGCCTCTGAAAATGTAGGGTAATAATTATGTAGTCCAACCAGTAGCTTCATCTGAAATATGCTATCTAAGATTTAAAATATGTAATAGAATATATATCTAAGGATTTAAAATGTTAAAAACTATTTTCCCTTGGTAGGTTGCAAAGATTCATAAAAGACCATTGTGGGTTATCATGTGCATGGACATATTTCTATTTTAACAAACAGACCGAATGACATTTACAAAACTAGCCTATATACTATATGCACAGCAAGCTGCTATGCTGGGCAAAATGAGCAGATTATTTTGTACTGTTACATCAAAAGTCTCAAAGACATTAGTCCATTGGCCTGTACCTTATTTCTTAGAAAGATGAAGAAATTTGGAAAACCCTGAAAAATATCCAAAAGCGTGCAGCTATATCATGTTTTATTTTAATTATTTGAAATCTAATAAGGCAAATTTTAAAAAAAAGAGGAAAAAAAATAACCATATGAGAGGGAACCAGTAAAAACTGCCAACACATACACAACTCTTAGACCAAAACAAATTTCAATCTTGCGGATGGGCTCACTTATTAAACAACAAAATAAGAATGTATTTCAGCAAGAATGAAACATATAGAATTTTATTAGTAGCAATTAAAATTGGGACACATTATATTTTGTATATATAAATAGTACAAATTAGACATTGTGTTATCTCATTGAGTCAATAGTAAGATCATTGATGAGTAAAACCTTTCAAAGCAAATTCTAAGATGATTTCAGGTACGGAGATGCAACTTGCTTCTTCCTTGTTTTCTCATTCGATCCTGCTTCCCTCCTTTTTGATTAATTATTGCTTTACAATGACTTCCCATGTCCTCTAGCTGTCATTAACATAATGATGATAGACGTTTTCTGTATATGTAATAGTCCCAGAAACAATATTAATTAGATAGGAAGAATGGGAACTCTTTAACAATATTACTTCAGAGCATCATCATTAAGGGAATAAATTCCCTGCCTTTCTGGCATCCAGACAGCTCTCATGTGACTCAATGAAGTAGAATATTTGGGTGACTCAGTTTATGTGAGATATCGTAAGTAATTATCTAAGCCATTTCCTAGGCTCTTTGACTTGGGCAATGTTGTCAATAATCTCCATATTTAAATACAAGGACTTCAGTCATGGGTGTATTATATTGTCTTTGAACAGGAATGCAAGGCAAAAACATGGAGACCGAGTATTGTGTTCAAAAAGGACACACTCATCATCCGGGAGGTTAGAGAAGATGACATTGGAAATTATACTTGTGAGTTAAAATATGGAATCTTTGTTGTCAGAAGAACTACAGAATTAACAGTTACAGGTAATTATAGGATCCTAATATCTTTTTCTGATATTGTAAAGAAAGACATTGCCTTTTTTTTTGTTTTAGGTCATTTGTGATATACATTGCAACTACTTAGCTAGGGACAAAAGTTTTGATGACTGTTGTTTATCCTTGCCTAGGTGATGTGCCCACACAATCTTACAAAGTTCCAATTAGTGTGCACAGCATTCTGAATGAGGTCTAGGTTTGGGCCTGTTTTAGAGACCTGTAGGCAGCTCAGGTTTCTGAATGGGAAATGGGGAGGGTGTTCAGTGTTTTGGTAGGATAGGTAGCCTACGCTATTTATGGCAGAAAATAACATGATGGAGCCCACTATATTTGTTTGTGTAATGCTGCCTTTTGAAGGCAACACTTCTAGAACTGACGTTGCTATGTTAGAGCGGCATCATTCCAAGAGGACCTTCCATAGGAATACAACCATGACTCTTCTCCATCAGGACCACCTGCACAACCATCCAGCAGATCAATCATATTGTGCACACCTGTGAATACCAATGGTGAAATTCTGATCCCATTGAAGTTAATGGCAAACTCACACTGATTTCATTAAGGCCAGAATTTCACTCCATGTATTCCATATCCATCTAGCTCTAGTTCTAATTAAAAAGAAATCCTACAATGGCTATATCTTCTGAAACATAACATTGGTGACAGGGGAAAAGATGCTTTTAATGTCATTTACATTAAAACCTTCAATGTTCCTACACAAGTTACATCATTGTTTGATCCCACACATATTGTAATAGCAATGTACTCTATTACAGAAAACAACCTCGCTGCATAAGGGTTAGTCCAACTGTTTTTCAGCTGTTCCCTCCTCTCCAAACCTCAGTATCACAAGGGCTAGTCCTAATTTAGAAAGAATATGGCACAGCGCTATTCAAGGAAAAATTATATTGAATTGATTTCTAGAATTATCTGGTAATATTGGGAGATGATATAGGTGCTATATCTTGGGTCTTCAGATTGCAGTGCACTTCATGTCATTTCCAATGCAACATTCCTTAATAGCAGGCAAAGTTTAGGTTTTCCCTGTGGATTGAAGGTGAAATAGATTCTTAGTTGTCTCAGCAACACCAAAAAAAAAAAAAAAAAAGAAGAAGCTAGTGGCAGTGTGTTTGGAGTAGGAAACAAAACATATAAAAAAGAATCTTAGAGCAGGAATATCCACGTCAGGTTCTCTTTGTTTCTCTGCTAAGTCCAATATAAATATATCGCATCTGGCAGTTAATTACGGTGTTTATAGTATGCCTCGATCAGAAATTGTGGAAACATTTCTGAGTTTATTGGAAATTTGTTTTCTTATGTGCTAATGAATCTCAGTATTGTCCATCTTGCACCACTTCCACCCAAAATATGAGAAGCTAAACATAAACCTCATGATTTGTAATTTCCACTTATTAGATTAGTCATTATATATCTGGAAATCATACCGTGTGTTGATTTGAGAGAAATTCAGACAATCAATCATGTTTTCTTTAAGCACAATATCCAGTTTCTCTCCATATTTTTTCTTGTATATGAAATTGATTTATTTAGTGACTAGAAGCAGGCAATTACTCTCTAGTGATTATGCTAACAGTAAATATCAATATACCCTGTTTGACTCTCATGAAGGAGAGCAGAGATAGAGTAGTGCTGTAGTTAATTTACTCCAAAATAAGGCTGCCAATTATCTTCTCAATGTATGATGTATGCACTTGAGTAGTACATAATCTTTCAGCCCCCCGGTATTCTCTCAATCACTTTGGAATGGTGCTTCCACTGCAAAAATATATCTTATTGGCAAATTTGGTGTGCAGTGTTGTTTGAAGCAGACTAAAACTACAGCTACCACAAAAGGAAAAAAAATAAAAGCACTATGAAGACATGCACTCACATAATTTGTGAGAAAGAATATACATTAGTCAGTTCTGTAGTTGCTGGGGAAAAAGCTCTATACTTAATGTTAAATTAAAGTGTGACCACTCAAGAAGAGACTTGGCTTACTTTTGAAGTGTTTAAAAATGAATGAGATCAAGAGAGGAGAACTGTGATATTTTTGGATCTGACAACCAGGGAAGATGTAAGAACCAATTTGTTGCAGAGCATCTTAGCAAGTTTATTTATTTTGGTATTACTGTAGTTCTACATGTTGTCTTTATATTTTATGTGACTAAGCTAAAGAAATAGATACTCTGGTATTATCATCAGTTTTCTTTTTTTAATACATGCCATAGGCTATGGTCAGTAACCATGTTATATTATTATTTGACTTGTGATCTGTGTTTGGTAGGAAGACATGCTGACATTAAATATGTCTTATGTTCTGTTTATGTACTGATGAAAGAGAGTTTATTTTCCAAGTGACATACATTGCAATTTATGTGAGATTATTTCTGCTGGGTTTAAAAATAGTTTAGACTTGAATTCAGGAGTAGGAGAATAAATGTCCCATCCTGATTAAAAACATAAAGTTGACACCTTTTACTAAATTAGCTATAAATGAACTATCTAAAAGCACTCCCCCACCATAGGGGAAGAGAATTATATAGCTGTAGGGCATATCAAGTGAATATATGTGTGGGCCGACTTATAGACTGATAGATGGGACCCTTTTCTTCACTGATCTGTCCCTTTTATCCTCTCACTCTTCCTCCTTGAGACACCTTTCATCCTTGCCTATTCTTCCCCCCTTTATCACCCTGCATCATTTATAAACTCCTGAAGTTTGTAATGTATATGGAAACTATGACTGACAGCTAGTTCCATTAAAAAATCTACCTTCCCCAGAAACTAGTCAGAAGAACCAGTCCTAACACATATAAAGTTACTATGCCAAGCCATTTGTGACTTACAACTAGACAAATCCAAAATTATGGAGGTGTTCAGAAAGTGAAAGCAATGAGAGTAGTGCTTCTGAGACAAACCCCCTGCCCCATGTTTACCAGATGCTTTGCCTAACTTATCCCAAACGTTCCAGATATCTTTAACCCATGCAGATTGCTTTAGTTTTACAGTTTGTATTTTCAAAATCAGGCTTATTATGTAAGGTTAGCACATCTAGCTGGAAACTAGTGACTCTCCATAATCTACAACTATTCCTCTGCCTGTTTTTCCATATTCTGATGCAGAGAATGTGTGGTTATTTTCTGGTGTTTGTGTGTGTGTGTATGTATTCATGTTTAATAAATATGGTCTTTTAGGCTTCCTGCCTCTCTCTGTGGTGGAAAGAACTCTCCTGGGGTGTATTGTATTTCCATCCAGTGTAGAATGTGCTATGTGAAATCCATGAGCCAGATGCTCAACCAGAATAAATCATTATAATTCCATTGAGGCCGAGGATAAAGGTTTAGGCCTTTATATTAATACCTTTTCCTATCATCAAGTAAAATAGTGAATGCTACAAAAAAGGGATGGTCATCTGGCTGGCGACAGGGTGGCTGTTTTAAATCAAACGCAGAAGTGGATTAAAACAAAACACACGCACACACAATTTTTTGTTTTTTTGTTTTTTCTCATCTAACAGCCAGGTGAATCAGGCAGTGGGTGGAGAAACATAATTGCAGGAAGTTTCTGCCAAATTTATTTACATAAAATTTTCATTCCATTTTGGCTGTCCAGAGCCCAGATCAGAATGACAGGGTAAAAAAAGGCTTTGGCAACTAGATCACTTTAGAATGAATAGGTCAGCTGTGAACAATTTACACTGAAATCCATCTTTCACATTATAGGGCTATTGGAAATCTAGTTTTATACAGATAAAGTTACTTAATAAGAACAACATTTAAAATGAAATGTCTATGTCATAACTGATCTTTCCTGTATCTAGTAAGTTCAGTATTCTGTACACTATTATGGGATAGGAAAGATGATCCAGTAGTTAGGGCACTAACCTAGAACTTGGAGGACCTACTTCCTGCTCTGCCACAGACTTCCCAAGTCACCTTGGGAAAACTCTCTTAGCCTCTCTGTACCTGATTTACCATCTGTAAAATGGAAATATTATCATTTCCCTACCTTACAAGAGTGTCAGGAGGATAAATACATTAAAAATTGCGAGGCATTAAGGCCCAGATACTCCAAAGTATTTAGGTCCCTTATGCACCTACATTCCTTGGAGGATCTGGGCTTTAGATACTACAATAATAGGGGCCGTGTAAGTTCCTAAAATAGATAGACTTGAAGAGGAAATGTGATATCAAGGCACTCTGTGTGTGCAGTGGCAGGTTTACAATGGCGCCAGTGGCGCCATGGAATCGGGCCCATGCTCAGAAGGGGCCCCAGCCTGCTCCGCTTGCACTGTGCCCTGAGACCCCGCTGGCTCCCCCTGCCCATCGCTTGCTCCTCTCAGCCTGCCCGCCAGCTGGCTGAGGGCTCCTCTCCATCCCCGTCCCCACCTCCCTGCTTCTCTCTGCCCCCTGGCTGGACCCCAGTGCACCTCTGGCTCCAGGCAGTCTCTGCTTCCCACCACCTGTGGGGCCCCGCCTGTCTCCCAGAACTGAGCTACCTGGGACTGGTGCAGAAGCCTGGCCAGTCTCAGGTCTCAGCTGGTTTTGGGGCAGGGGGGACAACAGGAGTGGAGGGTGCTTGGCTGGGCTTCTCCAGGCAAGTGGGTCATCAGGGAGCCCGGCCGGGGCAGGTCCTGGCCTGGCTGATCGCACCACTCCCCAGGGGCTGGAGCGATTCCCCACCGTGGGACCAGCCCTGACTGTGCTGCCAGCTCAGCCTGGGCCAGTGAGTGTGGCAGGGAGGCAGGGCATAAGGAATAAACTACCTCTTAGCATAGGGAAAATTCACAAGCTAAAACAAAAGATAATCTAATGCTTTTTCTTGCCTTTACTTACAATTTCTGTAATTTTAGATGTATCATTTCGGGTATCTTTTTTAGGAGCTGGTTTACCTGCTTGGTGTCTTTCTCTGTCCCGAGAGGGAACAAACAAAGAGAGCACAAACACCTCCCCCACCCCCCGCCAAGATTTTAAAGTATCTTTTTTCCCCATTGGTCCTTCTAATCAGGTGTCAATACATAAGTGTTGTTACCCTTCCCTTTATATTTATGACACAGGGAGTGGGTCTCTTAGAGGTCTGGGGGGCGCTGGGCTATGAGGGAGCGAGGAAGATGTGTGTGTTGCAGCACTAGGGAGTGAGGGTTCTGTGGGGGGTGCTGGGCAGTTGTGGTGGGGTTGTGGGCAGGTGGGCACTGGGCAGGGGTGGTGTTGTGCAGGGCGCTGTGCATTTGTGGAGGGGTCCGGGGGGGGCGGGGCTCTGGCCATAGGGAGTCTGGGGGTGGGGGCTGTGTGGTGCAGCATGGGCCCTCCCCCGAGGGGAAGGGGCACGCTGGTAGCACAGGGCCGGGCAGGCCACTGAGAGTCTGGCAACTGCCGGTTTGTAAATAGTGCCCTCGCACTTGGCTGGACAGAGCGGGGCCGCCCCTGCCATGCCATGCCCCATTGCCCCTGGCTGGCCCCTTGCTCTGGGTACTGACCTCACCATGCCATGCTCCACTGCCTCCATGGGGGTCCACAAATATGTTTGGCGCTAGGCACTGTTCAGGCACTGTTTTACACACTGTAAAATCTAAATATATTGAAAGCATAGTAAAAATGTAGATTTTCTTGAAAGCTTCTTGACTGGTAATAAATGACAGTATTAAACCAGGGGTACATTGCTCTCCTAGTAAAAGAAATATTAGCCATAAATGTAAATGGAGAAGATAAAGTGTGATGACTTGAAAACATAAGTAAGTAAGTCTAGGTACAGTTGTAGTTAACTTGTAAGAGCTTTAAAAGATCACTTTCTATTATTACGCTTATTATATCAACTTTACCTTCCATACTAGATATCACAGAAGTATACACATTCACATAAATGAAAGACAGATGCTGTAGATCATAAATGAAGGACAGATGCTGTAAATCATATTTATAGTGAAAAGAAATTAAATCCTCTTTTCCTATATGACTTTGAAAGCACTTCTCTATGTTAGTTATACATATTTCTCTGGTGCTTACCACTATAGTTTCTGTGCATCATGTGATCATTAATGAAATAAGCATTATGTTGTTATTATATATTGTCATCTTCACTAATATGAGGTATGGAGGGATTTAAGGGACTTGTTTTATGTCACTCAGAAGTCTGTGGCAGAGCCTTGAAGAGAACACCGCTATCCTGTTTCTTCTACCTGTACCATACACTTCACATGGAATACTGAGTATTACTGAGCATGATACTTTGGTATGATACAATACAACACGGCAGAGAGCATACTTTTATATTATGTCAGCTGTGATACAGGATGTGTGATGCACTGGTGCTAAGGATTAGGGAAAAGAAGCAGCTGCTTTTTTTTTTTTTTTTTTTTTTAATGTTCGTAACTCAATATTAAGGGAAAGCAAAGGACGTAACTATTTCATACACACCCTGGCTCCAACCTGGAGACTTCATGATGTCTTCCACACAGGCCCTCAGAAAGTTGGGAATTCAACTGTTTCCCTAGAAGCTGCTCTCTCTGTGGTTGTCTGCCCACCACTGAATTGCTCGGGTCACCATCTTGTAGGAGCCTTTGCCAACATGCTTTTTTTGAACAGCTGGTTATTTATGTCCAGGAAGTTGGAACAGCTGCAGCCTTAGAGCAGTCCTTTTACATCTGACTTCTCTAGGCTCCTCCTTCCTTCCTTTCAGCTGGTGCATAATTGTAGTTTCAATTATGTGTTCCCTAGATTTGTGGAAGGTTGAACATCTTCACAAAAGTTTTGATGGATGAATGGGGCCTGACACAAGTAATGGAGCAGCAGCCTCCAGAGCTGCTTAGGGACAAATCCTCCTAAGAGTGGTGGTGTTGGGGTTTTTTGTTGTTTTATTAAAAATTATGGCGTAATAGTGGCTCAGCTTCGTTTCCTCCGTGTTTCTGCCTAGACACACATCTTGCCAGCAGACAGCAGGTAGTGAGCCCTATGCCCTTCTACTCTTCTATGCACTGCAGCGCTTGTTTCTCTCCCACACCAAGCAGACTTCTGATGGGGAATCACTATCAAAGTCCCAACCTAGTAATGTGAACTGTGCTTTCACTGCTGCTGCTCTGAATACCTTGTATATTAACATCAAAGTTAAAGCCCATCTCAAAGCAGAAGTGGAAGCAAAGGCTGTGGTGCAATCTCTGGTTTGGGAGTTTAAATACAAATATATATCTTTTTTTTCAAACCAGACTGAGAATTTGCTCTAGAGGAACTTTTAAAATACCTAGTGTATTTAGTGCTGAAAATAGTGGTTAAACAAGAAAATCTCTATTTAATAGCACTAGTTTTGCATTTTTTAAAATTTATTGGTAGAAGGTTCACATCTTCAGTCACTGCTTAGTGCCTGTTCCTTACTGAGAATAATTGTAAATTTACTTTATGTACCCTTTGGAGTAGTATAAAGTAAATTTATGTCAGATAATACTTTTCCTTTTCCTTTGATTTTTCTTTAGTGCTAGTGAAAAGATCTCTATCTCCTATCAGAAATGTGCTACTGTCTAAGCAATCTGAATCAATTTCCTTCTTCCAGTGACATCTGTTTTAGAAAGTGTTATCTAAATTGAAAATTATAAATTAGATATTTTTTTATTCTTATAGGATATCACAAACAGAAATATTCACTTAAACAAAACACTTGGCTTTGCTGGGTTTTGTGTAATAGGTTTATCTATAAAGGAAAAACTGCTATATATTAGAGTTTTTGTGACCATTTATACCTTCAGATTGAATAGTATCACCCAAATTATTTATTAATTGGAATTTTAAAAATAAATGCATGTTTCTAATTCCTAGCAACAGTCCAAAATTAGATATTATGGTTAACTTAGGCCAAGGAACACAACATGGGCCATAAACACTTTCTGATCCTGATTTATTCTTGAAATGTTTAATTTGATATTATACCTCATTGTGCCCATCCCACAAAGGTATCTGCAAGTGCAGATCCATCTTGCTAGCATGGAGTCCCACTGAAGTCAAAGGGAATCAACCTGGGCATGAGGGGCTATGCAGTGGATCCCTTTGCAAGATCAAGTCTCTCCTGTAAAATGTATACCATAAAACATACAGGATATGCAATCGAGCCCTATCAGCCTTGCTGTTAAACATTAATATATGCAATTCCAGCCTGGCCTTTTGTAATTTTTAGCATCACATCAATGCATTTTTTTGAATTCAGTTAAGAGTAAGAAGTACTAGTACCTTTGCAAATGATATCAGAGCTAATCACCTGGGCCTTAATCATCAAGTCTTTTTTCAGGGTCAATTTCTGTTACATAAAGTAGTGCCTTATTCTTGAGGAGTAATCCCACTGAAATCAATAGTGTAAGGTACACAAGTAAGGGTGTCAGTATATGGCCCTCAGTTTTTATCAGCTTTTCCCAGGCATCTCTCAAAGGGATTTGGCTCTTGTTAAGATCTGTCTCAAGAAAAGCACATCACAGCAAACCAAGTACACTTTGACTTTCAATGCTGCAAAATATTTCATGGCATATTTCAGCAACACCAGCAAACAAAAAACAAAAAAATTAAATTCTCCATGGCTTTTTTTCAAATGTGCAAAATCACCATCTTTGTGAACCTATTCTTTCAGCTACAGTACAATGGCCTACAGCTCAAACTTTAAATTCCTGTACACTTCTATTTGCTAATTGACTGCAAGACAAAGCCAAAACTTCAGCACGGGAAACATGTAAACTAACCTCAGTATGCTGCAGGCATATTTTAGTCCTTGCTTCATATGCAATATAATGACCAGATCCTGCAAACACTTTATGCGTGCGAGTAATTTCACTCACATTCATAATCCCATTGACTTCATAGGGCCTATTCATGTGACTCAAGTCACTCATTTGCATAAGTATATGCTTGGTTGAGCCTTAAATCTATACATTGTTAGGCTTAGGTCTGAACATTTCCATTCATTGAAAGAATAATGATGCTGGGTGAAATCCCCATTGAATTCCATGGCGGGGGTTGCCATTGACTTCAATAGAGCCAGGATTCCATCCACTGGCTTTAGAAACACCAACAGATTTGAAATCTGTAATCCTGACCTATGGTTCATCCCTGTTACCAAATGCTGATAATTTGCTTTTATAGATAAAAGTATTTCCATAAATAACTGACCAGCACCTGCAATTATTACCATATTCTGGGTCACCATTTAGTCTCATCAAGACCAAGAACTGAGCTGTTGCAAATGTGTGAACTGGTGAATCACAAGTTTTTGAGTCTAAAATAATGTATTTGCTTATTCACTGTCATGCAATTTTTTAAAGTATATTGTATTTTGAAATAGTCAGGGCGTCCCAGTCCTTAGCACACTGTTGGCTCCCGATGCAGGCAGACCTTCCATTTAAAGCAATGTGATTTTAGTCTCAGTCCTCTAAGCATGCTCATACAGAAAAGCCAAAGAAACACCTTAAACATAAAGATGCCCTTTAGTGGTCTTTAATTTGCTCACAACTATTTTAAATGCCTTTCCCTACCAGTTTGTTCTTTTCTATCTGATAAAAACAACTTCTTCTTTTTCTGATTTGTTATGGACTAAAAGCAAAAAGCTTTTTCTGCTTCTGGTTATCACATCAGCATCACAGCCTATATCATTGCTGATCTAGTGATAGGGTTTGTTGGTTAACTTCTGCTCTCTTGGCTGTCTGACAGACTTTATCTTCTCAGCACAAGAAAAACATTGCTGGGATGTAGTGGGTTTTTTGTTTTATTTTGTTTTTTTAAAATTGGTGATAGATTAGTCTTAAACATAAAATTTTAAAAATATTTACAATGCAGTGATATTCCCTAGTGTTAGAGTTGGTCAGATTTGGGCCATACGTAATTTAGGAGATTTTTAAACAGCTATTTATGGGATATTTTTTGTGGGGAAAGAAGGGATGTTCAGTTTGTACTGATCTATATTTCAGTTGAATGATGGAAAATCTATGGTTCATTTTTTTTTCAGAAATGTTGTGAATGTAGGTTTTGCTTGTTCATTTGTTTTGTTTTAGTTCCTGAAATGCAAAAACCCTGTTTCAGTGACTTTAGCTTATAATCAGTCTTGATTATATAACTCTTCCATTTATTTATATTAATTGAGACCGTTCTTTATTTCATATAGGTATTAAATACCAAAAAATAAATATTGAAGAGTAGATTACTCCCCTTCCCCCCCCCCCCCCCCTCCAGCTTTTGTAACTGGAGAAAAGACAAATATGTTCAGTTTCTACATTTAATGGCAGGTACTAACCATTCAGTCCCGGACTGATGCACCAGCTGATCCTATAATTATCAGGGTTGATGGTTATTCCTTTTGTTAATTAACCTGACGCACAATCATCATGCATTTAATTCAGCTCTACAATACATTGAGAGAGAGATTCTACTTACTGTACAATTATTATTCTGTGAAAAGAGTAATAAAATCTAAAGCAAACAATAGAGTTATTATGAAAGCAGGATGCTCATAAAATCATCCCAACACTTCTGGTAATGCACTAAATCCTTCTAGGTATAACACATTCCTGGCTAAAGAGTAATTAGAAATTAGTGATCTTTATAGAGCAATCATTTCTGTGTGCCTAAAACCAGGGGCTAAATTAAAACCCTATATGCATTTGAGAAATAATAATCAGAACATTCTGCACAGATTTGATGAAAAAGGTTCTCTATAAATGTTCAGTTAATGTACTCGTATAAGTCTGTAACAGCATATAAACCCCAGATTCATATGCAGAAAACTAAACGCAGGGATCTATGTACTTTACTGAAAAAAACAAGACCAAATGTAATGAAATGCATGTTATTGGTTATATGTAGAAAATGTGTATTAAAAACACCTTTGGCAAATTTGCAAAGAAGGATGATTTGGTTTTGCTGATGATGACCTTCTGGTCTCTTTACCTCTGTGATGCAATTAATGATTTGCTATTCCTATTATAAGCTGCGTCTTTTTAGAGTCTTATTAATTTGTGTTCTCTTCCTTGTCTATAATGCCTCCTCTTCTTCGATTATCTGGTCCCACTCTCCTCCAGGTTTAGATCTATTCCAAGTCTTGATTTCTGCTTATGTGTCATTCCCATCACTATTGCCACCCTAATCTTGATCGATGGTCTTACTGAGTCTTTGATTCCTACTTTCCACTTCCTTTCACATAGCCCCGGGGCACCCACTCTCAATGATAGGGCATTTTCTGGGGAGAATAAGTGGTTGGGTATACAGTTTTTTTTTTTGTGAACAGTATTAAAATGGAACAAAACCTATGATAGCTTCATTTTATTAGGACATTTTTGAACCCAGAATACTCCAGTTAGTTTGAAGAGCCAAAAAAGCAGATTTGTGCTATCCTTTTCTGCAATGTACCACTACATTCAAGGGACCTGCAAACCTGAAATAGTGTTAATGAATGTCGCTCAATGTAGTGAACAAATATATCTGAGTTATAACAGTTACACTTTCAGGTCCAGCGGAGCCACATAATTGATTTTTCATGGGGTGAACTCTCTTTTCTTAAACAAAGTGTCTTATTCAGTACCAATAGTATTGACATTATGATGTGGATGAAAGTTAAAGGGATTTGTTATTTGCAAAGTGCTAATAAAATGTCAGTAGCAGATTTAGTTGTATTTCTTTATTTGACTCAAAGATGAGGAAATTGATTTTTTGGAAATACTACCACAGAGCAGACATGTAGTGTATTTCTACGTAAACAGACCCTCATTTGTGCTACCATTATTTTTATTTTCGTCCATAACTTGATGGTTGGCAAAATGATGGCTATGTTCATAAGCATTTTCTATGTCAAGTTAAAGCCGAGAGGCACAAATATATGTGTGCCCAAAAGGTTTTTCAGCATTACTTTCAAACTATTTAGAGAAATGCTGTTTCTGGATGGCATTGAAGAGTCATATTTGTCTGAGTCAGTTTATATCTGTTCATGACTCAAACTGAAACTTTAAAACATAAGTCTCTAATTAGATGTTGTTGTGCTATTTATTGGTATAACAATAAAGTCAGTAAGGTCAGATTTATTCCACAAATTGGGAGAAACTAGTGTGTATATATAAAATATAGTAGCTATATAGTGGTGTTGAATACTAAAGATGTACTGAGCTAATAACCCACAAACTGAATAAGATATTTCAAAAATTAAATAAACCCATTCTTAAGACACCCAAGGTGCTTATTAAGCAACCTTTTAAAATGTAGTTAAATGGTATTTGATGTTAATGTTTTGAATTATTCCTATGGAATCAGAAGACTTTATTTTATTTTTATGTTTCCTTTGAGTATGCTAATGCAACATTGTCCTATAGTATCATTTATCATTTCTCCTCCCCTTCTTAGAAAACTGTAGATAATTGAACTGTACAGAGTACAGAATACTCCCAATGGAGTATTGTGTGGCTTAATTTTAATAAACAATAAATAAGGTATTTGAGCCTTTTTGTGGAACTAGATTCTGTCAGCATGCAAACACATTAACTGTACATAAGGTCTGAAAGCTTAGGACACACTTTATGTTGGGCTGTATTAAAACAATAGTAGAGTTCGTTATCAGTACCTTTGTTTTTCCCCTCCTAAGATTTATTGGGTCTCTTTTGGGGAAAGAGGGTAGTTTCCTTTCAAATCATTTTATGGTATGAAAAGAAGTATGTGTACATAAGACCACAGATAACAATCAAATGTTGAAATTAAAAATACGATTCCATATTTCCAACATACATGTTGTCAAGAGTAAATTATTGTCATGTGCAGTTTTTTTTAAACGAAATCCTTTAAAATAATATTCCTGCTTGAAAATCTCCTATTATTAAATGTTGAAATTGGGATTGGTGAAACAGTTGAGCTAAAATGAGAAGAGATCCAAATTTACATCCCCAACTCAACCAGAATTGAACTGAACTTTTGATATTTAAAATTGTTTGGTCAACAAGATTAAAGAGTTACTTGTGCACATCTTTGCACTTCACAGTTCTGTCTGGTGTCAGAAGCAGTCCCAGGGGGTGGAGTTTTGAAGGGGGAACCAAACACACACAAACCATGCACCACAACCAGAAAAAGGGCAATCAATGTGATTTTCCTGTTCTATCAGTAGCAGGACATTGAGACTTGCAACCAATTAATCGCACTCAAGAGGTTTGAATAAGTTTTAGATAAGAACCACCATATTGGGTCAGACCAGTATAATGGCCCTTGTTTCTGGCAATTGGAGGTTTAGGGACACCAGGAGAATGGGGTTGCATCTGTGCATCTAGCTATCCTCCACAAACTTATCTTTTTTTTTTTTTAATCATTCTTTGGCAATGAGTTCCACAGGTTGGCTGTATGTTGTGTGAAGAAATGTTTCCCTATGTCTCTTTTAAACTTGCTGCCTATTAATTTCAGAGGGTGACACCTAGTTCTTGTATTGTGTGAAGGGTAAATAATACTTCCTTATTCACTTTCTCCATACCATTCATGACTTTATAGACCTCTATCAAATCCCCCATTAGTTATTTTATCTCTTTTTAAACTGAACCGTCCCCATCTTTTTAATTTCTCATCATATGGAAACTGTTCAATGTCCCTAATCATGTTTGTTGCCTTTCTCTGTATTTTTTCCAATTCGAATATATCTTTTTTGAGATGGGGGGGACGATAACTCCACACAGTATTCCAAGTGTTGGCACACCCTGGATTTAAATTGTGGCATTATGATATTTTCTGTTTTATCATCTACCCCTTTCCTAACGGTTTCTAACGTTCTGTTAGCTTTTTGAATGCCGCTGCACACTGAGTGGATGTTTTCAGAGAACTATCCACAATGACTCCAAGATCTCTTTCTTGAGTGGTAACAACTAATTTAGATCCCATCATTTTGTATGTATAGTTGACATTATTTTTTCCAGTGTGCTTTTCTTTGTATTTATCAACATTGAAATTAATTTTCCCTTTTGTTGTCCAGTCACCCAGTTTAGTGATCCCTTTGCAACTCTTCACAGTCAGCTTTAGACTTAATTATCTTGAGTAATTTTGAATCACCTGCAAATTTTTCCACCTCACTTTTCACATCCTTTTCCAGATAATTTATGAATATGTTGAACAGCACTGGCCCCAGTACAGATCCTTTGGGGACACCACTATTTAACTCTCTCCATTGTAAAAACTGAACATTTATTCCTACCCTGTGTTTCCTATCTTATAACCAGTTACTGATGCATGACAGGACGTTCCCTCTTATGCCATGACAGCTTACTTTTCTTAAGAGTCTTTGGTGAGAGAATTTGTCAAAAGCTTTCTGCAAGTCTAAGTATATTATATCCACTGAATCACCCTTGCTTGTTGACTCCCTCAAAACATTCTAATTGACTGGCGAGACATTATTTCCCTTTATCAAAGCCATGTTGACTTTTCCCCAACATATCATGTTTGTCTGATAATTTTGTTCTTTAATATAGCTTCAACTAATTTGCTAAAGATAAGCTCATGAGGATTTCCTCCGAAGACTTTTCTAAGAATCAGCATGATTTTAGCTACCCTCTAGTCATCTGGTACAAAGACTTATTTAAGCAGCAGGTTGCATACTACAGCTAGTAGTTCTGGAATTCCATATATGTGTATTGCTTCAAAATTCTTGGGGTGTAAATACCATCTGGTTCTAATGATCAACAACCATTTGGATGTTTATTGAAATCTCTGAACCATTTGAAGATTGCCCATCACTAATTGTAATAATAGCATAACACTAAATTCTGTCCACAGATATACTATGTTCAGGGGTTAAATGAGCGTGGAGGGACTTTGAATATATACATATATTCAAAGTCCCTCCACGCTCATTTAACCCCTGAACATAGTTTCTGGTTTCTGTCTTCTTGGTGACTGTGACTGGAAAATGAGTTTCTGCATTTAATTATGCACACATAAAACCCAAACCTCGACTCTTATTTGCCCAAAATTCCAAAATGCTTGTCCTTCTGCTCATCTCACTGGGTACAATCACATTAATTAGATGAAGAAACAAAATGGAAACTTATCTTTGTTATCTAATAAATTCCTCCTCCATGGCATATCTCATCAACTAAAGCAGATATACTCTAGCGAACATATTCAGGAAGGAATTTCTTAATCCCTGTACATTCAGGGATTGTTGGGAACAAGTCAAATGCTAAAAACACACACATATAAAACAAAATTTCAATTTGAAAAAGTAGGTATATGGTCCTAACCCAAATGAGAAGAGACTTCTACCTGAAGGAAACTCAGCCCAAATAAAATAATGATTTTGAGTACATTTTTCTCCCAGCTCTCTAAGATCTTGATTCAGCAAAACATTAAAGTATGTGCTCTGTTGAATAGGCAGGGACTGACACATGTGCTTAAAGATAATGTTACACAAAACATTTGTGGTTTATAGCTCATACCTGGTTCTATAACCCATACCGTTGTGATGAGTACAATCAAAATGTTCCACAAATATTCTTTTGAATTAAAAATAACTATAGTTGTGTTTGTGCCCATTTTATGTTAACTTCCCTTTAATATTCTAAAGAAATATTTACAGTAAGGGACATTTACAAAAACATCGTATCTCAAGCAAATAATTAGAATATTTTGACTAGCTCTAATCAAATTCTGACCGTGAATTGCTCACAAACAACCTACACAAAAAGAATTAATCATAAATGTTATTTAGCAAGTAGTTCAGATGACAAATACATTAAAAATAAATTATAAGCTGCTTGAGGACTATTCTCAAATGAAGGAAGGATATATTGTTTTAAAAAAAGTTGTGTTCTAATCCAGAGTTCATTGGTAAGATCTAGTTTTGGAGATATGGCCTTACTTGTTACTGAAAGAGGTTTACTTAAATAAATTATTGTGCAAACATTTTTGAAGTATTCATCCATCTCTACCAAAAAGCCACAGATTTTATGCTGTGATGGTCTTTTAATATATGTAAAGGGAGCACCATAAGGTTTGTAAAATAGAAATAATTTGAGCAGCAATCAAGTTTTTTTTTCGGTGCATATGTCCCAAAGTGTAAATTAACTTTCTTAATGTTTAATTAATTTATTACTAAGGGGAATAATAACTTGTGTATCAGCATGAGTTTGAAAATAAGTCACCTTTGGCTTTGTTTCAGAGTCAGGATTTTGCGTGAAATCCTGACTAATTTGAAGTCCATAGTTGTTTTGCCATTGACTTCAATGAGGCAAAGATTTCACCTGTGTGTATTTGGATTTATACATTATGAAAGATCTTAACGTATATTAAGTCAAAACAAGTGAAAATAGGCCAAAAAAACCAACAACAACCCACCACTGGTAAAGCTTGAAAATTGGAAGCTACATAATCACTTTAGGTTTTTAGTTATGACTTGTTCTCATGTATTTTCTTAGGAAAATCCCAAAGTAATGTATAATGATTTTTTAAAAATAGACATTTCTAAAATACCAATTTCAAGTTGTAGGGCAGTAAAGAGGATAATAGCCTTACAGTGACTATACATATTGAATGCGGCATCCTTTTTTTATCCTTTAAAAACATGAATGGGGAAATGCACCCCAAGTAAAATGCACAGTGGGATATCAGATCTGGCTGAAGCAGATGTTCTTCATGATCTTATACAGCAGTGGTTCTCAGACTTTTGTACTGGTGACCCCTTTCACACAGCAAGCCTCTGAGTGCAGCCCCCCCTTATAAATTAAAAACACTTGTTTATATATATATATTTAACACCATTATAATTGCTGGAGGCAAAGCAGGGTTTGGGGTGTGACCAAACACATGTAATGATCTCGTGACCCCCCCATGTAATAATCTCGTGACCCCCCGAGGGGTCCCGACCCCCAGTTTGAGAACCCCTACTATACAGTATGACTGACTTGGCGAAGGGCTTGGTCCTATGTTCATTAAAGCCAGCGTCAGAGCACCCATTGACTTTTTTCATTCAGGATCAGAACAAAGATGTCTAAGAATCAAACTCCATCTGATGGAGAGATGTATAGCCTATTTGCATCTGTAGAGCAGTATACTTAACGAAGTCTGTGTGTAATGATCTGTAGACAAAGCCACTGGGGGGAAATTAGTTCTGACAGCTATTGCAATCACATGCAATATCTTTTGGGGTCTGTATTGTATTAAATCTATTAATGGTTTCTATATGTGTTCTATTCCATGGGATAAGGGTTATCACAGCTCCTACAGGAACTAAAAATTGGGGTAGGAGGAGTGGGACGATTAAGGTAAGTCACTGAGACTAAACAATGCTAGAGAGTACCACCCCTGGAGTGGTTTGCATAACATGTTTCAAGCTGGATTTTCCAGAGACTAGGAGACAAAGAAAGGGCTTCTGGTATAAAAGAATACGCTTGAACTGACACAGGGCCTTCTTTCTGATCCAGCAAACTGACAGCACCTTATGTCCGAAGGGGGCCCCCAACACTTGCAGAATTTGCTGAAAAGACTTAACCTATTAGGGCCCCTGAAGATTGATGGGTGACTCCTGATATGTTTAGTGTGTGTTTAAATCTGTTTACTGTTTTATATGTTTTCTCTGAAATGCTTTTACCTTAAGAGTAAATGTGCTTCCTTAGAAAGAACTGTGCTGTACATTGTAACTGCTAGAGTAGTCCATGAGGAGTGGGAGCAAAGAACAGGTGCTGGCCTTTAGGCAGACTGGCTTGTTGGGGATATCACAGTGTATGATTGTATGTGCAGCCTTAGAACCAACTGGTTAGATTAGGATCCCTGTTCAGACACAGGTGATAACTGGAGACCTGACTGGGAACTCCTGGAGTGGACCATGGAGGAGGCGGGGGCAATACGGATGCAGTTGCCCTGAAACTGTGACATTAGCTACATAAAGTCCTGCTTTCTTTTCGATAACAATTAAATGTGTGCTTAAGTACAGTCCTGAATAGAGATGCTTTCCTGAATTGAGGCCTAAGCGCACAATACCATATGGTCCTTTTGTCAATATTCCCAAAGTATATTCCAACCAATATAAAATATTATTGAGCATTTATATAGGGTAGTATATGTACATGTGAATGTACAAAATGTAGGTACAGCTTTAAAATAAGTAGCATAGCCAACATACCAAAATGTGTTAATAGTTTAAAGTATGTTTTCTCTAAGAATTTCCTATTTATTTATGTATTACTTTTTTCTTCTTCAAATATACTCATGCTAGTACAGTTTTTCTCCGAAGTTTATATTTAAAATGGAAGTGTATATGAAAAGAAGTGGGAATGAAAGAATTAAAATTATATCATCATTTTGTATGTTTTTTTTTTCACTTATCTTAGTAAGGGTTTAGCATAGGAAAATAATATTGCCATATTATTTTGTTGTTCTGTTGGGAAGTTGATAACATATGGTAATTGTTTGAATATGGGAAAGAAATTGGAACCAGCAATGACATTTTTCATTCCTTTTGTACAGTTTTTCCCCTCACTTTGGTGTACTTAATTCAGATCCAGAACTGCATTAATTTTAAAATGAGATATGAATTCATGGAAACAAGATTGAGGAGTGATAGAAATCAATGGATTTCCGTCATATTCTTTTGCCTTTATAAAAGATGGAAAAAAGAGAGCTGAAGTATATGAATGTCTGTCAATTTCATCATCATCAAAATATCTCTCTCTTCTCATTCCCCCTCCCCCTCTTGTTAAATAAGTTCATGGGATTTCTGCACAGACACTGGAAGAAAGTACACGCACACAATCCTTCATATAGATGGAAGTCAACAACTTCACAGATAGATGTCTATATTTCTTAGAATAGGTTTGCGCAAGCTACAGAAGACCAGTAGAAGTTCATTGAGTGTGACCTGCTGCATGCTAGTCTCTCAGATTCACATTTGTAGTTCACAGGTTTTATGACTTTGTGAGTACTGGAACATCTTATGCAATGTTTCATTATTATATAATGATCCCTAAGATAAACAATAGATTTGTAATAGCATTTCTACTATCTTATGGTACAACTATTGACAGGCACATGACATGTTTTATTAAGTTATTTAAAACATTTTCTATAACTATTTTGTTTTATTTTGGCAGCAAAACTGCATTATACTTTATTTGTAGCACTAGGTGAACCCATATACTTCCTGCATTTTGTTAGAAAGGGATAATCTACAATAAAAGAAATGAAGTTTCCCTTTGGTCATTGGCAGCTTTTGCATTCACTATCGTGTATGTGGCTACATCATCTCTAGTAGCTTTAAAAAAAGTGCTTTCTTGTAACAAGGATATTGACAATAGGATGGAATGTAGATGGGAGTCAAGGCAAAGTAACCTTGAGTAGTGAGTTGTGGTTCATCAATGTTGACAACAGAAACAATAAATACAGACACTATGGTGTGGATAAACGTAAAAGCTTCAACTTCATTTAAAAGTACTATGTAACTGGGGTAACCAACCCAAATTATCTGGTAGGGCTGTTCCATGGTAGATTTCAACTGGGTCTAATGGCCCAGGTGGATTATAAAATTGAGTGTTGTTAAGGACATGCCCCCTCTACACTCTCCAACCAGCCCAGGCACCCTTTCTGGAAGTCAGAGTCTAGAAGAGGTAAGCCACAAGCTTCACACGACATAGCGAAAACCTCCTCATCATGTATTTCCATGCTCAGAATCAATGCCCAAGCAACGGACTGAGTTACAGGACCTCACATCAGATCCTTTCTAACCCACAAACCAGATTGTAACCTGCCAAAGTTATGACAATTGTAATTTAAACACCCCAAACTGGACCAGCTGGAGACTGTGTGGAAGATGAAAAAATCCACAGAGCAGTTTGCCAATTTAACCGTGTGGGGAAAAAACCCTGAATCCCTGGCATCATCGGAGATCCAGCAAGTAGATCAGAGAAGAAATGCTAGGAGCCAATCTCCTGGCCCCACCACCATGCCCCAGCACCCAGTGGTAGCAGCAAAGGATAGATCAGTTCTCAGAGCCTGAAGCCAGATGCATCATACGATTGCTTTCCCCTCCATGCCCTGCAGCACAAGGAAGAAAAGGGGGTGGGGATGACAGGAGGAAGAGAGAAGGAGCTGCCCCCATGCACTGAAAGCAAAGGGAAAGGAGGAAGAAGAGAAAGGAAAGGAGGGGGAGGGATGTAGAATACGGTGTCAGTTGCTCCCTATTGAGATGTTTCCAATGCTCCTGCCCCCTCAAAGACACACCCGGGTTGGCATTGCTCGGGGTGGGGGTGGGGGAATTCTTGTTTTTGTTTTTCCAAAATACTTGTTTTTTTCAGAATTCCTGAACTATCTTTCAGAATTCAAAAGGTGGTTCATGAGAGAGGGCAAAAATGAATAGCAATAAGATTATTTGCATAGAAATAGGTTCATTACTGTATGGATTGCCAATGTATTTTGAAGCCCGATTTTTACCAACAAATTGGGTTTCGCAGGGTACTGCCCTTTCTGATACCTGCAGGAAGAAGCAAAACAAAACCATTGCTGCCAGACTGTGGTTGTCCTAAATGTCCCATTATCTATTTTGATGATATTTCAGGGCTGACAACACTGCTCTACAGCCAAAATGCTTCTGAAATAAATGTAGTCAAACTTTACTAATTCTGGGTCACTGAGAATGAAAATAATACTTAAAATTGTTGATTGGCTCTAGTTTTCAAGATATGCTATTGGGTCAGTATATACGACCCTTGACTTGGGAATGGCGGAGGATAAGTGAGTTATAAAGGGAAGGGATCTCAATTTAAACCAGAAATGAGTAAAATACATCTTTGACTGGATCTATGACTGGGTTTGGACAGTACTTGCTTTTTAGGCAAAACAATGAATGATGCAATCTGAAGCTGGTATTGCATCATACATTATATGAATTGCATCATGTTATTCCTAGAAGTCATGGATGATGCAATCATAACGAAGCTTACATCACTCTGTTGAACAAATTGCCCTATATCAGCTCTAGAAATCATACAGTGTCGTGCTCTATTACTTGTCAGTGTTTGATTTTGCAAAGGGACACATTTCTGTTTAGCCAAAGTGAGCAGAGATGCCTTGTACTTGTGTGAACAATGCAGATAACTTCTGCTATGTGATGAAGTGACTTTTGCATCACAAAAGCGCAGTATAACTACTATGGTTAAGAAAGCCTATCACCTTTATTTTGGCTGCAAAATTGGAGATCAGGAAAAGAGGTGGGCCCCACACATATGCTGCAACACTTGTGCAACAAATCTTCGCCAGTGGTTGAACAGGAAAAGGAAATCTATGCCTTTTGCAGTGCCAATGATTTGGAGAGAGCCAATAGATCATACCAGCAATTGTTACTTCTGCATGGTGCCTCCAGTTGGGAAAGGTGTGTCAAAGAAGAAAAAAAGTGGACTGTGCATTATCCAAACATTCCATCAGCTATACACCCAGTACCCCACGGAGAAGGACTGCCAGTTCCTGATGCACCAGAATCATTCTCACCTGAGTCAGACGAGGAAGAGGATGAAACTTCTGGTCCTGAACCATCAATGTCACAGGACCCACATTTTCTCCCATCCTCCTCCTCTGAACCACACCTCATAACACAAGGTGAAGTGAATGACCTTGTCAGGGATTTGGAACTACTCAAGAGTAAGGCAGAGCTGTTGGGCTCCAGACTACAGCAATGGAATCTCCTGGCAGGTGATGTTAGGGTTTCCATGTTCCGTGACCGTCCAAAGGATCTTGTCCCATTCTTTTTCATGGAAGGTGATCTTGTACCCTGCAACAACATTGATGGTGTGATGGCAGCCCTCAATATCGTTCATGATCCAGATGAGTAGAGACTGTTCATTGATTCATCGAAGACGAGTCTTAAAGCAGTTTTACTGCATAATGGCAATGTTTTTCCATCAATTCCAGTTGGTCATGCAGTCCATATGAAGGAAACCTATGACAACATGAAACAACTTTTGAGGTGCATAAACTATGACCAACATCAGTGGCAGCTTTGTGGCGATTTGAAGGTTGTTGCTCTCTTGCTTGGTCTGCAGACTGGATACACAAAGTACTGCTGTTTTCTCTATGAATGGGATAGTCGTGCAAGAGATTCCCACTATATCATGAAAGATTGGCCCCTCCAACAGTCATTGGAGCCTGGGAGGAAAAGTGTTCAGCATCCACCACTGGTTGAATCAAGGAAGATTTTGTTACCACCCTTACACATCAAGCTGGGTCTGATAAAGAACTTTGTCAAGGCCATTGACAAAACACAAGCAGCTTTCAAGTACCTCCGTGGAAAATTTCCAAGGTTAAGTGAAGCTAAGATAAAGGAAGGTGTCTTTGTCGGTCCTCAGATTCGTGAACTTCTTCGAGATGATGCATTTGACCATGCACTGTGTGGCAAGGAAAAGACGGCATGGAAAGCCTTCCAGTTAGTGGCAATAAATTTTCTTGGAAACAACAAGGCAGACAACTACAGGTTGTTGGTGGAAAACCTCCTCCAGGCATACAAAAGCTTTGGTTGCAACATGTCACTAAAGATACATTTTTTTGCACTCTCATCTAGATTTTTTTCCACCGAATTGCGGAGCAGTGAGCGACGAGCACAGCGAGCGATTTCACCAGGACATTGCAACAATGGAGAAACGCTATCAGGGCAAATGGAGCCCATCAATGCTTGCAGACTATTGCTGGACAGTGACAAGAGATGCTCCATTTAATGAATACAAGAGACAAGCCAAGAAGCGCCGAGTAGACACTGAATAGGACTAAACTATGTACAGAATAGTTTTTTGCCTTTTGTTTCATAATAAATTTTATTTATATAACTCTTTTGCTGATTTTTAAAGTGTTACATTAACAGGACAGGTGAAATATTATCATGTAAAGCAACCATAAACACATGAAAAGACCTAAGTTTACAATTTATGATTAAAACTCTACTATCTACACAATATACATAGACATAAAATGTAAAAACTTAAATATCTTAGAAACAGTAGCCAATCAGTTGTTTTAATTGTCATATTTGAATTCAGCACATCAAAATACATAATAAATAGCACGTTTTATCTCTGAAGCAGACGACTTCTCAAAAATTGTAGACCAGTGCAATTAACTTGGAAGAAAAAAGTGGTAATCAGCATTAAGACAGAGAAAGGTTTGGAGTAAGGCAAATTGCACTGGATGTCACAAGAATGATTTCTCATTTTCTCTCTCTCCTCCTGTCACGTGCATATAAAATATATGTGCACATCCTATGATATGAATCAGGCCCACCTGGTTCAATTTTGCTCATGAAGATGAGTTCAAAAGATTGAGGGAGGAAGGTAGCTGGAGAAGTTATGCTGCCTTGAGAAATACCAATGTAATTTTAAAATGCTTTTATACATGTACTTTAACCCATCACATTCTTTTTATTTGTCCACAGATCATCTCTCCCATACCAAATTCTATTCCATTCTGCTCTGTACAGGTTCTTATACTGCCCTCATCACTGTGGTATCTGAGCACCTCCTGTAGTGTCATAGGATCTTTGATGTGCACACAAAGCAGACAGGACAGTGATTTATAAGTTCTGCTCAGAAAGATATATATCTATTGAGGGGTGAATGGAAACCATAAACTACTGAAACTTATTTCCCTTACTTTACACTGTGGTTTATGTAGCTTGAGGGAAAGTGCTATCTGTACATTTAAATTGACAGACTCCTGAGTTACTTAAAATACAATTTCAGAAAAAAAAATATTTTCTGTAAACTTATGTATATTTTGGCTACTTTCCATGCTGTTCATTTGTGGCAAAGTTAGTTTGGATTTTTTTTTAATATTCGTTTTGAAAAAACATCACCTTGTATTGCAAAAATAATAAATACATAAATAAACCTTGTTGGCCCTGGTAAACCAAATAAAGGACTCTTCTTAATTTCTGAATGTTTGGATATCCAGTCAAAGATTTTTTTTATTTTTTTTAATTACACCAGCTTCCCCTGTTCACCTACTAAACTCAGTGAGTCACATTACCAATGGACAGGAAACTTGCATTAACTTAATTGAAAAAGCAGTATTGAGTCAATACAGAAATGATGAATCAAGGCTTATATTCTAAGAGAATTTCACAAGTAGAAGGGAGAATTTTTTAGTAAGTAAATTATTGCAGAAAAGAATTCAGTTTGAAAGAGAAGTTATATACATGTATTTTGGAGGCTAAATGTGCTCTGTCTAGTAAGGGTGTATGTGTTTTCTACTTGTGTGTGATGTTAAAGGAGAAATTAGATAAACAGGCTGATATTTTGATTCAGAAACTGAATATGAGCTATGTTTCAGGTCCAGATTTATTCTCACAAGAGTTCTCTCCAACACAGATAACATCTCATGAAATCAGCTGAGAGATGGTAAGGTGTCCAGGCTTGTGTTTATGTAGTATCTAGTGCAATGGGACTTTAGACAATACTGAGATGTAAACAATGGATGATGATAATATTATTCTGATAATTTTATCCACTTGAGAAGAAAAATAGGCCCTATCCTATGGTGGGACCAATCCAGAACAGAACCAAAACTATAAGGGAAAGGTTTGGATCCCCAGGGTTTCTCCGCCTTCTGGAATTGGTTCAGACATGAGCTTTTTCAGTTTTGGCTCATCTCTAGATACAAGTATTTGTAGTGTTGCCACTGGAGCAATATTTTTGGGTGCCAATAAGCCACTTATATGGTCAGTGTAATAAAAAATGATAGTTTGATTCCTGGATAATGAAAGTACCCTGAATTATACAGTATGGTGTTTCAGCTTCATAAAATGGCCCCTTTGGAAATAAAAAAGCCTCAAATACAAAAAGTGAAATATTTTAATTTACCTGAATAGTGAGCTATTTAGGATTATTCATGCTCCTGCAATTCACAGCCCTCATGGCTAGTGGCTAGTTTACTGTCCTCTCCTCCACATTCTGACCACTCTAAAAGGAAATATAGCAGTATTGACATAATTTGTGAAAAGGACATTGAGAAATCCATGTGTATAGAAATGATTTTGCACTGAATGAAAGATGTATAAATCAGGCTATACACTTTGTAATATCTGAATGTGGAGCCGCAAGACTAGTGAAAGAAGGATTTTGAGGTCTATAAGACAGTTTATTATGAGATGGCTATGCTGCAGATATGCTATTGAAGGCACTAGAAAACTACATTTTGTTATGCTATTATATAGGAGTGTGACTGATGCATTTGTGGATTTCAGAAAATATTAACTGTATCCTTATCAGATAATTAGAAAGACAGAAACACTGTTGTTACAGAAGTTGTCCACTTCCATTTCACTTCCCTTTTTACTTTTTTGGTGGGAGGAGCAGGGAATGCTACAGTTTATATTTGGTTTTGGAAGTCAAGCTATTCATTCCTTATATACTGGTTAGGTATTACCTTTATGGTTCTGAAATAAATTGTATATTTGTATATTTAATTAGGTCTTATCATTTTTGGTTAACAAAATACATTCATAAGGCTAGCCACATGGCAGATTCTATGACTATCTTTTGAGTTTTATATGTTGTATATTGGAGTATAGGAATTTTAATTGAAAGTACAGTACTGTTTAAGAACAAAAAAGATTGAAGCACCGGTCCTGAATATTTAAACCCTTACCATTTTTTATGTTAGGACAATACAAATGAGCATTATTCAGTAATATAAGATGTATCTGAGCATACCGTGGGTTTTCGCCTATGCCTTTTTTGACACAGCAATATTTTGAAATGAAACTTTTATAATATGCCTTAGATGTAAAACTTTTAATCAAGATTTTAGTATTGATAGTTTCCTGTGAGTCCAACTTTCAAGTAAACCCTGAAATATTTGTCTTCATTTCTAGCAGGCAGATATCCCCTGACCGAGGACTTGTGTGTCCTAGAGGGAATACATATATATTGCTAGCTGAAAAAAAAAGTTGTTAAAGTACTTTTAGATTTTAAGAACAGGTATTTCTGTTTCTCTGGATGGAAAAAAAACATGCATTTTCTAACTATATTTGGATAATTACCTTGCCCTTTAAACGATACCAAGTAAGGAGTGGTGTAGATCCTTGGACCAATAAATGTGTAGTCAACAGGCCACATCAGGCTTGCTCTATGGGAGTGAGGAAAATTAGCACTCAGTACCGGTATATGCATAAAGTAGAAAACACTGCTAGAAAGTTGTTGTGTGAGAGAAGGGGGCAGCCTGAGTACTTGTGGTAATGCCACACCCTTTTCTCCTAACACGAGATAATTTTCTATCATTTTCCTCTAGTGGGAGTTGGAGCTTAGCAGGACTCCATGGTCAAATGAGCAGAAACTCCATTTCAGACACAGACACCTTGTTTGAGAAAGAGTTTTGTATGGAGTCACATTCAGATACAAAGGAGTGTGCGGAAGATCTCATCTTCTACCCAGTGCAGGAAATCAGCAGGTGTTTGGAGCTGCTGGGCAATACAGTGTCAGAATTTTTGTCTAAGATAAAGCAGGACACCTCCATGCATATGTTCAGAGCTGATATCAGATGAAAAACAAACAAAAAAGCTGAATGAGGAAGGCAGTAATTAGTTGCAGGAACACTGACTACAGGTTTGTTTGGGGGACAAGATGAGTGAGGTAATATCTTTCACTGGGCCAACTTTGTTTGGTGGGAGCTTAAACAGACCTCTTCTTCTGGTTTGTTTCAATGAGAATCTGCACCACTTTTTACCTGCTAGATGCTAAAGGAGAAGATGAACAAACCCAAAGGCAGAAAAGTGTTTAAAGAAAATATGCATACATATGCCAATGTAAGTGGCAACAGCAGCCATAGCTAATAAAATCTTTCATTGGCTTTATACGATAAACAGTGTCATGGAGTTCCATGAGACTGAAAAAAATTGTTGATATTCTATTAAAGCAAACATAGTAAGTGAAAAGAAGAACAGGAGTACTTGTGGCACCTTAGAGACTAACAAATTTGTTAGTCTCTAAGGTGCCACAAGTACTCCTGTTCTTCTTTTTGTGGATACAGACTAACACGGCTGTTACTCTGAAACATAGTAAGTGAAATTAATATGCTTAGGCTCCTTTTACTCGGGTGTAACTGATTTATAGAAGATGGAACAGAGTTTATGGAAAACCAGCAGAATCAGCTGCTGTAAGCAATAATTAAAGAAGTGAAAGCTTGAGAAGATACAGTATTATTATGGCTACAGTTAAGATTGTTGCAACGCCCAACTTCCCTTACATTGTGTAAAACTTTGATTTCACTTCACAAGTTCTGTTTAATTGAATGTATAGTGACACCCTGGGGAAAAATATTGAATTAGTTGTGATTTCGTTCTTTTTAGAACCTCTGTATATCACTAGTGAAAGGTGTCTACTACCTGAGTCGATCTGATTGGAATAATTTTTATGCTGCTGCATATAGGTTATATACATGCAAGCAAATAAAAACATCACCTGGTATCAGAAGCAGCCCAAGAATGACCGCCCTGCACCTTTAAGCAGGGCGGGTTTGGGCTAGTTTGGCTGAGTGAAGGGAACAGTGCTTTATGGCTGGGGGGAGATGAAAACTGCTGTAAAGGGGGCAGAGTGGTCACTGACTCATCCCCTGGGAATGCAGGGTTTGAAATGGAGCAGCGCAGTGCCATGAGCCTTCCTTTTTACACAGACCAAGGCTGAGGCAAGACCCACCCTCCCTCCCTTTTAGGTGGTAAAATATCAGGTTTTGTCAACACCTGTTGTGAGCATTACACTAGCCGCCCCTTTTTTAGAGGGGCTGGGATGGAATTTTTCCCTTACCACCATATTGGCTTGGGTGCAGTTGAGGGGGGTATTCGCCTTCCCCACAGCGGGTTCAGGAAGGGCTCTGTTCACACATGGCATGACAGTTGGTAGGCCATAAAAAAAAATAATAATCAAAATTAATGGAGATATCCTATCTCCTAGAACTGGAAGGGACCTTGAAAGGTCATCGAGTCCAGCCCCCTGCCTTCACCAGCAGGACTGATTTTTGCCCCAGATCCCAAAGTTGCCCCCTCAAGGATTGAGCTCACAACCCTGGGTTTAGCAGGCCAATGCTCAAACCGCTGAGCTATCCCTCCTCCCCTTTGGGTTTGAGCATTGGCCTGCTAAACCCAGGGTTGTGAGTTCAATCCTTGAGGGGGCCACTTTGGGATCTGGGGCAAAAATCAGTCCTGCTGGTGAAGGCAGGGGGCTGGACTCGATGACCTTTCAAGGTCCCTTCCAGTTCTAGGAGATAGGATATCTCCACTAATTTAAAATTTATATGTCACAACTCATTATTTAAGTGTAGAGCTGATGTCCAGTGCAGGTACTCCATAGGAAAGGTATATAGTGGCTGGATAAATGGCTTGGAAAAGGACTTTAAAAGAGGTGTTAATTAAAGGAGTAAACAGGGTGGTTGGGGACTCCTATGATTGGTAAGGCAGGGAGCCAACCCCCTTATAGCCCACCTTAACCCTCCTGTCCTTCTTTCGGCATAGCCAGGCAAAAGGACAACTGGCCAATATTGTGTAATGTGCTGGATTTCAGCCACACATCATGAACCTTCCTGAGTAAGAAATTTGAATAGCATTCAGAGCTCCTTTTAAAGGTCACCTAAAATCCAGAGATGAGGAGGAAAAATGCTGTTATCTGTTCATCTGGGTTGGAGACAAAGGTAGAGACATTTAAATACTTGAATAGTTATGTGAGCTGAGAACTTATTACAATAGATTGATGAATATATAGCTCCAAAAGTTCACCCAATGCCTGCACTTTATCAATTTTATTACAAGTATAAGTCACAACTGAAACCAAAAGCAGTTTTGGTTAATGCATCTAATTAATTGCAGGCCAGTCACCCTCACCTCATTCCCAGGAAAAATCATGGAGCAGGTCCTCAAGGAATCAATTCTGAAGCACTTAGATGAGAGGAAAGTGATCAGGAACAGTCAGCATGGATTCACCAAACACAAGTCATGCCTGACTAACCAAATTGCCTTCTATGACAAGATAACTGGCTCTGTGGATGAGGGGAAAGCAGTGCAAATGTTATTCCTTGCCTTTAGCAAAGCTTTTGATATGGTCTCCCACAGTATTCTTGCCAGCAAGTTAAAGAAGTATGGGCTGGATGAATGGACTACAAGGTGGATGGAAAGCTGTCTAGATCGTTGGGCTCAATGGGTAGTGATCAATGGCTCCATGTCTAGTTGGCAGCCAGTATCAAGCGAAGTGCCCCAAGGGTTGGTCCTGGGGCCGGTTTTGTTCAATATCTTCATTAATGATCTGGAGGATGGCGTGGACTGCACCCTCAGCAAGTTTGCAGATGACACTAAACTGGGAGGAGTAGTAGATACACTGGAGGGTAGGGATACGATACAGAGGTACCTCCACAAATTAGAGGATTGGGGCAAAAGAAATCTGATGAGGTTCAACAAGAACGAGTGCAGAGTCCTGCACTTAGGACGGAAGACTCCCATGCACTGCTACAGACTAGGGACCAAATGGCTAGGCAGCAGTTCTATAGAAAAGGACCTAGGGGTTATAGTGAATGAGAAGCTGGATTTGAGTCGACAGTGTGCTCTTGTTGCCAAGAAGGCTAACAGCATTTGGGGCTGTATAAGTAGGGGCATTGCCAGCAGATCGAGGGACGTAATCATTCCCTTCTATTCAACATTGGGGAGCCCTCATCTGGAGTCCTCAACTGTGTCCAGTTTTGGATCCCACACTACAAGAGGATGTGAAAAAATTGAAAAGAGTCCAGCGCAGGGCAACAAAAATGATTAGGGGGCTGGAGCACATGACTTATGAAAAGAAGCTGAGGGAACTGCGATTGTTTAGTTTGCAGAAGAGAAGAATGAGGTGGGATTTGATAGCTGCTTTCAACTACCTGAAAGGGGGTTCCAAAGAGGATGGATCTAGACTGTTCTCAGTGGTAGCAGATGACTGAACAAGAAGTAATGGTCTCAAGTTGCAGTGGGGGAGGTTTAGGTTGGATATTAGGAAAAAAACCTTTTTACTAGGAGAGTGGTAAAACACTGGAATGGTTTACCTAGGGAGGTGGTGGAATCTCCTTCCTTAAAGGTTTTTAAGGGCAAGTTTGACAAAGCCCTGGCTGAGATTATTTAGTTGGGGATTGGTCCTGCTTTGAGCAGGGGGTTGGACTAGATGACGTCCTGAAGTTCCTTCCATCCCCAATAATCTATGATTAAGGACTGATACAAAGGAACTTTTTTGGGATAGGCATGTTTGGCACAATAGACCAAAATTATGTGAAGAACTAACTGATTCAACTATCCTTGATTTACATAAAGGAGCACAAATGCACCCTAGCCAGTTCCTCCTACTGATTAGAGACTCCATCATCTTGCATATTACCCTTCATATACCTCTTCCAAATATCATCCACTTGTGGCATCAAAATGGCATATTGTCACTCACAATATATTGGTGCAAATCTGCAGTCCTACTTTCTTGCATATTTTAATAGCTGTCAAATAGTTCATAATGTTGACATTTACTTTGTCATCACTGAAGATCTGAGTTGCCCATTTTTGGATAGATCGATAGATATAAACCTCTCAGAGCTGTTGTTTCAGGCTCTCTGCAGATTCTGGTATTCCACACTGCAATGATTACATAAGCTTCACATTTTCAAGGTTTTCTCCACATCCATAAGGGCTAGAGACTGACTTTTTAAACATGAAGGCATTGCTTCTGGACAATACGATGCCAGCTTCAAAGAAAAAGTGCTAAAGAGTCCTGAACTAGTGGACTCAAACCCTGCATCTATCATTCCACTATGTGGAATGTGTGAGCTCGAACCTTCGCTGAATATACTTCATATTGCTATTCCTGATAAGGTTTGGAAATAGGGATCCCCCAATCCAGAACAGTAGTTCTGTTTCCAGGGGAAACCCCCACAATACAAAATGATGTTTCAAATGACAATGTAATCTCAACCATAACTTTTCTTCTAATTAAAATTAATGACATTAAAACATGATGTGAACATTTACCTTCACTAGCTGGATGAAGTACCAGAATGGCAAATATCATTGAAATTTCCTGAAGTAAACTTAACAGCTGTAGGCAGAAATATGCTGCTTTTAGTTGTACACACCAAACATTTTCTTTTTGTCTGGGAATATGTGCAGTCTGCAGTCTAAAAGATGAAAGACACCATATAAATGTTGGCTGCTATCTATAGAAGAGATATTTGCTCACAGAATGAGATGCATATGTATTTCAGATTTTCTAAATCATACACTATCCAAGCAAGCAAACTACCATTCTGTAATATTTTTCTCTGAAATACAAGAATGTGATATTGCCATTTTCCAGTCCTGCAAAATTCTGATTCTAAAAGTACCTCCTAGCCAAAGCAGTACTTCAAGGAGGAACCTCAAGAAATGTGCTTTTCACCACTATCAAGTACTAATGTGAGGAGCAAGAAATTAATTCTAGCTACAAAATATGAGATACTAACATTTTTCTAATGTTCAAATTCTCTACATTTACGTAATAGCATTTGATATCATCAACTTTGCTTTCTAAACTCAATCTGTCACCTAAGCCCTATAAATACAAGAACATTATCTATTCTTCTGTTTGAAAATATACCTGTAAATCATTGTCAAAATATTTTGGTTTTCCTTTTGTTTTTTTAAAAAGGAAGGAAGGACGGGAAAGTACCAAGCTGCTATTGTAACATATACAACTTTGGACCATTACTGTTTAATATGGCAAGGTGGTTTTGTTTTGTTTTTAAATAAGGGCCATTAAAGAAAAGCATGCAAAGCTGAAAGCATATGATATTGATATTCCTACGGTTAAGAGAACCTGCACATCATTACCTATAGAAAGACTTAAGAAAAAGAGTACACATTTTGTAACGTGAGTACTTTTATTTACACTGGAAAAGCTTTCATTAGATGTTTGATGTGGTTTTATTAAAGAAATGTTTTGTCACAACTCTATCAAAAAGTCCCCCTAAGCTTCATGAAATGAGTAAAGCCTTTGATTTGCTCTGTCAAACATAAGTGGGGGTTTTGCTTTTATAAATCACAGTGTTTAATGACTACCTACCTGAATAGTGCCCTTAGAAATCTGATGCCATATGCCTAGTATTCTATTCAGTTAGATGTTGAATTCATGTTAAGCTTCAAAAACCATCCATATAAAGTCTCAGCAAGAAAACTAGTAAGAGTATTTTTAATATGTTTTCATAGATCACCTGTAAAAAAGTGATCTCTTACATTATCAGTCAGCTGTTTAATGTTTGCTTACTAGTGGCTTGTTTTCTTCCTGGGAGATTTATTTCCCCTTTTTATATGGTGAGAGAAATTAAATAGAATGCTTTCAGTTCTTTTTATGAAACATAATATATACTGTGCCTTGATCAATGGAACACAAAAACACAACAGTATGTGAAAAGAACATGCTAACTGAGGACTTATACCCACCAAATCAAGGAAATTCAGAATTGAGGCACACGTAAGTGAGTTCAGAGCACATTGCAGCACTAAGGTCCACAGAACTACAGTAATGTTATAAATCCTGGATGCATCCTGGTGATTAAAATCTGTAACAAGAGTGGTGCATAAAATAATATCTGCACAATTATATCACATGTTGAGCTAAATATTTCTTCAGTGTGGTGCAACATTGCTGCCTGTGTTGTGAATACCCTTTGAGGGCTATTTTTTGTTAGCCACTCTTCTGAGATAGGTAGCATATCCTCTTCTGCACAAATGTCTGGTCCTTACCCCAATTATGTTGGATGTGGTTCCAGGGTTAGAAGCAGTGTGGCACTGCTGTAGTATTACGATAGCAGCAACTCGCAGGAGATTTCTAAACTTGTATCTAAAATGTCTCACCTCCCCCTTTTAAGAAAAGTCTTTAGTTTCTGACATTGCCCTGTGTCCTGGGGGCACATGGGGACTCAAAAGCTTAATAGGAGACAGAGCCTTTGATTAATAGAAGACTCTTCACCTTAGCTCATCTGTTCAAAGATGATTTGGGTTGATCATGACCAAAAGACACTAATCTCTGTTGACTGGTCTTTATAAATTAACTGTCTGGTCTCTTTCTAATTCCTGTCTGACAAATATCCAGATCATAAAAAGCACAATTACAATTAGCACTAATTGGTACCCTTGCTGGTAATCTCAGAGGAGAAAATGAGAACTGAATAGCTATGGATACTGAGTTACCAGTCTCACCTTAAAAATGATCCCTGAAGTACATTAGCAGAAGAGTAGAGAGAAGCTTACTCTTTTGCTATATGAATTGTAGGGAACTAAAGGACTTCAGTTCCCTGTGCTGATACTGTGATGCCATTCACAAGTGATAATTTCATTTAAAACTAAACATGTTGATTTCCATATTTAAACTTCTATTTTTAGCCTGCCTTATTAGGTAGCTATTCTAAAGGCGGGGGGGGGAGATTTTGGCATGTTATAGCAAGATATTTTTTTTAATGGTTTCTTGGCTCAGAAAGGAGGTAGATGGCTCTAAGACCATGTCCCCATGAGAGACTTTCTTTGGGCTAGTTGTCCCATTTGGCACCAGTCTATTTGAGATGCTGACAATGTCCATATTCTAACACTTGATATTGGCCTGGAGAAATACTCAGTCTTAGTTCTTTGTATTTGAGCAACTTGGTTGGTATGATCAGGACACTTGTGGCTGCTTGATGTTCTTGGCTGCCTGCATCAGATATTATTTTATAAAACACCAGATGCCTGCTGTTTTGAAGTTGTAAGATAGGCGGTCAGATCCTTATAAAAAGGAGTACTATGTGAAGGAGCACTACTTTATGGATGTTTAGGCAATGAAGTTGATTTTTCTAACCCTTTATAACACAACACTTTAACCTCCTCTCCCCCCCCCCTCCAAAAAAAATTGGCTAATTTTATGTTATCTTTATTATAACTTTAAAAACCAAGGTAACTCCTAATGACATCCTCTCCTGGCCAAAGTGAAAGGCTAAGGGAAGTCAGAAGCTAGAACAACGTAACAGTTCAAGGTCTAATCAATGAAGGCCTTTGTTTGCTAGCACAATTCCAGGAGCTAGCCAAGCAAGCTACTGCACAAGGAAACTTTGAACCTTGTTGTGAGAGCTCAGGCATCCTTAGATATCCACAGAAAAATGCAGCTGGAAGTAAGGCTGGAAGATTCCCTTCTTATCCCCAGTAATTCTAACCAAGTGAAAGAGAATCCAAACACTGCTGCTAGAACAAACTACCCCAAATTGTGATCCTGTGAAGCAAGTCATTATGAAGTGAAACACAATTCCTGTTCTCAGAGTGAGTGGATTGTTTCCATGGGGCACAGCCTATGCAATTGGTTAACTGTCCCAAAAGTATTTGAATAAACAGACAACTGTAAAAACACATGAGATCCAGAAACACAAAACACAACTGCCTACATGTGTAAAGAGTTGAACCTTATGCTGCCCATGCAACCAGTAAACCAAAAAGGAAGGAGAGCAGACTTTGTAATGAGATGACAAAGCATGAAAAAAGCGGCCTACCTTCACCCAATACTGCCTTCTATGGGCACTAGCTTGCCAGGCACTAATGAACCTCAGCATATTTTACATTTACCATTTGTGTTACCATCCCAATCTCATTCCACAAACTGGTACTAGCTGAGATACCCAGCACTACTTCTGTTTTATCCTGATCATATAATACTGGGTCAGATATTGAGAAATGACTTAGATTTTCATCCTAGAAATAATTATGAGATCAGTTAGTGATCTACCTTTATTGTGCCTACAAACAGCAGTTACACTGTAGGGGCTACAGAATGCACACTCAGTTATTTGTGCCTGTGAAGGCTAACTTAAGTCTTTTTAACAGTTAGGCTGACTGACTTCTAGAAAACAGCCCTTGTTGAATTAACACTACGTTCTGGGTTGTCTTTGATGTTCTGATTTAGAATTCCAAATCCTCCCATTTCTTTTTAAGCTGCACAAACAGTCTTGATCTTCCAGTTTTGTTTTGTTTTTTTCATAGATTCATAGATTCTAGGACTGGAAGGGACCTCGAGAGGTCATCGAGTCCAGTCCCCTGCCCGCATGGCAGGACCAAATACTTTTTACTATACATGCAGAAATACAGTTTTGGGGAATATATTATAGACTTCCAAGAAATTTATTTTTTACCTTTATTGCACTAGTTCATTCTGTGATTTATATATTTATTACAAATTTAAGAAATGATGAAGTTAAGGTTGTACATTCCATGCTCTTTGATATGGATTATGATTTTAGTGTTTCATTATATGGTCACCATTTTAAAATAATACCCTATGGCATGGGTCCCGAAGGCGGCACGCGAGCTGATTTTCACGCAAAACCTTAAATTAGAGTGAATAAATGAAGACTTGGCACACTACTTCTGAAAGGTTGCCGACCCCTGCCCTAGATATACATTTGTAGAATCTTGTAATAATGGATACTATTGTACTATGCATATGACAGAGATCTTGCATTGACAAAATACTCAACTGGGGGAAATTTTAGTCCTATTAAGGTCATTGGGAGTTGCCACTGTCTTCAGTGGAACCATGATTTTACCCATAGTATGATGTCAGCAGTGCAAAAGCAACTTGCTCTGTCTCTCATCTGGGCCTTTGTGAGCCACGGAGTATATGTAGCATTGTCTTCCTCTGTCAGCAGGGCTGGCTCCAGGCACCAGTGCAGCAAGCAGGTGTGGGTCCCTCAGTCCCTCTCGGAGGGAAGGACCTGCCACCAAATTGCCGCTGAAGAGAGAAGCAGCGGCGGGAGAGCTACCGACGAAGTGCTGCCGATCGCGGTTTTTCTTTTTTTTTCCCACCGCTTGGGGCGGCAAAGACGCTGGAGCCAGCCCTGTCTGTCAGCTATTTATCATAATAAAGGTGGAGCAATATTTTCTATTGCCTTGAAAAAGAGAGGTCACTTTTTAAACTGTTAAAAATAAGTTGTGGTAAATGTATAGAGGTGTGGAAAGGATAAGAAGTAATTAATGGAAAGGATGTGGTAAAACAGAATGTCTCTAAAATGGCACAGATCTATCCTCTTAAAAGAATGCAACCTTTATCTGGTAGATATAGTCTAGAAATACTTGTAAGATAAGAAAAAAAAATCTAGGGGTCTAGAGAAGTTAAGTACATGAAGTTAGGCCCCGGGTGTTCTTTTGAGAGCCTTTTTCTTATTTCAAAAGTATTTCTATTTTTTGCTCCCTGATGAAACCAGAAATATTACCAACATATATGTAAAGATTTGGGAAAGATGAATCAGAAAGAAATTGTCTATGTAGAAGAGACATTTTCACTATTTTGTTGTTGTTGTTGTTGTTGTTAAATGAGGGTTAAGGTTGACAAATTAAGGATCTTTTTAGCCTGATAAACATTAATGTTATCAATTAGAGAGATTAAACCATTGGAAAAATATGAAATGGGGGAAGGGGCAGTTATTACTGATCAAGTGCCAAGAAAACTCTGTAGAAAGCAATGAGGCTGCCACATAGGCTATTCAGAAATGCAATAACTCCTCAGTGTGGACTGGGTATCATACTACATGACTAGGCTGAGCTGCATATAGCAATACATGAATGCTTAAAGATAACATGACATGGATAAAACCCCAGATTACTGGATCATTTATCAGATTATTCAATCCATTTATTTGTAGTTTAAGATTATTTTGTTTAAGGTATAAACATAGTTAAACATGCAGTGAGGCAATGTGACTTTAAAGCAACAAAAGGGACATTTTACATCTTGATACCTCGCATGGGTACAGCTCTCAAAGAAGCATATAAAAATATGCACATACATAAAAATTCTGCCATAAAAATAACAGCATCACAGTGAGCAAATAATTTGGCAGTAGGTTCCTGTGGTTACCACATAGTGGTATCAGAGCCAGAGCTGTAACAATTTCCCCTCATACTGAGAATAGGAAATTACTGAGAGATTACTGTGTGGAAACTATTAATAAATGATGACTTTTGAACGGTGACCACTGTAGTATATTAGTAGCAGTAATAGTATTATTTTTGTGTGTTCAAAATTCCTTTAAAACAAACACTTAGATCCCAAACCGGCAAAGAATAATGTGTGGGCAAACAACTGTGATCATGCAGAGCCTCATTGAAGTTTTATATTGTTTTATGCCATTCTCTGAGAATCTGAACTTACATTGCATGCCCAAACTAAATATCAGGATCCTTGGGGGGGTTGTCCATCACTTATTTTGACTTGAGGTAAGGATTAAGCCAGAGGAACAGATGAGTCCTTAGAAATTGAAATGGAGAATGGAGATGTCCAGAGCTCACTTATTTTCTTATATTCATGAGTTGCTTATGTACATCAGACGCTCCATACTTTTACCTGGAGCCCCAGTGGAGGCAGAGGGGTCTATGTCGAACAATGGATTCACCTGCACCAATCCGTATGGAGGACCAACGACTAATATGTTAAACTACATATATCTGACTTGATTGATAGCATTTGCATTCATTAGCTGCATCCCATGAAGAACAACCAGGATCTAATTAAGCGGCAGTCCCTGCTATCACAAGCTCTATTGCCAATAGCTGGCATCAATTTGAGTTTACACTGTTTTTTATTTCTTAAGCTCAAGTGAAAGATGCATACCAGATGCCAAGCTTAATCAGTGTGGTCAGTAGAGCTCAAAAAGAGAGAGGATTATTGCTATTCTGAGGCGGGAAAGAAGTTTGATAATCTTTAATATTTACATTTGTAAAATCTTTTAAATAACATGTTTGAAAAAGTGTAGGCGCCTTCAAAATTTAAAAGTAGTATAATTGGATAATTGGTAATATGAAAAAAAAAGCTATGTATAATTTACAGGACTTGGAGATATTGGAGAGAAATTTGATTTTAATTGAGAAAGCTCTTGTTTCAAATCCCATTTCTGATACAGGCCGTGTAACTATGAGACAGCCAGCGATGATACAATAAAATACAGTAGCACTTTTTTTTTAATAAAACAGAAAGCTTAGAATCCTTTTAAATTACTGTTTAAATTCCCCAAACTCAAGGATTTATTTTTAAATAGTAACTAAAATCACAACCCTTGCAAATAATACAATCTTAAATCTCTACATGTTTATGTACAGCAAGTATTAAACACATTTCCCTATTAGAATTTTTGTTCTTTTATGTGGCATATACAGGAATGACAGCTCTAGTACCAAAGAAAAGGACATTTGTAATGGTGCATAATATTTGTAACATGCAAGCAAGGATTTCATTTTGTATGCCTATCATCTCAGCCATCTATCTGTCCATCAGTTTCCTGATGTTAATTCAGAATTGAAATGTAAAGTTAGATAACTAGTAGTGATAGAATTATTAACTTATTATTAGGGCTATCAATTAATTGCAGTTAGAATTGATTAATGCAAAACAAATTAACTAGATTTTTAAAAAGTCAATGTTAATCACAGTTTAATTCCACCATTAAACAATAATAGAATACCAGTTTGGATTTATTATAACTATTTTAGATGTTTTTCTACATTTTCAAATATACTGATTTCAAGTACAACACAGGATATAAAGTGTATAGTGCTCACTTTATATTGTTATTTTTATTACAAATACTTGCACTATAAAAAAAAGATAAACAAAAGAAATAGTATATCCTAACCTCCATGACACAGCACCTGGAGGAGAGTATAAAATAAGGGGCAATGACATAACCATTTCACTTCTCCTCCTGGGAGGAGTGGTTCTACCTGGAAAAGCTTTTCCAGTTAGCACAGATTCTGTAGGTTTTTGGATAAGAGAAACCTTATTACTTCAAATGTGATTTACACGATAAAGATTAGGAATTAGACTGTAATTATATCTATTATTTCTTTTTGTAACCAATATGTCTATATCCCTTATAAATCACTTAAAAAGTATCTTTCTTTAGTTAATAAACTTACTCTAATGTTTTATCTAAGCTAGTGCGTTTTTGATTAAAGTTTGGGGAATCTACTCAGGTTACAAAAGTTAATGCATGTCCACTACCCTTTGACGGAACATTGAATTAATTAATGTGCTTGCATTGCTTAAGAAAGTCTTGAGCAGTGTAAGACACACATTCCTGGGGTGCAAGGCTGGGGCTGAGAAGGGGGGATTTGCTGGTGTTTCCCTGTTTACAGTTCAGGAGTGGCTTGAGAGAGCAATCATGCAACTTAACTGGGTATGCCTCTACCTGCTGATGGCTGTGTGAGAACAAAGCCTGAAGGGGTTTGCAGTTCACTAGCATAGCAGTGTAGGACACAGCCTGGGCAGGAAAGTTAAAGGGGTCACAGTGGTTCCACAGTCCAGAGTCCACCCTGGGGGATGGTCACAGTCTGTGATTTTTTTCCCCAGCTCAGTTGTTACATTGACACACAATGTTTTAATAAACACTAAGTCTTTTTTGTCTTACCATCTTCATCTCTGTCAGTTTGTAAGCAGACAGGAATCCCAACAGCTATTTTCTGAGTGCATGTTGGGTTTCAAATGTTAAGTGATAGTAACATTATGTTGGATAAACAAGTGGTGATATTTTGACTTGCTGTAGCAGCTATATAATATGTTACTGTTAATATATGTGGACATATTGACCAAAGACCTTGCATCTAAAATGACATAGCATTTGTATGACGAGGGGTGAACTAAATATATGCAAAACAATGATTAGTAATCTCTGCTTTATGCCCCTCTTTTCTAAAGATCTCAAACATTTTAAAAGAACATAACAATGCTTACTCATGATGTTTCCCAGATATAATGAACAAAACAAAGATTTACACTTTAAGAAATACTTGATTTTTTTTTTAATTTACAAAACAAGAAAGAGTGAAAATAAAGTCTTAGTGTGTGTTTGTGGCCTCTTATGAAAATGAAGTGGCTGCTAAACTCTCCACACAGAAAATAATTTGAAATTTAAAGATGCAGTATGCAAAAAAAAAAAAAAATACCATTAGTTTCTCAGCTGTGTAACCCATTTAACATTTTAACATCCATTAACCACATCCTCTAGAATTTTTCCCAGCATTGACTCATTCCTCATCATGGGAGAATGATTGAAGTTCTGTCAGCCACAGGCTTCTGCGACATAATTCCAGAACCTTTCAGAAGATTTTGTGTCTGCTGAAGTAAATGGTAGGAATTTATGTTTGTAAACCAACATTCATATATAGCAGTGAGTAATTTCAAAAAGTATTTTATATGTTTAAGGATAGTATGATCCAAAGGAAGTTATCTTGGGGAAATCATTACCTTTTCATGTGATCAAATTTGATAAGATGTGACTCTCCCGTGTTTGCTAATTGATTTATAACTATTTTAACAACAAGGAGTCTGGTGGCACCTTAAAGACTAACAGATTTATGTGGGCATAAGCTTTTGTGGGTAAAATAACCTACTTCTTCAGATGCATGGAGTGAATATTACAAATCCAGGCATCATTATACTGACACATGAAGAGAAGGGAGTTACCTTTCAAGCGGAGAACCAGTGTTAACAGGGCCAATTCAATCAGGGTGAATTGATCCCAATAATTGATGAGGAGGTGTCAATACCAGAAGAGGGAACGTTGCTTTTGTAGTGAGCCAGCCACTCCTAGTCCTATTCAAGCCCAAATTAATGGTATTAAATTTGCAAGTGAATTTTAGTTCTGTAGTTTCTCTTTAAAGTCTGTTTCTGAAGTTTTTTTTGTTCAAGTATGGCTACTTTTAAATCTGTTATAGAATGTCCAGGGAGACGGAAGTGTTCTCCTTGTTGTTTTTGTGGATACAAACTAACACGGCTACCCCCAATACATAACTATTTTAGTAATTTTATATATATATTGATTTAACTGGTCTTTCTATGACTGAGTTAACAGTTTAAGGGCTTTTTGTACTCTTTCTTAATAAATTTTGATTTTTTTTTCTGTAATAGAAAAAACATTTTTGTGATGATGCAATTTATTATGATAAGTAAAAAGTGTTTCCTCAGGCAAATCTAATTTGTACTACTATTAAAATTGGGTAAGTTGAAGGAAAAGTGTAGAAGTATATAAAATTAAATTTTCAGGAGCACAGAATGACACACTATCAAACAGAAATCAAAATGCTTGAAATGTTTCATTTGTAATATAATCCCAGATCTGTGTGTGGAATAATCCCCAACATACAGCCTCACAGTTGCAGGGTTCGGGATATTTACTGTTTACGTTGTGAAAGATCAGGAGCTTTTAGAAGCATATTGACATTCTCATAAAATCCCTGCCAGTTTTCCACCAACCCCAGCATTATCATTAGAAGAGTTGAGCTGACCATCTCCCCAAGAGTATCTTAAGCATTCGATTTCCACAGTAATCAAGTATGTGGTGAAAGAGGCAGGCATAAATATGTACCCATTCCTATTAGACATCCTAAAAGCTCAGAGCAGAGAATCTTGAAGGCTAGCAGTGTTATAAATATTAAGTTAGTGGGACACATTAAGATTTGTAATTAGCATGGAAAAGAGCCAGGTAAGCCATTCACAAAGATTTTTAAATCAGTGGGTAGTCATAAATGCAGGGCCTGATTCTGCTTTGAGTTACTTTGGTGAAAATCCAAAATGATTCTGTCAAAGTGTCTCAGTGGGAACATATTTCTTTTTCCAGATAGAATGCAAAAGAGACATAACTTAAAATCATATCCAATCAAGCAGCCTCAAGGGAAGTGTGATGGGAGGTGTTCACTGGTGGCATAGCCTAGTGATTAGGGGGCTAGTCCTCTGCTCACTCAATCTCCAATATTTCCCCTGGGTCACAGTCATGCCTGTGATGGTCTGTCTTTTGGTGGGTGTTGACTCAACCCTCCTGTTAGTTCACCAGTCAGTCTTCTCTTTCCCTGTGTGTGGAAGTGATGAAATCCCAAGGAAGATATGGGGTCCCCCACACTCAGAATTGGGTGGGGGAAGGACACCATCAGGGGTATCTATTTACTCCTTCAGGTGTCCAGCCCCAGCAGTGAGGTTCTAGAGGTCTTCTCAGTTTCCTTCCTTCGCCAAGGGAGAGTCTGTATGTGAGGGTTTTGTGCCCTTTGTAATGAGGGGGGGTTGATAGGGAAGCCCAGGCCCTCCTACTCCACCGGGCTCTGGCACAAGGACCTGTAAAACGCACCAATGTCCCACCCCACCCCCAGAGTGCCTTAAGGCTGTCTCCCTCAGCCACTTCCTTCCACCCATTTTCTCACCAAAGTCTTACAGTTTTCTTCCAAGTAGTAAAAGAAAAGTAGAATAATTGACCCTTTATCCCATCTTGGCCCTGCAGGCAGGCTCTCTCTCTTTGGGAAAAGGCTTCTGTAGCACCCTTCCCAGGAGTTCTCAGGATAGGACTCTCTCCCTGCCCTGTCAGACCCCTTCTGAGCTGTCTGGCTCCCTTTTAAGTTCCACCTCCAGCAGGAGCATACACTGCAGGTGGGGCAAGCCAGGGCCACCTGGGCTCAGAGTAGCTCCTTAACCCCTTCAAATCCACTGCAGGGTTTATACACCCCATCATGGGGGCCCTGATCCACAGAGTGTTGAAATCAGTGGAAAGACACACACTGCAGTGAGCTTTGGATCAGGCTGTAAGAAAGCTGAAGTGCTCATTAGAATTGATTTTGTGACATACTGACAGCAGGACATGGCTCTGTTTATATTTTCTGCACAGATTCCTCCTCACCTTAAAGGCACAGAAGTAAATGCATCTAGATATTAGTCTCTGAAAGATCAGTAAAATAATGGAGACACCTAGAAACACCTCAGAGGGATAAGGGTACCTTGAAGCATTTCAGGAGGACCAAACCAGACAAGATAGAGAACACGTACAAACACAGATAGTTCAGTAGAGTTAGTCACAAACAGAGTGATCAGAGAGCCTCTGTTTGATTAGTTTGCCTAGTCAGACAGATGGGGAAATGGAGCCTTCAGGAAAAAAAAAATTTCAGGCCAGAGACCACCAAATACAGGAAACTGAAAAGAGTATTTTGTACTGAGCAACAACAGTCAAGCATGTCAAGTTCTTACCAAACAAGGATGGAATTAGCAGTAGATGGATTGTTATAGAATTGGAATAAGGGTCTCCATTTTATGAATTTCCTTCTTGTGTTTTTTTTTTTTTTTATACTCATAAAGACCAGGAGAAAGTAATAGTGCCATTCGGGACCATGGAACATCAATATTGAAACATCATCATTTTGTCTCATAAGACTACTATCCAAAGAAAATATAAACACAGAAACCAAAAGGTGCACAACAATTAAACCTGACAGCAAAGTTACAAACATGACTACACTAATCAAGGAAGATTCAGTCCGATCCAGTAATAAATACCATCAAGTGAACACGCAACAGCATTTATATTATGATATGGTTCAGATTTAAACACTGGTGCACAGATAGGTCTACTAAGGTAATATACCTATCATCTTGGAGTTCACACAGTGAAGGACTTTAGGATTTCAAATAAACCTATTCTATGTAGTAGTAGCAACAATAACAAGTATGTTATGAGTTAATAAACAAGGCATATTTTATGCACATTCTCATAACAAATTTCTCTGACTAGGTTTTCTGATTAATTCCACTGAAATGAAGTGCAAAAGATGCACTCAGAACTGGACACTACATATTTTCTTAAAGGCTTCCACTCAACAGCCTTGCAAACTATGACAGTTCATCTCTAGGTGTTTCCTAGCTAGCGACACTGTAATCTTCTTACGACATTGAAATTCCTCTACAAAAGGAATGTTAAATGTGTAGGTCTCTTAAATGCTGTAATATATATTCCACAATAAAAGGTGGTGTAAAGAACAAAATTTGAGTTCATCTCCATTTCTTTTCTCTTGTCAGTCATAATGATTTCAGACAGATAATTTACCACCCAAAAAAGAGGCAGCAGAAATGAGACACAGAGAAATAAAGTGTATCATTTGCAAGGGGTATTCATTGTGCACTCTTCCTTCCATGCTGTCATGTTTTAAATTGTTTAGGTGGAGATTGGGACTTCTATGATGTGCTATCTTTTTATGCAAATACTGTTTCATTGTTTCTTTATTGTGATTAGGTTAATATACAATAATCAGTTTTTCTGTCGCAAAACAATGTAGATGTGGAAGTTAGATGGCAGATACCACAATGCTGGATTTTGGTCATTATTCTGCAAACTGCTATTTGTCGCTGCAGTTACACACATTTTAGATTTTCTTCAGACAGCATCAATTTTGTGGTTAACAACTGAACTCTTATTTCAAATTCTCAGCTGTTTGCTCCTTCACAGCTGCCTTCTAGGAAAAAATACAATGTATATCCCTGACTGGGATAAACCAGATTGCAAAAATTATGAGTTTAGGTCCCAGCATGAATGTTTGGTCCCGGGCTCATAAGTATGAGACTCCCTAATGTCTTTACAGTTACTGGCAATCTGTTAAATCTCCTGAAGCAGAATTCATAGCAATGGTTGGTTTGGTGGGAGGCAGGAGTTGTGGGGATTTGTTTGTTTGCTTGTTTGTTTTAAACTTGTAAATGTTGAAATCAGTAGCTCGGTATGTGAGTTATTTTTTTCCTCATGAAATAATAAAAATTCAGTTGTAAGAGAGGGCAGATTTGATGCATTTTCTTTGTCTTTACTCTCTAATAAAACAGTTGAATAAGAAACTAGATATTATTAGCTGGAGTGTCTGGTGAATGTGGCCACTTAACATTGCATTGTTGTGAGTATCTGGTCCCATAGCTAGCATAGCTGGTCCCAGGAAGGTCACCTCTGTGTATGATAATTCTCTGATGAAGTAAAGTCTCCTACCCCACCATACCCCATCCCTGCTGCCAGCACACGAAACATGGCTAGAATGCATGGTTTATCCTATGGGAGACATTAGTAGCCGGTGTATATTACAATACCCTGCAGGTGATTCAAAAACAGCACAGGAAGACTAGACCTTCCAACTGGGTCACCTTCATAGGCATGTATATGTGTGCACACAACTTTTGCTGTATGCTCCTTGACGATAGCTGAGGGTCTGACTCTGTGAATAGCATATGAAACAAAAATATTCTATATGATCCCAATATTACTTATTAGGTAAAATGGATATAGAACACTTTTGACCACGCCACAGAAATAGCTTCTGGTGAGCATGCCCAGAAGAAATGAACATATTTTCAGAATGTAGAAACTTGCTAACAGGTTGAATGCTGCAAAGTGACATTTGGGGATTTTTTTTTGAGGGGGTATTGGTGGTGTAAGGGCATAATCTAATTTGAAGGACAAAGATGGGGAATTTGAGGGATGCTATTTATAGTCTCAAACCTCTGTAATGAATATAATATTTTATTACTGTTGCTACATAAACTTAAGAACTATGATTTTCCTTCTCCCATTTATTAAATAAAGCAAACCTGAACTGTAATGCTTTACAAATTGCAAATACCCATACTAATATTACAGTAAGAGTATTTTTAATATTATTTCTATGAGGTGATTAGTTTATCATTCTAAATATATCCTGCAGCCTCGCTAACCTTTGTGAAGAAGTGGAATGACTTGCTAATCAAAAAATGGCTAAATAAATAATAGTGTCAAATGGAATTCGAAGAGTCTTTTAGAGACTAAATTACCTGTTAGTCTAATATCTCATTTGGCAGCAAAGAGACACATCCATCCATTTGTGTTAAAAGTATTTTAACAAAAATATAAAGTGAATTCTCACTGAAACCATTTTCATTATATAGTCTCAAGTTGTAACCCTGTGATCCTTCTCAGATTCTTATCTGGAATCCACAGCAGAATGGATACCTTATAATTATTTCTCCTGTTTATAGAAAATACCTTAATAATTCTCGTCGTTGTTGTCCCCATTGGGGAGACTCATACCCTAGCAAGATCTAGAGCTACTGCTGACAGTCCCAGTTCAGTCACAGAACACAAAGGTGGTGAAGTCTATCCAGAGCTTGTATGGGCTACTCGTGTATCTTTTCCATTCCAGTCAGTCTGAAATACCTCTGTAGATGTGTTTGAACTAGCCACATGTATTACTTTCTAATACAGAGAGAGAGAGAGAGGGTGGGGGGGGGGGGGATTTGACAGAAATGTTATGGCTATGCTTTGTAATGTGTTTTCTGTTGCCATTTGCCAATACCTCCATTTACCTGAGAGGGTTTCCTTTGTGATTCCTCCATTTTCTTCCATTAAATACCAGATATTTATATTTGGGCTGCAGCAACTCTCTTTCATGCTGATGATGGCTGGAGTTGGAAATCCTTCTGTAGCCTGTTTTTTTTAAATCTTTTGTCACACCCTTGGTAACGCTAGGAAAGGCATAAAAAGCAAAGCCTTGCTCCAATTCAGCGGCATTGCATCTTATAATTCCTTTCTCATATGTAGGTCAAAGTGATTTACTGAGGGCAACACCAGATGTTTCCTCCAAAGTGCTCTCTGCCCCAGCCTGCCTGGGAGTGAAAGACAAGCTCAATATGCTAAATCTAATTTATTTATCAACTAATTTGTAACATTTATTGTACATATCTAACAGATATTAATTTTCTGTGCAGTTGTTTGACAGATATAAAAATGACACAGAGGAAACTTTTTTCACTGATTTCTTGAATTACTCTTTTTTCTTGGCAATATTTTTTAAAAAGTTTCAGAATACTTCAAAACTATTTCTCTAAACATTTTTTTTTTCTGTTTGGTCAATTGCACCACCCTTCTTCCCTGCCCAAATAAATATAATCCTATTTCTAATGACATGGAAATTGATGTGACTCTGAAACACAATGGAACTCCTGCTCATAAGTCACATAAATGCTTTTGAAAATTTTACCCATCATCTAGGGTACTATTATTTATCAACTTACAACTTCTAAGTAAACTTCTAAGATCAGGACACTTAACACTAAAAAAGATCAGTTATTCAGAATATGTTCTTCTAGTGCACCAACAAGTGAATAAATTTCCAAGAAAACATACAGAACTCTAGCATAGTTTATTCTATCCAGGGACTCAATATCTTTGTAAGGCCTCTTCTCCTGAGAAGTCTTATGTACATCATAACTTTATAATAAAAAATATACAAAATCAACAGTGTGCCTCCAACTCCAGAACAAAACAAGTTGGCAAAATTAAGATTGGTTGGATTGAGTAAATCAGGTAGAATGATAATGACTCCCCTGAACCTTTAAGTGTGTGTGTGGGGGGGGTTGTTTGGCTGGCTGGCCGAGTGACGGGAACAGTGCTTTATGGCGGGTGGGGGCAGATGAAGATTGCTGCACAAAAGAGGTCAGCATGGTCGCTGACTCATTCTTTTGGAATGCAGGGTTTAAAAAGAGCAGCTCAGCACCTGAACCCTTCCCTTTTACATGGACCAACGCTGAAGCAGGACACACCCTCCCTTTTAGGTGGTAAAATACCAGGTTTGATCATCACCTGCTCTGGGCATTATGGTAACCGCCTCTTTTTTAGGGGGGCTGGGAAGGAATTTTTCCCTTACTGACATATTGGCTTGGGTGCAGTTGGGGGGTTTTTGCCTTCCCCACAGTGGGTTTCATGAAGGGCTTCGTTCACGCATGGCATGACGGGTGGTAGGCCATATGTCGCAATTCATTATTTAAGTGTAGGGCAGATGTTCAGTGCAGGTACTCCATAGGAAAGGTATACAGTGATCAGATAAATGTCTTGGGAAAAGATTTAAAAAGAGGTATTCATTAAAGGAATGAAGGGGGGCGGTTGGGACTCCAATGATTGGTATGTCAGGGAGCCAATGGGTCCATTCTTAGAGCCCACCTTAACCCTCATATGAGGAGGGGGGTGGATGGTAAGGATTTGCTGGAGGGACCTAGATGGAAAAAGAGAGGGAGCTGGTAAAAGACGGGTAATTATGGAATAAAATAAACATGGGGTTACCTGCACTGTACACTGTTATCTGTCAGTAGTCCCAGACATCTAATAATAAAGTTGGGGCCTGATTAAACCCATGTCAATATGTCTCCTGTCCTTCTTTTGGCATAGCCAGACAATGAATGATGAAGGGTTACAGCAGCAGGAAAATAGTTAGATCACTTAATTATTCAAAATAGGTAGGGTTGCTTTTTTAATGTAGAGTTTGTTGTTAAAGTGCAATATTCTTTTTGAGGTAGGGGAGGGGTAGCTGGACTCCACGGAAGCAGAATTTCAACTCTTAATTAAAGTATTTTATCACTTATGAGCAGTAACATTTATCTGCAGTAAATTAGTCATCCCCAAGTGGATAGAAGTGGAGTACTGTCTTATTTCTAGTTTATAGTGAGGCCACAAAGAGGGTCTGCTGTGGCAAAAAGAAGGTATGGTGTAAGAGGCTGAGAGGAAAGGCCAGGTTTGGAATCCTGCTTGCATTGTGTCCTGCCCCACCCTGTTCCACTTGGAACCACCCCCCTCTCTTCCTTCACCGAATATCTTATATAGAGATCTGAATCCCAGGAGTGGATAATGTTGATAATACTCTATCTCAATTTCAGGATGACAGATTCTGGGAACTAGCCCCATTGACAAGGAGGGATCTACAGGTGATGCCACAACCACTCTGGAACCTTGATTCATGACAGCTGTGGGACTAGTTAAGCACTCGGTTGCCCCTCAGGGTATGTCTACTCTGCAATTAAAAACTTGCAGCTGGCCCATCCCAGATGACTCTGTCTCAGTCTAAGAGGCTGTTTAATCGAAGTGTAGATGTTAACCAGTGTCCTGCAAGCCTAAGTCAGTTGGTAGGGGCCAGCCGTGGATGTCTAATTGCAATGTAAACATACCCCCAAACTCTGCGGGCCTAGTCACCTAAGTTAGGGCGTAGGGAAAGAGGCTATAAACAGTAAAATGTAACTGCCCCAATGCACTTTTTTTTCAGGGGGCATTCAGAGTGTACCCAATATTTGGATTTGCGGGCACATGATAGTGCATTGGGCCCACAAAAGGGCAGCCAGGATGGCAGGCGGATCTCAGTTGAGCTTCAGGGTCAAAGCTGTTTGCATCCAGTGGCTCAGCAGAAGAGAGACACAGTGAGATCAGCTCATGACTCTTCACTCACTGATGAACAATGGAGATCTGCCTCCCAATCCTGGCTTTTCAGCTTGGGAATAATGATCTCAGGGAGTGCATGGAACTCAATTTCTGGAATAGAATCCAGAAGGATGCCACTTGATTAGGCAGTCATGGACAGAGGTTAGGTTAGTATGGTCAGAAATGCCCCCAAAGTGGGTTTGGTGGGAAGCCGCGGACCCAGCCAGCATGGACAAGGGTTGGAAGAAAGTGAATAGAGAGGTCACCAGGATGTTCCTGGAGACAGATTGTTCAGTGATACATCTGTTACGACGGGCCTAATTTTTCAAGGATGATGTAACAAGATGGAGGCTCTGACCTATGGTAATGGAATCTCTGGGAAAGGATTGGTCAGGAGTTGTGACTGGGAGCATGCAACCCAGCTAGTCATTGGCTGTGGCTGATTTCCAGTGCGGTTAAAAATAATAAAATGAACAGTTCCTCAGAGGTTAAAGACTTGGGATTTTGGTGATGGTCCTTGGGGTCATGGGCCAAGGTCAGACCTTGTGGCCCTCAAAGTGGAAAGGTGATAGGATTCAGAGCAAGCAGGTAGTATTCAACAGGAGTGAAAAACACTGCATGTTAGGTTACATGATGTGAAAGTATATATTAGCTGTGCTGTGAAATGGTGCGGGGGGGAGGTTGTTGTTAATCATCTGTTTGATCTTGTTGGTCATAGTAACATTTGAGTGCTAATGAAGTTGATTTTTTTACATGTCAGTGGCCACTATATTAAGGAAATCTGGACGTCCAAGTTACATGTATATTACAGCTTTCAGACAACTCCTTTTTTTGCTTATCTGTTACAAGACAAAATTAAGGAAATATAGTAGAAATGGAATGCAAATCAATCTAAGTTTTATTATTGACATTTTAATATCTGTTTTATCCTCTCACAACACAAACTATTTAGGTAATACAGATATATCTCTGGCAGGGATGAGAATGTGCTAATCCTCCTTAAAACTCAGTCCTGCAAGGTGCTGAAATAGCCTATTCCTGTAAATACTCACACACGTGTAATTCTAAGCATGTTACTGGTCCCTCTGGCTTTTTAGTGGCTTTAAAGTTAAGCATGTGCATAAGTGTTTTGTAGCCTCAGGTACTAAAGTACTAATAAAGAAGTTTAATGGTCTAGTTTAAAAAAAAAACAGAGCTGATCACTGCTCTGAAATGTAATAAGTATGTAGCAATACAAGAAACAAAAGCTAATAACAATACCATCTGCTATAAAGAACAATTAGAACAAGAGATATGGTGTCCCTTTTCTCCCCCTCTCAAATCTCTCCCATGAACACTCTAGGTTTTTTGTTTGGTTTTGACAATAATGAAAACCTTTAAAAAAATTTTTTTGCAAAAGACCTATCAGTTGTCTTCTCTATTTAATACATCTCACCTATACATTACTATCATGCCCACAATTGTTGTATCTATTCATATAGTTAATTATAGCTGATATTGTCCATATTTGTTTTAAATTGTTCATGCACTGCCTTCAATCTTTAGTTCTAGTATTTCATAAGCAGATTTTCAGATAATGGACATGGATTTCCCTTCAGTTTTTTGGTATCTTACAACAAACTTTAAAAAAAAATAAAAATAAAAGGCAATATATTTTAATAGTATTTACAAAAATAAACATATTCCTTATATTCTGTTGACTAGTATAAAGCACTAACGTTCTGTAAGAAAAACGTACACTGACTCATTGGAATTTATTAAAAAAATAAAAGAAGCTTGCAGCACATTTTACAATATCAACCAGGCTGAAAAGAAGATGATTAGATTTGAAGAGAGATGCTAAAATTTGTAATGTGCTGGTCATGTCAATGAGAAGATAAATACTAGAGCTGAACTTCAAATATGATAAAAATTGATAGACTGCCTTGAAATATTAGCCCTCACTAAATTTTCCTCAAGAAATATGGATAAAGTATTGTCATTTTTTCACCCGCCAGTTATTTAACAAAAAAAAACCCCAAACACATTGGTAAGTCTTATATATTTTCAGAAGTTAAATATTTATCAATTGTAGAGTCTTCTTCCTTATTCTTTTTTTTAAAATAGACTTAATACTTTTCTCATGTAATTTCTCAAAGCCTTTGTTTTATATCATTTTTTCCCTTTTATGCAAATGACTTTTTGAAAATTCTCCATGTGGCATGGTTATATAGGATGAGCAATATCATCTCATGCTGCACCACTGCCTACCATATCATTAAAAAGGTAATGGCCTATGTATTCAACCTGGAGTACCTTGCTTGTGACATTTTATGTCACATTGTTTCTACTTACCTATGGCTAATGGGTAAAAATGTCATGCTTTGAATTTAATTTGGAGGTTGACTATCTGTGTGTGCCTCTTCCTCTGTCATTGAGAGTTACCAAGACTCCTAATACATGCCTTCTCATGACAAGTATTCAGAATGCTCATTAGCACTCAAATGCAGTTGATACATATTTTAGAAACTCCCTACTCTACAGTTTAGTAGTATCTGTATATGAATTAGCATATGGAGATATGAGTAATTGTTTTAATGAAAATTTCACCTCTGCACCACTCTTCTGTGAGTTCATTGTGAATATAATTAGGTCTGCCATAGTCCTCTCCCTGTGAGCCTGTAGATAAGGAATGGAAAAAATTATTTCTTTTGCTATAATCCTTCTGCTTAAAGATGATAGGAAAGTACCAATGAATTTAATACCATTAATGTTCTCTGTGAACTAAAACTCTTTAAATCATAAACTATCGTATGTCTTTTTTATTAAAATGTTGACAATCTCTCCGAATATCTATTGAAATATGTATGTAATTTTATAGAGTGTCCAGTGGAATAAATTGAGGAACCTATTCTGTGTTCTTCAGCCCCATGCATAGTATGAACTTTGACATACTGTTCATTTGACCTCCCATTAAAAATGACAAGAACAAAATATATCTTCTATTTCTTGCACACCAAACTTTAGTCTATCCTTTGGTGTTTTGTCAAAATATACATGCCCCATTAACTCTTAGGTAAAAACATCAGTGTTATTCAGATAAAGGGTTTATTTAAAAATGTAACCTTAGGAATAAATAAAGTTCAGCTTTTTTTTTTTTTCTTTTTTTTTTTTTCAAAAAAGACACTTCAGAAAAGGAGAAATATTTTCTGAAAAATAAAGATCTAGGGCCAGATCATCAGCAGATGTTAATTGTCAAAACTCCATTGATTTCAGTTTTGGGATCTAGCCCCTGATAAACTAGAAGTAAATTTGAGACATTCCAGATGGCAGAAATTTTTGAAGAATCCATATGCTACCTCTGTAGTGACTATATTTATCCAGGAAAAATGTTGACCTGTGATAGCAAGTCAAAAGGGATGGAGGATGGGGGAGTGAAAAACTCTAGACCTAGAAGAAAGAAAGGCTTTGACATTTCTTGTGCAGAGTTCATTACTTATTAACTTTATGATTATCAGTCTGTAAAAGAGTGCTTGGTGCTTTAAACAGGGAAGTGGGGGGATGACTCCCTGCCCCAAGAAGCTTACAATTCAGGTACAGACAAAACAGATTACCTGTCCTGTATATAGTTCTGGGTCAAGGCATTAAACCCCTGGTTGTTACAGCTGCAGCTGTTTGTATTTGGTCCTCTATAGTTATAGCTTGGAAGTCCTTAACGTTTTATAAATAAAGCTATTATTTTATGTTTACCTTATCCTTGTAAGTTTTGTGGGGGGCTAACAACCCAATGACAGATGCAGGATAGGGAGGCAAATCTAGGCTGATTTCCTGGCCAGATTAAAAATCAGTCAACACTGGTTTATTAGACAAAGTTATTCTTAGGGTTTTTTCCCTTCCCAAACACAATATTTTGGAGGACCCTGAAATAACTTCAGCATGTAGGGGCCCTGTGACAGGGTACTAGTTCACCGCTGTGGCGCCTCCTCCTGGTAGTCTTGGGGAATTAGCTTGAACCAGTAGGGCGCCCCTTCGGGTGGCGTCCCGCCTGTTGTTCCGCCTGCGTTGGGTGCGCGGACTTGCGTCACCCTCAATGTACGGAGTCCTCTTCTGGAGCACTGTCCTCCAACAGTGTCCCTTTTGCCTCTTCACACCCCCTTCCGGGGGGGGGACGCAGGCCCGCCCACTACTCTGAGTCCTGGTCCAGAGGCCCTCGGGTGACAGTCTCCCTGTCTTCCTTCTCTTTCCTCCTCTGACTATCCCTCTGGACCGCTTCCCCAACAGCCCTTCGCTACGCTAGGCCTCCTCCTCCCAGGCCTGCCGTCTAGCAGGCTATGGAGTAGGGCCTTCTCCCACTCTCTCAGGCTGGCCTGCACTGCACTGTCCATGGTGCTGGCCTCCCAGCTCTGGAAACAGACATTCCCCTCTGAAGGCCTGGGACAGACTGACTGCTCCTGCTCTGGGCAGTCTTCTATATGGCTGAGGCGGGCCCTGATTGGCCGGCCCCAATCTGCCTTCTGATTGGCCCTCTGTAAGCCCTTCCCAGATTGGTTGGGCGGCTGCACAGGCACCTAGGCCTGCTGCAGCCCACCCTCTCTGGGTGTAGGGCAATCGCCCCACCACAGGCCCTTTTTGTGCTCTCAATGTAGGTTGCTGAAGTCCTTTCTACATTGGGCTACACCTTAAATTAACCTGGAAACTGAAGCCTGCTTAGTGAGTCACACTACTGACTTTACATGGTGTTCCAGGATCTGCACTGGCTGCCTATTGATTTCCAGGTAGAATTTTGATAAAACCATCAATGGCCAGGTACGTACTTGTTTGAGACAACATCATACTTCTTCTTTGAGGTCAGTGGAAGTACTTGAGCCAGAGCTCCCCTGGCATAAAAGAGAAAGAGTCAGCAAGGTATTTTCTGAGAAGGGTCCTCAATGTTGCAATCTGGATCCAAAATAACCTTAATTTGTTGATGCTCATCCTGCAAGACACATCTCCTTACCGACGATTTTGCGGTGGAAGAAGCATGGTAAAGGTTTGTATTAGTAGGTATGTTGTGGAAGGGTATTGCTTGATTTGAGCTCTCTAGGTATTTTTTGGTTTGGAAGAGTGGAGGAGTGGAGACACGTGTCTTTTTTTTTTTTTTTTATCTTTATTGCATTTTCTAATATTCTGTCACAGGCACCTAAGATAAAACTCTTTTTTTTTCATGTTATAAATCTAAATGAATGGATAAATATTGTGATATATATGCACCATTTGTGTAATTCTTTTTAAAAAAAGTGAAGCTAATTTGGTTGGTTTCTGAGATGACGCATTATGAGCTGTACAATGTTTTGCACAGTGGGTTCAGAAATGCATGTTAACAACCAATCTGAAAAGAAGGGTGATCAAATGACTTTGTCTGACTCAGACACTTTACCCATTTTTCAAACATTGTGTCATTGAATTATTAAGCATGCCAGAACAGATGTTTGACATTAAATAGATAGTAGAAACTGAACTGAAGTGTTTAGAAATCAGCAGATGACTAAATGATTATTCCACAAACTGTATGCTCCCCTTAACTGAAGTGAACAAATCACTAATAATTTTATCAAATGATGGTCATTTGTCAATTAATGTTAATCTTTTTTGTTTAGTAAAGAAATTTTAAAATGTATTGAAATATGAGGACTCTTTCAGCATTAATTGCATCAATGTGTAAATATCAACCCACAGCTTTTGCCAGCAGTGTGCAAAAAAGATTATTACACTTTTGGTTACTCATACAAAGTAATACTTAAGGGCGAAAGATTGTCAGATAATTGATAATGGGATATACAGTCTTTCTCCTACAGATCACCAATAGAGACTAAAAGTCATTATCTGATGGTTTGTTGTGATAGAGTGTACCAACCACACTGTGGGGTAAATGAGAGTCATTGAGATCAATTTGCTTCACTCAGCTACACCTTCATTATGTCAAGGAAAGAATTAAAAGGGCTGAACCTGGCTCAGGTAGGGGCTGACCAGGAAGAAGAGGCGATCTGCAGCTCCCTTTCAGCAAGAGAAGCCTGGATGGAGTTGGGGAGCTGGGCAGGGCTGCTGGCAGTCAGCGCCTCTCTGACAGAAGGCACACCTGCAGTAGGCAGCCCATGGCAATTGGGAAGGAAAGTTGCAGGAAGTGAGCCCTCTCATGATTTTCTACACTGGTGGAGGAGCTGCAGGGAGCAGGAGGACTCCTGTTGAGACAGATTGCCCTGACAAGGGAGTAGAAAACCAGCCACAGCAGCAGAACCAGTTGGATAGCAGAAAGTGTTATGAAGGAGGCAGAGAGAGCACAGCTGATATGCCGTGAGCCCAGAAAGAGGCTGGCCAAAGGCCTAAGAAGGCAAAGTAGGAAGTGGTCAGGGAGGCAACCATGGGTGTGTGTAGTCAGGCCTTGACTGCTTATTAGAGGGTCTATTAGAACTCACTGGAGAAGGAAGGCCTGGGTTTACCTACTGGCCCACTGAGGAAGGTAGAGCTGAAATCCACGATAAGTGGTAAGGACTACTAAAACCCCATGATACCAGGTAAGGACTAGTGATTTCAGACACTGACCAAAGGCCCAGTGCACAGTGAACAGACTGGGTTTTGTTAACTACTGGTTTACCCCAGAAGGGGTGGGAAGCTATGGCTATACTGCACGCCACTGACAGTGGTGTGTAGGGTATGTGTAGCTACGTGCCTAAGTGAAAAGCAACCTGAGTCCACACTGCAGTGTGTAGCTACATGTCAGTGAAAGGCTCTGGCATAGAGGAAATGGCAAGGAAAGGCTCAGCCTTTCCCCGCTGTCTCCTTGCTGCTAGAGTTTTTGTCCTGTGGCATGGAAAAGTTCCAGCATCAGAGAGGCAGCAGGACACTACTCAGCTAAAAATAGCAGGGTAGACTGAGACACTGTTTGGGTTAGTAGAGAGCTGTGGTAGGCTAAATCCTTGGAAATATACCCACGCTCTTCAGCTGTATCTTTATTCTACTCTCAAGCCCTGGCTCACCAGCTAAACTACTATTTATACCCCTTCTAGTGGGCTACACCTATATGTATTCTACACACTGCTGAAAAATATGTGCAATATAGACTCTATATGACCTGGCCAGAGGGATGAGTTGCAAGAAGTAGCAGACAATTGCAGGGTTGGAGCGGTGTCAGTGCACACCTTTCATCTTCTCTGAAACTACTATCTCTGCCAGGGCTTAGGATCCCTTATTTTCCCATGACTTCATGTAATCTATCATCTCAACCCTGCAGTTCCAGACTTACTTGGGTAATGTATAGTTTTCCCTTCCAAACCAGAGGCTCAGTATAAAGTCTCAGTGTTTGCTGTGCAGGACAAAGACCTAAACCTTGGTCTCTTGCATGGCTGTGTAAACTGCTGACTTTAAACTGCTGGAATGGATGTCTGATACTACAAATCTTCTGTGGCTTCATATGAAAAATTCCACAGGCTTATGCTTAGTTAGTGACTATTGGTTTAAAAGAATAAACCAACTCAAATGTTTAGTTTATCTAAAGTAAAAATGTATATTCAGGATCCGGAGGAGAGTTCTGTTCTATGTATTATGTCTTAAGGTGGGACAAATGTTGGGTAATTGGTAATTCCCCTTCTAATTCCTGTTTTGATTGTCAAACAAGAGGCAGATCAAATGCTACAGTATGCACAAAAATGAGGAGCTGGTACAAGAAAATATATCAGCAATAGCAGCACTAAGAAAAAGATACTGTATAATATTCCTGGATACTGGAACAAAGTAGATTAACAGAATTTGTAGGTATGTTGTTCCTATTCCTGTTCAGTAAATGCTGATTTTTTTCCCATTTAAAACATAATACATTTCTCAAAAAAAATTGTATTTAAGAACTAACATCAGTGAGGTCCTGGATGGATGTGTCTCATTTCAAAAGATGATGTTGTAGTAACTCAGCTGTATAACAAAATACATATTTTTGTACAACATATTTCTGATTGCTATACATATTAATAAAAATGGGTCTTGATCTCATTAGTGTGTAGACCAACAAAACATATGCACATTGTTTTTATTTTCATTCATTAAGATAAACCATGATTCTATAGGTATCTAGTAGATAACAAGTATTTTCTGTTCATTGTTCTTACTTTTTTTGACATTTCAATAATCAAAGCATAATTCTTAAAATTACCCATCCTAGAGTTTTCTATAGTGTCTATCATCATAAGACTAGGCAACCTATAAAGTAAAAGTTAGGTTCTATTTAGTGTCTATCATCATAAGACTAGGCAACCTATAAAGTAAAAGTTAGGTTCTATTTNATTTAGTGTCTATCATCATAAGACTAGGCAACCTATAAAGTAAAAGTTAGGTTCTATTTTAGAATAACTTCAAGAAGTAACTGTTTGTCTCTCATTATAACAACAAAATCCAGTCTAGATCTACTTGTAAATTATAATATTGTAGCATCTCCCTTTCATTTATCCATATTCTCCATCTAGAAAGGTACATAAAGTTTATAAAATATACATACAGGCAAGAAACTCCTGTTCAGTCTTACGATATTGTATGGCTATACAATATTACAGAAGATAAGCACTTCTATACAGTTTGAAAAAGCTAAAACAACAAAAACTTATATTTAATTTCCTGAATCCATGTAATATTGTAGGCTTGAAGAGATTTTTCTTGTCTAATAGTATTGAGAACTGTCATATTTTGCACATGTTCAAAACATAGGATTCCTATTAGTGAGTTAAACTAATGTAGGGTAGAATCTTTCAGTCAACTTCTGTCTAAATTCTAGTACATAGTAATGGAAATATATTAAAAATTATATTAAGGTTAACAGTTGTTTCAGCTTTCTCAAGCTGTAAAGAAGTTGCTACACTTGTCTTTCCAATGTGGTTATCTAAAGCAGATACATGATAACAGTTATTTTGTTAATTCTAAACAAAAGTTATTTTGTTAATTCTAAACTGTACATATCTTGTACATCAACTGCCATCTTGAAGATCAACTGCCAAAATATCCTCATTTTTCATCCAAATTTATTTTGTTGGGGAAGAGAGTTAATATATTTGTAAACCACATTTCTAAACAAAGTAATTACTTTCTTCAAGTCTTACCATAGTTATTAAGAGACAATATGCCAAATTTAGTATAGCAAGCCATTTCATCATAGTGGTGCAAAAGACTTCTGTAATCACTCATCAATTTTATTTGTTGTTTTAAAGTCCTAGAGAAAAAAAAATATCACTACCAGACATTCTATTGTGTGGCAGACTTTTATGACTATTACATATGACCCCTGTAAAAGGTAGCTGAAGACTGAAAATGTTGACAGTCACCATTAAACTGCATCAGTATTAATGGTACTTCCTATAAAACAAAATGTAATGTCAGCAGAAAATTTTAACCAGCTTTAAAATTGGTCAGAAAATAGATAGTGTTTTTTGCAATATTATGAGTCAAAATTTTGACTGACAGAAATTCTGACTGGCTGTATTTATGACCATGAAATTATTACAGTGCATTTTATTATGTTGACAAAGGCTAAATTGGTAGGGTCTGCATAAGACATATGTGTCACTTGTGTGCCATTTAAGCCAGAGTCTCTACCCTGGCTTAAGGCATGTCTGCATGGCAAAAAAAAAAAAAAAAATCTGAGCTCGGGGATTGGGAGAGGTCTAGGAAGCAACCTAAGCATGACCCCTTTGAGCTTGCAGTACATGCAAGAATCAAGCAGAGCGCAAAGGGAAGGAGGCCCCTGATCAGTGACTGGGGGGCTGATGTTGAAGGGGTACTTGATCTGTTTACTGATTGAGGTGTTGGAGTGGGTCTGGGTGAATTCCTGACTCCCCAAAGGCTGTAGGAGGACAGCCTAGGTAAGTCATGAGTTTGGAACTATCTGTCAGAGAGGGAACCCTCATTCCACGGTTTTTAAATCGTGGTGTCCCTCTGCATGCAGTGAATTCCAGACTAAAAGATTAGCAAAATTTATTACATTATTTTTGTGCAGTAGGTAGAACTATAAGTTCAGAGGTTTGTGTGTGTGGTGATTTCCCTTTCACCATACTTTTGTTCCTTGCAAGCACATGTACCATAATTGTCCACTTTCACACTATAGGATAGATGAGTAATGGCTAGACCAGGGATTCTCAAAACTTCACTGCACTGTGACCCCCTTCTGACATGACCCCAGCAAGGTGGACTGAAACCTGAGACTGCCCAAGCCCCGCTGAAAGCCTAAGACCGAGTCCCACCACCCTGGGCAGGGGGGGGCAAGCCCAAGGGCTTCAGCCCCAGGTGGGAGGCATGTAACCTGAGCCCTGTCACCCAGGGCTGAAACCCTCGGCACCGGTTGATGGGGCTCAGGCTTTGGTCTCAGGCCACAGCATGTCTAACGCCAGCCCTGGCAACCCCATTAAAATGGGTTCGTGACCCACTTTGGGTTCCTGACCCACAATTTGAGAACTACTGGGCTAGACTACACAAATATTTTTAAAAAGTTGAATAAATTATTTTACAAATATTACCATAGTTACTCACCTAATAATTTGACAAATAGTATTTGACAGGCTGATTAAATATTGTAAAACAAAAAAAATGTTGAATAACTTATTTGACAAATACTCTTTGACCAACTCTATTGTCTGACAAGCAAATACAGAGTATTTGACTTAAAAGGGATGCTTGCAAAGAGTTGCCATGGAAAGACAGCGAGTTAACACTGTAATGCGTACTTGTAGGGAAAGAGCCTGAAAACAGTAATTTAGTTTGTGTGGAGGGGTAAGCGTGGCTATTGGTTTAGAAATCGATCCACTCTCACTATCTTGGAGCAATAGTATGAGTATTGAGATTATCATTACTATTGAAATCCAGTATGGGCCGGGGGTTCTTTTCCAATACAAGCTTGCCTTTCCTTTTGTCACTTTGTTTGACTTTATTTCTGCTAAACAATCAGAAGCTTACCTACTGGTTCCGCCACATCATTGTAAAGGGGATTCTGCTCTCTTGGGCACCTCCTTACAGCTGGGTGTAGACTGTAGTCCTTTTCCTGCCCTATAGGTTGTTGACCTTATTTGGTGGGTCTTCAGTAACTTGGCCCTCTGGCTGGGTCACAAAGTCAAAGTGAACCACTTCCGGGATAACAAGAGTCTAACAAAATAAAGTCACTCACCAAGTTATTTAAAATCAACCCTTCAATAAGGCTTCCAAACAAGCCCTGTGCCACTCTTGAGGCTTAGATTAGGTCTGTCCCCACTATTTTGGGATTTATGTCACTTTGCTTTGTGGCCAGTTGTGGAATCTGGGCCCACCCACTACTCAGGGTTGCAACCCAGGAGCCCTATTCACAACAGCCACATATTGCTCATTTCAATTTATTGCTGCTACTTCCCTGGGCCTCTTTCCATCTGGCCTCTTTATCTTTACCCTTAGCTCAGGGCCCAGGTTCTCAGGTCCTTGGCTCCCTGCAAATCCAGCTCTGTAAATCTAGCCAGAGATAAGCTCTGGCTAATCTACAGGCTCCTTTCTCCAGAGAGTAGTCCACTTCCCTGCTCCTCTGGTTCCAGCCAGTTACTGCCCTGCTATGGCCCTGCAGCCACTTTTGGCTGAGCCTGCTGGGATCTGATTGGCTGTCACTAGCCCTTCTAGGCATTGGAGGACCGGGTATCTGTAGTTTCCAAGATAGCTGCTCCAGAAAGGCTTCTCTAGGCAGGCCTGGAAGACTCACCTTTGCTGCTTGATTTCTCCCACATCACTGCTTGTTGGGGAAGGGTGTAGTAGGAACCTGCGAAGGCTAGATTCACCCTGTCACAACCTTGTTATCCATTCTTCTACATTTTCCACTCTATTTTAATTTTCCCATCAATACAGTAATTCACAAACCTGATTAATTATTTGTTGTTTGTTTATTTAGACATGTATAAAACAAAGACAAACAGGTGTTACGGAAATAACTGTCGGGATTGGACTAAGTTTGCATGGTCCTGTCTCAGCATAGGGAGCTGGACTTGATTAGTTCTTGAGGCGCCTTTCAGTCCTATGTTTCTATTGAAGGGCCAAACTGCCATTGCATTGTATTACTTTTTTTTAGAAATCTGTGAAAATGCTATGGTAAATGTGATACAATGTGATTTTATTCGGATTTATTGCTTTAATTACAGAAAAAAAATGTACTGGTTAGGTGATTGTTTTTATAACTGTGGAAGAGTATAGGTTATCTAATACATTTTATTCTCCTAGTACAAATACCTGAATGTTCTTCCTATTAATCTGTGTGATAGTCTGATGTGATCTACAGATTTAGCAGAAAGACAGTTTAATTCTAGGTTTCAGAGTAGCAGCCGTGTTAGTCTGTATCCGCAAAAAGAAGAACAGGAGTACTTGTGGCACCTTAGAGACTAACAAATTTATTAGAGCATAAGCTTTCGTGGACTACAGCCCACTTCTTCGGATGCATCCGAAGCTTATGCTCTAATACATTTGTTAGTCTCTAAGGTGCCACAAGTACTCCTGTTCTTCTTTTTGCAGTTTAATTCTAAGTTCTGTAATCTTTGTGCAGTAGGAGTCAAAAACAGCTTATGAAAACTCCAATTTGAACAATGTTTTTCCATTTGTGACTTGGGTTTCATTGGACTGTTATATGGCTAAATTAATTTTGTTTTTAACCTAACCTGCCTTTTGCGTCAATAGTAAATTTTGTTTAAAAAATCAGTTACTTCATTCTTTGCTAACATATTAAAAGTATTTAATTTATTATAAATCAGCACATTCTCTAACCACTGGAAACACTGTGGATGCTCAGTTTAGAAGGTTTCTATGGCCTTTACATGACTCTATAAATATGCAATAATGTGGATTGTAGACTACTCCTATTACTCCAGATGTCCGTAAATTTTCTAGACAATAGCATAACTTTCAAATTTATTTTCCATTTGTGTAGGAACAGCAAATGTGCATTTGGGGAAGACTCTTACTTAACCCTGTGCCAGTCCACCTCTGACCAAGAATAGGACCAGTGACTCCCATCTTTCTCCCAATTAATGTCAAAAGATTATTCTCCCTCCCTCTCCTCACAAAATAGTTTGAAGCTTTTAGTATAAATATCTCCACTTTGAGAAATCATATATACTAAACACTGATGTATCGGACCACAACATTTAGATCAAGATCTAAAATTTCCCAGATCTTGAGGGTATTCAGTTTCAGGTTTTCATTTGGGCCCATCTTTAATGGCAATGACTGTGTTTGATGTAAAATATGTCTATATAATACATATGTATCCATGTATATGTACATGTGCATATGTATATTAATATATACCCTAGCTTTATCTATATTTACTATGTGATCAGTGATCATAATATCGGAGTGCTTTCTCTGTAAAATCAATAGCAGTAGCAGAGTCCCTACTGGATTTCATGGATATTATGGCTCCTTCTTCCTCTTTGGGTAAAAAATCAGTTTGAGGTAATGTTTTTTGGTTAGTTGGTTGACTGACTTGTTTTCATGTTTCTAGAGTTATTTTTTTTAGGGGTCCAGGTGGATGGGCACATCAGTGTTGCAAGTGCAATTTTTTTGCTACATTTGAAAGGCTTCTATTTTTTAAAGTGTTTCCTAAAGATGGTAAGAGTCTGCATTTGCTCAAGTCACTGTGGAATTTCATTTCATAGCCAGATCCACTTGAATGAAAATGCTTTGCACCCAGCTCCAGCATGATTTGATTTGGGTTTTATAATCTTCATTGTACCAGAGGAGCACAACTGTGTTGGTGGTCCATAGGCTGAAATTCAGTCCTTAATGTAGCTGTGACTTGATGTATTATGTGTTTTGAGGATTAAGAACAAGGAGTTAAATTGTTTTCTGAAATTGCCTGAGAGCAAAAGAATGGACTTCAGCATGGGACATAGCGTGCTCATGGTGGCCTACCCCACAAAGAATGAGGGCAGCTGCATTCTGTACCAGCTGATTCACATCCAGCTTCAGATACAGTAAATTTTAGTAATCTAGCCTGAAGTCAAAGTATAGCTCACTCTGACCAGACCCCTTTCTGGGAAGAAGGGGTGAAGTTTTCTAGTGAGCTGGAGGTGAAAGAATCATGTTTACACAGTTCTTGCCACTTTGATGAATGGGGGGGTTTATATGCCTTCTATGGAAAGTGGGAGCATTGTCTTGGCTCATTCTTCAAAGCATTTCCAACTTTCACCCATCATTACTTTGATTTTTTGCCTTCAATCTGAATTTCTTGTAGATGCTCTGACATCTTAATGGCAATGATGGTGGATCATTGGTGGTAAATGAGCTACACAATTGAGATTAACATATTGTTGACGGCTGAGCCTGTGGTTTCTCTCTATCTTTCCCAGGGATGTTATGCAGATATTGAAAAGTGGGAATAATATGGATCCCTGTAGTGTCCTGCAAGTTAGGGCCTTCCAAGAGGAGTAGTTTTCTATTCACATTCTGTAAGATGTGCTGGATAGGAATGGCTGGAGCCACTGTTATGCTGATGAAGTGTGGAAATAATTGTATGCTTGTTCATCTTAAATATTTTCAGTCACCAGCGTAAAGGTCTGACACTGATTTGCCATTCACCAGACAGACTTAGTAGTATTGGCCTATCTTTCAGGTCAAGCACAACACTTGTTTGTTACAATGATTGTTGATCCTCCGATGTGCCCTTCATTGAACCCAAACCCAACAGCACAGATTAAAAACAATGGCAATGCTTATCCTGTGAAAGGCACCCCAGAGGACAACTAATTACTGGAATGTTTTCCCTGACCTAAACATCAGGCCAACATCACTGAGTTTGGTGAATCCGTGTCATAGATACTTTTTGGAGTGATGTTGAAGAAAATATTTCTATAACAAGTTATTGTTGTCAAAATCCACTTGCTATCTCAACACTTTACAAACTGTGAAGATATATTTTATTAGACATTTTTCATAAAGAAAAATAGATAAAGATGACATGCACCACTCTTTTTAAATCTATCATTTTCCCCCCGTCACCTATCTTTTATTAATTGATTGATTTGCTGTTGTCTGGAGATAAGCAATACAACTATGAAAAAGCTAGGACAAACAACATGACAGCTATAACTTTTGGTGTTATTTGACAGGTATGCTCCATGCACCAGGAACCAAATCTTGACAAATTACAATATTTAGTAGGTGGATTATTATTGGAATTCTTCAGTTCAGTTGAAGAAAAGTCTTTTAAAACTTTCATTAAATTCTTTTCACAGAAGAAATTGTACGTAGGGGGTAAATAAACTAGATAATCTTTTCTTCATTTTGTCAAGTGGAAATGAAGAAAATATATTTTTTGCTGCAACTTGCAAACTTGCCATTGCAAATAAGAAAGCTGTGCCTTTTAGATGTATGGTGCTGTATGTGAGCTATGTAATTTACAGTATTTTAGATTAGTATAGTGTATAATAATTCTGCATTAGGATGTTGTCTGGCTGCCGAAAGAATGACAGGAGACATTAGATATGGGTTTAATCAGGCTGCAACTTTATTATTAGACAGATGTCTGCAACTAACCTGGCAGATAAAATATGTACAGTGCAGGTGCAAAATTTATGTCCCTCCAAAATTTATGTCCAGATTCACTGCTGGACCTTACCAACTCCCACCCTTTTCATCCAGGTCCCTCCAGCAATTTTCTTGCTGGGGCCAGGTACCTCCAGCAATTCTCTGGCCGGGACCTTACCGACCCCCCACCCCTCTTAGGAGAGGTTAAGGTGGACTATAATGATGGGGGGGGGGGTTGGCTCCCTGCTGTACCAATCATAGGAGTCCCCAACTGCCTCCGGCTTGTTCAATTATCAAGCACCTCTCCTTAATTCCTTTTCCAAGCCATTTTTCAGTTCTTCTGTGCCTTAATTTATTGGAGTACCTACACTGAACATCTGCTACAAGGAGGCACCAGCCATTAGCTTGGCTGCCTCCTTCCCAGACCCAGCCAGGTTCCCAGACATCTCTAAATGGTCTTTTGCCTAGCAGCCCTACTGGGGATAAAGGACCCATTGTCCCATGTGTGATCATTAAGAGGCACCAGCAGCTGCATTGTCCTTGACCCAGTACTGCAACAACCAACTGCCCTCTACGGAGGGCTGCATAGGCAACCCATTCTCTGGATCCTTGAATTGACAAGACTCCTTAAAAGAAAATGAAATAAATAACTTGTAAGTTGGAGCCAAAAATCTCCATTCCACCGACCACATCACATTCTGAGGTTCCAGAGAGCCCGTGGCATGTGCTCGGGTTCACGGCTAGCCCCTATTGTAAGCTCACAAAATCTGTCAAACTGGAAACGAGATAAGGTGTCTGCTATGCCATTATCCATGCCCAGCACATGCTTGGAAGAAAAACAGATGTTGAAGATTAAGCATTGTAGAACAAATACCCTTACCAACTTCATAACCATGTGCGATCTGGAAGTTTGGCAACTGATAACCTGCCATGTTGTCGCACCAGAAGCACACCCTTATATTAGAGGTTTTTAAGGTCAGGCTTGATAAAGCCCTGGCTGGGATGATTTAGTTGGGAATTGGTCCTGCTTTGAGCAGGGGGTTGGACTAGATGACCTCCTGAGGTCCCTTCCAACCCTGATATTCTATGATTAGCCAGCACTGATCCCCAAATGACCACCACAACTAAAATGGGGAAAAATTTCAAGAAGGTCATGTCATGCACAACCCCGATTTGTGTCCAGGTGGCAGGCCATTTTGTGTATGCCATATGCCTTGATAACACCCCAAAACCGGCACCCCCTGTCACATCTGAGTGGATTTTAACGCCCTTTGTAATAACCATTGCTCCCTACACAATGATACCCCATTAAATCGACTCAGAAAACTTTTCTACACCCTCACATGCGCCTTCATATGTCTAGTGACTGGTATGTAATGGTGTGGCCTGGCTATGCCAGCCATTGCCGCTGCCCAAAATGGGGCAACAACCCTGCAAGCAAAGTTCAGGTGCCCCAGGTTAACAACAACAAAAAAATCCAAATAATGCACTACTTGGTTTAGTCCCGCTGACTACACCAATGCCCAGTGCAACATAGTACTGAATTTCTGAAAAGCTGCACAGAATACTGAACAGCCCATGGGCATAGCCTTGTCGAAATATAATTGCTGGCAGTAGTCGTCTTGCAAACATGCCTGTATCTACAGGGGTTGCAAAAACAACCACCATCATTAAATGCCCAGCAAATACTGTTACGTGCTTGGGGCCCCTCCTGAACTTGCTGCAGTATGAACAAACCCCTGGCGCCCTTGGTGTCATCCACAGCACCCTCAGTGTGTGATGCCACCTTATCCCAGTTTGTTTTGCTGCCCTTAACTAAAACTGCTAATTATAATTAGCAGGACATGCCCCCAAACATATTGTGTGGCCGCCTAATTATATCTGTATACTTAACAAAGGCAGGGCTCTTCTGTGGGTAGGCCTGTACTATAACACCGCATATATGAGGAAGGCAGTCTCCCAATTTTCTCATGTTCTAGGCACCCTTGACCTCTTGGGCAGTTCGTTATTTTGCTTGCCTTGCCCATGTTTACTGTCTGTCAACACCTCCCTGTGCACTAGGGATAATATATCCACGTATTCGCTTCTCAGGATTTTATATTTAGTTGTACTGAGTAGGTGAACTCCCATCGGGTCAGCCACCCTGGCATAACCGTACTCAGGTTATGAGGAGGGAGCTCCGCAGAGCCCTGCTCCCCCAGAGACCCCCCCAGGAGTCTCTACTCTGCCCCATGAGGTTACATGCCCTGATGGCTGACGAGTCCCCATGTACCCAGAGGCTTTGTTTCCAACATGGGCTTCGCTACCCTTGCCGGGGGCCTGCCCCTGTCCTGCTGCCCAAACCTGAGCCCATGCTGGGCTTGCCCTGTGACCCCGTGCAGACCCAGAACACCTAGCTGCCTGAAGCTGCTGTAGTAAATGCAAATTAGCTTGCAGCAACTGTAATACCATCAGTGCCCACACTGAAGGTGCGGCTTCTGGACCTCCCACTCCTGGGCCCAGAGTATTTACTACCCCCATAAGCTGACTCCAGTCCCCCTCAGGTGAAGTTACTGACAGGGCCGGCTTTAGCAGGTGCAGGGCCCCACGCCGGGATGCGAATTGTCTCACGCGCCCCTCCCCCCACCCGAACTCTGCCCCATCCACGCCCCCAGCACCACCCGCCCCATTGGATCCCTCCCCAAATCCCTGCCCCCAGCCCCGCTCCCGCTCCCGCCCCCTCACTGCCCCATTGGATCCCTCCCCAAATCCCTGCCCTGGCCCCGCGTCTTCCGCAAGCATGCCGCATTCCTCCCCCCTCCCTCCCAGGCTTGCGCTGATCAGCTGTATGGCGGCGCAAGCGCTAGAGGGAGGGGGGAGAAGCAGGACGCGGCTTTTTTTTTTTTTTTTTTTCCCACTCTGCCGGCAGCCCCAGACATTGCGGGGCCTCATTCTGGGGAATCGGCTGAATCGGCTTAAAGCCGGCCCTGGTCACTGAGTGACTGGTTGAGCATGGTCCCTGCACCTGGCAGTGGCCCCTGCAACTGCCACCCCTTGCCAGGCTGGAAGGCCGGATACCACCTCTGCCACCCATGTCCCCAACTTCGGTGTGGTTCAGATCACACTCACCCCTGGGATCAGCATAACCGCCGTCCCTTGTGTTTGGTGGAAGAGAACATCCTGGTTCTAGGTGAACTTGTGCCCTTTGGAAGCACCGTAATGCTGTGGAGAAAACCTCAGAAACAACTTCACTGACCATTTGCTTCACAGCTCTGACTACCCCATTAATGCACACAGCTTACCAACCTGCATGTGTGTATGCTTCCCTTCAGCCATTTCCCTTCCTCAGTCCATGAGGCTGCCCTGAGTTATGCTTTGGGTTATTAACCTCCCTCCTTCCCCCTCGGGCATTAGCAACCCTCATACTTGTGACCCCCCCTTTGCCACTGCTGCAATACTGTCTGCCTTGTGTCCCCTTCAAGCCCTTGGTCTCCATTGGGACTGCCCTGTGCTGCAGCTGCTGCCTCTAGTTGTCTCCTTTCCAGCGAAGCTACAGGCACCTGAGTAGCAACCTGAGCCAGAAAGAATTGCAGCCTCATACATCCACTTGCAGCATGGCTAGTACATGAAACAATTAAATTTCCTTGCCTCATTCCCCCCTCTCCCCAGGCAAGTTGATGATTGTTTCAGATGCTGCCTAGTGTTGCTTGCAAATTCACCCTCCCCCACTGCAGCTTCCAGCCTGCCTGTGGATGGAAGTACCTGGGGTAGGGTTACCATAATCCAGCAAGCAAAAAAGAGGACGGGGGGAGCCCAGCCCCTGTCCTGCCCTAGCCCCGCCCCGTCCTGCCCTAGCCCCGCCCCCGCCCCTCCCACTTCCCCCCCTCAGAACCCCCAACCCTCCCCCCGCTCCTTGTCCCCTGACTGCCCCCTCCTGGGACCCCTGCCCCTAACTGCCCCCCAGGACTCCACCCCCTACCTAAGCCTCCCTGCCTCTTGTCCCCTGACTGCCCCCTCCTGAGACCCTCCCCCCACCTAACTGGCCCCCTAGGACTCTAGCCCCTACCTGTACCCTGACTGCCCCAACCCTTATCCACACCCCCATCCCC